>NC_057861.1:17180625-17832500 GCF_019393635.1 Dromiciops gliroides | reverse complement strand
TCCCTGACAGAGACTTTAAAAGATAGTGCTTCTTGGGATGGGAATGGAGAGTGAGGGCAGGCTGGGAACATGGGGAGTTTTTAGTCTAATCAAAGGACTGGCAAGGGAAGGGAAGAAGGATGGAAATATACCACAATGCCCAGAAGATGGTAGTATAGGACTGACAAAATATCAACTCTTGTTGCAAACAACTGGATGTTGGGGGCCAGATGTGCAGCAAGGAACCAGGGAACTCTGGGATTTTTGTGCATTAGGTGAAATTCACAGGACTGAAAGGGGAAGAGATGCTTAATGTATAGAATGTTAGAGCTTGGAGGAGCTGTTCTTATGCTCACATTCAGTTATTTCAGTCATGTCTGACTCTTTGTTAGCCCATTTGAGGTTTTCTTGGCAAAGACACTGGAATGGTTTGCCATTTCCTTCTCCAGCTCATTTTACAGATGAGGAGACTGAGGCAAACAGGGTGAAGTGACCTGCCCAGAGTCACAGCTAATAAGTGTCTGAGGCTGGACTTGAACTCAAGAAAATGAACCTTCTGATTCTGAGCCCAGTGTTTTATCCATTATATCACTTAGTTGCCCCCCCAAATTGTGACCCTTATGGGGATTGAACCTGTGATCTTAGAGTTATTAGCACCACACTCTAACCAACTGAGCTATTTGGCCCTTATTCCTATAGAAGAGGCAATGTCTGAGCTGGGAGGCCTCATAGAACATGGACTGTCAGAGCTGGGAGGGGCCTCAGAACAGGGAATGTCAGGCCTGGGATGGGTCTTAGAAAAGAGGATGTCAGAGCTGGGAAGGACCTTTTGAACAAGGAATGTCAAAGCTGGGAAGGGTCTTGAAACAGAGGATGTCAGAGCTCAGAGAGACCTTAGAACAAGAAATGCCAGGACTGGAGGTGATGTGGGATAGAATTTAGAGTCAAATTGATTGTGGGTTGTCCTGAAAGAATTATAAGACTCAGTGACTCAGTTTCCCAAATTTCATTGCAATACTGTGAGTGACCATAGGGAGAGAACCAAAATAGTGGAAAGGTATCTCTCAAATAAGGAAAGAAAATACAGTTATAGTTATAGTATGGATAAATTGATTATCAATCTCATTATAATAATCTCCACCTTAGGGAGGTACAGGAGAGGTCCTGTTCTACTCATTGTAATAATCTCCACCTTGGGGTGTTTCAGGGGAGGGCTTATACTAATTTGGAGTTCCTGGGGTCCTAAGCCAACCCCTGAGGTGGGTACCTTTTTCTGTGGAGGTGTGTTTTGGGGGTTTATGCATCATAAGGTGAATCTGGGGACAAATTTGGCCTTTTCTGCGCATGTCTTTCTGGTTCCCATGCCCAGTTTTCAAAATATATCTTCATTTGTCACTTATTTCCAGTTTGATTTTCTATTGCTTGTCATTGTATCATTGTTATAGTTTGAGGTCTTCATGGCCTGCCTCCCTATATTCCCATAATGGGTACTGATTTATATGGGTAAGAGAACTAAGTAAACTGGAAAAGGCACTCCATGCTCCCTTCTCACATTTCATAGAAAGATATACTGGAACTGGAGTGGCTTTTCCAGTTTACTTAGTCCTTTCCCCTTGTTTCACAGAAGACATGAGGCCCAGACTAGAGAAGTGACTTGTCAAGGGTTATACAACTCAATAGTGACTAAGGTAGAACTTAACACCAAATCTCCTGATACTAAGTGTCCAGGGTTCTCTCTGTTAAGTCACTCTTCCTCCATACTTATCCCTTAATATTTGGTTTGGCTAAATCAGTCAATTTTATGAATATCAGTCAGTTTTATGAATATCAGTCAATTTTATGAATATCAATGAGTAGTAGCTGCTATCTACCCAGATGAGAAAAATCTTAACCCGAATGATTGATCAATTCGATAACAGAACCTCAGAATCAAGCTAAGTTCCAGGGGCAGAGCCAAGATGGCAGAGAGAAGCTAGGAAGTTGCCTGAGCTTTCCCATTTTTCCCTCAAAAACAACATTAAATGAAGCCTCTAAACAGATTCTGGAACTACAGAACCTACAAAAAGAGAGACACAATCCTCCTACTTGAGATAATTTAGAAGACTTCTGGAAAGGTCTGTCTCACCTGGGTGAAAGGGGAGGGTGGCTCAGCACTACTCAGCTCAGCTCAGCACAGGTCAGCTCAGCGGGCAGCTCAGATGCTGCTGCAACTTGACACACCTGAGAGTGGGGTAACTGAGAATGGTGCAGCTGAGAGCAGTAAGAAGCTTGCAACAGTGAACCCTGTGCCCCAGGAGCAGACTTCAACTTTATAAGTTTAAAAAGAGGCTACAATATGAGAAAGAAACAAAAAAGGACCCTTACCATTGACAACTTCTATCAACTACATCAATAACAAAACTAACCAAAATCATGATTATCTCAATAGATAATCACCTTCAATGTTGAATTTTTTGCCATATGAAAAAAATGTCTAAATCACTATTGATCAGAGAAATGCAAATTAAAACAACTTTGAGGTACCACCTCACACCTATCAGATTGGCTAATATGACCAAAAAGGAAAATAATAAATGTTGGAGAAGCTGTGGAAAAATGGAACACTAATGCATTGTTGGTGGAGTTGTGAACTGATCCAACCGTTCTGGAGCACAATTTGAAATTATACCCAAAGGGATATGGGACTGTTCATACCCTTTGACCCAGTAGTACCACTGCTAGGGCTGTATCCCAAAGAGACCATAGAAAAAGGAAAAGGACCCACATGTACAAAAATATTTATAGCAGCTCTCTTTGTGGTGGCAAAGAATTGGAAATTAAGGGAATGCCCACCAATAGGGGAATAACTAAACAAGTTGTGGTATATGAATGTAATGGAATACTATTGTTCTGTAAGAAAAGATGAGCAGGAGGAATTCAGAGAAACCTGGAAGGACTTACATTAACTGATGCTGACTGAGAGGAGCAGAACCAGGAGGACATTGTACACAGTCACAGCAACATCGTGTGATGAACAATGGGGATAGACTTGGCTCTTCTCAGCAGTTCAACAATCTAAAACAGTTTCAAAGAACTTGTGATAGAAAATGTTCTCAACATCCAGAAAAAAGAACTGTGAATTATGAATGCAGATTGAACCATACTGTTTCTACTTTTGGACTGTATTTTCCCCCTTCTTGTTTGAGGTTTTTTTCCCTTGTGCTCTGATTCTTCTTTCACAAGATGACTAATGTAGAAATATGTTTTATGTGATTGTACATATACAACTTATATCAGACTGCTTTCCATCTTGGTGAGGAGGGAGGGAAGGAAGGGGGGGGAATTTGAAATAAAAAATCTAGTGAAAACAAATGTTGAAAACTATCCTTATATGTAATACATAACTGGAAAATAATAAAATAATAGTAACAATACTACTACTACTACTACTACTACTACTACTACTACTACTACCTACTACTACTACTACTACTACTACTACTACTACTACTACTACTACTACTACTACTACTACTACTACTACTACTACCACTACTACTAATCCAAGAACCTCAGAATCTCACATGTCAGGAAGGGAAGAGACCTCAGAAGCCATCTTTAATTCATACCTGAGCAAGAATCTCCTTGAGAACATGGTCAACAAGTGGTTATCTGAGTCTTGAAGAACCAGATGTAGCTCATTCCTTTTTTGGAGACCTCTAATCATTAGGGAGTTTTTTTTTTTCTGAAATTAAGCTGAAATCTGATTTAAGCTGTGGGTGTCTTCACTGGCTGTCCTCTATTCCTGGAATGCTTGCCTTCTTCAAGTCTGCTTCCTGGCTTCATTCAAGACTTAGCTAAAATTTCACCTTCTATAGGAAACTTTTCTTTGAAACATTCTTATAGATAGATGGAGGGAGGGATAGATGGATGGATGGATAGATAGGTGAATGGATGGGTAGATAAATCGATTGATGGATGAGTTGCTAGACTGATGGTTAGAGAGATAGACGGAGAGATCCATAGACCCTTCTTAATGCTAATGCTTTCTTCCTGTTGATTATTTCCAATTTTTCTGTATGTAACTCATTTGTTCATAATTATTTGCATATTTTCCCCATTAGGCTGTGAACTCCTCAAAGGCAAGGATTGTCTTCTGCCTTTCCTTGTATAGTCAGCATTTAGCACAGTGATTGGCATACAGTATGCATTTAATAAATGGGTTTTTTTTGGCTGCTTGACTGACCACCTCAATGTCCTAGATAGGCTCTCTGGGCCAAGAAGAGTAAGTCCAATCCCTCTTTAGCCCTTTAAAAATATGAATATAGCCATCTTGCCCTTACTCTTCTGCCCCATGTCTTTTTTTTTCTAGCCTAACTTTGCTGGTTCAGTCAATTGATTATCCATCATATGGCATGGTTTCAATAGATTTCTTGGTTGTCCTCCAGTAGGTATTTTCTATCTTATCTATGTCCTTCTTAAAAAGTGATGCCCCAGGGGGCAGCTAGATGGCACAGTGGATAGAGCACCGGCCTTGGATTCAGGAGTACCTGAGTTCAAATCCGGCCTCAGACACTTAACACTTACTAGCTGTGTGACCCTGGGCAAGTCACTTAACCCCCATTGCCTTACTAAAAAAAAAAAAAGTGATGCCCCAGGGGTAGTTAGGTGGCACAGTGGATAAAGCACCGGTCCTGGATTCAGGAAGACCTGAGTTCAAATCCAGCCTCAGACCCTTGACACTTACTAGCTGTGTGACCCTGGGCAAGTCACTTAACCCCCATTGCCCTGCAAAAATAAAATAAAATAAACATAAAAAGTGATGCCTCATATTGAATATAGTTGGCCATTTGTGTACCAACAAGGGTAGGATAAGGGGATGACTTCCAACACCCCTGGAATCTTGAGGGTATCACCTGCCTAGTCCTGGATACTCCTTTAATTCAGCCTAAGATGGCATTAGTTGTTTCCCTTCCAGCTTGAAATTCTGGCTCTGGCGATCAACACGGTAATTTTCTTCCTCCCATCCCTTTCTTTTTTTTTCTTTTTTCTTTTTTTTTCTTTCTTTTTTTTTTTTTTAGCGAGGCAATTGGGGTTGAGTGACTTGCCCATCCCTTTCTGGTAGCACTCTGGAAACAGAACAAAACACAGTTTTGTAGACAATCAAGGGCAGCCTCATTATTTTCTAGAGGAAGAAAACGAGGCCCCAAGAACATGGGGACAACTTGCTCAAGGTCATAAGATTCAAATGTAGAAACTGGAGGAGAGTTTGGTATAGTGGGAAGTATACTGGATAAAATGCTGGACTCAGATTCAGGAAGTCTTGGGTTTGACACCTGGATAATACATGGATGTCTGACCCTGCGTATTTAATTTCAGCTCTCTGGGCCTCTGTTTCCTTATTTGTAAAATGAGGCAGTAGGTCCCTTCCAGCTCTGAATCTATGAATCTGTGCATTTCTAGATTTAAATTTAATGCTGGTTCCACTTTACTCCACTTGTATCAGTTAAGGACCCATGTGTTTGAAACTATCATAAAAATAGAAAAACAATATTATAATAGTTAGCCAGCTAGGATGGATAGATGGGTAGATATATGGATAGATGGCTGGCTGGCTAGATAGACAGATGGTCAGATGCATGGATAGATGGCTGGCTGGGTGGATAGATGATGGATGGATAGAAAGAGGGATAGATAAATAGGCAGAGAATTTGTTAAGTACTTACTATGTGCCAATGCACTGCTAAGTTCAGGGGATCAAAATATCAGGGATTGAAAAGTGGAGGGAGCCCTGGGCAGGTCACTTAACCCTCATTGCCCTCCAAAAAAAAAAAAAGAAAAGAAAAAAAAAAGAAAACAGGAAATGAAAAGTGGAGAGGGGAGAAAAGTGATTATTAGGAAGAGACAGTGCAGGCCAAGGGTTAAACAGACACAAGGGGGAACCCCAGGGTAAAGGTATCTCAAGAATGAGAAGGCTGCTGCTTGTGAGGAGAAACCTGGAGAGTGAGGAGTAGGCCCTTCTCCTGACTTCCTTTGCTTTTATCCATTTTTTAAAAATCCTATTCCTAAATAAGAAGCTCCCCTATTGCTCCTTTCTTCCCAGTTCCCTTGCACATACCTTTCCCCCAACTCCTTTGTGCCCTCTGACCTAGGAGGATGGAGCTGAGAGCCAGTTTGGGCCCACCCACTCAACCATCCACTCTGCCCCACTTCCTGTAGTCTGTCTCCTCTGTGGTTTGTTAGTGGTTGCTCACCATGGAAACAGGGCCCATCCTAACTTACCCAAAGAGCTGACTCTAAGGAACCATGCCACCTAGCTGCCTCTACCCAACTCTCTATACTACGAAGGTACTTGGGATTCTGGGTCTAGAGGCTGATCACCCAGGTTTGCATTCTGACTCTAATGTGTAAAGCTTAGATGATCTTGGATCTGGGAGATTTAAAATTGGATATTAGATCACAAATCTCCCCTCTTTAACCTTTCCCTTAATTTATCTCCCAGACTAGTAAATGGAAGAAGCTTCTGGTTTTCTAGTTAGAGCTTTTATTGTATGGTAGTCACAAGGTGATGTTGATTAGAAGGATAGGAAAGTAGAAATATAATACAAATCGTCTTAAGTCTAGGCTTAGTCTATATTCCGTATAAAACTCACCAAAAGCCGAAGGCCACCTTTGGGGAGAGAGAGAGACCGTGTCAAGAGTGTGCTGCTGCTAACTGTGAGCCGGGCCCAGTCGAACTCTGATCGGCATCAGCCTGTGCAGCGCAGTCAGGAGACCAGCAGAGCAGGAAAAAAGTCCCACTTCTGTTCTCTCCTTGCCTTTTAAGCTCGCACCCCGGAAGTGGAGTGCTAGCAGGCAGTCTGACGTGCACAGCAGGTGGACTGGCGTGCGTAGTTCATGCCATTGGTCTCCTCCCCGAAAGGGTGGTCCTTCAAAAACTGGCATCTTTCAGTTATCCTAACCGACTGTTAAAAACTTTCATTTTTTTTTTTTTACCACAGATCCAAGTGTGATCTTAGGTACCCTCTCTGCCCCTCAGGTTCTTCATTTGAAAGATGAGAGGGATGGATTAGATCAGGACTTCTTAAACTGTTTCTACGTGTGACCCCTTTTTGCCTGAGAATTTTTTTTTGATGAGGCAATTGGGGTTAAGTGACTTGCCCAGGGTCACACAACTAGTAAGTGTTAAGTTTCTGAGGCCAGATTTGAACTCAGGTCCTCCTGACTCCAGGGCTGGTGCTCTATCCACCTAGCTGCCCCATTGCCCGAGAAATTTTTACGAGATCCCAGGTATATAAGCATATAAAATAGGTATGCATAATCTTTTACTGTGGCCAAATTTTTTGCAACCCTCACATTCAGTTACTTGATCCCATATGGGGTCTCAACCCACAGTTTAAAAAGCTAGGGATTAGATGCACTTTAAGGTCTGAATCCTAAGATCCCTTTTGGGGCCTCAGTTCTTTGCAAGTTGGATTAGATGAGCTCAAGTAAGTAACTTTCCCTAGTAAACTTTGAGAACTCTCTCTAGGTTTTATTTTTCTCATCTGGAATATAGGTACATAGAGTAAATCATCTTCGAGGTCTGTCCTAGTTCCAGAGCCCAAGAGCTCACTTTCTTTTTTTTAATATTATTTATTTTATTTTTATTATTTATTATTATATTATTTTTTCTTTCTTTTTTATTATAAAAAATTCTTTAAATTAATTAATTAACTAATTAATTAATTAACTACTTAATTTTGAACTCAGATTTGAACTCAGGTCCTGCTCTATCCACTTAGTCACTTAGTCACCTAGCTGCCCCTGCTCATCATTTCTTACAACACAATACCGTTCCATCCTAATCTCATCCCACAATTTTTTTCAGTCATTCCCCATTTGATGGGCATCACCCCAATTTGGAATTCAACTTTAAAAAAATATCTTTTAGGATACAAATCTAGTAGTGGTACTGCTATGATGAAGAGTATGCATGGTTTTATAGCCCTTTGGCCATAGTTCCAAATTGAAGAGCTCACATTCTAAGTGCTTGTGTTTGGACAAGCCTTTTATAGTTAATAAGAAGTTTGTTTGAAGGGTTTCAGTTTTCTTTTTCCCAACGGGAGAAGGGAGAGAGAAAACTGAAACTGAAAAAAATAAAAGCACATCTAAAACATTCCCTACCAAACAAGTGATAACTTATGATAAACACTGTAAGATGTTTGCTAAATTTGTATTTGAGGGTGATTGTTGTTATTTGTTCTTCATTCTCAAAACAGCACCAAAGACATCACCAGGGTGGTGGTAATCAGGCAGGCAGGCAGGCAGTAAAGCATTTATTAAGCACCTACTATGTACCAGGCAGTGTACTAAGAGCTAGGGATACAAAGAAAGGCAAAAGATTGTCTTTGCCCTTGAGTAGCTCTAGTCTAATGGGACAGACCACATGCAAACAATTACATACAAACAAGACAGAGAAAGGCAGGATAAACTGGTGATAAACAACAAGGGAAGGCACTGGAATTAAGGAGGATTTGGAAAGGCTTCCTATAGAAGGTGGGATTGTAGTTGGGATTTATGAAGGAAGCTGGCTAAACCAGGAGGCAATGATCCCCAGATTATCACCTAATTATCATCTCTATGCAGATGACTTTGAGATCCAGAGACCCAGACTCACTGCTCCCTTGTGCATCATCCTGAATCACCAAGTGTTTATAAGACATTTCAGGGGGCTATTAGGTGGTGCAGTGGATAAAGCACTGGCTGTGGATCCAGGAGGACCTGAGTTCAAATCCGACCTCAGACACTTGCTATTTACTAACTGTGTGACTGTGGGCAAGTCACTTAACACTCATTGCCCACCCCTCAAAGACATTTCAAATAAAAACCCTTTCAAACTCAACATGGCCAAGCAGAAGTCATTGCTTTTCCCCAAAGTCACCCTGTTCCAGACTTTTCCATACTGATCGAAAGAATGACCATTTTTTCTAGTCGGCCAGGTTCACAGGCTTGGTGGTGTCCTCGTCTCTCCACTTTTTCCAAACCCTACACAACCAGTCAATAGCCACATCACTGCTGTTTCTTCATATTTCTTGCATTTGATACCTTCTTTTTACTCATCCCTTGATTCAGTTTAGACTTTCCTCACCTCTTGCCTAGAACAATGGTCTCCAAGCTTTTTTGATCATGCATCCTTATCAGTATGTATTTTTCTACCAATGGGGGTAATTCTGGGTGACAAAGTAGATAGCTTATTGTAGCTGGAGTCAGGGAGACCTGAGTTCAAATGTAGTCTCAGATATTGACTGGCTGTGTGACCTTGGGGCCTCATTTTCCTCTTCTGTAAAATGAGAAGGTAGGTTGCAGGTTGCCATTGCTTTTAGATATATGATCCCGTGATTTCTGGCCTGTCTCCTGATGAATCACTTGTCCCAACTGAGTATCTGACAAAGGGCCTTGCTAAGGAATGGTCAGGTCCTGGGACTAGCTGACACCTCTGGGCTGATCATTAGAATGACATTCCTTGCAATGTCACACACACAGATATGAGGCTATGAACAGAGCAGGGAAAGGGGAAAAATCAATGCCAATCTCTCATGTCAGGGAGGAAAAAAGAGAGACTGTTAAAGTCTAATTTGGGGTCTGATTGACATTGCCTGGAAATATTTTTTTCTGAGGACAAAGGGCTGTTTCCATCAGGTGATTTTTTTCCCCCAGCAGAGAGAACCTTATCAGGGAAAGCAAGGGAGCTCATGTTTGTATCTTTATTCTTGACTCGACAGAGGAATTAACTGATCAGCTTATTTTTCTCTTTTTCAGCTGTCACATACTGTTCCCTGACTGAACTCTTTCTCTTCACCCACAAAGTGAACAGTGATGGAAACTATGGATGAAAATGACCCTGCATAGAAATAGGATTAATGTTATTATGTGTATATATATGTGTGTGTATATATATATCTATATGTATATGTATAGATATATATAGATATAACCTATATCAGATTACCTGCTGTCTAGGGGAGGGGGGAGGGAGGGGAGGGAGGGAGGGAGAAAAATCTGAAATTGTAAAGCATGTATAAACAAAAGTTGAGAACTATCTTTATATGTAACGGAAAAATAAATTAACTTTGGTGTAAAAAAAAAAAAAAAAAAAAAAAAAAAAAAAAAAAAAAAAAGAAAATGACCCTGCATAGATGTAACCAGGGTGAGGCAATCAGGGCTTTGTCCCAGGGTGTTGAAATTTAGAGATTGTTGATCAAGCTTCTAGTCCTTGGAAATCCTTGGAGATGTAGTGGAAAGTATCCTGGCTCTGGAAATAGAGTGTCTGGATTAGAATCTCCTCCTCTGATGCTTACAACTTGTGTAACCTTGGGCAACTCACTTAAAGTCTCTGAGCCTCAGTTTCTCATCTATAAAATGTGATAGTTGGACTAACTGGCTCCTGAGATCCCTTCAACTCTATAGCTATAATCCTTCAGCAGTATAGAAACCATTGACCTTAGCTCCTCATTAGCAAGAATGCTTAATTAAAGTAGAAGTCTATTTTAATTAATTTGACAGCAGGAAGGGACCTCAGCAACGATCTATTCAAGAAAAAAGATCTCCAATATAAAATACCTGGCAAATGGTCATCTAGTCTAAATTGCCTTCTTTGCATCTCCTTTGCTTATTTGGCAATCGACCATTGCTCCTGGTTCCTCCCTGTGGGGTCAGTCTGACACAGTCCACATGTTTTCAAACATTTTCAATGTATTGATCAGTTGTGTTGACTTTTTTCTTCTCTAAAAAAATGTTATTTATCATATGAGATAGCTCCCATGGAGGGGTGAGGGAGGGACATATGGAGAGCTATTGTGAATTAAGAAACAGAAAACATCAATAAAGTTTCATTTGAAAAAGTAAAAAAGAAACAAATTCCTAGTTATGGCTGTTTCTCTGAATTACTACCTCACTTGGTGACTGGGTTCAGACCTTCCAGGCCACATTACGGGCTTCAGAATAACAACAACAACAACAACAACAACAACAACAACAACAACAATAATAATAATAATAATAATAATAATAATAATAATACTGCTGCTGCAACTACTACTACTACTATTACTACTACTACTACTACTACTATTACTACTACTACTACTACTACTACTGCTACTACTACTACTGCTACTACTGCTACTACTACTACTGATTAGCCTTAGGTCCCAGGAAGTCCACGGTGCAGAGTGTGGTGTGGTGTGGTCTGGTATCAACAAAGACCCAAGTTCAAATTTAGCCTCAGACTCTTACTAGCTGTGTGACATTGGACAAGTCACTTTATCTCTGCCTGTCTCAATTTCCTCATCTGTTAAATGGGTATAATAATAGCACCTCCCTCCCAGGGTTATTGTGAGGGTCAAATGAGATAATGTGCTTAGCACAGTGTCTGGCAAATGTTAGCTATAATGATAATGATAAGTGGTATTTATATAGTACTTTAAAGTGTGCAAAGTACTTTATATAATTTTATCTCATTTGACTTTGATAACAACTTTGGGAGGTGGGGGCAATTATCATTTCACTTTGCAGATGAGAAAACTGAGGTACACAGAAATTAAGTGACTTGCCCAATAAGACAGAATTTGAACTCAGGTCTTCCTAATTTCAAGTCTATAACTTTGTCTTTGACACCTTCTCAGCAGCTTCCATCCCCAACCACAACCAAAATGATGGGCAGCCCTGGAGAGACATTCACAGAGAGACATTTCACCTTTGCAGGAATAACTGCCAATCTGGAGAGTCTCCAGGAGCAAAGAAATAGAAGGACCTGTCAGTTACTTCAACCTGGTTTAGCCCATCTGCCAAGGTGGGTTTGGCTGTTGTGCATGTTCCACCTTCTTGGATCCACAAGTGAGAGTTGAATGAAGGTAGACACCAAAGGTAGATGAGCAGCCCTGAAAATAATAATTATAATGTATAATAAATATACATTGTATATATTAGAATGTAATAATATTGTGTAACATATTATACAATGTGTGATTATAATGTATAATAAATTATACATTCCTGCTCTCACAGTCTAGGGTAGGGGAAGGAGTGGGACAAGAGAGAATTGTGAAAAGTTAGAAATAATTGGAACCAAAAGACTGAAATAGAAAGGATGTCATGAGTCAATGAATTATTATTAATTATTAGCTGACAAATACAGATAAAATTAGAAGTCAGAGGGAAGAAAGCTCCCCCTCAAAATTCATATCTATCCAACACACAAGTTTGGGGTGAAGGGAACGGGTTATTCATTCTTATAAGAGGGCTTCTCACTTTACCCAAGACACCCTGAAGGTCCAAGCTCCCCAAAGATACTTTATAGGATTGTAGATTTGTTGTTGCTGTTCAATTGTTTCATTCATATCTGACTCTTCATGACCCCATTTGGGATTTTCTTGGCAGAGATACTGGAGTGGTTTGCCATTTCCTCCTCCAGCTCACTTTACAGACAAGGAAACTGAAACAAATGGGGTTAAGTGACCTGCCCAGGGTCACACAGCTAGTAAATGTTTGAGGCCAGATTTGAACTCAGGAAGATGAATCTTCCTCACTCAAGACCTGGTGCTTTAACCACTGTGTCACCTAGCTGCCCTTGCCTGGAATTCTCTTCATTTTGGTGTCCTTGATTCCCAGGCTTCTTTCAAGTCCCAGCTAAAAGGTCTCCCACTGCCACCTGGGCCATTGCCAGTTGCCTCAACTTTTTTTCCTGCCACTGGACTCCAATGACTCTGGAGGAGAGAGTGACACTGATGACTTTGCCCAGATCTGCTTTACAAATCCAATTCATGTGCAAGGCAAGACACGAGCCTTGTGATATCATTGGTCCTCTTGGAGAATGAAGGATGAACAATAACAGCAACAACAAAATCTCCCCTTCTCTAGTAACCCTTTGCTGATGGCCCTAAATGCCAGCCCCTTCCCTCTAGAGTTTGCTTATACACAGTTGTCTGCAAGTTGTCTCCCCAATTAGATGGTGGGCTTCCTGAGGGCAGGGACTTAAAAATATTCTTTATATCCTCAGCAGTTACTACTGTGCCTGGCACATAGTAGGTGCTTAATAAATATTTATCGACTTACTGACCAATATGTATAAATACAAGAGGAAGCATGGCATAGTGGATACAGAGATGGCTGAGGAACCAAAAGGCCTGGGTTCAAGTCCCACCTTAGACACTGACCGATTGTGACCCTGGGTAAGTCACTTATATCTCTTAGCTCTCTGCCACTAAATTACAGAGAAGGTGGCACTGACCTGTACTGACAGGAATTTTCTTGCCAGAAGCTCTCTATACCAATGAAATCACAAGTCTAGACTAAAGAAATATTTTATCTGTCAATATGTTATACTCCAAACTCCCACCCTGAGGTGGAAGTCCCTCGAGGAAAAGAATGATTGATTTTTGTCTTTGTGTTTCTGGTGCCTAGCACAGTGCTTGGAAACATAGTAGGTGCTTAATAATTGCATGAATAAATGGGCACAAATGCATGATATTGGGGTAGGTCATTAAAGCTAAGGAGATCAGAGGCCCCACCCCAGGGACTGGTCCAGGTCTATGATTTCAATGGTGCTGGGTTTTCCCATTAAGGAAATCTTGATTAATGCTGAAAAATAACTCATCTGCACTTCATATAGGCCTAGAGTTGCCTCAGGGAACCACACAGTGAAGTGGCTGCTGGATGGTGACAGTCAGTATGTGTCAGAGGCAAGACTTGAACACAGGCCCTCCTGACTCTAAGGCTGGCTCTCTGTGTATTCTGCCATGCTGTCTTTTGCCTAAGGAATAGCAATGAGAAATGAAGGTAAAGTATCCCGGAAATGGGCATGTGGAATTGGAATGCCAGGACTGGAACAGCTTCAGAACAATGTCAGGTCTGGGAGGGGCCTTAGAACAGGGAATGTCAGAGCTGGGAGGGACCTCAGAACAGGGGATGTCAGAGCTGGGAGGTGTGATAAAATAATGGGATTTAGCAGATACTCAAAGACCCACCTGGAGATTAATCAAGACTGATTAAATCAAGTGAGAGTGATTGACTGCTGATTAAGCCTACTTCAAGTTAATTGGATTGTATCAAGTTAATTGGATTGTGATCATACCTGGTTATCCCTTAAGAAGGTGTAATTCTCAGAAACTAGACTGTGAACTCAACTTGAGAACACCTTCAAAGACAATGGATTTGGATGATGCCAACCAATAACCTTGAAGCAGTGTGTAAGGACCGCCTCTGTTCCAGATCTATAAATAAGTTTCCAAAAACAGCTTGGGGGGGAGTAGGAGTAGCTTTCTTTTTGCCTGCTTGGCGGGACTCCTGACGGCGCGGCACAGACTCTCTCTCTCTCCAAAGGTGGTCTTTTTCGGATTGGTGAGTTTTTATAATGAATATAGACTAAGCTTAGACTTAAGACGATTTGTATTGTGTTTCTACTTTTCTATCCTTCTAACCAACATCACCTTGTGACTATCATAAATATAAATAAAAAGGTCTATCTAGAAAATTAAAACCTGCTTCCATTTACTAGTTTGGGAGATAAATTAAGGGAAAGGTTAAGTAGGGGAGATTTATGATCTAATATCCAATTTTAAATCTCACAGTTTGGCGACCCCGAAGGGACCTTAAGGACCCTCCCACCCTCCCTAGTTTGGCCAAGCCGGCTAATTCGGTGGATTTTCCAAATACCCCCCCCCCCCTACGGAATTTCCCTTTGTCTAATCTCCCTTAAAGACTTTAAGCCTCTAAAAGCCTTGTTTTAAAGGAAAAAGCCAGCCCAGTTTAAAATATGATCGAATATGTCATTTTCCCTTTGGTTTTTTCGTTTTTTTGCATTGGAGCATGTTGGGGTACCATACTGTCCAAATTTAGACATCTAGTTTACTCGGTATTCCTTCATTGTGTTATAGGTCTCCTCCTCACTCACATAGCAAAATCTTTTTGGTATAATGGTATGAGTGTAACTGTCTCCACTGAAAATGTGTTTAATATTAGTAGGAATTTTTTGCCTGCAGTTGAAATAAATTGTAATACCATACTCACGATAGTTCACATGACTGTAACTCTCATTATGGGTATTATCATAGTTGTAATATGGAAGGAGATTAAAGGTAAACCACGTGGCGAGGGAGACACTAAGATGGCTCCCTCTGCTGAAGGTAACCCAGCCTCACCACGTGGCGAGGGAGACGCTAAGATAGCTCCCCATACTGGAGGTAACCCAGTTACAGAAACGGATATTGGCCAGTCTTTAGAATCAAATCAGCTGAAACTACTTCCCTTGCAGGAAGATATAGAATTTAATAAAAAGGGAGTATCAGTTCAGGTTAGAAAATATCACCCCTTTACAGCAACTGACTTGAGCTCATGGAAAACAATCTTCCCTAGTTTTGAGAAACATCCAAATGGTGTAGTTTCACAGTTAAGGACTATATTTAATATATATCAACCCACTTGGGCTGATGTTACTTGCCTTATGGAAACTTTACTGTCCCCAACTGAGATGACAGATATTATCTCGGCAGGAAATGCCCTTGTTGCGAAAGGTAAGGCCGATGTGGAATGGCCTCTAAAGGATCCAGAGTGGAATTATAATAATGACAGGGATTTCCAAAGATTAAAGGATGCTAGGGAAACACTTCTGAAGGGAATGGAATTATGCTCTAGAAAACCCGAAAACTGGACGAAATTTATGAGCACATTTCAGGAGGCTAATGAAAGACCAAGCAGATTTTACGATAGGCTTTGTGAGACCGCCAGGCAATACACCAGATTAGATCCAATTGATTCAAAAGATTCTTATATTATTCTCAACATGTTTATTTGTAATTCACTGCCAGAAGTACGCAAATATTTTCTGACCCAATGTCCAGATTGGAGGAGCTTAACAGCTGATAGACTTAAGGAACTTGCAAATTATGTCTTTGACTCACGTGAGACAAGTCCAGATCACCCCAAACAGAGCATTCTGGCACCGGTGATTCCTAGTCAGCCATGTGAAGACCAGAACAAGGGCACTAAGGTGTGTTGTTCCTGTCAGCCATGTGAACACCGGAACAAGGACACTAAGGTGTGTTGTTCCTGTCAGCCATGTGAACACCGGAACAAGGACACTAAGGTGTGTTGTTCCTGTCAGCCATGTGAACACCGGAACAAGGACATTAAGGTGTGTTGTTACTGTCATAAGGAGGGGCATGAATTGAGAGAATGTAGGACTTGGAGAAGAAATTCTAATTCTAATTACAGGCGAAATCAAAATAGAAATAGATCTTTTCGGAGGAATACAGAAAGGCAGTACCAGAATAATGGTAACCAAGGTCCCCCTCAGAAGAGGACACAGGAATGACGGTCTCTTGGGGAGGAATGGAACATAGATAATGAAAGCCATATATTCCCAGATCCAGATTTTTTGAATGCCCTTGTACCAGTCCATTCACCTCCCCAGAGTAAAGAACCACATGTCACCCTAAAAGTGGGGGAGACTTATTATGATTGTCTGCTAGACACAGGAGCCTCTAAATCAGTATTAGTAAGCAAGCCAGATGCTGGGTGTAGACCTGTAGGATTTTTGAATGTAGTAGGAGTCTCAGGAAAGAGCCAGAGAGTGGCAAAATTGAATCCTCGCATGGTATCTATGGGGCCCTTAACAGTAGAACATTCATTTTTACTCATGCCTGATGCCCCTGTAAATTTATTAGGTCGTGATCTCCTTTGTAAGCTTAGAGCAACCATATCTTGTGCTCCAGATGGGGCTGTCTCCCTACAATTGCCAGAGGATACTGTTCATTTATTACCAATTTTACTTACAGAAGCTCAAGGAACAGCAGGGGAGGTATCCAAAATCCCCTCTGACATTCCTGAGTCTTTATGGGCCTCATCCCCTAATGAGGTGGGGCTCCTTAAGTCTGCCATGCCTGTTACCTTTAAAGTTAAGGGGGGACCACCCCCCTCCATTCCACAGTATCCATTGTCTAGGGAAGCAATAGAAGGGATCACCCCTATAATTGAGGCTTTGAAAAGCCAGGGTATTATTATTCCATGTCATCACTCTCCATGCAATACTCCCATTTTGCCAGTTAAAAAACCCAAGCCTGGGCCAGATGGTAAACCTGTTTATCGTTTTGTGCAAGATCTTAGAGCGATTAATAATTATGTTATTCCTAGACATTCCATAGTTCCAAACCCGACTACGATAATTTCATCGATTCCCTATGAATCTACATGTTTCACAGTGGTAGACCTTTGCTCTGCCTTTTTCTCCATACCAGTACATGAGGACTTCCAATATTTATTTGCTTTTACCTGGAAAAATAGACAGTGGACCTGGACTAGACTCCCACAGGGATTTGTAGACAGTCCCACATTATTTTCCCAAATTTTACAGCAGGATCTGGCCTCTATTACCTTTAAAGCCTCCACACTAGTACAATATGTTGATGACTTACTTTTGGCCTCTCCTAATGCTGAAATTTGTCAGGAAGATAGCCGTCACTTACTGCTGGAGCTGCACAAGAGAGGACACAAGGTTTCCAAGACAAAGGTACAATGGTGTTTGCCCCAGGTAGAATATTTAGGATTTATTTTGGCTGCTGGAACTCGCTCTATCTCTTCTAAGCGAGTCCAGGCCATTCAACAACTCTCTGCCCCCACTACTAAGAGGCAGTTGAGAGCCATTCTGGGAGCAGCTGGGTACTGTAGACAATGGATACCCTCTTTTGGTGAAATTACTAAACCCCTCATAGCTCTTACAAAAAGTTCTGTTCCAGACATTTTACAGTTGGATCCCCAGCATCTCTCAGCCATAAAAGAATTAAAACGGGCCTTGTTATCAGCACCTGCCCTAGGACTACCAGATTATAGTAAGCCTTTCACTCTCTTTGTGCATGAACAAAGGGGGGTGGCTTCTGGAGTCCTGACTCAGTCACTGGGGCCTAACCAACGTCCTATAGCCTACTATTCAATTCAGCTGGACCCTGTAGCGGCTGGAGCGCCACCTTGCCTTAGAGCAGTGGCGGCCACAGCGCTTTTGGTAGAAAAAGCCTCTGATTTGGTCCTAGGTAACCCTCTAACTGTGCAATGCCCTCACGAAGTGGAGGCTCTCTTACTACGTCACAGGACACAAGCCTTTTCAGATCAAAGGCTGGCTAAGTATGAAATAACCCTGTTAGGTAATGAGAATATCACTTTAAAACACAGGCCTGTAATATAGCTAAAGATAAGAGTGCCACCATTTTTACTGACTCGAAATATGGCTTTGGCATATGCCACTTTATTGGTATGATTTGGCGTCAACGAGGCTTTCTAACATCCTCGGGCAAGGCTATTGCCAATGGGGACCTTATCAAGGACCTCTTAGATGCCCTAAAACTGCCTTCTTCCCTAGCCATTGTACATTGCCCTGCCCACACAGGGAATAGTGATCCTGTTTCAAAGGGAAATGCACGAGCCGATTCTGCAGCCAAGCTTGCTGCATTAGAAGCTCCTGAACATGTATTTAACCTTTCACCTTCTGAGGATATTCCTTCCAACCTAACCTATGACGATTCTGAAGTAGAAAAGTGGAAAAAGAAATTTAAGGCGAAACAGATCAATGGCATCTGGGTGTCTCCGGAAGGTAAGCCATTTCTTCCCCGGAAATTCTACCACCAGGTATGTCTCTCTGTTCACAGAAAAGGCCATTTTGGTACACAAGGCATTGTAGACTCTATTAAGAGAACCTGGATAGCACCAGGTGTGACTAATACAGCATCTCGAATCTGCTCGGGCTGCTCCACATGTCAGTCTTATAATCAGTATGCTTTTAAGGCCAAAGCTTATGGAGGGCGTCCTCTAGCATATACACCTTTTGAGCACTTACAAATTGATTATATTACTATGCCAAAAGCAGGACATTATAAATTTTGCCTTGTTATAGTTGATCAGCTCACTCGGTGGGTGGAGGCCTTTCCCAGCCCCCGAGCCACAGCTGCCTTTGTTGCCAAAATTCTTCTTAAAGAGATAGTACCTCGTTTTGGCCCACCAGCCCGCATCGATTCTGACAAAGGCACACATTTCACTGATTCGATTTTATCCCAAATCTACTCTTTCTTGGGAGTGACTCCAAAATTCCACACGCCCTACCATCCACAAAGTTCAGGCCAAGTCGAACGTATGAATAAAGAGCTTAAGAGTATGATTGGCAAATTATGTACTGAAACCCATTTGAAATGGCCTGATGTTCTACCATTGGCATTATTCTATCTACGAAGTAGACCAAGAGGAGAACTTCATATATCTCCTTATGAAATGCTTTTTGGTCACCCTCCTATCCAAGCTAAAACTTTTTCCCCAGTTTATACATCACTGGTGGGAGGTGATACTTCTGTTGCTTCCTATATACAGGAATTACAGACCAGGCTACGTGAACTCCATGAGGCAGGAGCTGTGGTCCAGGCAGGACCATTAGACTTTTCATTGCATAACTTCAACCCAGGAGATAAAATATATGTAAAGAATTTTCAGAGAACCAGTGGAACTCAACCTGCCTGGGAAGGACCTTTTCAGGTATTATTGACAACTCCTACTGCCATTAAAATTGGTGAAAAAGACTCATGGATTCATTGCTCTCATATAAAGCCTGCACCATTCATAGGTGAAGAGATTTCAGATAGACCTGAGGTAGACGCTAAAGAGGTAAAAACCCTAACGATAGCAACTGTTAAAGAGCAAAGAGAGTTCAGAGGAAACAGGCAGTTCCCATTTAAGAATCCCACTGATCAGTTAAATGCTTTGGGACTCAGTCTTCGTAAAGTATCAGGAGACGGAAATTGCCTTTTTAGGGCTTTAGCAGACCAGCTAGAAGGTCACTGTAGAAATCATCTCAGACACAGACAAGAAGCTGCTTCTTATATGATTAACCATAGACAAGAGTTTGAGTCTTTTATAGTAAATGACTCCCCTTTTGAAGAATATGTTGATGAATTAAAGAAATTTGGAAAGTGGGGAGGAAATGATACAATTGTAGCATTTGCTAAGCAGCATCAGCTGAATGTTGTGGTTCATCAATTAAATCAGCCTTTATTGAAAATCAGTGGCACAGACAAAACTGATGCTACAGAACTCCACATTTTCTACCATAAAGAACATTATGATAGCATTAGAAAAATTAATGACAATTCAGAAACCCCTGCCACTTTGACATGCACAGAATTGGAGAACCAGTTGAAACAATGTGGCATACCCCAAATTCTGACTGCTTAAATACTTTAACCTTAACAAGCTTTTCCTTCTGCAGGTAAACTGCTTTTTTGTTTGTTTGTTTTTGAACCATGAGTTTAATGAGTCTGTTTATGGTATTATGTTTAAAACCTATTGCTTGATTTATCAATGGACATATTGAATATTGACTCATTTCTTTTTGATGAAATTGTTTATCACTTTTAAGTATCTGTTACTGTCATACTAGATAGAGAATTCATGTATAAGATAATGTGTTTACTTGCTAAAAGATTATGTAATAATGTCTAATATTATCAGTCATTTACATTCATATATCATTTACATGTCATTGTGACTATGTACATTGTGGGTATGGTTTGGAATTATTGTATATATAACAAGTACATCATCAGTTATGCAGCATAACATGCATTTTTACCATCATACTGTCTTTGGTGAAATTAATATGAGATTTATGAATTATGGAAACTTATCATCTCAGAGACTAACTGCTCTTACAATGAGTTTGATATAGGCCCTGTAGAGAATATATGTACAACAGGAGGAGAGACAGGTACATGTAAGTCTATGGTTTGCTTATGATGGCAACTATATAGACCACAATTGCTGGACACAGTCCAGTTTCTTCCTCTCACCCTTCTAAAAGTTTTCTTTTTCTTTCACTAAGTCTGATGGCATAGTCAGAATCCATCCACCTATGGCCTACTGGATGTCTCGAAACCATGAGATGTGGTATGATAACCTTTCCATAACATTTTCAGATGACATAAACATGTTACTAAATTTGGCTTTGATCCAGACACATGGTGGTAAGAAGTGTTATAGATTGCATAACTACCTCAACTCTCTATTATATAAAGGAGGGAATGTAATGGAATGTACTAAATTTGATCATTGACAACGCTATGCTAAGGTTTAGTAAAAAATCCAGCAATTCAGTTAAAGAAGAAGAATCCAGCTTTCCAGACCAGACTGCAGCTGTGAATGAAGCCACTTGTACCTGGAGTGGTCAGCTTCCTCCTCGAAACTACAAGAACCCTGTCTATTCCTGTAAGGTGTTTCTAGGAGGAGTTCCTTGGGACATCACGGAAGCTGGATTGATTAACACCTTCCGTGTATTTGGCTCTTTGAGTGTGGAATGGCCTGGTAAGGATGGCAAACACCCCCGCTGCCCTCCCAAAGGTAATATGCCTAAAGGGTATGTGTACCTGGTGTTTGAGCTGGAGAAATCTGTGCGGGCACTGCTCCAAGCTTGTTCCCAAGACCCACTAAGTCCAGATGGCCTGAGCGAGTATTACTTCAAGATGTCCAGCCGCAGGATGCGTTGTAAGGAGGTGCAAGTTATCCCCTGGGTATTGGCTGATAGCAACTTTGTCCGGAGCCCATCACAAAGGCTGGATCCCAGCAGAACAGTCTTTGTTGGGGCGCTACATGGGATGCTCAACGCAGAGGCCCTGGCTGCAATTGTGAATGATCTGTTTGGAGGAGTAGTGTATGCTGGTATTGACACGGATAAGCACAAGTATCCTATTGGGTCTGGCAGAGTGACTTTTAACAATCAACGCAGTTATCTGAAGGCAGTCAGCGCTGCTTTTGTGGAGATCAAAACTACCAAGTTCACCAAGAAGGTTCAGATTGACCCTTACCTTGAAGACTCTCTGTGTCACATCTGCAGTGCTCAGCCAGGTCCGTTCTTCTGTCGAGATCAGGTCTGTTTCAAGTACTTCTGCCGAAGCTGCTGGCACTGGCGACACAGCCCAGAGGGCCTTCGTCACCATCGCCCACTGATGCGTAACCAGAAGAGTCGAGACTCCAGCTAGAAGCAGCCCCTCTGATTCAGATACAAGTGGGTTCAGCTCTGGATCAGACCATCTCTCGGATTTAATTTCCAGCCTTCGCATCTCCCCTCCTCTGCCCTTCCTGCCCCTTGGGGCTGGTCCCAGAGACCCTTTAAAGATGGGAGTTGGGTCCTGGCTGGATCAAGACCAGGCTGCTCTAGCTGCAGTAACTCCTTCTCCTACCAGTGCATCAAAGAGATGGCCTGGAGCATCGGTGTGGCCTTCTTGGGATTTATTAGAAGCTCCAGAGGATCCTTTTAGTATTGAGAGGGAGGCCAGGCTCCATAGACAAGATCCAGCTTCCTCCTGACGACATCTTACCACTCCAAGAAGACAAGAGAACTGAGAAAAGACTTCCAAAGACTTAATTATTTTTTACTGTTTCATCAAGGAACACCTGTTCCTAGAAGAAACAAAGGGGGGAATGTGATAAAATAATGGGATTTAGCAGATACTCAAAGACCCACCTGGAGATTAATCAAGACTGATTAAATCAAGTGAGAGTGATTGACTGCTGATTAAGCCTACTTCAAGTTAATTGGATTGTATCAAGTTAATTGGATTGTGATCATACCTGGTTATCCCTTAAGAAGGTGTAATTCTCAGAAACTAGACTGTGAACTCAACTTGAGAACACCTTCAAAGACAATGGATTTGGATGATGCCAACCAATAACCTTGAAGCAGTGTGTAAGGACCGCCTCTGTTCCAGATCTATAAATAAGTTTCCAAAAACAGCTTGGGGGGGAGTAGGAGTAGCTTTCTTTTTGCCTGCTTGGCGGGACTCCTGACGGCGCGGCACAGACTCTCTCTCTCTCCAAAGGTGGTCTTTTTCGGATTGGTGAGTTTTTATAATGAATATAGACTAAGCTTAGACTTAAGACGATTTGTATTGTGTTTCTACTTTTCTATCCTTCTAACCAACATCACCTTGTGACTATCATAAATATAAATAAAAAGGTCTATCTAGAAAATTAAAACCTGCTTCCATTTACTAGTTTGGGAGATAAATTAAGGGAAAGGTTAAGTAGGGGAGATTTATGATCTAATATCCAATTTTAAATCTCACAGAGGGACCTCAGAACAGGGGATGTCAGAGCTGGGAAAGACTGTCAGTCAGTAGTCTGATGGAAAGTGTTTAACGATGAGCTCTCCAGGGGGAAGAAGAAAAGTGTATATGATATACTTTTCACCTTAATCAGCATTATTAACTTTCTCAAATCTAGGCAATCACTTTCATTTTCTTACATAGAGGCAATAAACCAAATAAGAAATGAAACTGATTTATAGCATCTGCCAATCACCAAAGTATGAATGCTCACACTGAACATTTTACAACCAGCTCATGGAAGCCCTTTCCAGAGGACAACAGTAAAGCCCTAGTGGAAACTGAGCTGTCAGACTTTAGGGTCCAATCCTCCCATTGTATACATGAGGAGATGAAGCCCAGGGGGAAGAATCCCTAGAACAGGTGGAAAGTGTCCTAACACAGGCCTCCTGACAAATGCTCTTTCCCCCATAGCTTGTTGTGAGCTTTTCTGTTTTTTTTTCCCCTCAGGGAAACAGCTGAATCCAAAGTGGGGTACACCTGCACTCAACTTTGTCATGGTAGTTTTATAGCAGCAAATATATGTCTCCTTTGGGTTTAGGGGCCCATTCTACAATGGGACTTGTGGAAGACACAAAGAATAGTAGCTTAATGTCAGGATGGGGCTCTACTCAGTAAATCAATCAGTTCACCCAACTCCATTTAAAGTGAGTGATAAAATGCTATGAAGTCAGTGATAAATTTAACCATGTGAAAACAACCAATCAATCAATAGCAAGCACAGGCTTTTGTCTCAATCATTCAACCAATCTTAGGTTTTAGATTAAGTACCAAAAATCCTTGGATGAACTTGAATGATAATTTTTTGCCCACCTGTATTCTTTTTTTAAATAATATTTTATTTTCTCCTAATTGTTAAAACTATCTTTAACATTTGGTTTTTTTAGATCCAACCATTCTGGAAAGCTATTTGGAACTATGCCCAAAGGGCTATAGAACTGTACATATCCTTTGATCCAACAATGCCGCTGCTAGGTTTATATCACAAAGATATCCCCCCAAAGAAAGAAAGACCTATTTGTACAAAAATATTTATAGCAGCTCTTTTCGTGGTGGCCAGGAATTGGAAATCAAAGGAATGGCCATCAATTGGGGAATGGCTGAACAAACTGTGGTATATGATTGTGATGGAATATTCTTGTGCTATAAGAAATGACAAGCAAGATGATTTCAGAAAGGCCTGGAAAGACTTGTATGAACTGATGTATAATGAAGTGAGAAGAACCAAGAGAACATTGTGCACAGAAACAGCAATATTGTTTGATGAAGAACTGTGAGAGACTTAACTATTCTCAACAATATGTAAGAGAATCCCAAAGGAAAAAACATACTATCCACCTCCAAAGAAAGAACTGATATTGATGGAACACAGACTGAAGCATGCAATTTAAAATTTTCTTTAATTATTTTCTTTTATTCAAGTTTTCTTATACAAAATGACTGATATGGTAATGTTTTACATAACCACACATGTATAACCCACATCTGATTACTTACTGCCTCAGGGAGAGGGGCAGGGAGGGAGGGATAAAAATTGGAATCTAAAACTATAAATAAAAATATTTATTACTTTAAAAATTTTATAAAAGGGAAACCCTCCTTTTTTAAAAAAATGTTTTAAGTTCCATATTCTATCCCTATCCCTCTCCACTCCCTTTCCCCTCCCTGAGATGGTAAGCAATCTGATATAGGTTGTACAGGTGCAATTATGTAAAACATTTTCACATTAGTAATTTTGTATAAGAAAACATGAAGAAAGGAAGAAAGGAAGGAATGAAGAAAAAAAGAAAAAAGAAAAAAATCACACTTCAGTCTGTATTCAGACAATTATCATGAACTTGAATGATACTGAAAGAAAACCAATTCTCTGATTGACTGAGGAAACGATAATGCTCTATGATACCTGTATAAAATTATGAAGTCAGTTTGGACAGAAGAGATTTGATCATGTGCAGATTAAAGTGAGGGCAGCATTGGGGTGGGGGGGGGAAAGGGAGATGTGTTGTGCAGGGGATGAGAAAGCTCTTCAGGTCTGGCCTTTGCTTAGTCTACCTTTGGCTTCAGGAAGACCTTGCAAGGTTCAAAAGGCTGTAGGACTTTGGATTTCCCATTTTTTCCCATTGATGTCTTAGCATTATCCCCTGGAAGAGTGGTTGCAATACAGGAAGGCAGATTCACAGCAAAGATGCTACACAATATCTCAGGGGGACTTCTTCAAGAGGAGAGAAAAGAACTAGCCACTAGGAGCTGTGAGTCACCATCAAAGACTGAGCTCACTTTTCTTTACTCTCTTTGAGAGAGTGTGTCAGACTTTGGGAAGAGATGTTTTTATACCAACTAATTTTTTTTTTTGCGGGGCAATGGGGGTTAAGTGACTTGCCCAAGGTCACACAGCTAGTAAGTGTCAAGTATCTGAGGCTGGATTTGAACTCAGGAACTCCTGAATCCAGGGCCGGTGTTTTATCCACTGCGCCACCTAGCCGCCCTATACCAATTATTCTTAAATACCTCTTTCTAAAAGCTAATCGATTATCTATTAGATTTATGGACAGGGGAAGAATTTAGGACCAGAGAAGATATAGGGAGCATTTTAAGATGTAGAATAGGTCATTTTGATTATATAAAATTAAAAAGCTTTTTCACAAACAAAACCAATGCAACCAAAATATTATAAGGAAAGTAGAAAATTAGGAAATAATTTTTGCAACAAGTATCTCTGATAAAGGCTTCATTTCTCAAATATAGGGTGGGCCAAAAGTCATGAAGGGTTCTGATGTTTTAAAAACTCTTTGAGAATTATTTTTTCTTTATTTTTCACCATTTATGAAATGTAATTTTTCCACATGTAATATAAATTCATTTCCTATATATACTGGATATAATACTATGGTACTATAAATTAAAAACAAAAAAAGGAGTTACTAAATATTCATGACTTTTGTCCCACCCTGTATGGAGAGAACTGAGTCAAACTTATAAAAACACAAGTCATTCCCTAATTGATAAATGGTCAAAGAATATAAATAGGCAGTTTTCAGACAAAGAAGTCAAAGCTATCTATAGTCATATGAAAAAATGCTCTAGGGGCAGCTAGATGGTGCAGTGGATAGAGCACCGGCCCTGGAGTCAGGAGTACCTGAGTTCAAATCTTGCCTCAGACACTTAACATTCACTAGCTGTGTGACCTTGAGCAAGTCACTTAACCCCAATTGCCTCACTAAAAAAAATTTTTTTTAAATGCTCTAAATTACTATTGATCTGAGAAATGCACATAAAACAGCTCTAATGTACCACCTCACACCTATCAGAGTGGCAAATATGACAAAAAAGGAAAATGTTGGCTGTTGGAGGGGATGTGGGAAAACTGGAATGCTACTCCACCACTGGTGAAGTTGTAAACTGATCCAGCAATATCACTACCAGGTTTATATCCCAAAGACATCTGAAAAAATAGAAAAGGACCTATTTGCTCAAAAATATTTATAGCAGTTCTTTGTGGTGACGAAGAATTGGAAATCAAAGGGATGCCCATTAATTGGGGAATGGCTAAACAAGCTGTGGTGTATGATTGTAATGGAATATTATTATGGTATAAGAAATGACAAGCAGGATGATTTCAGAAAAACTTGGAAAGATTTACATGAATTGATGTATAGTGAAGTGAACAGAACCAGGAAAATGTTGTACACAGTAACGGCAATATTATTTGATGAAGACTTGCGAATGACTTAGCTATTCTCAGGAATACAATCATCCAAGACAATCCGAAAAGACTAATGATGAAACATACTATCCAACTCCAGAGAAAAACTGATATTGGTTGAACACAGACTGATGCACATGATTTTTCACTTTCTTTTATTTTTTCTTTTATTCGAGTCTTCTTGCACAAAACAACTAATATGGAAATGTTTTACATAATCACACTGGTATAACCTATATCTGATTGTTACTGCCTCAGGGAGGAGGGAAGGAAGGATAGAATTTGGAACTCAAAACTTTAAATAAAAAATGCTTATTTAAAAACCAGCTAATTGAGTCTGGCTAACCAATAGATTGGCAGTTAGGCGGCTCAGTAGATTGAGTCCTGAGCCTGGAGTTTGGAAAGATTCATTTTTCTGAGTTCAAAGTTGACCTCAGACATTTACCAGCTGTGTGATCCTGGACAAGTCACTTAACCTGTTTGCCTCAGTTTTCTTATTTTTAAAATGACCTGGAAAAGGAAATGACAAACCACTCCAGTATTTTTGCCAAGAAAATTCCAAATGGAGTGGAACACAATCAAACCACAACCAAGAGATAAGTAATAGATAATCTACTGATAATCTTTAGTGAAGCACACTGGTGGGGCTCATGAACTATACAGTACTAGAAAAGACAACCTCATCCCCAACCCATCAGGGCTACCCCTAGAGGAGATCTAGCACCCAAACTCTGAGGACTTGACATGCCATTGAGAGTGGGGATTGGGAGAGTAGCTCCAGAGTATCTGATATATTAAAATCCCTCCCCATAGAAGATGGACAACCTATGTGAGAAGAGGCAGCGCTCTGAAGTTGAGGGGCACTAGATTCGTCATTTGAACCTAGACTTAAATCCCAGCTCTGCCATTTACTGGCTAGGAGACCTTGAACAAATCATTGAACATCTCTGGTCCTAAATTCCTTCATCTATAAAATGACAAGGTTGGACTACATACTTTCTATGATCCCTTTCATCTCTAGCTCCTAATGTCCCATAGAGAGGCATGAATGTTAATTTGTCAATTAACAAATGTTAATTTGGATGGCTCCTCTCTGTTTAGAATAATGTTTTATCTGATATTGAATGTCCCTGCATTGGAGTTGCAGGTTTTTTTTTTCCTAGACTACCAAGACATAGATTTAGAGATAGAAGGAACCTTGGAGGTGGTCAAGTTCAATTCCCTCATTTTGCATATGAGGAAACTGAAGCACAGGGTCACCCTGATACTAAATGTCTAAAACTGAATTAGAACCAAGGTTTCCTTGACTCCAAGTCTAGTGCCTTATCTATTTTTTTTTTAATAGTGAGGCAATTGGGGTTAAGTGACTTGCCCAGGGTCACACAGCTAGTAAGTGTTAAGTGTCTGAGACCGGATTTGAACTCAGGTACTCCTGACTCCAGGGCCGGTGCTCTATCCACTGTGCCACCTAGCTGCCCTTGTGCCTTATCTATTGTGCCAAGCTGCCTCTCCAAATAAATCACTTTAATGATGTCATAAATCTCATTAGATCTAACAAGCACGTTTAAAGCACCTACTATGCACCAGGCTCATTGCTGAGTGCTTGAGATGTCAAAGGAAAAAACCCCAAACAATCCTTGCCTTTAAGGAGCTTTTCTTCAGAAATGTGTGTTCTTCACTTATAGTCAAAGTACCCTGGGAAATCCACTTTAGAACTGAGGAAACTGAGTCCTGTGGAGGCTTAGTAACCCTCCACCTGACCAGATAATAACCATTAGAAACAGAATTTAAGGGTTTCCTGAACTCAGCCCAGGCACCATTTTAGTTTTTAGTGTTCTATACAGTTGCCAATGGGCAATGTAGTATAGGAATTAAATAAAATAGAACT
This sequence comes from Dromiciops gliroides, assembly GCF_019393635.1. Classification (NCBI taxonomy): domain Eukaryota; kingdom Metazoa; phylum Chordata; class Mammalia; order Microbiotheria; family Microbiotheriidae; genus Dromiciops; species Dromiciops gliroides. The sequence goes on along the minus strand of NC_057861.1, from coordinate 17,803,783 downwards.
TATTATTCCCCCAACACACCCAAACCCTCCTTCCTTTAGTTCTGATTGACCAATTCAATGGAGAGGCCTTCTTATCCAGTAAAGATAGTGATTTTCAAGTGCTATGGGGGCAATGAGGAATCAGTGGGCCCCCACTCATACACTATGATCCTATAGTCATCCAGGCAATTTGAGGAGACTTCCGTGGAAGAGGAATCTTCTGGGTGCTCATTCCATTGTGGAAGCAGCTCTGTAGTTGGGAAGTTTTTCCAAAATCTGCTTTGACTACATCCACATGATCCTGCTCTCTGGGACCAAGCAGAACAAGTTCCAAATTCATCCTCAGACATCCTATCCCACTCTAAGTTTTCCCTCCTCCTGGATAAACATCCCAAGTTCCTTCAAATGGTTCTTTATGTATAAGGCATGAACTTGCGGTTCTTCATCATCATGGTTACTGTTCTCTGGAAGAGTGGTGGTTTTCATGTTGAGTGAGCTGTCCATGGTGAGCCTGCTTTGCATGAAGCCCAGGATCATAGGTGACCATGGATTTAGTGCTGGAAGGGATCTTGCAGGTCAACAAGTCCAGTCCCTTCCATTTACGTATGAGGAAACTGACACACAGAGCAATTTAGTGACTCGCCCAAGGTTACACAACTAGGTTTCAAATCCATGTTTTCTGACTTGAAGCCTGGTATTCTGGTCTCCATACCAGGATGCTTAGTGTTGCTGTGACTATTTCAGCTAGCAAATGCTTTGAAACTGGGATAGATTTAGTCAGACTCAGGAAAACAGCAGAGAGAGAAAGTTAGGGGAAACTGACCTTTGTAAATAGTGCTTCCTATGGAAGAATGAGCCAGGGCCAGAGGTTACACCCAATTCTCTGGCCAAAGAAGACTTCTGGACCTTGATCCCCAAAGTAATCACTACTGAGGACTAAATGAATTACACAGTATGTGTTTTTGCAGGTAATTCCAACGTATTAATGCCCTCTTTCCACATCTACATTGTTTTTCTCTTCCAATGAGTTTCCTTGGGTGGTAATTAGATTTAGACCCTCAGCCCAATCAATAGATCCTCATCTCAGATGGGCCAGCCAGTCATGACTAGTAATTTACAGCTCCACTTCTCCTGAAATCAATACAGATTTGCTCTTCATTGAGAGCATTGTAAAACATAGGTGACAGCTGGCCTACTAAGCATTTGACACGAGAACGGAATCTCTGGGAGGTTTGGAAAGGGGCCAAGGAAATCCCATTTGGGAGCTGGAGTGGAATTTGTTGGAGGGTCCTCTGATTTTGAATGGATAGCTCTGAGAAGATTCAGAGATATTGTGGTAGAATGGAAGGAGTCAGGAAGGACCTGGCCATGAATCCTGCCTGACTCGTGGCCCAACAAAGATTTCTAAAGGGCATGAAGCTCATACAAGTCTTGATACAGGCAGTTCCTGACTTCATAAAGGGTCATGTTCAATCTCTGATTCTGCCTTCTCCTGGGAGTAACTCTCAAAAACAAAGCCTAGGCATGGCTAATGTCTAAGGTCTCCCTCAAATTCTGGTAATAGTCATAGATATAACCTATATCAGATTACCTGCTGTCTAGGGGAGGGGGGAGGGAGGGAGAAAAATCTGAAATTGTAAAGCTTGTATAAACAAAAGTTGAGAACTATCTTTACATGTAACGGAAAAAATAAAATACCTTACATGTAAAATAAAAAAAAATTCTGGTAATAGTGTCTCCCCTTCAAGGTATTTGATGTGCAATATTTATATCTAGAATGGAACAATGGTTTAATTACTCCATCACTGAAACTATGTAAGATGCATAGGAGGGGAAGACATGCATGAGTAGATACAGGAAACGTAAGATGCTCTAACAGCTCATTATACTCATGATACTCCTCTGGAAGCTAAAAATCCTTTGTGGGTCTGTGGAGCAGATATTTTGTATTCACTTCAGACTTCCACTGTTGGATTGCTTGCTGCAAATATCATGGATAGCTGGTGGGGTCCAGATCACCTTCCTGGTCAGGGTGGCCTATGCTGGTTGTGGTCCTCCACTCTGGGAATCAAACTGTAAAGGAAATCTTTGATTGTGTGGTGTGTTCCTGACTTTGGAATTGGAGAACTCAACCCATGAGGTAACCACCAAGGCTAGAGACATCCATTTTCCAGGATTAATATCTGCTGACTTGTGCTCAGAAAAGGAAACAAACAGGTAGTCAACCAGTCGATCAGTATTCATTAAGAACCTACAATGTGTTAGACAGTTCCCAGCTGAGCACTGGGAAGGCAGAATAAGATAGCTGGGGATTTGAAGGATAGTCTTAGGCTTGTCTAGACAAGTACACATCTTCGGGTGCCATGTGCTTCTGATGAAAATCATTATTATGCTCCTGGCACGGGGGAGAAAAGTTCTTACCCTCCTTCACCCTTGCCACCTCACTATAGCCTAGAAGTTCAAGGGAGAGAAAAGAATAGGAAAAAAAAGAGTCATAAGGAGGGGTTCCTCTTTTTAAATGAAACAAACATTTATTTTATTTTTTCCAGTTCCATGTAAGGGTAATTTTCAACATTCATTTTCATAAGATTTAGAGTTCCAAATTTTTCTCCCTCCTTCCCTTTCCTCCCTCCCCCCCACAAGACGGCAACCAATCTAACATAGGTTATATATGTACAATCCACAAGTACTCTTTTTATCAGTTCTTCCTATGGGAGTGGATAGTATGCTTCATCATTAGTCCCTTGGAATTGTCTTGGATCATTGCATTGCTGAAAGTAGTTAAGTCATTCACAATTGCTCATCGAACAATACTGCTCACTATGCACAATGTCCTCCAAGTTCTGCTCACTTCATTATACATTAATTCATATGAGTCTTTCCAGGTTTTTCTGGGATCATCCTGTTTGTCATTTCCTATAGCACAAGACCATTCCACTACAATCATATACCACAGCTTCTTTAGTCATTCCTCAATTGATGGATATTCCCTTGATTCCCAATTCTTAGCCACCACAAAGAGTTGCTATAAATATTTTTGTACAATTTCCCCCCTTTTCTCTTTTTCATAATTACTGTTGTTAACTGTTTTCCTCCATCCTATTCTCTTCCCCAAGATATTTACCCTATTATCTATCTTCTTTCACCCTATCCCTCTTCAAAAGGGATTTGCTTCTGTCTGTCCCCTCCCCCAGGCTGCCCTCCCTTCTTTTGCTGCTCTCTCTTTATCCCCTTCTCCTCCTCTTTTTCTGCAGGGATAGATTACTTTACCCGATTGAGTGTGTCTGTTATTCCCTCCTTGAGCCAATTCTGATGAGTGCTAGGCTCATTTACTGCCCAGATTAAATAGATTACTCCATCCAATTGGATATGTGTTAATCGGAGGGGTTTCTCATATATTGCAAGGGTTCATCCTTCTAACTCTTAACTGCCAATCATCTCCAGTCTAACCCGATGGGGAGGAGCAGGGCAACAGTAAAACTGCATTCTTTTCCCTTGGGAACTGCTAAACTATGAAGACAGGAGGGTCCCCTTATCTGCAGAAGACCCAGTGTAGCACAGATGGCTGTTGCCTATCTTGCCTGCCAAGGACACACAGGGAGTCCAGCTTGGGGTGCAGCAACAAATTGTCATCTCAGGGAAAGCTTCATCCTTGATGCATTCAGGGCCTTCTGCATGCTAAGTCTGGTAATTCTAGAAAACACGGCAATTCAAAAAGACAAGTTCAGGAGAATCCCCTTAACAGTCCTCAGAACCAAGTAATGGGCATTTGCTAAGGAGCAGATATTGATTAATATTGATTAATAAATGCCTGTAGATTGATTGAAGTGTTTAAAGAACTGACCTTAGAAGCCATGGAGCCTGGCCTCATCATTTTCCAGATGAGGAAACTAAGAGCCCAGGAAATTAAGTGACTCATCCAAGGTCACATAGGTTCTAAGATAAGATTCGAACCTTTGGATCATGAATAGAGCCTTTTTCTCCCTACTATATCATATGGCTTCCATCATGTGGAAGACAGATTTGACTTATTATATTTAACCCAGAGGAAAGAACTAGAAACAATGGATAGAATTGAGCTTGTATTAATTTTTTGTATAGTTTATATCCACTTATTTTTCTCTGTGTTGCTCCTCATCAGAAGATGTTGAATGTCCTGAGGGCAGGGTTGTCTTTGTCTAATGTAGTAGAAACTGAACAAATTCAATTGAATTGATAAGAATAATCTTAATGGTGAGAGTATTGGGTTTTCTCTTTGGAGGTATCCCAAATTCTAGTCTATGATATTTTGTAGAAGGGATCCTCATTAAAATATAGGTTAAGTAGAATCCTCTGAGGCCATCTAATCCAACCCTCTCATTGTAGAGGAACTGAGGCCTGACTTGCCACAGTCATAGAGTCCTATGACTCGATGTTCTCAGAATGTTGCCTTGCCACAGCCGATACAATTCTGAACCACTCAATGTCTCTCTCTGTGCATCTTACACATCATTATAACTAATTTCCCAGGATTGGTCTTCTGACTTCTTACTACCATCCACAGGTCAAATTCGACTGGGCAGGCTGACCTGAGGAGATGCCTTGGTCCTTTCAAAACAGGTAACTACTTTTGGTTGTGGTTGACTACATTTATTCCGTTTTGAGTTGCAAGTTGTGAAGTAAAACATTGCCTTCTTTTATCCAGCATGGCTAGCTCCTAGACACTATGAAAACATACTTACCCCTCTATTCTCTACTCTCATTCCCCTCCCCAAATCAGAAGAGAAGCTGTCTCTGAGCAGATACTAGGGAACTCAAGCCAGATACCTCCCTGATGAGCTTCCTCTGAAGTAGTGAGAAGCCAGGCTTTAGTTGACATTCATTATGGTCTGTTTGCAGACCATTACTTGGATGCCTGTTTGCTGAGGGTCAGATAAGCTCTGCCTAAGTGTGTCTCAATCATCACCGCAAAGTTCTTGTACTGGAACAGATTTTCTAATGGGTTTATGTTTTGTGTTAAACCAGAGGCAATATGCTATTAGTGGTGGTGCAGTGGATAGAGTGCAGGGACTAGAGTCAGGAAGATTCCTCTTCCTGAGTTCAAATCCTACATCAGGCACTTCCTAGTTGTGTGATGCTGGGCAAGTCACTTAACCATGCTTGCCTCAGTTCCACATTGGTAAAATGAGCTGGAGAAGGAAATGGCAAACCATCCCAGTATCTTTGCCCAGAAAACTCCAAATAGGGTCATGAAGAGTCAGGCATGACTGAAATGACTGAATAAAACAATTCCTTAAGCTCAGACAGAGCCCATTTTGAATACAGGACTATGTGTAAATATTTCAAGATTTTCTTCAAGGCACTATTCTAGGTGCTGTGGATACAAAAGTAGAAAAGAGGATACAATTCCTGCACTCAAATTAGCTTTTGATTTCCAGAATCCTATCTGAAAGACCTTGGGTAAATCGTTTTTCGCTCTTTAGGCTCCAGTATTCTGATGTATAAAATGATGGGATTGGACTAGATTATAAATAGGTAAATAAAGAGGTAAATACATGGATAGATAGATGGATGGGTGGATGGACAGATGGATAGAGAGACAGACAATTGGACAGATGGACAGGTAGGTAGGTAACTAGAGAGATAGAGGAATGAATGGGTAACTAGAAATGGATAGATACAGGGATGGATGGATAGAGAGGGAATTTATTAATTACTTATATGCTAGATACGGTATTAAGTGCTGGGAATATCTACACACACATGCAATAAAAAGAGAGACAACCCCTGCCCTCAAGGAGCTTATAGTCTAATTGAGGAAGACAATACACAAAAAGTTTGTAGAAGGCTATGTGGAAGAAGAGGAGGCATCTGAACTGCTTCTTGAAGAGAGGGAAGGGTTTCAACAGACAGATCCGACATCTAGACCTGGAAGGGACTGGAGAGGCCATCTAGAGTAACTCCTTTATTTATAGATGTAGAAACCAAGACCTAGAGAGTGGAAGAAAAGGATAGGATATAATATAAGAGCGTGCTGAAGGGTAAAGAGCATTGGATTTGGACTCAGAGGACCTGGGTTCAATTCTCAGCTGTGCAGCCTACTTACTTCCCAACAGAATTGCCTCCTCGGGTTCTGAAGTCCATGGTGTTTCAGTTACCCAGCAACCATGCTGTTTGGCCTTGTGGCTGCTCCTTGATGCACCTTCCCCTTTCTTCTCTCCTGCTCCTACTGCTTCATCTACTTTTGCCTCTTTCCTCTCCCCTCTGAGCCCCCAGTCAGAGGACTGTTCTTGATGGAGAAGGCTGGTAAACTGACTTCACTGGGCCAATGGGCAGCTCCCATCCAGTGCAATCATAGAGCTTTAAAAAATTTTGTAAAGGGATGAAAGGACGTAGACACATATCTGTACTTCATTTGAAGAATGTTGCCTTTGGTATATGCCCATTGCTCTCTGTAATTATATCACCTAGCAGGAGGAGGACTGGGGCTAATTAAATTCTACCTCCCTTCCAGAACCAAGAGAACATTGTATATAGTAATAGCCTTATCGTTGGGTTTTTCCCCCCAGGGCAATGAGGGTTAAGTGACTTGCCCAGAGTCACACAGCTAATAAGTGTCAAATATCTGAGACCTAATTTGAACTCAGGTCCTCCTGAATCCAAGGCCAGTGCTTCATCCAGTGTGTCACCTAGCTGTCCAGGCATATTGTTTGAAGAATGACTTTGAGCAACTAAGTAATTTTGACTATTATAAATATACAAATTAAAAATAAAGGACATATGGGGCAGCTAGGTGGCACAGTGGATAGAACACCGGCCCTGGATTCAGGAGGACCTGAGTTCAAATCCAGCCTCAGTCACTTGACACATTACTAGCTATGTGACCCTGGGCAAGTCACTTAACCCCAACTGCCTCACAAAAAACCCCCACAAAAATAAAGGACATATGAAGAAAGACGCTATCTACATATAGATAAAGAACTGATGAACAGAAGTAGGTATAGAATAATTTTTCATATATACATGTATGTATATATGTATATGTATATAGTATATACATGTATATATAGTACATGTATATATGTATGTGTATATATGTATATGTGTGTGTATACACACACACACATTTGTGTCTAATGGCAGCCATCTCTAGGATCATGGGGGAAAGGAGAAAAAAAAAGAAACAAAAAGAAATTTACAACTTTGTTGTATATTTAGAGGGAATAACAAGTTGTACATGGTTGATTTGCAGTTTCATGCACAATCATCTTTTTAAAAATTGTACTATGTTATGGAAATGCTTATTTTGTTCCATGAATTGAAAATAATTTCTTAAAAAATTCCAGCACTAAAAAAGTCCTACCCTCCTTAAAGATGTATATGCATCTTCCCTCCCGTGAGATTGCAAGCTCTGGGTGGGCAGAGGCTAGTTCTTGGTCATCTTTGCATTTCCCTCAGTGCCCACCTGGCATAGTGACATGTATATAATAAGCTCTTAGTAAATGGTTATTAAACACATATACCTGAGAATCACCTGAAGGTCAGTTCTTCGAGGGTGTGTAAGGCAGGGGCTGATTACCTGCCACAGGCATTAGGAAGCTGTTGTTCAGTTGTTTCAGTCATGTTCAACCCTTTATGACCCCATTTGGGGTTTTCTCAGCATAAAGATACTAGAGCGGTTTGACATTTCCTTCTCCTGCTCATTTTACAGATGAGGAAACTGAGACAAACAAGGTTAAATGACTTACCCAGGGTCACACAGGTGGCAAGCATCTAGATGAGTCATCCTAATTCAGGGCTAGACACTCTATATACTACGGCGCCACCTAGCTGTCACTGGGAATTAGGTAGTGTCTTCATTCCGGTTTCCATTTAGTAAAATAGTGTTTTCTTTCTTTCTTTGTGTGCATACCTATGCCTAAAAGTTGAATGTTTCATTTAAAAATAGATGAGCTCCGATCCAAGCGAATTCTGTGCTTTGGATGCAACAGACTTGTTTTTCACCCAAAAGTATCTAGCTCAAAATCTCTTTAGATCTTGGATTGCAGGTAATTTTATAAAATTATACATGCTGATTACTGAATCTTTTCAAGGCTCCTGGATTGCGGACATCTAGATTTCATAACGTGGTGAAAGGTTCTTTCTTCTTTTCATCTGTCCTCTCTGATAACAGCTAACCAGGACCATGCTATTCCACTCACCTGGTCCAGCCCTCTGAGGGGGTACAGCTGAGTGATCAGCTCAGTTTCAGTAATAGGAGGCCTTAACCAGCTGAGCTAACCAGCCACAAGTCAACACGAATTCTCCAGGGTTACTTTTTCTTACATGATATTCCATGACACCCCTCTAGACTCCTCTACGGCAACATGTTTAGACATTCTCTACTTGATGGGTATTTGCATAATCTCGAATGCTTATGTCTCCTGCCTTGACTGATTTAATAGAGTGTCTTGCTTTTAAAAAATATTCTGAACTTAATAAACACCAAACAAATGGGTGTTTCCATAGACCTAATAGAACAGAATAAGAGACTGGTACATACAACTGATTTTAGCCTATTATGTAGAGTTTACTTTTCTTTTTAAGGACATAAGAAGTTCAACTTGTAGCTTTCAATATTATGCTGAGAATAGCTTGCTTTTATAGGCCGAGAAGGGCATGGCTGATCCTTCCTAGGCCAATGGCCAGTTGCCCTCTAATTCCATCAAGTTGGATGAAATCACTTCCCATTTCTTCTAGAGGAATAACAAAGTCTAAACACCCTTATTACACTTCTTTTAAGACATTTACATTTCATGGCTCCTGCCCCTTATAGTCTGCAATTCCACTAAGGAGGGTGGGGGGAAATCAATTGGTCTGGGCTTACCCACTAGCCCTTCTCCTGTTTCATCATTCACACCCCACCTCCTACAGGAAATCCTTCCTCTTTTCTCACCAGCTGCTAATGCCCTTGAAATGATCTTGTGTTAACTTTGTATGTACTGAGAGGTATTCTTCTGTCTCCTCAGCCAGGATAAAAACTCCTTGATATAAGAGACTGTTTTGCTATTTTGTCTTTGTATCTCCCAGCACCAATCACCACATCTAGGGCTTGGTGGTAGGTGCTTAAATGTTTGTTGATTGATTGATTGACTAGAGGAACTTATTTCCATTGGGGGTGGGAGGGGGAAGATAATTTGTACATAGATAAGTCAATGCCCAAATATATACAGAGAAAATATCAAGTGTTTTGCTGGGAGGAAGAAAACACCAACAACTGGGGAGACTAGGGGAAGGGATTGTTATTTACTGAGCATTTACTATGTGCTAGGCACTGTGGTAAACATGCTACAAATTTTATCTCATTTGATCCTCACAACAACCCCATGAGGTAGGTACTGTTATTGCTTTTGTTGAGTCATTTTAGTCATGTCTGACTCTTTGTGACCCCTCCTGGGGTTCTCTTGGCAAGGGTCCTAGAGTGGTTGGCCATTTTCTTCTCTAGCTCATTTTACAGATGAGGAAACTGAAAGAAACATGGTTAAGTAACTTGCTCAGGGTCACACAGCTAGTAAGTGTCTGAGGCTGGATTTGAACTCAGGTCTTCCTGACTCCAGGACCAGTGCCCTATCCACTGTGCCACCTCCTTGCCCCGGTACTATTGACTTATCTCTGTACAAATTATCTCCCCCCAATGGAATGTAAGTTCTCTAGTCAATCAATCAATCAACAATAAATGGTACTCCATTTTAACAGTTGAGGAAACTGAGGCAACTAAAGGTTAAATGATTTGCCCAGGGTCATACAGGTAGTATATGAGTTTGGGTTCCTGACTCCAGTCCCAGAGCCCTCTCCACTGAGCCACCCAGATGCCTCCATCTAGATCAGGAGAGATCTCATGTAGGAGGTTGAATTTGAGTTGAATCTTGAAGGAAACCTAGGGATATTTGGAGCCAGAGGTGAAGGAAGAGAGTGTTCCAAACATGAGGGACAGCCTCTGCAAAGGCATGGAGGTGGGAGATAGAACATTGTACAGGGGTGTGGGTATGGGTGGGGCACAGCTTTGCCCATCTCAGTGATGCAGGAACTGCTCAGGAGGAAAGAGAGGGCAACCAAGTGACCTCTCCCTTCTTAATCTGTTTGAGGAGACTAGCATTCCAATTTCTTCTCTAGTTTCTCAAAACCCAATAACACAGCAGCCATGACATTAGTTTGTGAATTATGTAGCAATGTTCTAGCAGCTCAGCCACTTTCTGAGACTTTCTAAAAAATCCAGAGAATAAATATCAGATTTTTTATTGCCCACCACATAATAGGAATATAACTTATTACCGTCAGAGAGCCTGGTATTCAGCAGTGGACATAAATCTAGAGCAACGATTGACTCCATATGCATTTAAGCAAAACACGGCCTACGTCCGTCCGCAAGCAGTGGATGTAATTGGAATGTGGAATGGGGTATTTGGATTAATCACATTCTGAATATTAACTGTGCATTATGCTGATTTTATTGTAAATATATTCAAGAGACTCAGCGTGTGTACCTGACTCCAGCTTGTAAAATCAGAATAGGGAATGTCCTTAATGCAGTGTTTGGAACAGTCTTGACTTCAGTTTATGGGGCTAGGTTTCTTTTTCCTCCAGAGAAAAGGAGTTTTCCAATTCTCTCCAGGAGCCCTTGGAATACGACTTATTATTTGTAGCGCTCTGGGAATAATTGGTGTTTATTTTCGGCTACCCAGCCGGGGATGAATTGTGTTTTTTTGTTTTTTTGTTTTGATTTGTTTTTCTGATGCCCCTTGGTACACTCAGGGAAGTTGATCCTGGGAGTCATTCTTAATAAAAGGGATGCACTGAGCCCTTATTTTTCTTTCTTTTTCTTTTCTTCTTCTTCTTCTTCTTCTTCTTCTTCTTCTTCTTCTTCTTCTTCTTCTCTTTCTTTCTTTCTTTCTTTCTTTCTTTCTTTCTTTCTTTCTTTCTTTCTTTCTTTCTTTCTTCCTTCCTTCCTTCCTTCCTTCCTTCCTTCCTTCCTTCCTTCCTTCCTTCCTTCCTTCCTTTCTTTCTTTCTTTCTTTCTTTCTTTCTTTCTTTCTTTCTTCCTTCCTTCCTTCCTTCCTTCCTTCCTTCCTTCCTTCCTTCCTTCCTTCCTTCCTTCCTTCCTTCCTTCCTTTCTTTCTTTCTTTCTTTCTTTCTTTCTTTCTTTCTTTCTTTCTTTCTTTCTTTCTTTCTTGTGGGGCAATGAAAGTTAAATGACTTGCCTAGAGTCACACAGCTAGTGCCAAGTGTCTGAGGTCATATTTGAACTCAGGTTATCCTGAATCCAGGGCTGGTGCTTTATTCACTGCACCACTTAGCTGCCCAATAAGGAGACTTAAATTTTTTTTTTGGTGGGGCAATGAGGGTTAAGTGATTTACCTAGGGTCACAGAGCTAGTAAGTGTCCCGTATCTGAGGCCAGATTTGAACTCAGGACCTCCTGAATCCAGGGCTGGTGCTTTATCTACTGTGCCACCTAGCTGCTCCCCCCTTATTTTTCTTTATGGTGATGGGGGAAGGATTGTAGCAAGAGTAGAGGGAAATGGAGAGAATGATGGGGATGGGGAAGAAGTATTAGCCCAGTAAACATCATGCTTGTACAGTGGGTGTAGGTTGTAAAAAAAAGGAAAATTTAGGCTTGGAATAAGGAAAAAATTCTAAACAGAGCTGACCAAAAGTGAGTTGGCTGGATGACAAGTTGTCAGGGATGTTGCAGAGTGGGTGAAGGCTGGGGTAGTAGACAGAGAGCTGACCTTGGAGCCAAGTAGACCTGAGGTCATGTTCTTCCCCTGACCCAATGTATGGATCAGTCAAACGACTAATTACATGCCTACTGTGTACCGGGCACTGTTCTAAGTGCCGACAATCTCATCATCTTTCAAGGAGCTCACAATCTAAGGGGCAGCTAGATGATGCAGTGGATAGAGCACTGGCCCTGGATTTAGGAGGATCTGAGTTAAAATCCAGCCTCAGACATTATCTGATCATGTAGAGTTAGTGGCTAATTCCATGGTACCTTTATAAGGCACTTCCTCCTGACCCTTACCTGTTAAAATTAATTTCTTCTTTTTTCTTCTTCTTCTTTTTTTTTTTGCGGGACAATAAGGGTTAAATGACTTGCCCAGGGTCACACAGCTAGTAAGTGTCAAGTATCTGAGGTCAGATTTGAACTCAGGTCCTCCTGAACCCAGGACTGGTGCTTTATGCACTGCGCCACCTAGCTACCCAATCTTCATTTCTTTCAAGGTTTAGCTCAAGTGCAACCCCCTATAGGTAGTCCATTGTGAATCCCCCAGTTGTTAACCTTTTCTTCTTCTTGAAATTATTAGTATCACTTTGTGTCTATCCATTTCTATTTTGTGGCATCTTACTTTGTTGTGCTCTTAGGGAGTTTGATCTTGCTTGCAAAGGACTGTGGGTAGGTGACATTGAACCATCAAAACCCATTTTCTTTCCTATGGGGAAACTTGCTGTAAGCATATTCTTTTGGCATGTTATTTGTTATCTTTATTTGTCTTCCAGCTTCATCCCACCCTCTCCTGTATAGTGTTTGGACCTGTCCAAAAGATTAGGAAATGTTCTGTTTTTGCCCAGTTAAGTGAAGGGCTTGGCTATGGCACCTATTAGTATTTTTGTAGTCTGGCTCTTTCTTTAGAGCTCGAAGAAATAATGTCCTGGCCAAACAAACAAATGCATGAATGAACCAAGTCTTCAATAGTGTTATATCCCGTAATGAGAGCAGGGGACATTTTGTCCTTGTCTTTTTTGTGCCTGTCGGCTAAGCATAATGCCTTGTACTCAACAAGCATCCACATGCTTGCTTGTTGAATTGGATTGAATAGTATTGCTTATCTTTTGTTATTATTCTAGACTTTATTTCCTGTACATAATGAGGGTGGTGGCAGCTGGGAGGCTATGCTTATCAGAGCGCCTGAAATTATCCCAAATAGGTGCCTATACCCTACCATGACTGGAGCAATAAGTTGTTTGTTAGCTGTTGTGATCTTGGCTCTGTCACTCTGTGTCACCTTGGATGAGTCCCTGTCCTGCCCTTTTGGGCCTCATAGGACCCTGGATTTAGAGTTGGGAAAGCCTCATAGATCATTTATTCAACTGTTCCTCAGCTTACCTAGGAAGTAATAGATCCAGAGAAGGTCAGAAGTTTTGCCAAGGTTATGCTGTGGTAAGTTGACCTGGGATCCTCTGTTCACAGATTCAGTGCATGTTCAACTACCTCCTGTTGTCCCTCAGTTTCCTTCCCCGGTAAAATGAGAACTGGATTTAAGTGTGGGTGAATGGTATGCAGCAATAACAGGATGGGTTAAAATGGTTTATTGATATGCAAGACAACACATGATAGAAGGGTACAATCAGGGGCAGAGTTATACAGGGCATCTCTCAAATCTGCCACGCCATGGGGCAGCATGCTATTCATAGTGGACAGAGCCTGGAAAATAGAAGACTCAGGGGGATGTGACAGTGGTGTTCAAATACTGGAAGGGCTGTCATGGAGAAGATGCATCAGCTCTGTTCTGCTTGACCCCAGAGGGAAGAACAAGCAGTGATGGGTAGAAACTACAGAGAGGCAGATTTAGATGTCTGGAAAAGACTGAGTGTCTGGAAAAAGTTTCTACACGTAGAGCTGCCCCCAAAGTGAAACAGGCTGCTTTGGGAGATGGTGACTCCCCCCTCATTGAGGGTCTTTGAGCAGAAGCCAGATGTTCATTTATTATTATTATTATTGCTTCTTTTTTGCAGGGCAACGAGAGTTAAGTGACTTGCCCAGGGTCACATAGCTAGTAAGTGTCAAGGGCCTGAGGCTGGATTTGAACTCAGGTCTTCCTGAATCCAAGGCCAGTGCTTTATCCACTGCGCCACCTAGCTGCCCCCTGTTGAGTATTATAGTGAAGATTCTGATGGGATGGATTGGATGGCCACTGAGGTCCCTTTCACTTGAAATTCTGTGATTGCCTAGAATGCTCTAACCTCCTCACTTTTGCCTGGAGGCTTCCCTGACTTCCTTCAAGTCTCAGTTAAAATCCCACTTAGAGTAAAAACCCTTTCCCAGCTGCCCTTAATGCTAGTGCCTTCCTCCATTGGTTATCTACCATTTAGCCTGTCTCCATCTTGTTTGTACAGTCTCCCCCTCCTTTGACTGGAACCCCCGGGCAGCAGGAACTCTGTGTGTGTGGTTCCCCCTTTTTTGTACACAGTAAGTGCTTCATAAATACTTGTTAACTGATTGACTGAATTTGGCACCAGAGGACCAGAGTTCAAACCCTGCTCCTGCCCCTTAGTATCTGTGTGAATTTGGTTGGTTTGTTTGTTTGTTTTTGTGTGTGAGGCAATTGGGGTTAACCCAATTGCCCAGGGTCACACAGCTTGTGTCAAGGGTCTGAGGCTGGATTTGAACTCAGGTCCTCCTGACTCCAAGGCTGGTGCTCTATCCACTGCGCCACCTAGCTGCCCCTATCTGTGTGAATTTGGAGAAGTCACTTAATCTCCCTGAATCCATTTCCTTTCCTGTAAAATGAGGGATTTGGACTGATCAACCTCTAAGGTCCCTTCTAGCTGTAAATATATGATCCTGTAATTGGATTCAATTCCACACACATGTACCAAGTACCTATTAGGTTTAAGGAGGTGTCAGGGATGCAAAGGGCAGCTGGGTGGTGCAGTGGATACAGTGCTGGGTCTGGAGTCAAGAAGACTCATCTTCCTGAGTTAAAAGCTGACCTTAGACACTTTCTATCTATATGACCCTGGGCAAGTCACTTCACCCTGTTTGCCTCAGTTTCCTCATCTGTAAAATGAGCTGGAGAAGGGAATGGCAAACCACTCCAGTATCTTTGCCAAGAAAACCCCAAATGGGGTCATGGAGAGTCAGACATGACTGAAATGACTAAATAACAATAACAGGGATGCAAAGACACATATGCGCACACACAAGTCTAGCCTCTCAAGGAACTTAAGCTCTAGTGGGTAGACACTTCTATACAAATAATCCACTTTGCAGCTGATAGTTTCAATTCCAGATGAGAGGATGCCCTGTGTCGGGTACCCCACCCCCTTACTGCTTTCTTCTGTGTGTGTTGTCTTTCTCTGTTAGACTGCAAGCTTCTTGAGGGCAGGGATGGCATTTCTTTTTATTAATTGTATCCCTAGTGCTTAGCACAATGCCTGGCACATAGTAGGTACTAATAAATATTTATTGGAAATAATCAATGAATTAATCAACAAACATTTGTCAAGTACCTACTGCATGCCCTGAATATGGTAGGTGCTAGTGATAAGACAAAAAGGGGACAGTCCTTGCCCATGCTGGGTTGAGGAAGACAAAATGTACAATGAGTTTAATAGAGCAAAGCTTAGGAATGACCGGGGCGTTTCTGGTCAGGCCTAACTCTGGTGCTTCAGGCTTGGGTTTGGAATGAAGTAAAACACTCAGAGACCATTTCTCATTGAATAATCCACAGTTTCCTGAATAGTAGAACAGAAAAGGATGTTGAGCAAGGATCCAGTGTTGCTTCCCAAGGGTGCAGCATTCCTGCCCTTGGAGGGAGAAGTCATCAGTGTGTTAAGGAGTGAGGAGCCCCCAGATTCTCTTGTTCTGGGGGTTTGATCTTAGAATTAAGATCATCGATTTTGAGTTGGCAGGGATCTTAGAGGGCATGAAGCCTAATCCCATTATTTAACAGATGAAGAAACAGGTCCAGGGAGCAGAATTCACTTACCTAGGGTCACACATCCTGTAAGTATCAGAGTCAAGATTGGAACTCAAGTCTTTCTAACCTGTTCCCACTGTGATGGCTGAAGCCTTCTTAGGCTCCTGGAGGAATTGAGTCTTTTTTTTTTTATTGAGGCAATTGGGGTTAAGTGACTTGCCCAGGGTCACGCAGCTAGTAAGTGTTAAGTGTCTGAGGCCAGATTTGAACCCAGGTACTCCTGACTCCAGGGCTGGTCCTCTATCCACTGCGCCACTTAGCTACCCCCCAGGAATTGAGTCTTAAGAGCGGTTCCGTTGCCTTATCCTAGAGATGAATTAGCCTAGATGCCTGGAAGGGAACGTAGGAGATGCTGCTTCTGTCACCTAGGGGCATCAAGGTAGACTTCATAGGGGAGGCAGCACCAAATGCTCTCTGGGACCCTCTTTCAAGTTATCAAATAAATAGCAAATTCTTTAAACAAAGCAGATCTCCAGAACACCAACCTTCCTTTCATCAACATTTCTTAAGCACTTGCTGTTTCTTAAAAACTGCCAGTTCGTCCTAATCAGCGAGCCCTGGAAAGCAGTGTGAGTTCATTACCTAAGTCACATTATGGGATGAGACAGGCTCCCCCTTGTGCTGTTCAGGTAACATGTGAATATCCATAGTGTGGGGCTGCATTGGCTACATTCCACCAGCTCAGCCTGTGGGCAGGGAGCTCTTCAGTGGAGCCGTCCTGACATCCAGCCAGCAGGGAGGGGACCTTGCTGGAGACTGAACAGAGCTCATCTTTGTTGCTGGATTATTGGCAATCCATCAGAGTGAGTGTTCAGGCCTCAGGATTGAACAGAGTTCAAGGAAGAGGTATGGTTTAATAGCTGTCATCCCTCCTGGTCTCCAGCCATTGGAATCCTTTCTTTTCTTAACCCACAGGCTGTTGAAAGAAAGGAGACAGAAGAAGAGGAGGGGGAGAAGGAAGAAGAGGAGGAAGAAGGAAAGGAGGAGGAGGAAGAGAAAGAGGAGGAGGAAAGAGGAAGAGAAGAGGAGGAAGAGTAAGAAAAGAAGGAGGAAGAGGAGGAGCAGGAGGAAGAGGAGGAGGGGAAAGAGGAAGAGGAAGAAAAGGAGGAAGAGGAGGAAGAAGAGAAGGAAGAAGAGAAGGAGGAGGCAGCTGGGATTTTTTTCTGTTTGGTCACTCAAGAGCTCTGTCCTCTTTAACATGCCTGGGTTCTTTCAAGGCTCAGCTCAGGTTGAGGAAGCTTTTTCTGATCTCCAGGGTTAGCATTCTCTCCCTCTTTAGGCAATCTTAAAGGCAGCCTGGTGGCAGCTAGAGCACTAGATTTCGAGTCAGGAAGACTTGGGTTCAGATCTTGCCTCTGGTGTCTATAGGCAAATAATTTTCCCCTTTCAAGTATCAGTGTCCTTATCTGTAGAAAGGGCACAGCAGTGCTTGTAGTACTTGCCTCCCAGGGCTGTTGGGAAGCTCACATGAGATATTAGTAGCCAGAATTTCTGTGTTTCAAGGTTTTCAAAGTGCTTTCTATAGATTATTTCACTTAATCCTCACAACCACCATGGTGGTATTATGATCCTCATTTTACAGATGGGGAAAATGAGGCAGACAGGGGTCAAGTGACTTGCCCAGGGTCACAAAACTCATAAAGGTCGGTCTCATGGATGGAGGCAATGTAGCACAATGGAAAGGGTGCCATCTCTTGAATTAGAGCACCTGGGTTCAAATTCCACCTGTGACAATTGGACAAGTCACTTCTTGCCCTTGGACCTCAGTTTTGCCCTCTCTAGAATGAAGGGGTCGGTCTACATAACCTCTGAGGTCCTTTTCTGGCTCTAATTGGTCTATGAACTAGTCCCTTTGCTCAACGTGCTTACATTCTCCTGGGAGATGACTAAACAAGCATAATACAGGGCAAACAATGATGGAGGTGAAGCAGAGCTCAGACAAGGAGCTCTGGAATATTCGAGGAGAAAGAGAGCCCTGAAAACTTGGGAGAGGGAAGGTTGGAGAGGGCTGAGTTGATCCTAGGAGGAAGATAAGAGGCTAGACAGGTGGGAGTATTATATACTACTTGTTTGTTTGTTTTTTTATTTATTTATTTACTTTTTGGTGGGGCAATGAGGGTTAAGTGACTTGCCCAGAGTCACACAGCTAGTAAGTGTCAAGTGTCAAGTGTCAAGTGTATGAGGCCAGATTTGAACTCAGGTCCTCCTGAATCCAGAGCCAGCACTTTATCCACTGTGCCACCTAGTTGCCCCCTTATATACTACTTTCCACACAACAACTTTGTGATGTAGATAGTCTTAAGTATTTATATTCCAATTTTACAGATGAAGTAAGTAAAGTTCAGGGAAGTTAGGTTCTGTCTACTTTTTCTTTATGTGTCATTGGATCATTGATTTAAAGCTGGAAGGCACCTTGGAGGTAACTTTGTCCAATCCCCTCATTTTATAGAGGAGGAAACCATGGAGAAGGAAAAGGAAATGACTTGGCCTAGGCCACAGAGGGAATAAGAGACAGGTTCTTCCTCCTAGGGTTTGAATTCCAGACTTTTGACTCTAAACTCAAACACCCTATCCACTTCAGTCCATAAACATTAACTAATAACCTACTATGTATCTGTAGATGTGCTAAGTGATAGTGGATACAATGTGATAAAGAAATACAGTCTCTGCCCTCAAGGAGCTTACAATTGAATGGGAGAAGATAACACACAAAAGGAATTTTTCCATGACTACTCATGTATAACTTATTTTGAATTACTTGAGTTCTTGTGGGTGGGGGGTGAGAATGGAGGGAGGAAGAGAAGTTGATACACAAAGTTTAAAAAAAATTGATGTTAAAATTTGTTTTTACATATATTTTGGAAAAGAAAATTCTATTCAAAGAAAAAAAGTAAACTAAAAAAGGGGAGGGGGGGGAAACCTGGCGTAGGATGGGACTGGGGCATTATGGAGAAATTCAAGGGAGTGAAATGGGTGGGAAGGGAAGAGATGGCTGGCTGGCTGGGACACCCTTTTTTCAGGGTGGCTTTGGGAGGAGTTCTTCACTCTGCTCTCCAGTCAGTGGGGCACTGAGAAAGCATGAGGACGGAGGTCAATACAATCATAGAGGAGGGTGACATTCTTGGGAGCCATGATAGAGAAGTACTGTGCCACACTGCTTCTGGCTCATACCCAGCACATTATTCTAGCCCTAGAGAAGAAAAAAACCATGGTGGAATAGGGATTGATGACTTAAGGGTGCTTTGTAAATCCCTCCTCTTGCATGAAGCCTCTCCATCCTTCATCGATGCCTTTTAACGACTGAACTCCTATGGTGCTTTTTAGCTGTATCGCTCTTTTGACAATTAATCATGGGCAGCCTGGTGACATCTCTTGTACTGGGGTATTGAACTGTGATTTATCTCTGCTATGGTTTCTCTTCATTTTTATGTCTTCTCTCTGATTCTTGGCTCTGCTACTTACTAAGGGGTGTAACCTTGAGTGAGTCACAGAATCATAGAATCTTATCATTCCAGGGTCCCTCAGGATCACATAGTAAGCCAGCGTCTGAGGCAGAATTTGAACTCAGGTCTTCCTGATTCCAAGTCCAGCTTTCTATCCACTATTATCACCTACCTGCCTCTCATTCTACTCATTTCTCCCTGTACTCTGAGCTTGGCATCTCCCATCTCAGCGCCTTTGCACAGACTGTCCCTGGAATGTCCTTTCTCCTTACCTCCACCCTTTCAGAATCCTTGGCTTTCTTGAATGTTCATCTGACGTGTCATCAATTAAAGATAATCCTAATTTCCTAATCTGCTTAATTTTAAGCATTCTCTGCCTCCTTCAATCCCTTTTTTATTTGCTTATCTGCCTACCTCTTACATGCCCCAGTAGAACCGAGGACAGGGGCTCTTTTGTTTCATATTCATGTCCCCAGAATTTAGTACAGTGCCTGCACATGGCTGATTCTTAACCGAGGCAAGCTGAGTGAAATGGAATTCTCATAGAAACAGTCTAACCCATGTTCCATGTAAGGGGCCATCAGATTCCTGAAGACAACTACCATATCCCTCAGTCTTCTCTCCTCTCAAGGTTCTATCTTCAGGTCACAGAATAGGGCACATGCTCTCCAGCCAGGCTGCTAAACCCCACTGGAGCTCACCAGCTGGTTCACCAGAGGAAGGCTATTACAGCTCCCCTTCAGGCTCTAGGGGTAGCAATGAGGGCTTAGGGGTGATTTTCTTTTCTTTTCTTTTCTTTCTCTTTTTTCTTTTCTTTTCTTTCTTTTCCTTTCATTCTCCCCTCCCCCCTCCCCTCCCCTCCCCCCCCTCCCCTCCCCTCCCCTCCCCTCCCCTCCCCTTCCCTCCCCTCCCCTCCCCTCCCCTCCCCTCCCCTTCCCTCCCCTTCCCTCCCCTTCCCTCCCCTTCCCTTCCCTTCCCTTCCCTTCCCTTCCCTTCCTTTCCTTTCCTTTTGTGGGGCAATGAGGGTTAAGTGATTTGCCCAGAATCACACAGCTAGCAAGTGTCAAGTGGCTGAGGCTGGATTTGAACTCAGGTCCTCCTGAATCCAGGATCTGTGCTTTATCCACTGAGCCACCTAGCTGCCCCCTAGGGGAGATTTTCTAATGCTGTAACTCACACGTCCCCAGTGGTGTCCTTCCCTCACTGGCCTTTTGCCTCTCTTTGCATCCTGGGAACTTAGCCAGGCTGATGGTCTTCTGACCATGGTAGGAGAAGAGCTTTCATCATGGCTTTGTTTTGGGGATGCTTTTCTACAGTATGATACTAAGGGATTGTTTGAAAGTACAGGTTTGACCATGTCACACTGCTACTAAATAAACTCTAGTGGTTTCCTCTTACCTCTAGAATCAAATATAAACTCTTTGGTTATTAAAGCTCCTCACAACTTGGCCCCTTCCTACCTTTCCAACATTATTGCACATTATTTCCATTCCTGCAAACAAGAGACCAAAGTCACAGGTACAACAGGTGGGACATTTGTGGTTAAGAGACCTCAGGTATGGTAAAAGGAGCTAGGTGTTTTCCTGGGAGGGGTAGCATCCCTGTCAGGCTTTTCCCCACCCCTGATGTCAGATGTAGGAGCTGCTATTGGAAGTTTTGAACCTGGAAGATTTGGGACAATGAAAATATCCCATCCTAGGGAGTTCTAGAAGGAAGGGTAGGGTGGGAGGGTGGATGTGTCTGTCAGGAGGAGGGGGTGTGGCTAGACACATCAGCTTTTTCTTTGGTGATGTTATCAAGTCCCATGGGTTCAAGCATGCAGATCAAGATATCCAGTTGAAGTTTCCCATGAATCCTGCATCACCATTGACCTTTTGGACATCTCGAACTAGATAGTCTGCTGTTGTTCAGCTGTTTTCCGTTGTTTTTGACTCTTTGTGATCCTTTTTGGGGTTTTCTTGGCAGAAATACTGGAGTGGTTTGCCATTTCCTTCTCCAGCTCATTTTACTGGTGAGGAAATGGAGGCAGAGGGTAAAGTGACACAGTTAAGTGTCTGAGTCTGAAGAGGAAGCTACCTGACTCCAGGCCAGGGACTCTATGCACCATGGTGCCACCTAGCATCCATATGCATGTTCTCTAGGCATCTCCAACTCAACATGTCCCAGATAGAACTCATTATCTTTCCTCCCCACCCCCCATAACCCATCCCTTTTCTAAACTTTCCTGTTGGTATTGGAATTTTTTCCTTGTTCTCCAGGATATACTCCTTATTTCCCCTAACTTTTTTTTTTTTTTACAATGTCTCAGAAACCTCTTCACCCCAGAAGCTTCATTACACTCCTGGATATTAGAAGTCCATGCCACCCCTTCAGTTACTTCCTTTGAATGACTATTTCCTCCCAGAACTTCCTATAAGGTTCAGAGAAGGTACCACCCTGCAATGGTAAAGGGAGTTTCCTCAATCCTATACCCATGAAATCACAGATACACACACACACACAATATAGTATCATCTTATTAAAATGTAAGTTTGTAGGGGCCAAATTTAATATGGGGAGAGTTAATTGGGTGGCTTGCCATAATATTGGGGTTCAGAAAATAATGAGGGACCTCTAGGTCCAAAGTTTCCTCCCTTCCAAACTGCCTTTTTTAGTTATTTCTCCCAGGCCAATAAGAAAGGAGATTAACAGTCTCTTTTCCACAAACAAATCAGGTTTTATTAATGGGAATAAAATACACAGCAAAGGTGAAATTTATTAAGCCAATGACAAGGGAATAGGGAAAGAGAAAAATAGATAAGATCCCTGGCTCTAGCAAAGACTGACGCAATCCTCAAACTTGCTTCCAGCTCAGCTAATTCAAAGAGCTGGACTCGTTTTTATTAACTCACCACCTAGGGTCCATAGTTTCAATAGGAAACAGCTGTGCAGCCCCCCTCTGCAGTCTGCTCTTGGAAGCTCACTGACAGGAAAGACATGCTCCCCTCATTGATTGTTCCCTTTTTAACTTTTACTCTCCCTCCCACAAAAGGGAGGTGCTTCAAGCTGGATGTTCGAGAGCGGTTTCCCTGCTGAAATCAACAGATACATCACTCAGGGCAAGCCAGGTGTGGCCCATATCCAATCATTCCAAGTAGGTACCTAGCTGGTTTCCCAAACAGTACTAGATCATTCAGGTGGGACTCCGGGTGTCTTCCAAATTCCATTATTTTATCACAAGTCCTTGAGGGAGAGGACTATTCTGTCCAATGATTAGACAGTGCCTGGCACATAGTAGATGCTTAATAAAAGATTGATTGACTTGTTTTTGTGTTGGGGGGCATCTTGAGATCACTGAAAACACCCCACAATTCTGAGTTCTTTTCTTAGACCCAGCTCACTATCTGTAGTTTCTGTCTCATATATATGTGTAGATGTGTTATGCCACTCTTTCCTCCTTCACCCCTGTTTCACATAATGAAGTGGTCTTACTCCTACCAAGGCTAATTCCTCTTTTTGTTTAAGAGACCCAATTCTATCCTGTCTGCTCCAATAGATTGCCCCCTCCATCCTCCTGACTCTTTTACTTATTTCCAGTCTCTGCCTGTCTACTGCCTCATTCTCTAATTCCTACAAAGATGCCCATGTCTTTCCCCAACATGAAAAAACCTGATCCTTCTATTCCCCACTATTAACCTCTAGTTTTCTTCTGTCCTTTGTAGCTAAATTCCTCCAAGAGACCTTTTTCGGGGGGGGGGGGCAATGAGGGTTAAGTGATTTGCCCAAGGTCACACAGCTAGTAACAAGTGTCTGAGGCCAAATTTGAACTCAGGTCCTCCTGAATATAGAGCCGGTGCTCTATCCACCGCACCACCTAGCTTCCCCTAAGAGACCTTTTACAATAGGTGCCTCCACTTTCTCTCCTCTCACAGTCTTTGTAACCCCTTACAATCTAGCTTCTAACCTTACCATTCCCCTCTCCAAAGCTGCCAAACCCAATGAACTTTCCTCAGTCCTCATTCTCTTCAACCTCTCTGTAGCCTTTGAAAACCTTTTTGTCAGTCTCTGCTCCTTGATCCTCTCTTCTTTCTAGGTTTTCAGGACATCCTCCCTCCTAGTTCTCCTCCTATCTATCTGACTGCTCCTTCTCTGTCTCCTTTGTTGGATCCTCCTCCAAATCATACCCCCAACCATAGGTGTCCTCCCCTCAGGGTTCTGTCCTGGATCCTGTTCTCTTCTACCTTTATCCAAATTAACCTGGTGGATTTCATCAGCTTCCCATGGATTTCATCACCACCTCTATTCTGATGATTCTCAAATCTACCTGTTGTTGTTCACTTATTCAATTGTATCTGACTCTTCATGATCTTATGGACCATAATGTCTATGGGATTTTCTTGGCAAAGATACTGGAGTGGTTTACTATTTTGTCCTCCTGTGGATTAAGGCAAACAGCCAGCAATCTATTCACTGAGTCATCTGCCTGGCGCATAGTAGGTGCTTAATAAATGTTTATCAACTGACATAAACATTTATTCATGTTTGTATACACACATATTCCTATACTGATGGGCTAACTCAGTAGGCTGCTCATCCAACTGCATTCTGTATCCTGGACAATCTTCATTTTTCATCCGCTTTGTTTCTCCAATGTGTATGGCTAGACTTATCTCTTTTGAATAATTCTGGTTCTTGATGAAGAGACCCCATAGAGTTCTGAAACTTAATGTAATCAGTTTTGTGCTAACTGCAAACAGGAGCATCTGGGGCACCCTTGCTAGAGAATCTCTTCCCTATTTGGACTCTGTACACAGACGGCTTTCTCCATGACACTGGCGAAAGCCTTAGGTGAGCATGTGTCTCCCTGTTGGACACCTGTCTTGATACTGCTGCTCAGCAGATTGTCAAACAAAGTTATCTCCGTGGTTGCATCTGTTACAGAATCTTGTAGGCTTTTAGCATATATGCATGAGAGATCTTGTTTGTGGGGAGCCCGAAAGAATGCGATTCAGATAAAAACCCCACAGCACCACCCCCACTCCCCCCCAAAGCCCAGTTCAGTGGAGAGAGCCCTCCCTGGATTTGGAGCCATAGTTCCTGGGGCAGCACTCCAGCTGTGTTACTTACTTCCCCTGTGAAGCAAATACATCACTTCTAGTAAATCACTTTCTAGCTCCGTGACTCAGTTTCTTTTTCTGTAAAACGAGACAGTAGAATGAGATGCCCTCTAAGGTCCCTATGATCCTTTGAATTTTTCTTGGTCAAAGAGAGCTTCTCCCTGAGAGTTATCCAGACGTTTGCCATGTAAGCTTTTCTGCCCTTAGCATAGAAAGAAAAGCATCTCTGTTCTCGGGTCTTTCTTTCGAACTGGTACCGCCTGAGGACTTGGAGGGAGACCGCAGGACTTTGCCGTGACTCCTACAAACCTCCTGGCAGGCAGGGAAGCTTTGTGCCTTCAGAGAGGCTTTGAACCCTGCAGAATGTGCCCTGGACACTCCTGGATAGAGGAAGGCCGCCGCAGGAGTCAAGAACTAGCCAGGGGAGGTTCTTTGTAAACTGTCCTCAGCTGAACTCTGGCTGAAAGAGGGGAGGCAAGAGTAGCCCCATGGATCTTGGGGCTCCATAGCGTTTCTCTGATAATGCAGACAAGGACAGGGGAGGGATCGTGAGCCTGGGGAAGGAGGGGACTTGGGAGGGAACTGCCCTTGGCAGGCACAGCACAGCTCTGGGGGTGAAGTGTTTACCTCAGAGAACTGCTTGTGATTGGCCAAGGATGTTGAGAAAGTATCCACTGACAGGCTCATCTCTCGGGAGGGAGGGCAATGGACTCCAAAAGGAAAGAGGGAGTTGGGAATGACCCCCAGGTACAGAGAAGGCAGATCCCGGTGTCTGGGCTTCTTTCCCATCTTTCTTTCCTCAGTGTATCTGTTTCAGTTTTGTGTTTGGCGGGGTGTGTGTGTGGGAGGCACAGGGGCAGCAGGAGGGTGAGTGACTGATCTAAGGTACCAGGTTTAGGTTCTGGTCTCTGTGTGAAACAGGTATTCAAATCCCTTCCAGGTCTAAATATATGCTCCTTTGAATTGCTTTCTCTCAAGGAAAGAATTTCTCTGATAGTTAACCAGAGAGATAAACTCCCAGCAGGACTTGTAGGAGAAATAGTAAGGCATAATCCTAATAATGAACATTTGAGTGGGGTTAACAGGTAGTGAGCCTGATTGCTTCACTGTTATCCTCAGGACAACAGGAGAACTCAAGGAAGGCCATCAGTGTGTTGTTTCAATCTCCTGTGGCAAAGATGAGAGAGGATGAGGACAAAAGTCACTGGGGATGGGCAGCTTCCATGGCTTTCAATCTGCTTGTTGGAGGGAACTTATATTTTTGTTGATTAGACCCATTGATGTAGAAAGCTGCCCAGTGAGAAAACCCCTTCCATCAGGCGAGGTCAGCATCTGTTCTAGACTTTACTGTCTTACAGGATCGCCTGAGGCACCCTCTAGGTTAGCTGGGTCAGGGTCACATAGCTAGTGTGTGGCAGAGACAGGGTTTGAACTAGGTCTCCTTCCATGTAATGGCCAATTGCTTGTCTATGAATATTTGTTACAAGGATTTTCCTTTTCCTTATTTAAGTGTGTGTATGTGTGGGGGAATGGTGGGAAGGAGAAAGAAAAAGATGCTTGTTAATTGATATAAGATAAAATAAAAGTTTAAAAAAATCCAGTGTACAGAGCATTTTGATATTTTTTATTTCTGGTCTTGCCCGTCTCACCACAGCTGAGTGTGGGATTTGTTTTTCAGTTTTATTTTTTATTCTAAACTTCCCATCCAACAACAAAACAAACATTCAAAGAAACCAAGAGGATTTTTATATGTGTACACAAAATTGAAAAACCTCAATTATTTATAATTTGTCAGTAATAGCTCTGATCATGCCATTCCTTTGTTCAAAGATTGTCAGTGGCTTTCTATTGCCACCCAACTCAAATTCAATCTTCTCTGTCTGCTACCTGTTAGTGAAGGCCTTTCTTTCCCTGTCTGGTAGCATCCTAACTTGTTTGGGGTGCCAGACAGGGTAGAGGGTATTTAAAAACCAACAAAATCTCACTTGAAGCTCATCCTTCTGAATACACACACACACACACACACACACACACACACACACACACACACACACACACACACACACACACTAGCTGGGAGTCACAACAGAGAAATGATTGGACCTGGAGTCAGGAAGACCTGATTTCAATTCTTGCCTTAGACATTCACTAATGACTGTGCAAATCATTTAATCTCTGTCTCAGTCTCTCATCTGTAAAATGGGGATAATAATAGTACCTACTTCCCAGAGTTGTTGTGAGGATCAAATAAGATAATATCATAAGGTGCTTAGGAGAGTACCTGGCACATAGTAGGTGCTTGTTCTCCCCCCCCCAAAAGAAAACAACACCACCCTCAGTCCTATGAAAAGGTATACAGGATGTATGCCTCGAGCACCACTGACACCCTGGATCCCTGCAGTCCAGGAAGCTGCCTGGTTCTGGATGGTCTCTGATTATTAGGGGAAATGTATTTTTTTATACTAATGTAGACAAAATAAGACTTCAAATGTACCGATTTCAGGATAAGCAGATAAAGCTAGGAGGAGTGGGGGTGTCTTAGATTGAAGGACTAATTCCAAGGGTTGGAGAATGATGCAAGGGAGAGGTGATCAATCTCTCCTACTCACCCATTCACCACCAATTAGTAGCAAATGTGCTATAAATCAATACTTATGAATTAATCCATCAAACATTTATTAAGCACCTACCATGTCAACTAATCAATAAACATTTATTAAGCACCTACTATGAACCGAGCACTATACTAGGTACTGAGGACATATAGAGAAAATTGAAAAAGCTTACATTTAATTGGAATAGACAACATATACAACTGTAAATATACCCCAAACATGCAAAATAAGCACAAGGCCATTTTATGGAGAGGGGTACAAATATAATAAGTTGGTTCTATCTCGCTGTCTCTGTCTTTCTCTGTCTCTTGCTGTCTCTGTCTCCCTGTCTTCGGTCTATCTCTGTGCCTCTGTCTCTCCATGTCTCTGTCTCTGTCTGTCTCTTTCTGTCTCTGTCTCTCTGTTTGTCTCTCTGTCTGTCTGTCTGTCTCTCTCTTTTTTTTTTTTTGGTGAGGCAATTGGGGTTAAGCGACTTGCCAAGGGTCATACAGCTAGTAACTGTCAAATGTCTGAGGCTGGATTTGAACTCAGGTACTCCTGACTCCAAGGCTGGTGCTCCATCCACTATGCCACCCCCCCTCCCTCTCTCTGTATCTCTGTCTCTGTCTCTCTGTTTCTCTCTGCGTGTATCTCTCTGTGTCTCTCTATGACTCTGTCTCTCTGTGTCTGTGTCTCTCTTTCTCAGAGACAAACTACTACATCTTCTCCCTGAGCAAACCTGCGGGGTTTGTGGGCTTCTCTCCTTCCATTCTTCTCTACTACCATCAGGGGGCAGCAAGATGGGCTCAGTGCATAGAGTTATGGGCTTGGATTCAGGAAGATTCATCTTCCTGAGTTCAAATCTGCCCTCAGACACATCCTAACTGAATGATCCTGGGCAAGTCACTTTACCCTGCTTGCTTCAGTTTCCTTCTCTGTAAAATGAGCTGGAGAAGGAAATGGCAAACCACTCCAGTATATCTGCCAAGAAAACACCAAATGGGGTCACAAAGAGTTGGACATGACTGAAGAACAACCATATACTTGAGCCCCCACTGGCTATGTTTCACCAATTAGTAGGAGCCTGTGACTAGTGCCCCAGGTCCATTTAGCTAATCAATTAGCTTTTATAAAAGGGGTTTTTACTTCAAAGATATAGAAAGAACAAGTAGAAACAGTTTCCATCTGGCTCTAAAAATCTAAGTTGGCTTCAAAGGGTAGCTCAAAGACCACCTTTCTGCATGAGGTCTTTGCTAAGTCCTCCAGTTACTAGTGTACTTGGGGTGTGATCCATGTACAGATCTCAGCATCTTGCTGAGACAATGACCTCAGGTGGAGAAGCCTGGGAGGCCTGCTCCTGGGAGAGTCGTGATCATAAGTGAGGAAGGTGCCCTGGAGAAGCCAAAGAGCACGGGGAGTCATGTGGTGAATGGGAGACTCTTTGATTGGCTTGAGAAGCCAGCCTCTGCCAACTCTCTCCCATCACAGTGATAGATAATGCTATAAGGGGAGAGATTGTGGGACCTCCTCCCCTCTGGGGCCTTGTGGTCCCAATACCTCTTCTCCACCACCGTGCGATCTTGGGTGGGGGGCAGTTTCAACATAGTTCAGTTCCTAATATAGCGCCAAGTTCACATCCAAAGGCAACATAACTAACAGATGTGTCCTTTACTCAACTTCTGCTGACCTTTGTCCAGAAAGTTGATCCCAAGGTCACTGGCTCTTTAAAAAATATATATTTTTAATATTCATTTGAAAAAACATTTGAGTTCCAAATTCTCTCCTTCCCCCACACATTGAGAAGCCAGGCCATATGATATCAATTATAGGTGGATCGCTTGCTCCTTAGGGCATTGTTGCTGTCCTGGATGAAATTGAAAATATGGGTTGTTGGGATGTATGGATACTGGAGCCCCCTACTGACTTTTTGGATTCACAAAATTAGAGGTACCAATCTCCCTCACCTGAAATGGAGAAGAACCATGGGTGCTGTCATGGGACCACAAGGCTCCAGAGGGGAGGAGGTCCCACAATCTCTCCCCTTATAGCATTGTCTCTCACTGTGAGGGATGAGAGCTGGCAGAGGCTGGCCTCCCAAGCCAATCAAAGAGCCTCCCATTTACCATGTGCCTCTTTGGTTTTTCCAGGGCACCTTCCTCACTGATGATCACGACTCTCTCAGGATCAGGCCTCCCAGGCTTCTCCACCTGAGGCCTTTGTTTCAGCAAGATGCTGAGATCTGCACATGGGTCACACCCCAGGTACACCAGCACCTGGAGGGCTTAGCAAAGACCTCATGCAGAAAGGTGGTGTTTGAGCTACCCTTTGAAGCCAACTGAGATTTTTTTTAGAGCCAGAAGTGGGGAGGGAGTGGAGACTAGGTAGGAAGGACAACCTATGCAAAAGAATAGAGATGAGAAAGGGATTGTCTTGTGTGAGGAATAACAATTAGGCCAGGGTGGCTGCTGTATAGTTAACACTGGAAAGGCATTTTGGAGCCAGGCTGTGAAAGATTTTTGTTTTTGAAGGGCAGTCAGGGTTAAGTAACTTACCCAGGGTCACACAGCTGGTGTCAAGTGTCTGAGACTGGATTTGAACTCAGGTCCTCCTGAGTCCAGGGCTGGTGCTCTATCCACTGCTAAACCTAGCTGCCTCTCTGTGAAGGCTTCAAATGACAAAGGAATATGCATTTGATCCTAAGCATAATAGGGAGCTTTTGAGTTTATTGAGTAGGGGAGTGACATGGTCAGAACTGTCCTTTAGGAAGGTCATTTTGGTAGATGTGTGGAGGAAAAGGGAGATTAGATTAGAGACAGAGTCTGAGGCTGTTGCAGTGGCCCATTGAGATGTTGAGGACCAGAGTGAGGGTGAAGGCTATATGAGTAGAATAAAAAGAGGACGCAAGTTTGCACAGCGGCAAGAGATAGGACTTGGAAATTGATATGTGTGGTGAGGGAGAATGAAGAATCTAGGATGATAATGGGGTTGTGGTAAATGTGAGTGCAATCAGTCAACAAGCATTTATTAAGCACCATATGTGAACTTCTCTGTGGGTCATTCAAGGCTGTTTCACAGCCTGGCCCTCCCTACCTTTCCAGTCTTCTTAGGCTTCATTGTCTCATACTCTGACCAAGTGACACTGGCTTCCTTGCTGTTCTTCTAGCAATACTCTCTATCTTTGAACTCTGGGCATCTCCAGGGACTGTGCCCCACTTTTGGACCTCTCTCCTTGTTCATCTCCCCCGCTGGCTCCCCCGGCTTTTTTCCAGACTCAGCTAAAATCCCTTCTTCTGCAATAATCCTCTCCCAGTCCTCCTTAATCTTAGTGCCTTCCTTCTGAGATCATCTCCAATTGATCCAGACTAGAGCTTGTTTGTACATAATTGTTTGCATGTTGTTTCCCCCACAAAGATTGGGGGACCTTTGAGAGCAGAGGCTGTGCCTTTCTTTGTGTCTCCTAGGCTTTACAAAACACCTGGGACTTGATTTGGAATCTACCATGTGCCAGGGCTTGTGTTAGATGCTGTTAAAATGCAAAAATGGAGCAGTCTTCCTTTAAGGAGATTCTGTCCTATCTCCATGCTACCAAAAGAAAATTTAAAAAGTCCAACACAGAATTATTTTACTTATTACTAATTATTACATAATGACTATTATAGAATTATTATATTGTTCTATATCACATCATATCTCATTATTATAATAATTCTATAATATATTATTATTATATAATTATTAAATTAATTAATTTAGAGGGGCTTCTTGAGGAATAAAGTAGCCAGGCAGATTTCAGATGGCTAGTGAGTTTTTTGTTGAGTCATTTCAGTCATGTCCAATAAATTTGGGATTTTCTTGGCAGAGATGCTGGACTGGTTTGCCACTTCCTTCTCCAGCTCATTTTACAGTTGGGAAAGTGAGGCAAACAGGGTGAAGTGACTTGTCCAAGGTCACCCATCTAGTAGGTGTCTGAATCTTGATTTGAACTCAGGTCCTCCTGACTCCAGGGCTGGCATGCTATCCTCTGTGCCACCAAGCTGCTCAATAGTGAGTATATAGAGGATACAAGCTACCAGGGCCCTTTAAGGACTTTCCAGGGGAGAAGTCATGCTGGAGAGTGCCTGGCCTTATGTTCAGTGCATCAGTACAAGCACCAGAGCCCATTTGAGCATCTTAGGATGGCTCTTTGGCAGCAATGGAATTTGTGGCTGGATTCCAATTTTTTTAAAAAATAAAGAACAAGCTCAAGCTCTGATATAGTTTATGAACACGTTCTTGCTTTCCAATAGGCCTTGAAGACCTGAGTGCACTAATTGATGTGGGTACACATCACCGAGCCCTAAGAATGTATTTTATCAGCTCAAGATTGTTTTTTCAAGAAACTCTGCCTTGACACATTCCATACCCTCAGCAGCCTCAGAAGTGACTGTTTTCTTGGAGGTGTCATGGGAGGTGAAGGGGAAAAGGCCTGTGATAGTTTCTCATAACTAACCCAAGAATGACACACATGAATGACTTTGACAGGCAGATGTTTTCTCAGGGTGTGAAGCCATTGTCAAAGTGCAGGTGCTGAGGTCATCTTGAGAAGGACCTTGGAAAAATGATCACTTTAGAGAGGGACAAAGTACAACCAGGCATTGTACAAAAGTTACAAAGGGAAAAGAAAAGAAATGGAACTTTCAGCAGGCAAACTATGAGGTTCCAAGTGAATAGACTTCAAAGAAACCTAGGAACTCTTTATATGTAAACTAAAGTTATTACAATAAGCTATACTTAATGAAAATGTTTCTTCCACTTAGCAATCTCTCAAAATAGGAGGCTGCCCTTGTGGTTTCTACATGTAGTGAGTCATAAATAGATCGAATCAAATGTGGAACTTTGTTCCATACATCCCTAAAATCCAATCCAACATGGAACTTGGTTTTACATAGCCCTAAAATTCTCATCATGTAATTTTATTTATTATAGCTATAGCTAACCTGTTTTGGTGTCTTATCTCCCTCCTAGACTATAAGCCTCTTGAGGCCAGAGATACACACCTGAAACTTGTATCTTTTCAGCCTTCAATACTTTAAATATTTGTTTTAGAGGAGCATAGAATGTCATAATTGTGAGGGACCTTAGAACATCGACTGTCAGAGAAGTGAAGAATATTAGAACATGGAATGTTGGAGCAGAAATATAGATGATTACAATGGCTTCCTAATTGGTCTCTCTGCCTCGAGTGTCTCCCCATTTCAAACCACCCTCTATATTCAAGACAAAGTGATTTTTCTTAAGTATATACAAATCTATACCCAGGTCATACCCCTGCTTAATAAACTTCCTAGCTTCCTATTGACTCCAGGGTCAAATATGAACTCCTCTGCTTACCTTTTAAAGCCCTTCCCAATTTGACCCCATTCCATCTTTCCAGCCTCATGGGACATGACTCTTAATCCTGTATGCCATGATAGCCTTCTCTTAGGTGGCTCACACATGGCCCTCGATCTTCTATCTCTGAGCTTTTACATTTGACATCTCACACCTGGCATGCGCTCCTTCCTCATTCCCTCATCAGATCCTTCACTTTCTTCAAGTCTCCTTTCAAGTCCTAACTTTTCTTTAGCCCACAACTGCTAGCAGTGGCTTTTCTCCCAGACTACATTCTATTTAATTACTTGCCTCTCTCATAAGAATGTAAACTCCTTGTGAGTGGAAATTGTTTCATTTCTTTGTAGCTATAGACTCTTTGTGACCCCATTTGCAGTTTTCATGGCAAAGATCCTGGAGTGGTTTACCATTTCCTTCTCCAACTCATTCTTTTCAGATGAGGAAACTGAGGAAAACAGGGCAAAGTGACTTGCCCAGGCTAGCATAGCTAATACACATCTGAGGCCCGATTTGAACTCAGGAAGATGAGTCTTCCTGACTCCAGGTCTGAATCTCTAACTACTTTGGCACCTAGATGCCTGGTACTTAGTAAGTGCTTAATCAATGCTTGTGGGTTTTTTTTTTTACATTATTTGAATAGAATTTTATTTTCCAAAATATATGTAAAAACAAATTTTGACATCAAATTTTTTAAACTTTGTGTTAATGCTTGTTGCATGATTATAAGGGACCTTAGATGGATGAACTTAAAAAGTGTCACATGGGGGCAGCTAGGTGGCGCAGTGGATAAAGCACCAGCCCTGGATTCAGGAGGGCCTGAGTTCAAATCTGGCCTCAGACACTTGACACTAGCAGTGTGACCCTGGGCAAGTCACTTAACCCTCATTGCCCTGAAAAAACAAAAACAAAAACAAAGAAGTGTCACATGTATATGTATTATATGTATGAGATTTCCTCATCTGTATAATGAGGGGGTTGGACTGGATGACCTCTAAGCTTCTTTCTACCTTTAAATCTACAAAATGATATGACTGTGAAATACATCTTTATATGGCATGAAATGAAATGTAGTATCTTTAACCAAATTAGAAAACCCTCCTCTTATTTTCCATGCCCCACCCGATGTATTGTCAGATTCCATTGTGGTATTATTCTCATCATTATTTGTAGCAAAGTTATAACCCACATGCCTCAGGTCCTCCCGATTCTAACCCCACTGCACAGAAACTTGAAACTAATAGAATATCACCAGAATGGGAGCATCTGCTCTTTGGTCATCAGAATACTGTCCTCTCCATTCCCTCTCTCCTCTTCCCATGTGTTAGCACCTGGTGGTTCTCTCAGATGTGGGAGAATCTGGTCTTCTGAACAAACTCAGTCCTCCTTCCCTGGCCAAGAACAATGGAAGGAACAGAAGCCCGGAGGGGGGCAAAGCAGCAATGGAAACAAAGTGTGAGTGTTGGGGGAAGAGGGGAGGAGGACCTTTGCCAAAGCCCGCCTTAGGGGTGATGTGCAGCTTGGCTGGTCCTCTGATGATGGGGCCCCTGGGCTTCAGAGGGTTAGTGTTCAGATGTGGGGGATGCTACCAGCTGGCCCTGAAGTGCTTTAGCATCCATGTACATTGGGTACATACAGCTCCTTCTTCTGATGTGGCAGAGATCTTGTGTGCTGCACTTTGAAATCATAATTAGAAGGCAGGAGTTATCTTCATTCAATTATGTATTGGAGACAGTCGGGTGTAGAAGCAGCACCTTTCTGATGGTTTATATGCATTTCTCCCTTCTTGATGGCTGTTTATCCTAAATTAACATCCCTGGAAGATGCAGCTATTTTAATGAACAATTTGCCTTGTTAACACTGTGAGTGTTTTCCTTGTTGGGAAGATGGTTTTGCCAATTAAATATGGAGACAATGCTTTACATAGAGACCTAACGGGGGTTTGACTGCAGGCTCACCCCTAAGTTTACCTATAGCAACCAAGCCCCATCCCTGACCAGCTCAGGCACCACTTCTGGCTGGTGTCCTGACTTGGGCAGCCTAGATTCATAGAGTACCAGATCTGGTGGGGGGGGGAGTGATTGTCAGAGCTGGGAGGAGCCTTAGAAAGGGGGGGATGTCAGAGCTGGGAGAGGCCTTAGAAGGGGGGAAGTCAGAGCTGGGAGGGGGCTTAGAACAGGGAATGTTAGAGGTGGGAGGGACCTTAGATATCTCTTAGATATTAGATCTCTTAGGGTCTCTGTCTCTCTATTCTCCCCTCTCTCTCCCCCCAATTTCTGTATTTCTCCCTCCCCACCCCCCAGTAAACAGTGAAATACAAGGTCTCCTTGTAATACTTTTATGCAGTGGTTGCTGCAATTTAATATATGAGACACGGCATCACAGTCCTGAGGTTCAGAATTACCTGGAAGTAATCATTTCCTAGAGGGCTGGTAGTAAACATTCTGTCACAGAGCTATAGATTGTCTCCTGTCCTCATCCATCAGCCCCCAGGGGAGGCGTTATGGTGAATGATACCGGAAAGAATGGGAAATTGCTGATTCTCACCGCTGCTGTTGGCAGGTTTGTGGGTAGAGAGTAGTCTGCTGGTGGGGGCTGCTTGGGTTTAGAAAGAGCTCTGAGCCTTGGGCTGCTTAGCTTGAGGTCATGGGAGGGTGGCATGGGCCTCAGTTTCCTCTACTGTAAACAGAGGGGATTGGACAAAGGGATCGATTTCTAAGATCTTTTCCAGTTCTAGGAAAGAGTAGATTTGGAGTCAAGTTACCAGGTTATTAAACTGGCTCTTTCCCAGTGAGCTGTGTGACTTTGGGCAAGTCATTTTACTTATCTGGACTTCCCTTTCCTGGTCAGTAACAGTAAGCTGCTGGACCAGATGGCTTCAAAAGTCCCTTCTAGCTATTTGTAACTGTCATCTTAGACTCCCAAAGACAGTATGGGGCATATCTCTCAAGAGCTTCAGAAACCCCCTAATGTCTCTAAGAATAACAGCAAGTATTTATATAGCACCTACTACGTGCCAGTTGTTGTGTTAAGTGCTTTATAAATATCTCATTTTTAGGAGAAAATACAATATAAACTTCTCTGTTTGTACAAACATTTTTAATTTAATATAATCAAAATTATTTATTTTATGCCTCACTCTGCCTGGCATTTAAAAACCCTTCACAATTGGCTCCAATCTGTCTTTCCAGACATTTCCCATTGAAATCACCAAGCATCAGTGTGTATGCTGATTTGATTCAGAGAATCACAGCAAGTCCTTCCTAGAATTTCTCTACCATTTCGTCCTTGGCCACCCATGTTGGTGCAATGATTTTCATGGTGGTTTTTTCAAATATTTAATGCCAGTACTTCAATGTGGGATGATCAAATATCCCATGAAATAATGTTTCTCATTGCTTCTGGGCATAGGAGAAAACTCTCTGTTAACCCCTTTCTTTGCTTCTCTAAGGAGGACCTGGGAACTGTCTTTCCATTTATCACAACTTTTTTTTCTTCCTTCTGCAGTTATCTACAGCAGGAGCCTCAAGATGTATTTGGTTCGGGCAGCTAGGTGGTGCAGTGCATAAAGCACCAGCCCTGGATTCAGGAGTACCTGAGTTCAAATCTGGCCTCAGACACTTGACACTTACTAGCTGTGTGACCCTGGGCAAGTCACTTAACCTCCATTGCCCTGCCAAAAAAAAAAATCAGTTTTGGGGCAGCTAGGTGGCACAGTGGATAGAGCATCGGCCCTGGAGTCAGGAGGACCTGAATTCAAATCCGACCTTGGACACTTGACACTTACTAGCTGTGTGACCCTGGGCAAGTCGCTTAACCCTCTTTGCCCCACCAAAAAAAAAAAAAAGAAAGAAAAAGATATATTTGGTTCAAGATGGATACATTTAAGTTCCGAGGCAGATGGTGAGGTGTGGATTCAGGAAGACCTGAGTTTGAATATAGTCTCTGACACTCTCTTAGCTATGTGACCTTGACTGAGACTTTTCACTTCTTGTTTTCTTAAATTACAAGATGGACATGATGATAGCGTCTGCCTTGTGAGGATCAAATGAGGTAAAATATTTATAGAAGTGTTTAGCACAACGCCTGTACATGAGAGGGGCTATGTAAATGGTTATTGCCTTACTTCCCATTGCACCAAAAGTCAACTTAGTTTTCTGGGTTTCATTTTCCTCATCTGTACAATGGGATGGATAACTTTTCCAGCTAGTGTTCTAGTGAGAGAAGTGTCAATCATTTAACAAACATTTATTAAGTGCTTACTGTTTGCTGTGCAATGATCTAAGCTCAGGGGATCAAAAGAAAAGGAAAACACATCATTCTTTCCTTCAAGAAGCTCACATTCTAATGGGGAAACAACTTAAGTCAACAAGCATTTATTAAAAATTCCTACTATCAAATAAAAAAAGGAAAATATTGGATGTTGGAGGGGATGCGGGAAAACTGGAACTGTAATCCGCCGTTGGTGGAGTTGTTCTTTTTGTTTTTGTTTGTTTGCTTTTGCGGGGCAATGAGGGTTAAGTGACTTGCCCAGGGTCACACAGCTAGCAAGTGTCAAGTGTCTGAGGCCAAATTTGAACTCAGGTCCTCCTGAATCCAGGGCTGGTGCTTTATCCACTTCACCACCTAGCTGCCCTCTGTTGGTGGAGTTGTGAATGGACCCAACCATCCTGGAGAACAATTTGGACCTATGCCCAAAGGGCTCTAGAATTGTGCATACCCTTAAAACTTTTTTTATTTAGAATTTTATTTTTCCCAAATTACATGTAAATACAAATTTTGAAATCATTTTTTAAAAAAAACTTTGTGTTCCAAATTCTCTTCCTTCCTCCCTCTCTCCCCTTCCCCAAGAACTCAAGCAATTCAATATAAGCTATACATGAGGAGTCATGCAAAAACATTTCCACATTAGTTAGGCTGTGAAAGAAAACAGACAAAAGCAAAGCTTCAGGTAAAGGAACTAACTAAAAAAAATTATGTGCATACCCTTTGATCCAGTAATACCTCTGCTAGGTTTATATGTCAAAGACATCCAAGAAAGAGAAAAAGACCTATATGGTTTTTAAAGTATTTTATTATTTTCCAATTACATGTAAAGATAGTTTTCAACATTTGTTTTTATAAGATTTTGAGTTCCAAATTTTTTTCCTTCCCTCCCTTCCCTCCTCCCTTCCCAAGACAGAAAGTAATCTGATATAGGTTATGATATGGGTCTGGGGGTAACTCTCCTTGAGAAGCTAAACTAAATGATGGATACACCCAAGAAGTAAGGGAGATAAGCCCAGAGCATCACCAGGGGACAGAGATAACTCTAGAAGTCATGACCACCACCCCTCCAATGTCAGGTGGCCATTGTTAGGTGGTCGGTCACCCCATCCACCTTCTATAAAAGCTTTGATCCTCCCCTCCATTGGGCGGAGGAGAAAAGATGTCATCTCCTCCCCAAGAGGGAAGTGTTCCCTCTTGGTCACCTTTTCTAGCGCCAAAATAAAAGACTATTTTATTCTAATTGAATTGTGTTTGAGAGGTGTAATTCTTTAAAGAGGAATACCTAAGGACCCCCACCACCTATTTCCCAACCGTGACATATTTTATATATATATAATATATATACACACACACACACACACAATCACACTAAACATAATTCTGCATTGGTCGTGTGAAAAAAGAAAAAAACAAAAACAGAGTAGAAACAGTATGGTTCAATCTGTATTCAGATTCCATGGTTATTTTTTCTGGATGTGGAGAGCATTTTCTATGAGTCCTTTGGAATTGTCTTGGATCATTGTATTGCTGAGAAGAACTAAATCTATTACAGTTGATCATTGCACAAGTTACTGTGTACAGTGTTCTCCTGGTTCTGCTCACTTCATTCAGAATCAGTCCACTTAAGTCTTTCCAGGTTTGAAAAAGACCTATTTGTACAAAAATATTTATAGCAGCTCTTTTTGTGGTGGCTAAGAATTTGAAATCAAGGGAATGCTCATCAATTGGGGAATGGCTAAAGAGGCTAAAGATGGAATATTATTGTGTTATAAGAAATGACAAGCAGGATGATTTCAGAAAGGTCTAGAAGGACTTGTATGAACTGCTATATAGTGAGGTGAGCACTGTGCACAGAGACAGCAATATTGTTTGATGAAGAACTGTGACTTAACTCTTCTCAGCAATGCAATGATCTAAGACAATCCCAAAGGACTATTGATGAAACATACTATTAACCTCCAAAGAAAGAATTGATATTGATTGAACACAGACTGAAGAGTGCGATTTTCACTTTCTTTCATTTTTTTCTTTTATTCAAGTTTTCTTGTACAAAATTACTAATGTGGTAATATTTTACATAATTGCACATGTATAACCTATATCCCACAGAGGGGCTAGGGGAGGGAGGGAACAAGGGATAAAATTTGGAACCCAAAACTTTAAATAAAAACATTTATTTTTTTTAAGTGCCTAATATGTGCTAGGGAAGACTCTTCTTGTATGAGTTCAAGTCTGGCCTCAGATACTTATTGTGTGTCTAATTGTTATACTTATTGTGTGACCTGAGACAACTCACTTAACTCTGTTTGCCTTAGTTCCTCATCTGTAAAAATGAACTGGAAAGGGAGGGAGAGAGAAAAGAAAAAAATAAAATTATATATTTAAAAGAAACAGCAAGTTGTATATAATAGATTTGCAGTTTCATGTGCAATTATCTTTTAAAAATTATACTATGTTATGGAAATGCTTGTTTTATTTCATAAATTAAAAATAAAAGAAATACATTTAAAAATGCTTGTTTTATTTCATAAATTAAAAATAAAAGAAATACATTTAAAAATGCTTGTTTTATTTCATAAATTAAAAATAAAAGAAATACATTTAAAAAAAGAAAATTCAATATAAAAGAAAAAATGAGCCGGAGAAGAAATGGCAAACTGCTCCAGTATCTTTGCCAAGAAAACCCTAAATGGGGTCATGAAGAGTCAGACATAACTGAAAAATGGCTGAATGACAACACTATGTGCCAGGCACTATGCTGAACGCTAGTGATCCAAAGAAAGGCAAAACCACAGCTTCCTGCCTTCAAGGAGCTCACAATCTATTGAGGAAAACACACTTCGCTTCAACATATATATATGTATGTATGTATACACACATACATACAACATACATGTATACACACATATATGCACACACATACATATATATACACATACCCCCCACATATACATATACACACACACATATATATATGTGTGTGTGTGTATATATATATATGTATGTATGTATGTATGTATGTATGTATGTATGTATATATACTTTTTTGGGCGGGCAGGGCAATGAGGGTTAAGTGACTCACCCAGGGTCACACAGCTAGTAAGTGTCTGAGGTCGAATTTGAACTCAGGTCCTCCTGAATCCAGGGCTGGTGCTTTCTCCACTGCGCCACCTAGCTGCCCCCTCAAATTATATTAATTTTAAACAGAAGGTCATCTTAGAGGAAAGCACTGGGGACTGGGGAAGGGGGAGGACAGTCTTGCAGAAGATGGAATTTGACTGGGAAATTGTAAAGCACTTTAGGGGTGTGCGATGGTACCAAATTCCTATTCTTCTTCTTGTTCCTGTCCTTCCCACTTTCCTAGCCTGAGAAGGTGCCAGGAAAGTATAAAATACTATTACCAACTATTTAAAGATCAATGTGCCCATCCATCATCCACAAACCGCACTATTTATTTGTGGCTTCACTGTAATATATCCACATTGAAGAATTCATGAAAGTGAATAGATTGGGAGAGATTGCATGCCATCTAAAAGAACTCACCTCGCAGGCTGGGTGCATTTGCCCGCTTAATGAGGAAGCTGTGAGTCCATTTTCCGTAAGGGTTTAATAAAGGTATAAATTAAAATATTAAGACAGATGGGAGAAGTGCCGAGTAAAACCATTTCCTCCATTAACTCGGCAAACAGACAGCCCTCTGAATACTGCAGAAGGGTCTATTAAAAATGGGAAAAGGAGGTTCTGAGAAATCAGCAGCTCTCTCAGGAACTGGGTAACTTCTGTGCATGTGTGTTTTGCTGTATAATTTCTGTCGAGGAGTTGAGTATTAGATTTATCAGCTGAATAATGGGGCTGTTAATACCTGGTGGCATAATTAACACTGATAAATGAGCTTCCCCTTTAGAATTTAAAGCATGATAGGGTATGCCTGTGAGGGAGATGGTTAAGTTTCTGTTTTGAATATCCATGGAGGCCTTCAAGGGAAGAAAACAGCAATGTATTTTGAATGACCTTGTGCCTCTAGGATTTGGGTTCTTTGGATTTTTGTGGATTTGAATTCCTGCATCAGTTCTTATAAGCTTTAATACTGTGGGCATGTTGTTTAACCTTCCTTAGCCTCAGTTTCCACATCTTTAAAATGGGGATAATAAAACTCAGATTATCTATTTCCAGGGGGAAGAATGTGTTTTGTAAGCCTCCAAGTGCAACAGAAATGTAAATTGTTATTATGGTTTTTACCCTGTGAGTAGATTATTCTTGGCAAATTCTTCCTCCTTTCTTTATAACCATACAGCAGTTTTTTTTGAGCCTTAAGGATTATAGAATTTTGGGGCTGGAAGGGATTTTAGAGATAATTTCATTTGGTTTTAAAATTAAAAATTAATTTTAAAAAATGTTTTCCTCTCAAGTGCTCTAAGTCACTTTTGGGGGGGGGCAAGGCAATGAGGGTTAAGTGACTTGCCCAGGGTCACACAGCTGGTACGTGTCAAGTGTCTGAGACTGGATTTGAACTCAGGTCCTCCTGAATTCAGGGCCAGTGCTTTATCCACTGAGCTACCTAGCTGCCCCCCGCCCCTTACTTCTTGATGTGAGCTGGGATGGCCTCTCATTTTACAGAATGAGGGGATTGGATTAGATGAACTTCTATGGTCTCTTCAACTCTAGAGCTTGGATTCAATGGTGAGACTGATCTTCTGGGTCTTTCTCAACTCTATAGCATGTGATTCAAAATCTCAATACTTCCTCTCTTTCTCCCCTTCTCCACCCCTCCCCCCAGCCCCAACAACAACACAGTGGCATGAGCACAAGATTGTAGAGTTAGAGGACCTGCTTTCCAATACCACCTTCCCTGGCTTCTTTCAAGTCCCAGCTGAAATCCCACCTTCTAAAAAGAACCTTTCTATATCTTCCTTAATACTAGTGCTTTCTCTCTGTCTACTATCTCCACTATGTCTTGTTTATAACTTGTTTGTCCATGTTTGTTTGCATATTTTCTCTCCCATCAGATTGTAAACTCCCTGAGGGCAAGGACTGTCTTTAACTTTTCTTTTCCCAATACTTAGAACAGTGCCTGGCATTAGTAGATACTTAATAAATTCTTGTTCCCTGACCAACTGTGTGACATAGATCCTTGGACCTCAGCTTCCTCTTCTATACAATGAAGGGGTTAGACTAGACCAGTGGTATCAAACTTAAATAGAAATGGATCTATGTGAATTGCATATTGACTTAGAAAACCACAAATTAACATTATCTATGTTGCATTGTGGGCAGCTAGGTTGAGCAGTGGTTAGAGCATCAGGCTTGGAGTCAGGATGGCCTGAGTTTAAATCATGGCCCCAAACACTCAGTAGCTGTGTGACCCTGGGCAAGTCACTTCACCTTGTTTGTCTCAGTTTCCTCATCTGTAGCTGGAGAAGGAAATGGCAAACTGCTCTATTATCTCTGCCAAGAAAACCCCAAATGGGGTCACGAAGAGTTGAGTTTGACAGAAAAATGATTGAACAATTGCATATTGTATTGCATTTTATTTATATTGTTACTATTTCTCAGTTGCATTTTAATCTGGTTCACATTACACTCAGGAGTTTTGTAGAACCCACATCCTATTAGATATCTCTGTACTAGATAACCTCTGAGGTTCTTATGAACTATAAATGTAGGATCCAGCCCTAGATTAACGAACACAGTTGTCAATTTTTGGGTTATCCCAATGTTGATATTGTTGGTGTTCCAACTTATCCCTGTCACTGTGCCTGTAAGCTCATCCTTCAGCCATGGGGCTACAAACACCTGGCATTTCTTCCTGGGTCCTTCTCTCCAGAAGGCAGGTCTTTCCTCTTCTTCCTTCGATGCCAAGCTGCCTCTTCCTTTATCACTCCTCTTGACCGACACGCACTGCGGTAAATAATGAGGCTCCAGACTCCTCAGCTCAGATGGAAGAGTTCCAGGTGAGAAGTGAGTGGGTCAGCATTTTGGGAAATCTCACTCGAAACCAGCCTTGTTGTGTGGCTATTAGCTAATCAGTCCTTGAGAGTGCCTGATTAATTTTATGCCATTAAAAAGAGGCATTTAAACACTCTATGTAGAATTCAAATCATTTTCTGCAAAAAATAATTACTAAACCCAAACAATCCTAAAACCAAGCAACCCATTTCAAGGTGACATATATATGTATACACACACACATACACACATATATATGCCACCACATATACTCACATACACATATATGTATCTATACACATACATGTTTGTATGTGTACATATTTTTCTGAGGCATTTTTATCCTCCCTTGTCACACTGAAGGTACCTGTGAGGGACACTGGAAAGGGTGCTAGACTTGGGTCAGTGGTCTAGGTCAGAACATCTTTGTTCTTCTACACACCACCTGTGTGACCTTGTACAAGTCACTTAATTTTTTGGTCTTCCTCTATAAGGAACCTCAGTTTCTCATCTGTCAAATGAGAGATTTGGATAACATTAATCATTCAATCAACAAACCATTTATTGAGTGCCAACTATGGGCCATGCACTGGGGTATGTGTGTATATATGTGTGTGTGTGTGTGTGTGTGTGTGTGTGATATACAAAGATAAAGAAAGTAAGGCCCTTTATGGGACCTACAACTGGGGGAGAAGATGAGATCTATGTGCAAATAACTTTGCAAAAAACCCCCTCTATAAATGCTTACTGTTGTGAAGCAGTTGGTCGTGCAGTGGAGAGAAATCCAGGTTTGGAGTGTGATGTTTAAAATCTAATGTGGGTCCTTACCTGCCCCCCCCAGTTTTTTTGGGGGGAAACTGGCTAAGATTACTGATAAATTCAGCAAGAGTTTAGGCTTTTAAATATTTATTAAAGTGTATTAGAAGTTAGTGAAGAGAGAGAGGTTGAGAACAGATCTCTTAAAGAATGGAAAACCCTAGCTTATGTGGGGGCCAATTTTTAATTGGGGAGTGTTAGCTAAGCGGCTCGCTGCAATATTGGGGCAAG
The DNA here is from genome assembly GCF_019393635.1 of Dromiciops gliroides. Lineage (NCBI taxonomy): Eukaryota > Metazoa > Chordata > Mammalia > Microbiotheria > Microbiotheriidae > Dromiciops > Dromiciops gliroides. The sequence continues at coordinate 17,760,325 of NC_057861.1, read as the reverse complement.
GAAGGAGACTGACAGCCTCCCTCAAAACAGAACAGGATTTATTTTAACAAGAACGAACTTAAAAAAAACCAAACAAACCACAAACAGGATCAGTAGGATCAAGGGAAAGGAAATAAAATGGGGAAAGGGAAATTATACAACTTGAAAAATATCACCACCCAGGAATCAGCTGAGAATACACAGCAGAGCTCCTGTCACCTTTCAGCTTCCAGCCAGAATGGTGAATTCTCCTCTCCCTTCCCAGAAGCCCCACACAGCCACATGACTGCCCTCACTAGGCTTCCAATCATTATAATTTTGCCAGGCCTATGTAGGCATCATAGAGTGGTGATGATGTGAGGTGCCAGTGCCATGGCAACGGCTACAACCAGTGGGTGGAGCACCATGTGGTTTGCGGTGCCCCAGGCCAGTGCGCACCGAGGTATAAAAACCTCAAATAACAATTAATTCTTTACACTTAGATCTATTCAGTATAGCCAGAGAGAAAACCTTCCTTTTCCTAGCAGCCCATGTGAAGTTCTGCCACCACACCAAAGTCTTGGATGAAAAGAGAGTGATCCTCCACGATGCTGTCTGTGAAATAGGAAGTAGGGCCGTCCATACACACAGCTCCAAGCTAATTGGCTGGTAGCTTTGATTGACATGACTATAGGTGGGTCTATAGATGTAACTTCTGGACACCAAGTCACATGCTTTCTCCTTAGGGTGGAGCTACCCTGGTTCCCACAATGTCTTTCTCAGCAGGGGGTGACACCCCGATTCTCACAGGAGTCAGGGAGCTCTGATTTCTAATCCAGCCTCAGATACTTACCAGCTGTGTTACTCTGGGAAAGTCACTTAACCTCTGTTTGCCCACTAGAGAAGGAAATGGCAAAGCATTCTAGTATTTTTGCCAAGAAAACCCTATGGACAATATGGTCCCTGGGGTCACAAAGCATCAGACAAGACTGAACAAAATATCACACACACACAAACATATAAACACATGTGTATAGATGCATACATGTAGATGTGTTTTGATCTTTTTTTTTTTTTTTTGGTGAGGCAATTGGGGATTAAGTGACTTGCCCAGGGTCACACAGCTAGTAAGTGTCAAGTGTCTGAGGCTGGATTTGAACTTAGGTCCTCCTGAATCCAGGGTTGGTGCTTTATCCACTGTACCACCTAGCTGCCCTGTAGATGTGTTCTGTATACACGCATGTGAATATAGACATATACTCATACATGCATATATTCACACATACATCCAGATAGTTTATTCCATTCCATTCCCATCCTACAGTAAGTTAGGCATGATTGAGGTGCCATTGGAGACTGGAAGATTGTTTCCTGTAGGGGACAGAGAGTCCAGGAGGCTCTAAAAAGAATCAGACCTGGAGGAGCAGGTAGGAATTCAGCAGGTGGAGATGGGGCAGGGGGGGGATTCCTGTCCAAAGGGATTCACAGGAGGGTACTAGGGGTTGCCTAGTTTTCTCTCCCTAGTGCCCTGCAATGATGGATGATTCTTGGTTTTTCTCCCATCCATCCCCTTCACTTTGATGTCAAGGAGCAGCCAAAAGATTCTGGTTACATCCATTGCTTTTCCTTCCTGGTATTATTCTGACCCACACGGTTTTCCCTCCCTTCTTCCCTCTGTCATCAAATCCATCAAGATCTTAGGTCTAGAGGCAGCCATTGAGCTTAACCTCCTCACTTTATAGGTGGGGAAATGGAGGCACAGAGAGGTCCAAGACCCTTACCATTTCATGCCCGGTTTATGGCAATAGCTTCCCTGCTCATTGGTTTCCCTGCCCCAAGTCTGCCACTTCAGTCCATCCTGCACTCACCTGATGAAATGGTCTTTCCTTTTTTTGAACAATAAACACTTTTATTTAAGTTTTGAGTCCCAATTTTTATCCCTCTCTCCTTCCTTCCCTCCACTCCCCCACCCTGAGGCAGTAAGCAATCAAATATGGGTTATACATGTGCAATTATGTAAAACATGACCATATTAGACATTTTGTACCAAAAAAACTTGAACAAAAGAAAAAATGAAGGAAAGTGAAAAATAGTCTGCTTTAGTCTGTGTTAAATCAATATCAGTTCTTTCTTTGGAGGCAAATAGTATGCTTCATCAATAGTCCTTTGGGATTGTCTTGGATCATTGCATTGCTGAGAATAGTTGTCATTCACAGTTCTTCATTGAACAGTATTGCTGTCTCTGTGCACAATGTGGAATGATCTTTCGAAAGGACAGGTAATAAACTCCAGTAGCTTCTTATTCCCTCCAGGATCTAATATTTGACTTTTTAAAGCCCTTCATAACCATACCCCTCCCTCACCTTTCCAGTCTTCTTACAATCTAATGCATCCTATTTACCCTTTGATCCAGTGACACTGGTCTCTGGTTTGTTCTTCAAACAAGACCCTCTACCTCCTGACTCTGGGTATTTCCACTGGTCATCCCCCGCCCCTGCCTAGACTGCTCTACCTCCTCATCTTCCCCTCCTGACTTCCTTTAAATCCCAGGTAAAATTTCACCTTGTACAGAAAGCCTTTCCTGATCCTCAATGAAAAAGCCTTCCTTCTATTGACTGATTATTATTCGATATTTTTTCAGTCATGTCTAATTCTTCATGACCCCATTTGGGGTTTTCTTGACAAAGATACTGGAGTGGTTTGCCATTTCTTCCTCCAGCTCATTTTACAGATGAGGAAACTGATGGGAACAGGGTTAAATGACTTGACCAAGGTCACACAGCTAGAAAGTGTCTGGGGCCTGATTTGAACTCATGAAGATGAATCTTCCTGACTTTAGGTATCCACTGTGCCACCTAGCTGCTATTGATTATAACTCCAATTTAAACTGTATTGCATCTTGTTGAATGTTGTCTCCTCCATGAACCTGTGAGCTCCTTGAGAGCAGGAAGTGGTTTTTGCCTTTCTTTGTACCCCCAGTTCTTAGCACAGTGCCCAGCACATAGTAGGTGCTTAATGAATGTTTGCTGAATTGAATTCTGTGATAGCTTGATTTTTGAGCTTCCCTTCTAACTGTTTTTTTTTTTCGGGGGTGGGACAATGAGGCTTAAGTGACTTGCCCAGGGTCACACATATAGTAAGTGTCAAGTGTCTCAGGCCAGATTGGAACTCAGGTCCTCCTGAATCCAGGGCCAGTGCTTTATCCACTGTGCCACCTATCTAGATGCCCCCTCTGATGTAAATCTTGCCACTGTAACACATAGCTGTCCCCTCTAACTGGATTTTGTAGCAGACTCAGTCATGATCAACACCATCCTCTTGGGATAGTTATAACCAATTAAGCAACAAGCATTTATTTATTAAGCACCCCCTCTGTTCCAGGCTCTGTGCTAGGGGTCAGGGTTACAGAGACTCCTGGTGAAGTGGAAAGTGGCATGGAATTGGTATCTGTGGACTTGGCTTCCAATTCTGCTTCTGTTATACCTGACCTATATGACCTTGGGCAAACCTTTGAACATTTTTTGGGCTTCAGTTTTCTCATTTGCAACATGGATTAAATGGTCTCCGAAATATCTTCTGACTTGAAATTTACAACCTATGACCTAATTGAAATTAACAAAACCTCTGTGGATGAATTTGTGAATTGGGTTTTTGTAACCAACATTTCTTATTTACCCCTAAAAAGATATGGGGTGGGGCGGGCAGAGTAGAGGGGAGGGTTAAGTGATTTTCTAGAAAATTGGAGACTTTGAGTAATTCAATCCAATCTGATAAACACATTAAATTTACTATATGGCAAGGACTGGGATAGGTCATAGATATAAAAACCAAAATTGAAACAGTCCCTGTCTTTAAGGGGATTTCATTCTAATGAGATTGTGTGTGTGTGTGTGTGTGTGTGTGTATAAATGCAACTTGTAATCAGAAAAGCAAATACTGGAGACCATTGTGCCTTTTGGGGGCTGGGAAGTGGAGTTAATGGAAAGTGGGGCAAGCTGCAATTATCCAGACAGATTGGCCTCTTTATGTTTGCTCTGGCTTCGAGCTTTAGAGTCAAAATGAAATTCCAAAGGGGATGTGGACCTGCTAGGACACGCCCTCCTAAGAGCCCGGGTGGCCTCCACCAGGCTCCCAGCAGCTGCATCTGAGCATCCCACGAATCTGAGTTCATTTGCTCAGACCCCTGACTTCTGGTGCCTGCTCTCTCCTCAGCAGGTTTCCTGCAGGCAAAGCTCACCAGCCCTCTTGTCTCGTACCTTTTGATAAAACTGTTACTTTTTTCTGCTTTATGAGGGTTGTGAGTGTGGTGGATGTTGCTGAGAAACTCACAGGGGAGCCGGGGAGGAAAGACAATTCTCTTCCTTTGTACTCACTTTAAAAGCTATGGCTGAGAGAGACAGCATATCTCACAGTTCTAAATTCCACTATCAGGGGACTCCCCTCCCCCAAGCCCAAACCACAAAAGACAAAACTTTCAGGAAAGGGAAAAAAAGATTTCCAAGCTCCAGTCAATGACCTATTTCTTTTTTTTTTAAATTAGATTTTCTTTTGTTTTTATATCATCAACATCTTCCACTGTGTTCCTTCCTCTGCTCCTCCCCCAAACCATCCTTTATAACAAAGACTAAAAGAAAGGAGAAAGAAAAAAGGGATTAGCAAAACTAACCAATACATTCAAAAGGAGGAGCCTTTTTTATTCTTCCTGCCCACATCCCCCACCTCCAAGCCCCTTATATTTATTTATTGATTTATTTATTCATCTATTTATTGATTGATTGATTGATTGCAGGGCAATGAAGGTTAAGTGACTTGCTCAGGGTCACACAGCTAGTAAGTGTCAAGTGTCAGGCTGGATTTGAACTCAGGTACTCCTGAATCCAGGGCCAGTGCACCACCTAGCCGCCCCATGACTTCTTTTTTTTAAAAGTTTTTATTGATTTTTTAAAATGTTAATTTAATTTCCTCATGACTGTTCTAATCTTCACCATAGACAGATTTTGAAGCCAAACAAATCAATTCATTGTCCATTTCTGCCAGAGCAGAACAGTGGGAAGACTGCTAAACTTGAGTTCCAGGACCTGTATTCTAGTCACCACCTGTGTGACCTTGGGCAGGTCATTTACCTTCTTCGGAACTCAGTTTTCCCTTCTATAAAACAAAGGGTGGAACTAGGTAAACCTCTAAGGTCTCTTCCAGCTTAGAATCTGTGCTCTTAGATATGGCTTTGAATCCAATGTGCTTTCTTTCTTTCTTTTTTTTTTTTAGTGAGGCAATTGGGGTTAAGTGACTTGCCCAGGGTCACACAGCTAGTAAGTATTAAGTGTCTGAGGCTGGATTTGAACTCAGGTACTCCTGAATCCAGGGCCAGTGCTCTATCCACCGCGCCATCTAGCTGCCCTCCAATGTGCTTTCTAATGCACTAGATCCTAGCTTCTTAAACTGTGGGTCACAACCCCATATAGGGTGGAGTAACTGAATGTGGGGGTCATGAAAAATGACAACAGTAAAATGTTATGTGTATCTATTTTATCTTATATACCTATACACCTGGAGTCACATAAAAGTTTCTCAGGCAAAAAGGGGCCACGAGTTTAAGAAGTCTTGGTCTAGATAACACAGTGCCTCCATGACTACTGAGGTCTTCTTGGAAGCCCTAGTGGTTTGCAAGCTTAATTCCTTTAGGTTCTACTAGTGTTTGGGAGATCGTTGAGAGGTAGGGGCAAGGGATGAGGCTGGACCTGTGATTTCATTGGAATAAGAAACTCCTAGGTAAGGAAGCTCTCTCCTAATGAGGTCAGCAGCTTCTCTTCATCTTCTACTCTTAGAGAGCTGTCCAGAGACCTGAGAAGTGAAGCAACTTGCTCAGAGTCACATAACCAGTAGGATTCAGAATCAGGATTTGAACTCAGATTTTCATGGCAGTTCTCTAGACAGAGGTAAAGATTTTTTAATTATAAAAACATTTCATAGGGTTATAGGATGATAGATTTAGAGTTGGGAAAAACTTCAGGGCCCCTCTCTTCCATTTTACAGGTGAGGAAACTGAGGCAGAGTTAAGAAGTAAATTAACTTTCCAGAGTCACTGGTAGTAAACATCATAGGTTGGGATTTGGACCCTGGTCCTCTGGGACCTTTCCTTTGCACCATGCCAATGATATGATGATGGGACTGACAGAAGGGTGAAGAAAACCCATTAATGTAATTTATAAGCTCATTTACTCTTGTGTGGTCAGAGCCAGCCAGGGGTGGACCAAAGGAGAAAATATTGGGATGTGTACTCCCAATAGCACAAATTATTCAGGGGATATTAAAGTGCATTGTTCACCCATAAACATCGTTTTTATGTTTATGAGATCCGTTGGAAGGCATGGTGATAGATGGAACGTAATAACATTTATTCAGGGGAAGAATCACATTCTTTTCCCTTCCAATATCCTTGATAAATCATTGAGCTTTACTGGATCCCCTCCACAGTGTTTTAAAGGATACCCTTGGCTAGAAGCATTTGGGTAATGGACTGTCTCAGGTCAAGCTTACAGGGAAGTCAGTAGAGCCCATAGTTGCTGAAATATTGTTTGACCCTTGGTTTTTCTTAGACTTGCAGATGCAGCTCAGAGCTGACTCTTGAACATATTTGGTTTGGGGCATATGGGGAACTGGAGACTGCTAAATGGTACAGTGGATAGAGCATGGGGTCTGGAGTCAGGAGAACCTGAGTTCAAATCTACTCTCAGATACTTACTACCTGTGTGACCCTGGACAAGTCACTTTATCCTGTTTACCTCAGTTTCCTCATCTATAAAATGATCTAGAGAAGGAAATGACAATACCACTCTAGTAGCTTTACTAAGAAGACCCCAAAATGGTGTCATGAAGAGTCAGACATGACTGAACAAGAACAAACATGAACAATGTCGTGCAACTAATACAGTGGTGACAGAATGTCACTGAGGCCTCATAGAGTTAGCAGAAAGAAGCCAGAAGCCTTGGATTCAAATCCAAATCATTGTGTCACTGCTGGTGTGACCTTGGGCAAATCCCTTAATCTGTTTGACCTCAGTTTTTTCACCTACAGAATGCAGGGCTTCCCTCTAGGCTCATAGACATAGAATTGGAAGGGAACTCAGGGGCCATGTGGTCTAAATCTCTCATTTTACAGTTAGAGAAACTGAGGCCCAGGGAAGATAAATGACTTGCCTGCAGTTACATAGATATAATAAGTATCAGAGGCTGAACTTTTCTAATTAGGGAACCATTGCTCTTTTCACTGTCCCAAGTTGTCTCCTTTATTAACATATTGTATAGCACTTCCCCCTCACCCCCAGTAAAATACAGTCAGTCAGTTACTATACAGTTATTAAGTGTGTACTATGTGTCAGGCACTGTATTAAGTTCTGGGAATACAAATTCAATAAAAAAGAACGAAAGTGCCTGCCCTCAAGGAGCTTACATTCCAATGGGGGAGGACAACATACAAAAGGCAACAGAATAGGGGAGTGGGGGTGGGGGAAGGTACCAGTACTGAGACCGTGGAGGAGAAGTCTCAAGGAGTGTAGCCAGGTGGGAAATTCAGCCTCCTGCGGCCAAGAACCGTTGTTTTTATCTTTGTAGCTATCATTTATATAGCAAAGTACTTTATAAATACCACCTCACAACAACCCTGGAAGGGAGGTACTGGTATTATCATCATTTTTCAGATGAGTAAACTGAGGCAAGCAGAGGTTAAATGACTTGCCCAGGGTCCCACAGCAAAGTATTTGAGGCTGGATTTGAGCTCATCTTTCTGACTCCAGGTCCAGGGTTCTATCCACACTGCACACTCGCCCCCCCCCCCACTGTGATGGAAACTTCTCCCAGGATTCTTCTGAGAAACAGGAGCAGAGAATATCACTGGTCAGTCACTTAGTTTTGTCTGTTTTACCTTAATCCCTGTTGCTCAGAGGATTGCACATGCAGCCACAAATCTCTATTATGTATAGCTTGTTTTTCTTTTTTCCCTACTTAATGGTATTTTATTTTTTCCAATTACATGTACAGAGAGTTTTCAACATTCATTTTTGTAAGATTTTGAGGGGTATATGGGGTGTTCAGGGAGGACTAGCGCTGCTGGCGTGAGGGCTGCTGAGCCCTTTTCAAAGCTGCTCATCTATCTTTGGTATCCACCTGATTCACCCAACTCTCACCTGTGGCTCCAAGAAGCTATAACAAGGGTGGTGGCTACATTCCGGTAAACCCATCTGAACAGATGGGACAAACTAGGTGGAGGGTGAACACAAGGACTGAGACCTGTTAATGAGTTAGAGGGATGTCTGCCCCAAGCATGTGAAGACTTCTGCAGGTGGAAGGGGAGGATGAAAGACAATTTGTTCCAATGGGCATGAAGGCAGCTGAAGCAGGCGCTGTGGAGGCTTAGAGCTTGGTCAGGCATGGAAGATGCCAAGAGCATCCACTGCATCCTGAGCCTTCCCCAATCATCTTGACTTTTGTCCTGCCACTGGACTTGGGTGACTCTGGAAGAGAGAGTGAGGCTGATGACTTTGGGCAAATCTGCCTCACTTGAGTCCAATTCATGAATAAGTCAAGATGTCACCCCTTGATGTCACTGGTGCTTTTATTTATTTATTTTTTTTTTGCGGGGCAATTGGGGTTAAGTGACTTGGCCAGGGTCACACAGCTAGTAAGCGTTAAGTGTCTGAGGCCGGATTTGAACTCAGGTCCTCCTGAATCCAGGGCTGGTGCTCTATCCACTGCGCCATCTATCTACCCCCACTGGTGCTTTTAGAAAACAAAGGACAAATGACAAGAACATTACACGGTAATGCCAGATGGGCCTGACTTCCATCTTGGTGGCTGGTCCTTTCATAGTCATTTCTTGGATCCGTGTTGTGTGGCCACACTATACACCTTGGCACATGGTGTTTGGGGAGACTGAAGCTTTTTTTGCTACCAGACCCCAGACTTCACTGGGAACACTGAGGGATGGCATCTTGCCATCACCCCATTCATGATGGACTTTCAGTCACTGATGGTTAAAAAAGGTTCAGATTTTGCTGGGAGCTTCCAACAGTCTGTATCTACACCTCTGGTTAAATTGGATGAACTTTCCATTAATGGGAATTCGGGAGGCATTTATTGATTGACAAATCAAAACTCAATTTATGTGAAGGAGAATCCCAGCTGGTTTACATGGCAGGATTGTGAAGCAATTTTGTCCTGCACACAGTCTCCCGCATGATATGAGATTATTTCACCTTCAATGAGGGAATCTCAGCTTCTAAGTTTCCTTAGTCATTTTTCTAGGGCAATCCTGGCCTGAAGCTGCTGCTCTCAGGGTAACTACTTTTCACTGGGCATCTAATCAGGAATAGTCAACTTGTAGGCCAAGGGCCACTGGAGGTCATTTGGGTTGGCCCTTTCTCTCTAGCAATCTCTATCACTTTACAAGCAATGTGATACAATAGAAAAGACACCAAAATGGAAGTCAGCGGATGTGGATTCAAACCCTGCCAGATACTTAGCAGTTTTGTGACCCTGGACAAGTCATTTTGCTTCTTGGTGCCTCACTTTCCTCCTCTATAAAATAAGGGGCCTCTGAATTCTCATCCAGGCAGTGTTAAGGGCTAAAATTCTAGCTAAACTGTCTAAAATATCTAATGAGTGGTCGCCAATAAATTATAAGCTTTAGCAAGAGTTAGACTTTTAAGCATTTATTAAGGAGAATAAGAATTTGGTAAAGAGAGAGAAAAAGGCCTAAATTCCTAGCTATTAAAGGGAGAGCACATTTCTAGCTCCGCTCTCCACCAGAGTCCAAAGGAAAGAGCGCGCGAGACTGAGCGCCAGTCTCTTCCTTCCTCCTCCCACTAGTCCGCGTCACTTCCTGACTCCTGAAGAAAAGACTCCTGGTCTTGCCCTCAAAGACCTTCGCTTCATGGGCAGAACTCTTCTACAGTTAGTATCCAGCAGGTGGCGTTATTCCAATCGTTACAGTCCCCCCTGTTGTTCCTCAAGAAACAAAATGTTTCCTTGACGGAACAGTAAAAAGAATATAATAACTATTGCTAGCTAATAATATGTGAACAACAATATAGAAAAGGAAGAGAGGAAAGTTTTGTCCAGAGGGGCGATTTTTTTTTTGTCCTCATGAACCGACGCTTTGACATTAGTCTTGCAAAGGGAGGGCCTCTGCAGAGAGTACATGTTACAGATGGTGTATATTATAACAGAAAGAGAAAAAAAACAACAAAAACAACAAATCAAAACTGTTCATTTAAAGTCTCTGAAAGTCTTTTCTTAGATGTCCTCTAGGTGTAGTCGTGGAATGGAAGTCTTTTCAGGGGTTGATGTGTGGATGCTGGTAATCAGCCAGGAAAATTTCCTACAAAATTGAGCTTAACACAACTTTAAAATAGCTTTGTCAATAATCAAATCCAACAATGAAAGTTCTCAAAAACATGTCTAAGGGAATTCAGAATCTTAGTTGTTACACATGAAACATATAATAAAACAAAAATTGAACCATTCTTTAAAATTATAATATTACTATAGTCCCCCCTTATGGAGGGTAATTGAGAAGACAATTGCTGCAATATTAATTAATAAAAATAATTTTTATCTTTGTTTTATCACTTTTTGCATCATCTGCCTAATTATCCTCATGCCATTATGAGAAATTAAAAAATCTAATATAATTGGTAACAGGTGTCAAGGCCAAATTCAACACTGTATTTATCATGACACCTGAGATAATTATGGGGGTTACCATAAAAGAACAGAGAAATGATGGGATATGAGCATTCCCACACTTGAGCAATATGTACTGCCCATACAGTATGCCAGGCTTAAAATAGGTGGATGGAATATATGTCCATGCCACCGAACATATTGGAAGAAACTGAGTCAGACTTAATCAGATGCATGGGACTGAGATGTCCATGGCATCAGGCATATAGGAGGGAGCATGGAAGCCAGGTGTAGAAGTGAGATGGGTGGGATGAATACTTCCAGCCATCTGTACAATATTGTGGGGAAAAATAAAATAAAATATTAAACCAAGAGAATCCAACCTCAACATTAGTCAAAAGCCGTTCCCTCGGCCATACCTTGACTTCATGCATGTCTCCCCTCATGTGACAATTCAGTGTCTGCTCTTGCATGTATTCCTCTTGTGATTGGATGGCATCTTGGCCAACTGGCATCTGATAACTCAGAATAAAGGCAATTAATGTCTTAAATGATAAGTTCCCATAATCCAAGTCTCATATGGATTTAAAAATTGAGGATAATAAATGATTGCAAAAAATGTGAATACATCTTGACTCAGAACACAATATATAATTATGCAACAATTTCAAATAATACCCCTTTTTTTTACTTAGTATACAATTACTTTTTTGAAAAATCTGAACATATTTAAATAAAAGTTAAAGCACAACACAATCTCAAAGACAACTTTTACAAATGTTCCCCTCTTTTTTTTTTTTTTTGGAATATGCTTATCAAAAATAATACTTCTAGAATCAATTTACACTTGCCATGGCAAACAATTTGCCAGGGAAATGCTTTAAAGAGTTTGATCAAATAATCAGTTGAGAAAAAATAACAAAAACAAACAACTCAGAATATGGGAGCACAATACTCCTAGAATTAACATTGTATAATAAAATCAAAACCATCTTGCAATGTTTCAAAATTAGAGATGAATAAATAGAAAAAAATACACATGGAACAATAAAAGACAATGAAATTCAAACTAGGGAAATCTAAATGAATATGAACTTAATATTAATAAGAGTATTATAAAATATAAACTTGATCACATGACTATAAAAAGCTTTTACAAATATTCTCCTTGTTTTAAAAACTAAGTATAAAACACAATCTCAAAAGCATGAAAATCTCTATGAAAATAAACCCATACCATTAATTTCAAAATGTAGGTGTAATAGCATAGAAATCCTATGTAACCTCTGAACTGATACTATTAATAATCTGAGTGAATTTAGAACACTTTTGATTCCGATATCTAAAATCCCCAATACTCATATCAATACCTTGCTTCTTACTTCTACATTTCTGTAAAATATATATACTTCCATGGCAAAAGAAGCAGAGTCTTGAACTATGTTGATTGTTATTATTCTTATTCAGCTTAACTTTTTCTTCTTTAACCCCTCTATATTGTCTGTCAGTCTTTTCACCATACAAATGCTTTATAAGATTACTAATTAAAGACAAAAGCAGGTTAGCAAAATTATGAACAAAACGAGCATATCTGGAATTTAAAGGGTTTTCTAAGGTTGTCTCAGAAGCACAGCCAGGCTGGGGAAGGACTGAGCCTGAAGCTGCAAATGTAGTTACAGAAAGTTGAGCATGCGCATCAGATCTCTGGACTTCCCAGGCAGGGGAAGCAATGGGCTTGGCCATAGGAGGAGTAGAGGGTGGGGTCTGGAGAGGAGGGGAGGGACCAGAGCAATTTGAATCAGACTTGATTTTGAACTCAGGCCTGGATTCCTCTTCCCCCACTTTGCCTCCAGGTGCTAGGGGATTAAAAGCTTCTAGAGGGTGGGTCATTGCCTCCAGGCATGCAAAATTAAAGCAACAATTAGTGTTAGAACTGGGAAAAGCTGCGGGAATCTCTTCAGGTTTCTCTGAAAAAGCATGGTTGGGAGAGGGAGAGATATTTCCTTGTGTGAGTAAGTTGCTGGCTCTTTTAACAAAAATAAAAAGAAAAATAGAAAATCCACAAAAACAAAGCATTAACATGATCTTATCCCCCATTTGTCTGGTTAAACAGACTAAAATCAAAAATAGGGTAATTAGGGAGTTTAAAAGGTCCATTCGAAAAAATTTAAAGGAAAACACAGCCAGTACGCCAGTACTTAGCAGTTAAAGGGAGAGGGAGGGGAAATTTCTTACCCAACCAGAAGATCAGAAGACTGAAGTTTAGCTTTCCTCTTCGTGGTCAGCCATCTGTTAAGGGCTAAAATTCTAGCTAAACTGTCTAAAATATCTAATGAGTGGTCGCCAATAAATTATAAGCTTTAGCAAGAGTTAGACTTTTAAGCATTTATTAAGGAGAATAAGAATTTGGTAAAGAGAGAGAAAAAGGCCTAAATTCCTAGCTATTAAAGGGAGAGCACATTTCTAGCTCCGCTCTCCACCAGAGTCCAAAGGAAAGAGCGCGCGAGACTGAGCGCCAGTCTCTTCCTTCCTCCTCCCACTAGTCCGCGTCACTTCCTGACTCCTGAAGAAAAGACTCCTGGTCTTGCCCTCAAAGACCTTCGCTTCATGGGCAGAACTCTTCTACAGTTAGTATCCAGCAGGTGGCGTTATTCCAATCGTTACAGCAGCAAGGTGGCACAGTGGGTAAGAGTACTGGTCTTGGAGACAGGAAGATTCATTTTCCTGAGTTCAAATTTGGTCTCAGACACTTTCTAGCTGTGTGACCTTAGGCAAGTCACTTCACCCTGTTTGCCTCAATTTCCTCATCTGTAAAATAAATTGGAGAGGGAAATGGCAAATCACTCCAGTATCTTTGCCAAGAAAACCTCAAATGGAGTCAAAAAGAGTTGGAAAAGATTGAAACAACTGAACAACAACAACAAATTCTCTTCCAGTTCTAAATCTGATATTCCTATGATAGGTAGTATTTCTTCTTCCATCTTTCCAATGTCTTACCCTTGCTTTCCCTCTTCCTTTTCCTTCTTTCTCTCCATTTTCTTCCTCTTCTCTATCTTTTCTCCATTATTCTCTCTCCCTCCATCTTTTCTTCTTCCACTTTCCTCCTTTTTCTTCCTTTTTTACCCTCTCTCCCTTCTTCCCTCTTCTCTTCCATCTTTCTCAGAGCAAAGAGGGAAAGGTCTTCAGAGGACATATAGCCCAAGTAGTCCAATATTTCCAAGTGGGCATTTGTCATCTTAGAGATCACCATTGATGGGAACCCCTCACATCAGCTCCTGAAACAGCCCATTCCTCTTCAGGTAGATCAAACTAAGCCCACATTGTATATGCCCAAAAAAATTGGTCCTAAGCCTGCCCCCTAGAGGCAAGAAGGACAACTGTCCTCCTTTGGAAAAAAACAGAAAAGAGAAGAAAACCTGAAAACTTTAGGCCAGTGAATTTTACCTTGACTCCTGGGAAAAATTAAGGACCATATTATTAGAGACCCCTAGTGCACCTTTGGAACAGGAAGCAATGGTCACAAAGATCCAGCATGATCTCATCAAACATGGATTACTTGATTAACCTAATTTTCTTTTTGGAAATGGTTATTGAATTGATACATTAGGCTATTCAGTTGTATAGCTTTATCTAGCTATAGTGATAAGAAGTAGTAGAGGACAGTGAATACACAGTTATCCTTGGTGGCAAGAAAACATGCATTTAAGCCTTGTTTCTAACACACAGAAGGGAATATTATAGCCATAGTATTTTAGCCTATACTTTTTTTTTTGGTGAGGCAATTGGGGTTAAGTGACTTGCCCAGGGTCACACAGCTAGTGTTAAGTGTCTGAGGCTGGATTTGAACTCAGGTCCTCCTGAATCCAGGGCCAGTGCTCTATCCACTGCGCCACCTAACTGCCCCTTAGCCTATACTTTTTAACAAACAGGTGCTGGGAGGAACAGATTAAAATGTAATTGGGAAATATTTAGCAAAATAAAAATACAATATAATATAGGACCCACAGGGATCCTTATTTACAATTTGAGTTTGATACTACTGGACCAGACCATAGTGCAATTAAATAGATTCAGAATTAGTTGAATGATCTGATTGATGAAGATTCATTAATGGTTGATATCAATTTGAAGGGGGTCTCAAGCAGAGTGCCCTAGGGTTCTGTGCTTCACGCTATGTGGCTGAACATCTCTGTAGCATAAAGACATATGGTACCCTTGCCAAGTTTGCAGATGAGACAGAGCTGAAAGGGATAGCTAATGCACAATCAAGCAGCTAGGTGACACAGTAGAGAGAAATTCCAGGCCTGGAGTCAGGAAGACTTATCTTCCTGAGTTCAAATCTGGCCCCAGATACTTCCTAGCCAGGAGACCCTGGGTAAATCACTTCATCCTGTTTGCCTCAGTTTCCTCATCTGTAAAAATGATCTGGAGAAGGAGATGGCAAACCGCTCCAAGATCTTTGGCAAGAAAACTTTAAATGGAGTCAAGGAGAGTGGGATGTGACTTGAACAAAATGCACAATCAGCCAGCTAGCTAGCATTTATTAGGGACTTAGTGTGTGCCAGGCACTATGCGAAACACTGGGGAGTCAAAGAACTGCAAAACCCAACAGTCACTGCCCTGGAGGAGGAAGAAAACAGCTGTATTTCACCCTGTTGGTAACTGAAAATCTCAAGAGCATTCTCCATTCTCCAGAACCCAGGTGAGCATGCCACTGTGAAACTGTTGTACGATACTGATCAACTTCTCCAGGCAACCAGATATTGACATAATTTTCCATAAACCCTCAGGACTGACAGTATCTAAGGACTTGGTCAGGTCTACAAATGCAATACAACATAGATAATACTAAAGGTTGTGGTTTTCTAAGCAAATATGCTATAGCAGGGATCCATTTCTATTTAAATTTGATGCTGCTCAAATAGAGAGTAGGACTCTATGCCAGGAAGACCTGGGTTCCAATCCCACCTCTGTCATTTTGCAAGCTATATGATTATGGACCAATCATTTAATCCCTTAGCACCTCAGGCAGTTTGTTATTGTTGCTGTTCAGTCATGTTATGAGACTATTTGGGGTTTTCTTGGCAAAGATACTGGAGTGTTTTGCCATTTACTTCTCCAGATCACTTTTCAGATGATGAAACTGAAGCAAACAGTTTGGAGTGAGAAGCAAATCTGGGGAATGAAGGATGGCTGGCTTGGGGCCCTCTTCAAAATGAAGACCCCAGGTCGAAGGCATCAATGGGAGAAGGGAAAATACTAGATGGAAGTTACAGAGTGAGAAGGCTGTAGAGGCTGATGGGTGGTGCAGAGGGCTGAGGCCCCTGATGCATGGTGTCAAAGTTTTCAGAAGCAAGGCTGGGCTGGGCAATAGTACGGAGCCAAGGAAGCTTTGCCCCAATATACTAGTTGGGGTGGAGGGGTGTATGTGCAGTAAAGCATGTTTTATTCTTCAGGGAACCACCTTCCTTTCTATTCTTCTGCTGATCCAGCAGTCTCTCTAGGGTACTGAGGCTATGGTGCCCCCTCCCAGGATCTGCCAACCCTCCTGGAGGAGAGACCTGGGGATATGGACCATACCCTTTCATGGTATTACTGTACCCAAGGTCAGGCTGTCCTCTGGGCCACTTCTGCCCTACTGTCCTCAACACCACAACTCCTCCTCCAAATTGCATTTTTTTGCTCCAGGTAAAAAATTCCAAGTTATGCCTCTGTGGTTGTGTGATTTTGGGCAGGTTCTTTCCTCTCTCTAAGACTGAGTTCCTGCCTCAGTAAAGTGAAAGGGTTCAATTTAACTTCCACCAGTACATATTAAACACTTTGTGTGTGCATTTTGAGGAAGATGAGGGAGTTGTGGCATTGTGCTAGGTACTGAGGATACAAGACAAAAATGAACCAGTAGGACTAAATGAACTGTAAGGCCCTGTCCAGATCATCGTGCTAGCATATGTATTGTATTCCTTTCAAATGTGGATGTTTTGCTTACAGAAAAAAATATACATGTATGTAAGAAACACTGCTGAAATCCATTAGAAGAAACAGCCCGTCACATGAAACAATGTGGAAAGACCCAGATTGTTATAAGGACCAGAGGGGAAACTGCCTCTGAGATAAGTGTGCTGAGAGGCCCTGACTGAAGGCAGAGTCCTGATTGAGTTAAAGATGTCTGCAATATGTTACGGTTTATCATTATCTCTCATTTGTGGTCCCCCCTCCCCTCCCATCCCCATCTCTCTTTCCCTTCAGGGGAAGTAAGGTAAGCTGAGCAAACCACCCTCTAAGCTCACCCATGCCCAAAAGACATTGATTTAGAACAGGAGAATCAGAATTATTTCCATAGTTTTGAAGGCTATAGTGAATAAATTCTAAATCCAGTGTCTCTGTCTCTGGACTATGAGAAAAATCTGTAAGAACGGCACTGGGATCATCCTTGGTAGAAAGATGGATCTTCAGAGTTTTACATCATAAATGACAAATAGGTGATTATTTCTGAGGAGGTTTAAGTTGAAGCATTAGAAGCTATAGGAGGTAGCAGCTAGGTGGCACAGTGGATAGAGCACCGGCCCTGGATTCAGGAGGACCTGAGTTCAAATCCAACCTCAGACACTTACCAGCTGTGTGACTCTGGGCAAGTCACCTCATTGCTCTGCCCCACAAAAGCTATAGGAGAGAGGAGGGGCAAGACATAACTAGATAAAAATAGAAGCAGAAGAGGAAGCTAAATGTAAGAGGAGTTGGGGCTACAAGGCACAGGAGAAGACTAGTGGGGCTGCTTTAGGAAGAAACACTATGGGAGCTGTCAGGAGCTGACAAGCTCAGGGTCTGCAGCTGTTATGCTGGGAGCTGTGTTGATTGGAGGAGAGGCCCTTCAATTCTAAGACCCTAAGATTTTGAATTGTAGTCAAATGGCTGCTCCTCTGGACACACTACCCCAATTTGCTAAAGTATATGTAGCCAGGGGAAATCAAGTGAGCACCAACACAGGGAGAGAGAGAGCCTAGACATTTGAGGGTCAATGTCATGGCCATGCTACACTATTATTATATGATTTTCATGTACTTTTTCTAGTGATTATTGACTGGACTTTTTATATTTCCATATCTGGAAGAAGTGCAGGTAGGTGGTGCAGTGGATGGAACACCTGGCCTGGAGTCAGGAAGATTCATATTCCTGAGTTCAAATCTGGCCTCAGATTCTTACTAGAGCTGTGTGACCCTGGGCAAGTCCCTTAATGTTGTTTGCCTTGGTTTACTCATCTGTAAAATGAGCTGGAGAAGGAAATGGCAAACCACTCCAGTATCTTTGCCAAGAAAACCCCAAGTGGAGTCACAAAGAATTGGATATGATTAAAATGACTCAACAACAACAACAATGACCTCAAGGAGTCTGGGGCATCTCTGATGAACATCCTCTCTCCACTCTGCCATAACTGACAAGGCACTACTTATCCCTTCTTTCTTATCTTGTGTAATTCATGTCCATTGGCTTCCATAAATTATCCTTAGAGCATCTCCCCAATGTACCCTAGTTCTTTTAACACTCTCTGGATACCTGAGCTGTCTCTGTATTCCCACAGTCTATATATGATCAAATCACTTCTTTTTCTGATCCCATATTTCCAGGACGAGATCCTCTATGCCATTTCTTGCAGGCAAATAAGCAATGATAATAAATTATAGCCTAATTACCCTTTCCTGTATCTTTCCATTGCCTTTTGGGTCTCACGCAATTTTCTTCAGGGATTATGGTGTTCCATTATTCAAAGCCATATGGCCTCACAGAATGACCTCCTCCATATAGGAGATTTCAACAAAAGGCTGGATGACCACTTGCCAGGAATGTTATTAACTTTTTTCTTGGTCAGGAACAAGCTGGATTAGATGGTTTCTGGGCTTTTTGAACTCTGACATTCTGTGATTCTGTGATCACCAGATAGTATTAGTGTTGAAAAGAGTGTGTGTGTGTGTGTGTGTGTGTGTGTGTGTGTGTGTGTGTGTGTGTGTGTGTGTGTGTGAGAGAGAGAGAGAGAGAGAGAGAGAGAGAGAGAGAGAGAGAGAGAGAGGGAAAAAGAGAGAGAATAGCTTGCGATCATTCTAAATTCCAGGAAATTTCTCAAATTTTGTCTACCATGCTTTCTCCCTGATATTCAATGATGGATCTATTTTTAAAAAAATTTAGATCACATGTTTAGTGCATGTATACTGATAGCTTAACTCAATGGGTTATCCATTCTAGACAAAAGTCCTCTGGCCCTTTTTTGTGGACCTTTATAAAAAGACTCCTAACCATTATTTCTGCTCCACAAAGCCCATCTCCCATCCATCCTTCATACATTATTTATCCATCTCCCATCCATCCTTCATCCATCCTGGAGTCATCTAACACACCACTCTTTTACTTTAAAATTCTTAGTGGTTCTCTATTGCCTACCAATATAATGTACATTTTTATCTTATTACTGATCTTATTCCTAATCCATTCAAGACTTTATTGAATCTAATACCACCCTGCCTTTCCAATCCTTTTACCTATTACTCACTTTCATGTTTTCTATGTTTCAAGCCCACTTTCACCTTTCTTAGCCTGATCTTTTTTGGCTCCCTAAGACATCTTTGCTTATATTGTCTCCCATAACTGAAAGGGACTCAGTTTCTTCTCTTGCTCCCTTATCCTTCCCAGCATGCCCACCTTCACCCTCATCCCTGGAATTTGAGTCTGATTTAGGAGAGGAGTGGTAGAAAGGGTTTCCTTTTAGGTTTGGGTTGGACTAAATGGGTGCTGAGGTCCCTTTTAACTCAAAATTCTGTGATATTCTGTGAATCTGCAATTTAGTAGTGAAAAAAAATAGATTTAATATTAGCCTGAAGCATTTTGTTAGCTGTCCAATCCTTTGCTTAAAGCACTCAGCTCTGCACTATACTTCCTTCCAGGGAGAGGCTTCCTAGGCATTGTATCTCAGAAGGAACTGGAAAAAAAGATCTTCTGAAAAAGAGAGCATTTGAGCTCAGTTTTACAGGAAGCCAGAGAAATTAAAACCTGGAGGTGAGGAAGGGCAAAGCATTCCAGCAATGAGGAACAACCAGATCAAAATCTGTCATCCTGGATCACTTTGGTCCACCAGACTGCCATGCTCTGGTTCCCATCTTAGTCTGGCTTAGAAATTAAAGTTGCACATGTAACAATTCTCAACAGGTTATCTCTCTATAGAAACAGTTGTCCAACCACTGGAATAGTTCACAGATGTTGGGGAATGGGCAGTTTTATACCAAGTTAGCCCCCTCTCAGTTCACCAATTTTGAGTATATGAGAAAGGCTAATAATCCCAGGGGTGAATAGAATTCCTTTAAAGTCAGGTACTGTCCCTATTCATGGATATGAGTATTTGAGTTATTGATGTAGGGCCTTCCCAATAAGAAAATGCCTCCCTCCAAGGCAGATTGACAACTGTTCTCTAATATATAATCTTACACAGTAGCCTGGGGAAATTAAGTGATTTTCCTATAGTCCAAAGGTCAGTGTTGATCAGAGAGTGGATTTGAACCTAGGTCTTTCTGAAAATGGCTTCATTGGATCAATGAATATTCATTAAACCCTCTCAGTGTTCTTACCTATAGTATTTCCTTTTCTTTTTCTTGGAGGCATCTTGGGGTTAAGTGATTTGCCCAGGGTCACACCACTAATAAGTATCTGAGGCTGGATTTGAACTTGTGTCCTCCTGACTCCAGGGCTGGTGCTCTGTCCCACCTAACTGCTCCATTTCTCTTTTTTTTCTGAGGGAAAAATTGATATTAGACTGTGAGTTCCTGAAGGGTAGAGATATTTTTTTTTGGCCTTTCTTTGTATCTCCAGAATTTAGCTGAGTGCTTGGTATATATCAGGTGCTTAATAAATGCCTGTTGATAACTTGAAAAGAGGCTTGATCTAACAGGCCTTCGTCACTGTTTTTATACATACAACCAGGCTCAAAAGACAAAGGCGGGGCACTGGGAGTATTTGGCAGTTCTGACAGTGATTCCAAATAGGGTTTTTCTTATTCCTGGTTATTGTCTATGTAGTGGACTTCCTGCTGGGATGGCATGAACCAGAGAGAGAAGTCAGCCTTGGCAGTGCTGATAGGTATTCCATAATTGTGCATCCCTCAGATCCCTGTGGAAATTCTATTTGAAACACCCACATGGGTAAGGTGCCACCAGGAGCGAACCCATGGCTGCAACTCTCCTTTAAATAAACCTCTGATGGGACAGCCAAGGTGAAGCTAAATTTTGATTTCCAAATGGGAAAGATGTGCTAGAAGAGACACACATAGAACTGGATATTTAAAAGAAATGCAATCAACAGCAGCTGCAGCCCAATTAAATTCAACCGATCACAGGTGTTTGCAGGAGATTACCCACACACACAGCCAATTTACCTAAACAAATCACTCCTTCAGAACTCAGAGGCTGGAACCTAAGGCCAATCCCTACAGGGCTGGAGAACAGCCTAAGATTTCCTTAAATAGAGTGCTAATAGGGGGACTGTGTGCTCAGCTAAGGTGAATGGTTCTAACTAGAGAATTTGGGGTCTCTACGCCATGGGACAAGGGAGCTGAAAAAGCTAAGACAACCTGTGGCTGTGTTAAGATAGACACAGTGTCAGTAATATGCTAGAAGTGGCTAAAAGGAGCTGATTGTTAAATTTTCAGTGTGATTGTTTATACCTTGGAAATAAGCAAATGCTACATTTCAGGGCTTGATTTATTGTTTTGTTGATTGTCTAGACTTAAGAAAGTGATGGATAAAATGTTAATAATGCAGATCAAAAGTATACCCTGTGTACAGTTTTTAATCTGAGACCTGGTTGTTAAATACTTTTCAGTATGACCCTGATTAGTGTCCAGGATTTGCTGTTGTTCAGTCATATCCAGCTCTTCATGATTCCATTTGGGGTTTTCTTGGCAGAGATATTGAAGTTGTTTGCCATTTACTTCTTCAGCTCATTTTACAGATGAGGAAACTGAGGCAAATAGGGTGAAGTGATTTGCTCAGGGTCACACAGCTAGTAAATATGTGAGGCCAGATTTGAACTCAGGTTTTCCTGACTTCAGACCCAGTGCTCTATCCACTGTGCCACCCTAACTTCCCTAGGAGATGATAATCCCACTGTACTTTGATCAGGTCCAACTATATCTGGAATATTGTTATCAGACTTGGCCACTGTATTTTTTTTTTTTTTTGCGGGGCTATGGGGGTTAAGTGACTTGCCAAGGGTCACACAGCTAGTAAGTGTCAAGTGTCTGAGGCCAGATTTGAACTCAGGTCCTCCTGAATCCAGGGCCGGTGCTTTATCCACTGCACCACCTAGCTGCCCCTCTTGGGCACTGTATTTTTAGGAAAGCCCTTAATAAGCTAGACAACATATATAAGAGGGCCACCAGGATGTGAGGGGACTGGTGATGATATCATATGAGAATCACTTGAGAAAATTGGGACTGTCCTGTAGAAAAGAAGACCTAGCTGAGTAGACAATCTCTGTTTTCAAATAGTTAAATTATTTCAGGTGGATAAAACCTGAGCAATTGATTATGTAGAAACTGGCATTAAGGTCTGTTGACTAACCACTGGAAAGTATGCTGAGTGCTGGGGCACGTTTTTTTAGAAGAAATGGAAGGCATTTTTCCTGCCCTCAAGAAGCTTCCCTTCTCATTGTGACATTTGAAATGTGTAACATTGTAACTAGCCAAATGTATCTCTCTCTCTCTCTCTCTCTCTCTCTCTCTCTCTCTCTCTCTCTCTCTCTCTCTCTCTCTCTCTCTTTCTCTCTCTCCATCATCTATCTATCTATCTATCTATCTATCTATCTATCTATCTATCTATCTGTCTGTCTGTCTGTCTGTCTGTCTGTCTGTCTGTCTGTCTGTCTGTCTGTCTGTCTGTCTGTCTGTCTATTTAATCCATCCATCCATCCATCCATCCATCCATCCATCCATCCATCCATCCATCCATCCATCCATCCATCCATCCATCCATCCATCCATCCATCCATCTATCCAATCGAGTGTTAGAGGGACTATGTGTCACAATAGATACCGAGTCAGTCACAGACTCAAGTTCAAGTTTTCTCTCTCTGACCAATATTGGCCTTTTGACCACTGCAGTCACCTGACTTCTTATTTCCCTTAAGACTATAAATTATAGAACAGTTGTCTATCTGCCCTGGGAGAGGGAGTTTTCTTATTAGGAAATCCCAATCAATGACATCATAGGTCTGGTTCCTTCACACACCACAAACATAATCATGAAAAAAATTGCTTGGTATAGATTATGATATAGAGTAATAAACAGAGGGGCAGCTAGGAGGCACCATAGTGCACAGAGTGCCAGGCCTGGGGTCAGGAAGACTCATCTTCTTGAGTTTAAATCTAGCCTTAGACACTTCTTAGCTGTGTGACCGTGGGTAAGTCACTTCACCCTCTTTGCCTCAGTTTCCTCACCTCTAAAGTGATCTGGAGAAGGAAATGGCAAACCCTTCCAGTATCTTTGCCAAGAAAACCCCATATGGGGTCATGAAGAGTGAGAAATTACTAAAATGACTAAACAACAACAACAGTTTGTGAGTGGGTAAAAAAGGGGGACAATGATCACCACGAGCCACTAAGATGCAATCAACACAACGTAGAACCGGGTTCTTATCCTGAGAATCCACAAATCCCTTGAAGAGGTCTGTGGATAGATTTCAGGGCATTTGTGAACTTGGATGGAAAAAAAAACCACAACCTTATTCTTTATTTCCCTAGTCTTTAGTTTCCTTTATGATCTTATATATTTTGTTTTATGCATTTAAAAACATGATTCTGAGGAGTCCATAGGCCCTCACTGAACTGCCAAAGGGCTGCATCCATCAATCAATAAACATTTATTAAGCACCTACTATGTGCTGTGCTAAGCACTGAGGATACAAAAGAAGCAAAAAACTCAGTCCCTGTCCTTAAGGAGCTTACAATCTAATGGAAATTAAGAGCAAAGAACTGCTCCAGACACCTTCCTCTCTACTGATCTCTCATCAATAATCCATAGTCAAAAATATTTATTGGGTACCTACTATATGCCATTGTGCCAAATTCTAGGAATAGAAAAAGAGGCAAAAATTCCTCAAGAAACTTACAACTTAATGGAGGTTAAAAAGCCCTGAACTACTCGGAAGTGAATCATTACCAGACTTGTCTGCTTGTGTAAGGTTACCCTGCTGCCTGTTGTAGAGGGAGGGCCTCTGGACCCTCTCCCTGTTCAGTCCAGTTCAGAGGGACTGCCCAGCCCTGTGTCTCTGACATCGCTGTGTACCAGAGATTTATTTATGTGTATGTGTGCATGCTACTCCCTTTTAACTGCAAATAAAACACTGCTTCCTTGGATTAAAAAAAAAGCCCCGAACTAGAGCAAAGTAAAGCCTTAGACATCTTTCCTCTCTAATAATCTCCCATTGATAATCATCAATAAATATTTATTAAGTACTTACTATGTACCGAGCATTGTGCTAACTGCTGGGCGTACAAAAATGAAAAAGAAAGACAGTCTCATGATCTCATCTCATAGTGGCCCAGGGGCTGGATGGTACAACTCAGTGGATTCGTACCCAGAGAGTGTTACTACTTTGATATAAATCTGAAAATTTTTCTAGTGATATTCCGGGATAATTAAAATATTGCCTTGATTAGGCTATCGATGTTTCTAAGTAAATGAAAATATGAATTTCACAAGTGTCTGGAATTTTATGAATCTACAAGTAGGATCCAAGTTCAGCTAACACCTTCCTATGATTGAGGCATATAGTATTACTTCAACTAATGCTAGGGTCTTCTGTTGGGGATTTCTCATTGCCTTGTATATATCTTGTTTGAAGGTATATATATGTGTGTGTGTATGTGTATGTGTATATGCATATATGTATATGTGTTTATGTGTGTGTCTATCTTGTACTACTTGTTTACATATTGTCTCCCCCATTAGACAATGAGTTCCTTGAGATCAGTGACTGTCATATTGTTCTTTGGGGCCCCAGGGCTTAACACAATATCTGGCACATAGTAGGTACTTAAATGTTTGCTGATGGACTGAAAGTGTCCCTGTGTTATTAGTCTGATTTTTTCTTCTGAATGCCAATAATTGCATTAAAGGACTACAAAAGGTCAAAAGCCTTTAGTGGCTTCAGAGCCAGTCTAGAGGTCAGGAAGACCTAGGTTCAGGTTCCGCCTTGGCCACATAGTGGCTGTAGCCTAACCTCTCTGGATCTCAGTTTCCTCTTCTGTAAAACAGGGTGTTGGACTAGGTAAGTGACCTCTAAGGTCCCTTCCCACTCTAAATCTAGGATTCTAAGAGGATTTCTTAGTGCCCCAGGCAAGCCTCCAAAAATGTCAGTTGGGAAGCAGTTGCTGATCTAGTCACAAGAGCAATTTCCAGATAGATAATTTCATGTACTAATGAACTTACAGTTACAGTTGTTGTTGAGTTGTTTCAGTCCTGTCTGACTCTTCATGACCCCATTTCTGTTTTTCTTGGCAAAGACACTGAAGTGATTTGCCATTTCCTTCTTCAGTTCATTTTACAGATGAGAAAACAGGATGAAGTGACTTGCCCAAGGTCACACAGCTAATTAGTGTCTGAGGCTGGATTTGAAACCATGAAGATGAGTTTTCTTGACTCCAGGCTCAGTGCTCTATCTACTTTGTCACTGAGGTGGAGACAGCTAGGTGGCACAGTAGATAGAGCACTAGCCCTGGAGTCAGAAAGACCTGGGTTTAAATCTTGCCTTATACATTTACTAGCTGTATGATCCTGGGCAAGTCACTTAACCCTACTTGCCTTAGTTTCTTCATCTATAATGCAAGCTGGAAAAGGAAATGGCAAGCCATTCTAGTTTCTCTGCCAAGAAAACCCCAAATGGGGCCACGAAGAGTTGAGCATATCTTTATTAATTTATTAGTTCTTTAGCCCCAACAATATTTTAGCCTCTGAATCTCTAATAATAATAGTTGCCATTTATATAGCACTGATGTGCCAGACACTGTGCTAAGCACTTTATAAATATTACCTCATTTGATCCTCATAATAAACTTGGGAGGTTGGCATTATCTTCATTTTGCTGTTGAGGAAACTGAGGCAGGCAGAGGTTAATTGCCTTCCCCAGGGTCACACAGCTAGCAAGTATCTGAAGCTGGATTTGAACTCAGGTCTTCCTGACTTAAGGTCCAGCTCTCTATCTACTGGACCACCTTGCTGCTATCTCTTCCAACTTAGAAATGACTATTTGCTTTTTGAACACACTTGATGAAGAAGATTGGTTTTTCATTTTGTTACACTTTGTTCAATTTGTTATTTTTATTTTGTTATTCCATCCTTTCCACCAAGATACATTCAAATCTGATTCATTTCCACATGGGGCAGCTCAACCTTCCTTTCCTATTTTGACTATTTTGGGGGGGGTTCCATTCAGCTGTGCTATAGAACTCCCAGGGACAGGATGAGAGGTCAGTGTGATCTTGGCAATCAGCCCTCTTGAAGATGCTTCTAATGTGGGTGGGAATACCTCCCCCAAGCAACCTGGACCAATGCCTGGCTGCTAGCTGGTCTCCAGGAGCTGAGCCCCACTTACTGAACTCCTTCTTTCTCCTGATGCCAAAGAGGGCAGATGGGGACTTCAGACCATGCCAATGACTCCTACCATATTTAAATGCTATCGCAAGGGGAGATCACATTTCTCCAGAGTAATCAGACTCTTACAAACTCTGAAAGTATGTGAGTCATCGTTACTATGTGGGGTGTGAGCCTTTATTTTGGCTTTCCCACAAAGCAGCTTCATTCAGCCATAAGCTGTACAATCAATTGTCTTTCTCCCTTCTTAATTTTATGACTCTGAGATTGTCTTCTCCCAAGATGACAAACTGGGCATTTCTCTAAGTGGGAAGTCAAAGAAATTAAACATCAACAGAGTTATCCATGACTCCCCACCTCATCCTAGCTCATCCCCACTCTCCTATTGCTTTCTGTGTTATTAATAAACCTTTATTTCAGGACCTTATCTCCCGGGACTGCTATCAGATAGAACCTCAGAGAAGAGAAGTTCTCCAGACACTGAGATAACTACCCCAGACATTAGTACCTGGGACTGAAAGTTCAGAATTCTATTTTACTCACCAAAGGTCAAATCTCTTCTTTTCCAGGGATGGAAAAGAAAGAACCAACATAATGTGGCTTCTAAATGCCAGTGGGTTTGATGAATCTGATAAGGAAAAGTCAGTGAAGGAAAAGAGTGTCTGGGGAGGAGAGCTGACTTTAAAGTGCCAATAGAAGAAAAGGATTTAAAAACAATATCCCATTTTAAATGTGGAGATTCATTTTCTCTTCATCCTTTGTGGTCAGGATAATGCAATTATTGGTATTCAAAAATGTCCCAATTGTTGTATGGTATGTAAGTGACATGACAGACTCCATACTTAATTAGGAAACGGTCCGATGACTTTAGTGAAATATAAGCTCCTGGGGGATGGGGGTTGGCTCTTTGTTTGTTCTGTCTGGCTCCCCAGTGCCTAGGATCTTGCCTTGAACTTAGTAATTTGATGGGGGAAAGTGGGTCCTCATTGGCCTGAACAAACTTCCTCACCTGGCCTCAAGTTAGGAGTTCCTTCAAGGTAAGCAGAAAGAAGAGACCAGAGGGTTGGGCCTCACCCCTTTATTATATCCATGGATTTCTTGTTCAGCATGAGAAAGAAGAGACCATGGAATTTTTGCTCAGAACACAAAAATCCGACTGAGTGGCCAATTAAAAGACATCACAATGCAGTAGGAACCCTTGAGTCATTATGGCTAATAGTCAGTTAAGAAATATTTCTTGATACAAGACAACTTTGAAAGTCCTATGAAAAATGCAGTCCATTTATAGAATGAGAACTGATGGTATCTGAATACAGATTGAAGCATAATTTTAATTTTTTATTAGTTTCTTTATCTGAAGTTTTGTTTTTGTCTGTTTTTTTTTCACAACCTGGCTAATGTGGAAATGTTTTTCATGACTGCTCATGTATGGCTTGAGTTCTTGGTGGGGGAGGAGGAAGAGAATTTGGAACAAAAAGTTTTTTAAAAAAATTTATTTCAAAATTTGTATTTACATGTAATTTGGGAAAATAAAACCCTAAAATATATGCCTTTAAAAAGAAACATTTCTTAAATGCTCACTATTTTCCAGTCACTGTGCTAAACTTTGGGTTGGGGAAGGAGGGAACACAAAGAAAAGCAAAAACAAACAAACAAACAAAAAACAAAACACAAAACCCACTCCCCCCACCCAAAACAACCCAGAGTCTACTCTCAAAGAGCTTACATTATCATGTAAAAAATTATACACACATGATATATATAAAAGCAGTCAGAGGATACCTATGCATGCCCTGAAGTGTGTGTGTGTGGGGTGAGTGAAGGACCCCTCCAACACTCAAGCTGAAAAGCAGACCCTTCCTAAGCTTTTGCCATTTGCCTGGAATGCTGGCTACCAGCATGCCCCAAGGGCTCACTGGAGTACCTTCATAGCATCATACATTTAGAATCTAGGAGGGATCTGAAGAGTCATGTAGCCCAATCCCCTCATTCTACATGTAAGGAAAATGAGTTGCTCAGAGTGATTTTTGCCAGGCTAACACAAGTAGTAAGTGGCACAACTGGGATTTGAACACAATACTCTCCAGTTCCATATCCAACATTCTCTCCATTGTGTACAACATTGCTTGTCGGGTTTAACTTTAACTCGTGGAGGCAGTGGAAAGAGCACTGGATTTGGTGTCAGAGGAATGGGTTCAAATCCTGCTTTTGCTGCTTAATAGTAAGCTGTGTGACCTTGGACAGCTCATTTGCTCATCTGGTCTTTAGTTGCCTCATACATAAAGTGAGGGGGGATTGGACTGGGTGACCTCTGAGATCCCTTCTAGTTCTAGACTTAGGCTTCTTCGAATCTACAGCACTCTAAGATCAAGGGAAACATGGCGACTGTACCAACCCTCTTCTCTGACAGTCATATCAACATGCCCTTCCCTTATTATGTGATTATTGAGGCTAAAAACATTTTATTATCTGGCTAATTACTTCTTTCCTCCATGTTACATTTTATGTATCCATAGTGCTAGAAGGAACCTCATAAATCATGGGAATCAGAGGTCTAGAAGGGACCATAGTCCAACCCATGATGTTACAGATGAAGAAACTGAGATGAAATAACTTACCCAAGGTCACATAGCTAGTAAGTTTCAGTCAGTCTTTAAATCTAGGTCTTTTTGACTCCAAGTCCAAAGCTCTACCTATTAATCTGCTTTTAAGTGATTTTCCCAAGGTCACACAAGTAATGAGGGACTGTCTCCTGACTTCCAGTTGGGTATTTTTCCCTTCTACAACTTATACTGGAAAAGCCCCGTAGGCTGATGACTGTAATAAGGAAGAATAATTAGCAATTCACTAATTAGGGTCTTGTTCAAGAACCAGTTGTCACCTCCTTCTTTTAAACTAAGTTCTTCTGTGTTCATTACAGTCATTAGCCTTCTTTAAATGATAATATATTTTCATTTCTCCAAGTACATTTAGATTTCCACTTCTGGTTTGGCTCAGTCAACATTTTCACCCAGGACTCTAGAAATAAAGTTGGAAGGGATCTTTGACATTAGTTAATCCAGTCTCATCATGTTTTAAATATATATTTTTATTGATATCTTTTTTTGGGTGGGGCAATGAGGGCTAAGTGACTTGCCCAGGGTCACACAGCTAGTAAGTATCAAGTGTCTGAGGTCACATTTGAACTCAGGTCCTCCTGAATCCAGGGCTGGTACGTTATCCACTGTGCCACCTAGCTGCCTGATATCTTTTGTTTTTTACATCACTTTGATTCCCAGTGATTCCGTTCCTTTCTCCCAGAAGGCAAATCTCTTGTGAGAAAGAATTAAAAAAAGAAAAAAAATCAGCAAAATGAAACAAAATATTGAAGAAGTTCACTAATGCAGTGTTCAATGCCCATCATCCCCCAAGCCTGTAGAGAATGAATGAAGAATTTATGAAAAAGTGCTTATTATGTGCCAAGACTTGTGTAGGGGACTTGATCTGAAGGAGATCTCTCTTTAATTGAGGGAGATAATAGATGAAAGAAAGCTTGGTTGGAGGGTGGACAGAAAGACCTGCAAGTCACAAGGATGGTTATCAATGCTTAGGTGATCTGAGGTTTTGCCCATAGGTCAGATGACAGTGCCTGGACTCTGGAGGGTATAGAAGTTTGACTGGAGGACTTTGGGATTTAGCAGCTGGGTTAGTGTCCTCCTCCTCATTAGAAGGCTTGGTGACACCCAGATGATCCAAGCCAGGTGAATGGTCAAGTCACCTGGATAGGTTGTTGGAGACCCAGGGCTAGCAGAGGGAAAGAATGCTGAATTTAATCAGAGGCCCTGGGTTCAAATCTCAGCAGTGACACTTACTATGTGAACTGTCTGTCTGACACATAGTAGGCACTTAATAAATCAGTTTAACTTCTCTACACAGGTAGAACTCGGCAAATCCAGGCCTCTGACTCCTTTCCACAGCACAGATTCCTTATCATATGGAGGCAGAAACCAAGCTCCCAAGAGAGAAGAGATTTACCCAAGGTCACATAGCTGGTAAGTGGTAAAACTGGGATTTGAACCCAAGATTTCTGACTTCAGATTCAGCATTATCTCCACTACCTCATACTGCCTTCTAATAAGATTTCTCTGAGTGCTCTAAAGCTTTCGAAATATCTTCCTCACAGTGTCCCTATGGAGAAGACAGGACAAGGATCAAGAGCTGGAAGGAGTCTTAGAATCTGTCTAGTCCAACCCTATTCACTTTACAGTTGAGGAAACTGAGACCCAGAGAGGGAAGTGATTTGCCCAAGGTCACACAGGTGGTTAAGTGACAAAGCAGGGTCCCCTGTCTCCAAACCCGGCTCCCATTCCACCAACCATAGCACACACAGCTCCATTTAGAATGGCACCATGGAAAGGAGTCAGAGGTCTGGCCTTGTCACGTCTTACCTGTGTAGAGAAGTGAAATTGAATTATTAAGCACCTACTATGTGCCAGGAACTAAGTTCGCATAGTAAGTGGCACTACCGAGACTCGAACTCAGGATTTCTGACTAAATTCAGAAGTCTTTCCACTATCCCTTAGTGTCTCTGTTTTCACTTCACTCCTTCCCAGGGATGTGAACCTCAGACTAATGTAATCCTGAGACATGAGCAAGGGAGACCCTGTGGCATGTGTCCCTAGAGCAGTCAGTGACTGAGAAGGCTTGGGGAGGGTTGTAGTATGAGCTGGGTTTCATCAGAGTTCTTATACTGTGTACTGAGGGTGTGAGTTTGTGTGTGTCTATGTATGTGTATATCTGTACATGTGTGTGTATCTGTATATGTGTGTTTGTGTATTTATATATGTATCCTTGTGTGTGTGTGTGTGTGTGTGTGTGTGTGTGTGCATGAGACAGAGGTGGCAGGGGCTTCTTGGCCACTGATTCATTGACATGCTTCTTGAGTGGGGGGTGGAGGGTGGGGGGGGTGGCTCTAAATACCCAGGTGTAAGGCCTTTACAGATGCATATTCATAAAAAGTAGTAAATTAGATACAGAAGAAGGAAGATTAATTAGGTTGTTTATTCCCCCAAGACTATTAAGGACCCACCTCGAAGAAAAAGAGATAGGGTTGGGACTGGTTGCAAACCCAGCTCCAGATGTTGCCTCCTGGGCCCCACCTCTCAGCAGGGCCCCCCATTAGTGACTAGGGGGATGGTTGTTCACAGCACATAATGGAGTCCAGATGTCATAGAAGGAGCAGGGAAAATCATGGAGGCTGTTTAGTTGGAGGAACTATGCCAACTCTGTCTGCAAAGGGTGTGCAGGCATAGAAGGGGTGAAACTTGGAACAAATGTCCCTCAGGTTCTTACAGCTGGGAGGGACCGAAGCAGCCAATTAGTCCCATCCCGGTGAGAACAAGAATCGTCTTTACAACATACTCCACAAGCAGGAAGCTCTCTGAGGATGGGGACCTCACTACCTCTCCAATGAGTCATTGCTCCAGACCTCTCCCATGCCCAGAAGCCACTTCATTCTGGAAGCTCAGTCCATCCCTGGAAGTTACACATTAAGAGTACCCCTGAGGGGGGCAGCTAGATGGCGCAGTGGATAAAGCACCGGCCCTGGAGTCAGGAGTACCTGAGTTCAAATCTGGCCTCAGACACTTGACACTTACTAGCTGTGTGACCGTGGGCAAGTCACTTAACCCCCATTGCCCCGCAAAAAAAAAAAAAAAGTACCCCTGAGACCTCTCCCTCTGATGGTATGGCTTCTCTTCCGTTTAAGGAAGGTGCCCAGGCCAGCTGTGTCTCATTCCTATCCTGGCTCCCCTCCCAACTTTCTCTACCATGCCCACATGCCCACTAGGTGCCTTCATCTAGTTTCCTGCCCCCAGCCCTAGAATTATTTTAGGTGTTGTCTTCCCATTACAATGTAAGCACCTTGAGGGCAGGGACTGCCAGGTATAGCTAGAGTGGATATGGAAAGATTCAGACTTTTTTCTTTAGCACCCAGTATATAAGTACGTGATCCCCCATTCAGTCCCTTTCCTCAGCTGCGTAGAGCAGAATACAGGTTAAGTATTTTGGTTCTAGGCACAAAAATTTTAAAATGTTAAAGCTGGAAATGATCTTAGAACAGGGAATGTCGGAATTGGGAGGAGCCTTAGAACATGGAATGTCAGAGCTGGGAGGGGTCTTAGAACAGAGAATGTCAGGGCTGAGAGGGGCTCCAAAGCACAAAACATCAAAGGTAAGTGGGTGGGGAGATTTAAAATAAAACAAGTTGAGTTCTGCAAAGTACTTTACACCTGTTAACTCAATAGATTCTCACAACAACCCTGTGTATCAAGTGCTACCATTTTCTTCATTTTACAGATCTCCAAGACCGCTCTAGGTGTAAATCCAGTGATTATTACACAGGATTCCAGACTCTGAGAGAAGTAAAGAGCCTGGATGGACATTAGTCCCAACCCTGACACAAAAGGAATCCCCACTTATATCATCAGCAACAAAAGCTGGTCTAGTCCCAGCCCAAGACCTCCAGGGAGGAGGGAACTCAGCCCCTCCTGCAGAGCTCACTCCACTTCATTAATGAGTTTAATTAGGATTACGAATAGGATTAGCCTGGAACAATGAAGACTCAGGAGGACCTGATAGCTATGCTGAAATATTTGAAGGGCCTCGGTGTGGAAGAAGGCTTAACCTGGTTCTGTGTGGCCCAGAAGGTGGAACTAGGTTCAGAGGTGGAATGTATAAAGTGGCAAATTTAGGCTGAATGTCTGGGAGACCTTCCTATAAGGAGGGGTTGTGCTAACTGCCTGGGAAATTGGGGTTCCCTCTCAATGGGAATCCTCAATTGGGAAGTAGGTAGGGGGCTTAGTGGAGAGAGTCTGGGAGTCAGGAAGATCTTAGTTCAAATCCAGCTTCTGACACTTCTCAGCTATGTGACCCTGGGAAAGTCACTTAACTTCTCTGCTTCAGTTTCCTCAACTGTAAAATGGGGATAATAATAGTGCCCCCATCACAGGGTCCTTGTGGAGATTAAGTGAGGTAATATTAGTAAAGTGTTTTGCATAGTGTTTAATAAATGATTATGATGAAAAAAGGATAAAAAGGAGGAGGAGGAAGAGAAGGAGGAGGAGAAGGAGAAAGAGAAGAAGAAAAAGGAGAAAAAGGAGGAGGAGAAGGAGGAAAAAGAGGAGAAGAAGAGGAGGAGGAGAAGGAGGAGGAGGAGGAAGAAAAGGAGAAGAAGAAGAAGAAAGAAGAAGGAAGAAGAAGAAAGAAGTTCTTGTTGGGGATTGCTTTAATCTGCAATCTAGTGCCACTGTCCTCCTTGATATTTCTCCAATGGACACTCCATTTTCAGACATTCCATTTCCGAACACACATTTCTAGGACACTCCATCTTCCATCTTGGGGTGTTTTCATTGCCTGTTCCCCATTCCTAGAACTCTGTCCCTCTTTATCTCCGTTTTCCCTGGATTCTTTCATCATAGCTAACATCCTATTTGTAAGCAGTCTTTTCCAGTGCCCCTTAATCTTAATGCCTTCCTTCTGAGATGACTTCCAAATTCATCTCGTATCTCTTGTGTTTACATAGGTGTTTGTATGTTATTTCTCCCATAAGCGTCTTGAGGGCAAGGATCATTTTATTTTGGCCAGCATTTTTCATATAGCCTGACACATACTAGGAGATTACTCAATTCTTGTTGACATGACGTTTGAACAGATTCTTTCTTAGACTGGGGTTGGCCTGGGCAACCTCTGAGATGTCCTTATGAGGTCCTATCTCCCATTTGCTTCCACTGGCTCACTCAAATGGGCAGGGCCAACTTTGTTCTCTCCCCTTCAGTGGCTTCTTAGGAGGTAGGGAGGTCATGGGCCTTTGGGAGCCTTGGCCTAACCAATACATGATACTGAAGAGCAGCTCACATTACAAAGGCATTCAGCTTAATGAGTCTTGCTTCCCCCTCACCAATTCCCCCTTGTGCCATCAGCAAATGTGACCTGATAGATGTGAATAATTCAGAGATCTGCAGTAATTCTGACTTTGTCTGAAAATGCTGCTCTGTCAGAGAATGTCAGAGAAGCAGGCCAGGCAGAAGGGAACTCTGAGCCAGGGAACAGTTGGAGAACTGGAAAAACAGTGTTTTGTTTTGTTTTTACAAGGAAAATCCACAACCTTGAATTCTATCCAGACACATACATTAGTGGGAACCTTTGGCCCGTAAAGTCTAGGACCTACCCAGGAGGAGATTTGGATGACAGAGATTCCTGAGACCATGTTGGGGAATGTGAATTGAGGGAATAAAATAAGAGACCCCAAAGTCCCTGAAGCCTCTGGCTCATCAGCAATGTCTTCCAAACAAATTGGCCTACTAACTGTTCATAATCATAGAATCTGAGAGGTGGGTAGGATCTCAGAAGCCCTCTTTTGTTGTCCAGTCATTTCAGTCATGTCAATTCCTTGTGGCCCTGTTTGGGGTTTTCTTGGCAAAGATACCAGAGCAGTTTGCCATTTCCTTTTCTAGCTTATTTTAGAGATGAGGAAACTGGGGCAAACAAGGTTAAGTGACTTGTTCAGGGTCATATCTCTAGTTTGGCCTATACCCAAACAAGAATTCCCTCTAGATAACTACATAAAGCATTTATCCAGAGCTTACAATGTGTCAGGCACTCTAAATTCTGGAGATGCAAGCAAAAGATGGAGTTTACACTATTTAACGATAACAAACATAATTAAAACTTTAATCAACAAAATCTATTTTTCTCCCCTTATCTCTCCTAACCTTTGAGAAAAGAAAAAGAAAAACAAAATCAATGTTACAAAAGCATACTCAAGTAAAACAAATCCCTGAATTGGTGTCCAAAAGATATAGACCTCACTTTTCACACTTAGTCCATCTCCTCTCTGTCAGGAGGAGGCCAGTATGCATCTATATGGGTCCTCTGGAATCATGGTCAGTCATTGAGTTGATTTCAGTTCTTAAGCTTTTCCAAAATCTTTTTATTTTTGTTTTTATTTTATTTTAATTTTTTGTTGAATAGAATTTTATTTTCCAAAATATATGTAAAAACAAATTTTAACATCAATTAAAAAAAAAATTGTGTTCCAACTTCTCTTCCTCCTCCATTCCCACCCCCCCATCCACTAGAACTCAAGCATTTCAAAATAAGTTATACATAAGTAGTCATGGAAAACATTCCCACATTGGCTAGGTTGTGAGAGAAAACAGTCAAAAACCCCCCAAAACTTCAGATTGAGGAATTCAGAATCTTTTTTATATTGTTGTTTTTCCTACATCACTTATTCTGCTTTTGCTCATTTTGCTTTGTTTATACAAATCTTCTTAGGTTTTTCTGAAATGTCCCTTTCAACATTTCTTATAGCACATTGGCAGTCCATTCCATTCTATGCCACAATTTCTTGGACATTTTCCCAATTGATGAAGGAGTTAACATTTGAATGGGGGGGCAGCTAAGTGGTGCAATGGATAAAGCACCAGCCTTGGATTCAGGAGAACCTGTGTTCAAATCTGGCCTCAGACACTTGACACTTACTAGCTGTGTGACCCTGGGCAAGCCACCTAATCCTCATTGCCCCATCCAAAAAAACCAAACACAAACATTTCAATAGGTGAAGACAACACAGAAAAAAGGATCTGGGAAGGAAAAGGGTTCAGCCTGGTGTGGAGATGACCAGGAAGTAGCCTGGAGGCCATTGGGCAAGATCAGGTGAAAGCTCACCTGTCAGAGCCTGAAATCCCCAAACTCCCCTTTCAGTGGTTAGCCAGCCTTTCTTTGCCTGAAGACTCTCGAGGCAGTTAATTCAATGTAGAACAGCTCTCATCGTTAGAAAGATTTCCCCTGACACCCATCCTTGACTTGGTTCTTTGCAATGGCTCCCTTTTACTTCTGTCTCTTACCTCTGGGCCTCACACAGCCTATTTCATGTGACTGGAGTAGATGCCCTTCTCTCTGCTTTCTCCAAGGCTCAGGTCAAGTAGATCCTTATCGAGTTATTATTTCTCTCTGTTCTCAGGTTATCTTGCGTATTTACTTATTGTTTCCATAGAATGTAAGCCTCTTGAGGGTAGGGGCTTTAAAAAATGTTGTTGTCCTACCATCAGTCAATGTTTGAGGGGCTTGGTGAGATATCTAGGTGGAGACATTCAGTAGACTTTGGGAGAAATAACTTTGCTTGGTGACTCTGATTACTAATATCAAGTGAGGCAAACACAAGAGATGCTCACCAAGGGTGTTTGCCACCATCATGGAAAAGGTCTGATGTACACAGACTCTCAGTCAAGGAGGTTTCTCTTCAGATGGTGAAATTGTCTAGATAGTCCCCTTTGCACGCTGATGCTGTGATGATTACAGGATTTTCTCAGGCTATTGCTCCTGCTCTAACTGTGTTGATCTTCCTTTCCAATTTCAACCCTGTTGTTAACCAGTTCGATTCCATGCTGTCCACTCTCTTAAATCTCTCATCCCTCCTTTTTCTATGGTTTCTCATTTTTTGCCAAACCTCAACCTTTAATTACCTCCACATCTGCCTTCTCTGCTACAAGTCATGTACTTCTTTCTTTCTTTCTTTCTTTCTTTCTTTCTTTCTTTCTTTCTTTCTTTCTTTCTTTCTTTCTTTCTTTCTTTCTTCTTTCTTTCTTTCTTTCTTTCTTTCTTTCTTTCTTTCTTTCTTTCTTTCTTTCTTTCTTTCTTTCTTGGTGAGGCAATTGGGGTTAAGTGACTTGCCCAGGGTCACACAGCTAGTAAGTGTCTGAGGCCGGATTTGAACTCAGGTACTCCTGAATCCAGGGCTGGTGCTTATCCACTGCACCATCTAGCTGCCCCCAAGTCATGTACTTCTGAACAAGGCAGGAGGAAGCCCCACAGCTGGACTGACAAAATTTGTTAACCAAACTTCAGTGGGCCCTCACTATACCAAGACACTCCTTTTATTCCTTGATATAACCCCTAACTCTCTCCTTTCCTCAGTCCCTGACAATGAGGCGTCCCTTCTCCTTGAGAGAGCTAAGCCATCTACCTGTGCCTTTGATTCTATCCCCTCTTGTCTTCAGCAGATTGTCCCCACCATCATCCTCATGCTCTCTGTAACCTCCAATCTCTCCCTAGTTCCTTTACTATTGCTTATAGGCACACCCAAGTCTGTCTCATTCAAAGAAAGTTTTCACTAATCCCTACCATCCCTGTTAGCTATTGTCCTCATCACTCGTGGATCCATTCACCATCCCTGTGACTTCCCAAACACCCCTCCCTCAGTTTCCTTATCTGTAAAAATGAGGATAGTAAAAACACCTCTCTCTCAGGTGATCATGAGGGATAGAATGAGATGACATTTGTAAAGTTCTCTGTAAACCTTAAAGTGCTATATAAATGCTGGTTATAAGGGAAGCGAGGTGGCACAGTAGAGTGACCAACCTGGAGTCAGGAAGACCTGAGCTCAAATCTGACACTTGCTAGCTGTGTGACCTTGGGCAAGTCACTTAACCCTGTTTGCCTCAGCTTCTTTATCTATAAAATGAGCTGCAGAGAGAAATGGAAAACCACTCCAGCATCTTTGCCAAGAAAACCCCAGATGAGGTCATGAAGAGTTGGACATGACTGAAAAGACTCAACAACCACAATTGTATCCTAGTGTCCAGAGCTAGGAAAGATCCTAGTGATGCTGTCTGGTGAGACTGGGCTTCTGGCCTGGGGAGGAGTCCCAGACACTAAAGGAATTCTGCCAACCCTTGTGTTTAGCCTTATCTGACCTACTGGTGATCTGTGTATCCAAAGGTTTGCTTACCCTAGATCAGAGCATTTGTAAGGGATTCCAACTCCCTTTATCTCCCTATAAAACCCATCCAGTCACTTCCAGCCCTGGGCCAGCTAGGGTTGGGCTGTGTCTATTCAGAGCTGACTTCTCGTGGGCAGTGATGTGTATGGCTTCATTTCCCAGATCCAGACTGAGATTAGGACCCGAGGGTGACAGTGAGGCAGAGTGCACATGTCTCCTTGTATCTTTCTTGTATGCCTGATTATGTCTACAAGAGCTTCATAAGCTATCAATAAAACCCTGTTGTTATACAGACTGAGTGTGGACCTTTTTGCCTCTGCTTCTTGAAATCCCCAGCCTGACTAGCATGCATAGGATGATAGTGTGTAGCCCAACCTACACACACCAGGAATCTTCACTGTAACAGGGCCCACAAGGGCTCATCTCATCCAGCTCTGTTTGAAGCTCTCCAGGGAGGGGGGGCTCCCTACCTCTCCAGGCAGCCCTTTCCTCTCTGGGGCAGCTCTCTTACTTGGGAAGGTTTTTCCTGACATTAAACCTAAAAATCGGCTTCTTCACTCCTGGTTCTGCCTCCTGAGGCCAAACAGAGCAAAAGTAATCCCCTTTCTATATGAGAACACTTCGAATTCTTCAACATCCTGAATCTTCTCCATCTGTCCTGTTGTGGGACAAATCCAGCTCAATTTGTCCAGTACCTCCTACTGATAATTAGATCATTTAGTCGAACCCCTTTGTTTTACTGATGTGGAAAATGAGGCCTAGAGAGAGTGAATTACATACTTAAGGTTATATAGGCAATTAATTATAGCACTGAGATTTGGACCCAGGTCCTAGGATCTGAATTCAGCTCTCTGCTGCTCCACAAGGGACTTTGGATGATTACCTTCCATTTTATAGATGAGGAAATGGGGTCCCAAAGAAGTGACTTGCCCAAGGGGGTATGAACAGAAAGTGACAAAGCTAACATTTGTACTCAGGTCTTCTGAATCCAAATCCAGCACCCTGTCCAGCATACCCTCTTTCCTTTCCTCCCAGGGCTGCTTTTATGGACAAAATAAGATCTTAGATTTGGGAGCACTTTGCCAAGTTAAAATACCTACAGAAATGCAGGATTATGCAATGGGATTATTTGACCTGTCTTGTTTAGTGCACAGGGATGAAAAGAAACAAACACAGATAGAATTAAATTTATATCTTATAATTGATTAATAAACATTTATTGTGTTAAGTGGATATGAAAAGAGGCAAAAGAAAATTCTTGCCCCCAAGGAACTCACAATCTAATAGGGGAGATAAAATGCAAGCATCTATATGTCCATGTACATGTCCATGTCCATGTCCGTGTCCGTGTCCATGTCCAAGTCCACGTCTGTGTCTATGTCCATGTCCATGTCCGTGTCCATGTCCATGTCCATGTCCGTGTCCATGTCCATGTCCATGTCCATGTCCATGTCCATGTCCGTGTCTGTGTCCATGTCCAAGTCCACGTCTGTGTCTATGTCCATGTCTGTGTCCGTGTCCATGTCCAAGTCCACGTCTGTGTCTATGTCCATGTCCATGTCCGTGTCCGTGTCCATGTTCATGTCCAAGTCCATGTCCATGTCCATGTCCGTGTCCATGTCCAAGTCCACGTCTGTGTCTATGTCTATGTCCATGTCCATGTCCATGTCCGTGTCCATGTCCGTGTCCATGTCCATGTCCATGTCCATGTCCATGTCCATGTCCATGTCCATGTCCGTGTCCATGTCCAAGTCCACGTCTGTGTCTATGTCCATGTCCATGTCCAAGTCCACGTCTGTGTCTATGTCCATGTCCAAGTCCATGTCCAAGTCCACATCTGTGTCTATGTCCATGTCCATGTCCATGTCCAAGTCCACGTCTGTGTCTATGTCCATGTCCAAGTCCATGTCCAAGTCCACGTCTGTGGCTATGTCCATGTCCATGTCCATGTCCAAGTCCATGTCCAAGTCCACGTCTGTGTCTATGTCCATGTCCATGTCTATGTCCAAGTCCATGTCCAAGTCCACGTCTGTGTCTATGTCCATGTCCATGTCCATGTCCATGTCTATGTCTATGTCTATGTCTATGTCTATGTCTATGTCTATGTCTATGTCTATGTCTATGTCTTTTCTATTATTCTACCCATCCATCCGTCTGTCTCTGGCTCTTTCTCTGTCTCTCTGAACAAGCTATACATAGGAAATAATTAACAGAGGGAAAACACTTGAATTTAGAGGGATTGGGAAAGGCTTCCTGTAAAATATGGGATTTTTGTTGGGACCTAAAGGAAGCTAGGGAGGTCAGCAGGTGGAATTGAGGAGGGATAGTGTTCCAGGCCTGGGGGGCAAACAGAGGAAATGTCCAGAGCCATGAAATAGAGGATCTTATTTGTGAGACAGCCAGGAGGCCAGGGTCGCTGGAGTGAAGTGTATGAGGCAGGGAGTAAGGTGTAAGAAGACTGGAAACTCAGATGGGGGGAGATTATTAGGAAAAACACTTCAGCTTTTGGCTTGATGGGCGAATATCACTTTGGAGCATATCTTCCTGCCCTTGTGGTTAACAATTCTTTCTGCTATAATCTATAAATAATAGCAATCACAATATACAAAACCCAGCATGTGGTCCAAGGGTAACTGTGTAGAATACTGTCCATCCCTGGCAGGGAAGTGAGGATCCAGGGGAGGGTGACTGTCTAAATTGATTTCCCAAATGTAAGTTATTCCATTAAGAGCCAACACTGTATAGTTGAATACTTCTAGGCACCATGAAACCTCCACTGGATAATCCAACAGGAGCTGGTGGCTCATTTTTCCTTCCCTTTCTAAGGTGTAATAGAGCAGGGACCAGGTGAGGAGATAGCAGAAGTGAACCTTTCTCTGTTGGTGACTTACAGGACCTAATTCCATTTGCAGCTGCTCAGAAGACCAGTTCTGACTCAGCCTAGGACTGTTTAAGTTAGAGGAAGGGGAAAAAGCTTTCAAGGAGAGAAAACACTGAATTTGGAGGCAGATGCCCTGGGTTTAATCCCCTGTCCAGCTACTTCTGTTTATTTCAATGTAATTCACTGCAATAAATTTTTTTTTAAATCAACAAACATTTATTAAATGACCACTAGGTGCCAGGATAGGTGCTGCAGTGGGTAGAGCACTGGCCCTGGAGTCAGGAGGACCTGAGTTAAAATCTGACCTCAGACACCTACTAGCTGTGTGACCCTGGGCAAGTCACTTAACCCCAATTGCCTTAAACATCTGGCATTATTTGCAGTCGTCCTGATATATGTCTTGCCACTGGACCCAGATGGTTCTGGAGGAGAGTGTGAGGTTGATGACCTTGAACAGCCCTCCCTCACTTAAATCCAATTCGGTGTGAGTCATGACATTACCCGATGTCATGGTCTTCTTCAGGAATGAAGGACAAACAGCAGCAACAATATCATCATTAACAACAATGACAACAACAACTAGGTACCAGACACTGTGTTAGGCACTAGGGATAAATAGACAAAGCATGAAACAATCCTTCCTTTCTAGGAAGTCCTACTGTGCAAGGAAAGGCAAAAATATGGTTCCTTTTCTATATGGAGGACATATACAGAGAGGACAGAAGACAATCTCAGAGGGAAGGAGATTTTTCCTAATCTGTCTGTCTCCTCCTCCTATCCTTTCCTTCAGTGCCTCCCAATGAATCAATTAACAAACATTTATTAGGTACTTACTATGTGCCAGGTACTGTGCAAAGTGTTGGGGGATTAAAAAAAACACAAGACAGTGCCTGCCCTCAAGGAGCTTACCATCTAATGGGGGAGACAACATGCAAACAAATACATGCACGAAAGTTTTATACAGGATAAATAGGAAATAATTAACAGAGGGAAAACTCTGGAATTAAGAGGGGTTGGGGAGGCTGTTTCCATTATAAATATTTATATGTACAGTTATTTTCATATTGTCTCCCTCGTTATAATGTGGGCTCATTGAGAGCAAGGAACGAGTTTTCATCTTTCTTTGTAACCCCACTGCTTAGCTCAGTCCCTGCCTAATGGCTTAATAACCTCCTGTTGACTTGGGGAATATAGAACCCCTTGTCCCTGCCTTGTCGGATCTGTTTAGGTTTAATTCCCAGAAAAAGAGAAGAGATGCAGTTATGGAAGGAGAGTGAGATTCTGAAGATCAGAAAGGAAGGATAACAAACTGGAAGCAGGAAGACTTGTTAGAATACTGTATGGGATAGAGCAATGGACATGGAGTCAGATATGGACATGACTTTGTTTTTTTTAATAATAAACATTTTTATTTAAAGTTTTGAGTTCCAAATTCTACCCCTCCCTCATTCCCCTTCCCCTGTCCCTGGGGCAGTAAGTAATTAGATATAAGTTAGATATGTGCAATTATGTAAAACATTTCCATATTAGTAATTTTGTATAAGAAGACTTGAATAAAAGAAAAAAAGAAAGTGAAAAATAGCATGCTTCAATCTGTGTTCAATAAATATCAGTTCTTTCTCTGGAGGTAAATAGAATGCTTCATCACTAGTCCTTTGGGATTGTCTTGGATCATTGTATTGCTGAGAATAGATAAGTCATTCACTATTCTTCGTTGAACAATATTGGTGTTACTGTACACAATGTTTTTCTGGTTCTGTTCACTTCATTATACAGCAGTTCATGTAAGTCTTTCCAGATTTTTCTGAAATCATCCTGCTTGTCATTTTTTATAGCCCAATAATATTCCATTACAATCATATCACGGCTTGTTCAGCCATTCCCCAGTTGGTAGGCATTCCTTTGATTTCCAATTCTTAGACACCACAAAAAGAGCTGCTATAAATATTTTTGTATGAATAGGTCCTTTTCTCTTTTTTTTGGATGTCTTTGGGATATAAACCTAGCAGTTGTATTGCTGGATCAAAGAGTATGCAGTTTTATGGTCCTCTGG
This sequence comes from Dromiciops gliroides, assembly GCF_019393635.1. NCBI lineage: Eukaryota > Metazoa > Chordata > Mammalia > Microbiotheria > Microbiotheriidae > Dromiciops > Dromiciops gliroides. The sequence goes on along the minus strand of NC_057861.1, from coordinate 17,717,366 downwards.
GCACAGTTCCAAGTTGCCCTCCAGAACTGTTGGATCAATTCACAACTCCACCAACAGTGGATTAGTGATGGATATGACTTTGACTCTTGCCTTAGACACTTACTAGCTGTGTGACCCTAGGCAAGTCACTTAACCTCTGCCAGCCACAGTTCCCTCATCTGTAAAGTGGGGGTAATAATAATAATTTTTAAAGCAGCTCTGATTTGTAATATTTGCCAGTTTCCAAAGTGTAAATAACTCACCCTGAAAATTTAATGATCAGCTCTCCAAAGTGGGTAAGAGTTGGCTCTATCTAGCACACCCTGCTTCCAACTCTGAAAAGCTGTGATTTTTGTGACCAATCTTCCTGTTTCTCAGGTTCTCAGCTCAGCTGCCATCCCTTGTACCGGTCCCCTTCTTTCTATTCACACAGGCTTTGTGGAGATAGATAGAAATGAAATGGCAAGATTTGGCAAGTGTTTGGAAACGTGGAGGCAGGAGCATGAGGAATTGAGGAGAATGCTGGGAGACTGGAGGGATGAGGATACCTTTGACAGGAAGAATGATAGAATCTCAGAGGCCATGTGGTCATTTCCCCTTTGTATTCCGGGCTCTTAGCATAGCACTTTGCACACGATAGTCACATAATAAAACATTTTTGAATGAATGAAACCATGCCTGGATACGAACAATATTAATAGCTACGATGTATATGGCACTTTAAGGTTTGCCAGGCACACTACATATATTATCTCATCTTATACTTACAACACCCCAAGGAAGTAGAGGTTATTATTCCCATTTTACAGATGGGAAGCCTGAGGCTAAGAGAATTGCCCAGCCTCGTACTTCTAGTCAATAAATGTCTGAGTCAAGATTCGATCCCAGGTCTAGTTCTCAATGCACTATGCCAGCTAGCTGCCTCTGGAATCAAAAGTCCTGGGTTCAAATCCCTCTTCTGATATCTAACTAACTGTGTGAGTGTGGACACAACTCCAGTGGGCCTTAGCTTCCTCCCTTGTAAAATGAAGGGGTTGGATTAGATGACTTCTGAGGTCCCTTCTGGATATAGGATCCTATGTATAAGCTTGCGGAGGTCACTTGGCCTCTGCAGACCTCATGGCCTTTTAGCTCCAGATCTATGACCTGTGTGTGATGATGGGCAGATCAATTCCCCAATCTGTGGAAACTCCCTCAGTCTCCTCATCTGTGAGATGAGGGGGTTGGACTGGATGGGGGGAAGGGACTGTGATGTCGCTTCTAACATTGTGGCTTCACTCTCCAATATCCATGAGGCTTTCAGCAATGAACACCCTCCTCTGGTCAGAGGCCATTCATTCCACTCCAAAGTCAATGGTCTTTCCATTACCGAGGTGCCTTTTATGTTCTTTACTCTTTCCCCATTGACTAACATTAACATTCCTGAGCTGTCTTGTTTTATTCCTCATTGATCTCCAATGAGTAGAGGCTCCCCAAACATTAGCTGACTTTTTTCTGCTGTCCAACCCAACTCTCTGCTAAGTAATGACTTCTAACAAACTCTTAGCTGTACTCAGCAGCTCAATATTTAAAGGGACCCTGTGGGGAAAATGTCTGAAGATTGAGACACCTCTTGTAGTATGGTGAATAATTACTTTCTGCTCATCTATTTTTAAGGGAAGCTTCCTGAATAGCTACTCAGCCTGACCAACAATGGAACTCAACGAACATAGGAACTACCACTATGGATTTTCAGGGGTTATTACTGGGTTTGAGGTCATTAAATTCACTTGTCAAGCCAAGCATTTTGAAACTTTTATTATGTGCCAAGCTCTGTAAATACAAATACAAATAGAAAGAAAGGCAATTCTTGCCCTCAGGGAACTTAACATTCCTATAAGGGAATAAAAAATTCTAAATCATAAAAGGGAGCTGAAAAGTAGGGGAAAGAAGGCACTCAAAGGATGGAGAAAGAAGTCTTTAGAGTCCCAGAAAGGAATGAAGGAATGAACTCAGCTCACCTGGGTACTTTCCTCACAAGGATATTATAGGAAGAACTGGCCAATCAGACAATGGGACCATGTGGTAGAGAAATCTTTGAAGGTGAGAAGGCTCCTGGGACCTGGTGGAGAAAAAAGTGTGGAGAGTTCTGTTAAAGTTATTACACAGAACCTCAGAGAATCAAAGCTAGGAGGGGCTCTAGAGCAGAAAATGTCGGAGTTGTTAGGGGCCTTAGAACAGAAGATGTCAGAATTGGGAGCAGTCTTAGAACAGAGAAGATCAGACCTGTGAGGGGCCTCAGAACTAGGAATGTCAGGACTGAGAGGGACCTTAGAACAGAGAAGGCCGAACTGGAAGGGGCTTTAAAGTATGGAATGTAGAACAGGGAGTGTCAGAAGAAACCAGAGAGATCTTTTGAACAGCTTCCTCTTTTTATACATGGGGAAACTGAGGGAGCTCAAGTGATTTGCACAAGGAGACATGGTGTCTGTAAAGAATTAATTGTGATTTGAGGTTTTTATGACCCCATCTTTTGGCTAGAATTAAAAAAACTCTGGTGCATGCACTGACCTGGGGCTCAGGTGCCTTGCCTCTGCAAAGGCGGGTGCTCCACCCACTGGTTGTAGCCATCGCCATGGCACTGGCACCTCACACCATCACCACTCGCCGATACCTACATGGGCCTGGCAAAATTATAATGACTGGAAGCCCAGTGAGGGCAGTCATGTGACTGTCAGTCAGGGCTGCCAGCCAATTAGCTTGGGGCTGTGTGTGGACAGCCTGGGGTCCGCTGGGAAGGAGAAGGGAGGAGTTTCGCCATTCTGGCATGGAGCTGGAAAAAGGCAGGACATGGCTGTGTGTTCTGCTGAGCCCTGGGCAGTGGTGTGATTCAGGTTGTATTGCTTCCCTTCCTCCATTCTTTTTTTTCCCCTTTCCCTTAATTCTACTGATCTGGCTTGTGTTTTTAAGTTCATTCTTGTTAATAAACCATGTTCTGTTTTTGAGGGAGGCTGTTGGTCTCCTTCCTTGCCCCAATATTGTGGCGAGCCACCTAGCTAACACTCCTCAATTGGAATTTGGCCCCTACACACCTAAGTGTCATAGGCAAGACTTGAATCAACATCTCTTCATTTAGAGTCCTGTGCTCTTTCCACTACATGCTAAACTTTCCAAATTTATCCACTCCACAAATTCATCATAATATAATTTGGGAAGAGCCAGTCCTTCCAGGAGGCCTCCCTTTACCTAACTCTCCTCATTTCCTTCCACTCCTTGCTTCCCTCTTGGCTCACTCTTTTATGCTCCAACTATATTTGGGTATGCTTGCCCTGTTTAGGTACCCCAGAGCCCATCCTCACCTTTTAGTCCCCATTATTGTGTTAGCTTTCCACATTAGAATGTGAGATAATAAAAGGACCTCTTGGTTCCTTGTTTTTGCATTCTGAGAGTTAAGTACAGTACCTGATACATAGTAAACCCTTCAGAAATGCTTAATCTAATATGATTTAGCATCTGGTAACTGAAGTCCAAGTTTCTGGCCTGACAATAGAGGCCCTGGGTTCTGGGAAGGAATGTGATTATGTGAGCTGATGTGTGTGGCCCAGGCTGTATTTGCTATTCCTTGACCTGCTAGGACACATCAACCACATGAGACCAAGCCTGGGCCATAGTCAATATGAACATCTGGAATTGTTCTCTCTTGAGCTAGTATAGGTGGAGAAGGGAGCTAGAGGTTATGATGTCTGCCAAACAAAAATATAACTAATATAACTAATGAACTAGAAGATGTTGAGTTGTCTGGGGGGGGGGACTCCCTTGGGATGTCTCAGGGTCCCTCCCTCTTTGTCACTCTGCCCACCTCCTCCCCTCCTTCCCCTGGTCTGTCTTTAGTTGAAAGGATCTCTGGATCTCCTGCCCTGGGCTTGCATTGAGATGGAGGCTTTGATGACTCATAGGCATCTTTGGTGCCACCAGCACCAACTCATTCTCAAGCACTCTGACCCCAGTAGGGTGGGAACAAAGGAACACCTCTGTTGGGACCCTCTGTCCTTGGTCGATTAATGACCCCAGCAGGGCCCTCTGTCTCACCTATTCTCTTTCATTCTGAAATAAAAGCTGGATTTGGAATCTAAACCCTTCCCCAAGGAGATGGGGGTGGGGCTGTGTGGGATTAAAGGCTACATCCTTGGAGTGATAATCAGGAAAACCTGGGTTCAACTCCTACCTCAGACATTCACTAGCTGCATGGACCTTACTTAAGCATTTGTTCAGTCTTAGTTTTCCCATCTGTAAAATGGGGAGAGGTAGTGTGGTCTTAGAGTCAGGAAGTCCTAAATTCAAATCCCATCTCAGACACTTACTGGATAGGAAACCAGGCAAGTCATATAACTTCTCTGGGCCTCAGTTTTCTCATCTGTAAAATGATGGACTCAATGACATCCAAGGTCCCTTTTGATTCTTAAGTCTATGATCATACCTATAGAACCTATCTTAGAGAGTTGTTGCAAATATCAAATGTGCTGATGAATATAACATTCTTGTTATACTTTAGTATGGGGCCCCTCCCCAGGGAGCTCATGTAAATTTAACTGCAAAATGTAATTAGTATTATACTCTTTCTTTCTCTCTCTCTGTCTCTCTGTCTCTGTCTCTCTCTCTGTCTCTTCTTTCTTTCTAGTATTATACTCTTGACCAGAAAATGGTCTGACATTCAAAGACCAACCTGGCAAAGTTCTGAGAGACTCATCACCAAGGTTGGTTACAAAGGGAAGGAAAAAAGAAGCAGTTTTGTGTTTTAGGGCAATGACCTAAATTAATGGAACCATAATCTTTATGGATATCCTTCCTAGAAATACAAGATTCCTCAGGGCAGGGACTCTTTCTTTTCAGTTTTTGTATCCCCAATGCTCAACACATAGTGAGTGCTTAACAAATGCTGTTTGATTGATTGATCCTTGTAGTGTTGAAATTAAGTTTCTCCGATATGAGGGTGAATGTTTAATGTTGGCTCTCTGGGAAAAATGTACTCATGATACACATTGACGTTTAATATGAATTATTAACATGTTCTCTGCTGCCTTTTGAAGTCTAGACAGCCAATGGAAATAGAAATCAAACCTTGATTTGTAGCATTTGCTGATTTCCAAGGTGTAACTGTTCACACTGAAAAATTTAACAATTGACTCTTGAGAACTAATGGGAGCTCTCTCTGGCACGCCCCCGGAAGCTTGATCATCTCTGTTACCTTTTTATTTAGTCACCTAAATACCATGAGAGCCACATACATCCCTCCCACAAGCTTTCCCAAGCACATGTGGGTTAGAGTGAGAGATTGAACTTTCTAATTATAACAGCAACTGATGTATATAAATCCTATACTTTTAAAAACAATTTCCATATGTTCTCTCATTTCACAATCTGATTCCAGCTTATTTTTCTGGGTTGATTCCACATTTACTTCTCCCTTACTAGCTCTCTGAGCTTTCCAAGTTGACTTATTTGCTATTTCTTTTATTGGCCACCCCATACCATGTGTGGAAGGCTCCCTCTCTACTCCTTTGTCTCTAAGAATCCTTCGATCCCTTCAAGTCTCAGCTCAAGTTCCATTGTTAGCCTCTTCCCTGTGTCAAAATCCTATTTTATTTATCTTGTATATATCTTACATTTATAGTCTATCCACAAACATATACACATATATGTAAAATGTTGTTTAGTCATTTCAGTTGTATCTGACTCTTCACAATCCCATTTGGGGTTTTCTTGGCAAAAATAGTGGAGTGCTTTGGCATTTCCTTCTCCAGCTCATTTTACATATGAGGAAACTGAGGCAAATGGGATGAAGTGACTTGTTCAAGGTCACAGAGCTAGTAAATGTCTGAAGTTGTATTTGAACTCAGGTCCAGTGCTTCAGGCATAGTACTCTAACCACTGTACTGCCTAGCTGTTCCATATATGTATATGCACAATTTATACCTATCTATCTATCATCTATCTATCTATCTATCTATCTATCTATCTATCTATCTATCTATCTATCTATCTATCTATCTATCTATCTATCTATCGCCCTCCCTCTTTCCTTCCTTCCTTCCTTCCTTCCTTCCTTCCTTCCTTTCCTTTCTTTCATTTTTATCTTTCTATCCATACACACCATTTGTCTGTAAATGTTTTCTCAGTAGAATGTGAACTCCTTGAAGGTTTGTCTTTGTATCCCCAGGGTCTAATATAGTGCTGATATATTGCAGGCCCTTTGTTGATTAATTGAGGCTCATCCTCTAAGGTAGGTAAAAACATTACTTTTAGAGCAGGAAAAAAATTCAGAGAAGCTAAGCCATTTGCCCATGGCCACAAAGTCAGTAACTGTCCAAGGTAGAATTCAAAGCCAGGCAGGTCTTCCTAACTCAAGCCCTGTGCCCTAACCATTATACCACAAGGCTTCTCAGACTCATGAAGATAAAACCACCTTTCCCCAGCACACCTCATGACTTAATAAGGCAGACAGCAGGAGCTTAAAGGAGAATAAAATGAGGAGATGCATAATGCAGGAGCTTGCTTGCCCAACTTAATTCTATTTTGTTAAGTAATGACGGCATAAAAATTCAGGATGGTGGAAGATGCCGTGCGTGGTGGTATTTGATCAACTGCACATCCCTCTAGCTTTGAGCTAAGCTGCTTGCTTCATAAACAGATAAATAAATCAGATGTCAATGGTAAATGAAAAGTAACAGACTGGAATGAAATGAGACAGAAATCATCCCCCAGTCAGGATTTTCAGTGGTGGCAAAGAGAGGGTTGGTGTCTGTTATTCTGAGGCCCTGAGGTCTGGTGGCAAAGGTCCCAATGTAAGCCTAAAACATTGTCTGTGGGAGAGCAGCAGATGGGGATTCGGCACCAATAAAGATTTCCTATTAGGCAACTCTGCCTTATGAATTTAACTGATCCTGGGTTATTGTGTAATGACAGTTGATTGAGCTATTGGCATTAATGTTCCATTCACTGGATTAACTGGGCTGGATGGAAAGCAGGTTGAAGAGAATCATTAACCTAATGATATCAGCTTTCTCTCTTTTCCTTCTCTCTGTCTCTGTCTCTATCTCTTTGTCTCTCTCTGCGTCTGTGTTTCTCTGGATATATCTCTTTTTCTCTGTCTCTGTCTCTTTGTCTCTGCATCTGTCTCTGTCTTCATCTCTGTCTCTTTGTCTCAGTTTCTATCTCTCTAAATTGCTTAGTCTATCAAAGGAAAAAAATGGATTTCATCATTCTTGCTGGGACATACTGGATGAGTCATAGAAAGCCCAGTCATCAGGGGTGGAGAAAGGGTCATCATATAGGGGAGCCCAGAGGAAGATTTATGGGATAGTAAAAATCTTCAGTCTTAAATTTGATAGAAACTTGTGGTCATCTAGTCTAACCCATATTGAACCCAACATCCCCTCTTACAGCATTCCAGAGAAGTGGTCATTCACTCATCCCCTGCTGTAAGAACTCCAGTGAGACAAGACCTTCTTTCTCAATCAAGCTCATTCTGATTTGCTCTAATTATTAGGAAGTTTTCTCTGATTTCAAGTCAAGCCTCTTTGAAAGTGATAATCCAATTCAGGGTTTATTTCAAGTTCCACAGGAATGAATTTCTTTAAATTATTTTTCTGTGGTAGGAGTTAGACTTGTGATTTCATTGATTCAGGGAACTCCCACTGAGAAAATTCCCTCTACCAATATAGACCAATACCAATATGTCAGTGACAGAAGACCTCCTGATTTTAAGCCTGTCTTTATCTATTATCAACAAGTCAACAACAAACATTTGTTAAGCATTTACTATGTATTAGGGACTGTGCTCAGAGCTGGGAACTCAAATACGAGCAAAAAGAAATATTGCTTGCCCTCAAGGAGCTTACATTCTAATATAGAAGACAACATGAATTTGAAAAGGTGGGGGAGGGAAAAGAAAGTACCCATATGGGAACAGGATAGAAATAGAAATCCAGAGCCATGAGAGGAGGAATATAGCAATGAACATGGATGGCTTGAGCACTTTCCTTAAAATTAAAATGGAGTGTCTAGGAGGAACTAACCAATCAAGAAGGGCCTCAAGGGCAAAGCAATCTTTTAGGGTAAGAAGGCTTCTGGGAAATGTTGGAGAAAAACTAGGAGAATCAGGAGAAGAAGCCAGAAGGGAAAGTACATCACTGCCATGATATTTCCCATACTGAGTATTGACTCAATATTTATTCTCTCATATTGAGAGACAGAGAGAGGAAAGCAATAGGGGGAGAGAGAAACAAAGGGGAAAGAGAGACAGAGTAGAAGCAGGATGGAGGGAGGGACAGAGTGGAATGGAGAGAGAAAAGAATGAAGAGAGAGTGGGAGAGACAGAGATAGAAAGAGACAGAGACAGAGAGACCAAGAGAGACAGGGGGAGGGGGGAGACAGAGAGAGAGAGACAGGGAGACAGAGAGAGAAAGAGACAGAGACAGAGAGAGCGAGAGAGACAGGGAGAGAGACAGAGAGACCAAGAGAGACAGGGAAAGAGAGACAGAGAGAGACAGAGAGACCGAGGGAGAGACAGAGGGAGAAAGAGACAGAGACAGAGAGACCAATAGAGAGACAGGGAGAGAGAGACAAGGGGAGAGAGAGAGAGAGAGAGAGAGAGAGAGAGAGAGAGAGAGAGAGAGAGAGAGAGAGAGAGAGAGAGAGGAAGAAGAAGAACAAGGGAAGGAGAGAAAAAGACTTAAGGATTGAGAGAGGAATTGGTTTGGTTTGGTTTTAGAGGATATGGCACCTCTCACAAACCATTGCAAAGCTTCTTCACTTTTCTGGAGTCCTGGACCTCTTAGGCAGTCTGCTGAAGCCTATTGACCCCTTCTAAGAATAATGTTTTTAAATGCATAAAATAAAACATCTGAGATTACAAAGGGAAGCAATTATATTGAAATACAGTTATTGATTTTATTTTTAAAAAACCAACCAAGTTCATGTAGCCCAGATTAAGATCTCCTGATCCAGTGGAAAGAGAAAGGGGAAGGGGCAGGAGAAAAGCAAATCTGTATTTATATAGTGCCGATCATATGCCAGGCCCTGCACTAAGTGCTTTTTACAAACATCTCATCAGAGGGAGCTTAAAGATCAAAGAGAACAAGAAGATGAAATGCAGAGTTTTAGTCATCCCCAATGGACTGGAGTTGGATTCAATCCAGCAAGCATTTATTAAGCACTTACTGTGCCAAACACCATGCTAGGTGCTGAGGATACAAAAACAACAACAAAACTTTCCCTGCCTTCCAGGATCTTGCATTCCATAGCAGACTGCTTATAAAAACATACCTGCTCTTCTGCACTAGGGGGAAAATGGTTTCTAGCCTCCCTACAAATGCTTTTTGTCTTTAGCAACCCAACTCCTGAGCAGCTTGGCTAGAGTCTCAACACAGACAGCCTCCTCCCAAGGATTATGCATCTCTGGTTCCCACATCCATGATAGATCTTTTTGTTTCAACTAATTTTTTAGTTAATTCTCTTGGATTCTCTCTCTCTCCTTTTTTTGGGGGGTGGAGTGGGGCAATGAGGGTTAAGTGACTTGCCCAGGGTCACACAGCTAGTAAGTGTCAGGTGTCTGAGGCCGAATTTGAATTCAGGTCCTCTTGAATCCAAGGCCGGTGCTTTATCCACTGCGCCACCTAGCTGCCCCCCCCATGATAGATCTTTTAAACTAATTAAAGAAAGGCAGAGAAGTTCCCTCGATGTTCTTGGCAGCAGAATTCTTATAGGAATGCCAAAAGAGGAGCACGGGGGAGGTCACTGGAATCTGGACTGGGATAGAGTCATTGCTGGGTGGGTGGGGTGCTATCTCACGGAACAGGGATTAGGCAGCTAGGTGGTGCAGTGGATAGAGCACTGGGCTTGGAATCAGGAAGATTCACCTTCATGAGTTCAAATCCAGTCTCATACACTTACTAGGTGTGTCCTTGGGCACCTTATCCTCATTTCATTTCCTTATCTGTAAAATGACCAAATAGCAACCTGCTCCAGTATCTTTGCTGAAGGGACTCAACAACAAATAAATCTGACTCTGGGAACAGAACTAGAAGTGGGGAAATTTCAAGTCAAGCATCTATCACTACCTGGCACTCTGCTCAAGAGATGGAAATATAAAAATATAAAAATATATATAAAGTCTGAAACTCCCTCCTCTCAATGAACATACATTTTTTTATCTGTTTTACTTGGAGTAGTGGATGTGTAGTCTCAGAAAGACTTCTGGGATACTACCTATATGACCTTGGGCAAGTCACTTTGTGCCTCAGTTTCAACTGTGGTAGTTATTTGGTTTTCCTCGTGGTGATGTCATAGCTTGCAGTGAATTGGAGGGCTGTGCAAAGTCACCAGTCTTACTTTTTCCTCTAGAGCCATTTGGGTCTAGTGGCAAGATATACATCAGGACAACTGGAAATGGCCCTGAATGTTTAAGGCAATTGGTGTTAAGTGACTTGTCCAGGGTCACACAGCTAGTATGTGTCTGAGGTGAGATTTGAACTCAGGTTCTCCAACTTCAGGGCCAGTGCTCTATGTATTGTGCTACTTAGCTGCCCCTTCCTCAACTGTAATATGAAGACAAGAATAGCACCTATAGCAATAATAGCTAGCATTTATATAAAGGTTTTTTGTTTGTTTGTTTGTTTTTAGTGAGGCAATTGGGGTTAAGTAACTTGCCCAGGGTCACACAGCTAGTAAGTGTTAAGTGTCTGAGGCCGGATTTGAACTCAGGCACTCCTGACTCCAGGGCCAGTGCTCCATCCACTGCACTATCTAGCTGCCCCATTTATATAAAGTTTTGAGGTTTACAAAGCTCCTTCTGTTAATTCATTTGATCTTCACAACAACCCTGTGAAATAGCTACTTTTATTATCCTAGTTGTACAGATGAGGAAACTGAGGCAGACAGAAGTTACAAGTGACTCGCACAGTCACATAAGCTAGTGCATGTCTAGCTCAAGTCTCTTTGACTTCCACTCCTGTTCTTCATTACCTCCCAGAGTTGTTGTATCAAAAGAAAAAAATATATATATACATATAAAGTGCCCTTCAAGTCCTAGAGTATTATGTAAATGCAAACTATTATTATCATTATGTGCAAAGAGACAGATTTAGGCAAGTCACTTGACCCCTCAGGGGCCTCAGTTTGCTCATCTATAAAATTAGGGGATCAGACAAGATGATATCTCAAGTTCCCTCTTAAACTATGACCATATGTTTGCTGTTGAGTCTTGGAAAGAAGAGGCAGGAAAAATGGTCCTGGATCACAGATTTGTAGCTATGAAGGATCTTAGAGGTCATTTAGTCCACATGGTGGAGAAAACTGAGCCGTACAAATATGAAGGCATCTAGGGCAGCTAGGTGGCACTGTAGTGGATAGATTGCTGAGCCTCAAGTCAGGAAGACTTATCTTTTTGAGTTCAAATCTGGCCTCGGACACTTACTAGCTGTGCAACCCTAACATTTATATAGCACTTTAAGATTTGTAAAGTGCTTAACAAATATTCTCTCTTTTGATCTTCGTGACAACCCTTAGAGGTAAATGCTATTATTACCCCCATTTTACAGGTGAGGAAAACTGAGGCAGACAGATTAAGTGACTTGTCCAAGGTCACACAACTACTAAGTATTTGAGGCCATATTTGAATTAAGGTCTTCTTGACTCCATTCTATCTGCCGCATCATTCTATCTACCACACTACCTAGATGCCTACAATAGAAAGTGGACTGACCTTGTAATTAGGAACATCTTGGTCCTAATCCTTCTTCTACTACATGCAGGTTGTGTGACCCTGAGCAAGTCATTGAAATTTCTAGAGCTCCAATGGATGAATGGATAAATGGATGAATGAAAGAATGGATGGATAGGTAGAAAAGCAGAGGCAGTCATCCAAGGGGCACTAATATTACTAGGACCCTTGGGCCCAGGGTCCTGGGGTATCTTCATCAGAGTGTTTGAAGATATTGTGGTAGAGATGGTGGCAATGGTTTGACTTACCTAGCCTAAGCCACACAGTGTTTCTTCCTCAGGCCTACTGGTCACACTGTTGGTAGTAGCAAAGCAGCTGCCGATCATTTTTTTTTTAGTGGGGTAATGAGGGTTAAGTAATTTGCCCACGGTCACACAGCTAGTAAATATCAAGTGTCTGAGGCTGGATTCGAACTCAGGTCCTTCTGAATCCAGGGCCAGTGCTTTATCCACTGTGCCACCTAGTTGCCCTCCAATCATTTTGATAGAGGAAGTTTCTTCATTGAGAGATCCCTACATTGATGAAATGACATGTCTGGTCCAAACATTTTAGGACATATATATGCATATGCATAATATACACATTATTATTATTATTATTATTATTAGGCAATGAGGGTTAAGTGACTTGCCCAGGGCCACACAGCCAGTAAGTGTCAAATGTCTGAGGCCGGATTTGAACTCAGGTCCTCCTGAATCCAGAGCCATTGCTTTATTCACTGCAGTGCCACCTAGCTGCTCCCTATACACATGCACACACACAGATATATACATGTACACATACATAGATACTGATACACAATATACGCGTTGTTTCCCTTAACAGAATGTAAACTTCTTGAGGCCAGGCACTTACTTTTTTGTCTTTGTATCTCCAGCACAGTACATGGTGATAAATGCTTGTGGATTAGATTTATTGGTTGGCGTATATTTTGCATCACTCCCTCTCATGCATTCTACTTTCTGGTCCAACTAGCCAACTTGTTGTTTCGTATAAGGAGCATTGCCTCTCTCTCTTCTTTTGTCTTTAGAACACAATCAAAGGCAGTCCCTGACTTCAAGGGGCTTATGTTCTTTTTTTTTTTTTTTAAGTGAGGCAATTGGGGTTAAGTGACTTGCCCAGGGTCACACAGCTAGTAAGTGTTAAGTGTCTGAGGCCAGATTTGAACTCAGGTACTCCTGACTCCAGGGCGGTGCTCTATCCACTGCGCCACCTAGCTGCCCCGGCTTATGTTCTGTAGTAGATGTAAGAGAAGGAGAGACAACAGGCACACAGGAAAGAACATAGTAACAACATCATCAACAGCTAACATTTATGTAAAGCTTTACGGTCTGTCAAATGTTTTACATATTTAACTCATTTAGTCCTTGCAAAAAACTTTGAGCTTTGTTGAGGTTTGGTAATTTCAGTTGTGTGTGACTCATCACGACCCCATTTGAGATTTTCTTGGCAAAGATACTGGAGTGGTTTGCCATTTCCTTCTCCAGCTCATTTTATAAATGAGGAAACTGAGGCAAATAGGGTTAACTGATTTGCCCAGAGTCACACAGCTAGTGTTGGAGGCTGGATATGAACTCAGGCCTTCCTGACTCCAGGCTTGGCACTCTATCCATTGTGAGCACCACCCAGCTGCCCTAATAATTAGCCTAAAATCCCAGATCTTTAACTGACAAATAGCTATCTAAACTTGTCTCCCTCATCTTATACTTTTTTTTTGTGGGGCAATGAGGGTTAAGTGATTTGCCCAGGGTCACACAGCTAGTAAGTGTCAAGTGGCTGAGGCTGGATTTGAACTCAGGTCCTCCTGAATTCAGGCCTGGTGCTTTATCCACTGTGCCACCTAGCTGCCCCCTCATCTTATCCTTTTGAAGGTGATATTTTGAATCCAGGAGTGGAGACTTTCCAGTGTCAGGCACACATAAGTATTTACATATTTGTTGTCTCAGTAACATTTCTTCCCACTGGATTTCATCTTACTTTCATCTAGTCTGGTAACCAGCCCCTTGCCTATAAGTGCCCACAGGTCAATTCTCCCTAGTGGTCTTGGGACTGAGACTTCTAGCCAGACTCTAGCTTCTGGTGGTATTGTCCCTGTTTTTCAGATGACTATATAAAAATACAGAGTAAATAAATAGCAGTCTGGGGGTTGGGGGGCATGTTAGCCAACAGGGGGATCAGGAAAGGCCTCATGTGGAACATGGCACTTGAGCTGTTCTATGAAATAAGGTAGTGATGCTAGTAGGTGGAGGTGAGGATTTCAGGTGAGAGAGGCATGCAGGCAGTAGATTTAGTGTTGAGTACAAGGAATAATAATTAAATGAATGATTTGAAGTGTGGTATTGGGAAAGTGGGTGAGCATAGGAAAGGTGGGGTTAAGGGATAGAAGAAGGAGCAATTCCTAGAAAATGGTGAAACCACCCTGGGCAATGCTGTGGGCTGCTTCCTTCCCCTCTGCAATGAATTGGAACAGATGTAGTTTTCCTGGCTTTTTTTTGTATCAAAATGTGCTGAAAATGAATCATGTTTCCCTTTGACATCTGCTGCAAAAGGGGTGGAACCCAAACAACTTTCCCCTGCTTTCAAGATCAATTTAATAAAGTATTGACATTTAAGTGGAGCAAGATAGACTCAGAAGAGACGGGGGATGAAGGGAGTCCATTCTTCAGGCTAAACTCTTGAGAAGGGAAACCTGCCCTGGGCCTCTTCTGCCCTGTGTGCCTTCTCTGGCCGATAGACACAGTTTTCTTTTCTGAGTGTTTAGAAAATGGAGAAAATGGAGGTAGTCCTGATAGCTCCAGCTATTCCCTGGCTGTTTACCCTCTGACCAGTGAGGGCAATAAAGATGGGATGTTCTGAGTGCACCATAAAAAAGCCTCACAGTGGACTGCCCATTAGTGGAGTAGGTTGGTGCGGGATGGGATCCAGGAGAGCAGAATTCAAACATTAGCCTACCAATTGCCTGCTGTAAATGCCTTTTCACTCTTCTAAAATTCAGATTCCTCATCTGGAAAATGAGGATGGAAATAAAAGTAGTTCAGATTTATACCATGTTTTTAATGTTTTCCACATCTTTCACACAAATCAGCCCTGTTGCTTCTCATAAGAGAATCCTGTGAGGAAGGTTCTATTATTATTCCACTATATTGGTGAGGAAATTGAGGATTGGAGAGGTTAAGTGGCTTGTCACACAACTAGGAAGTCTCTGGGGCACTATTTGAACACAGGTCTTTTAGAGCTGATCTAATCCTATCCACTATGCCACCTACTTGCCTCAAGAAAACTCAGAGATAGAACTGGGTGGTGAGGGTAGAAGAGTGGTAGAATGATAAAATCATGAATATAGAGTTGGAAGGGACTTCAGAGGCCATCTGGTCAACTCATTTTATAGATGAGGAAAATGAAATCCAGATATTCTTCTTCCTCCTCCTTCTTTTTTTAGAATATATATATATATATATATATATATATATATATATATATATATATATTTATAATCATGTTGAACATATTTCCAGATTAGTCATGTTGTGAAAGAAGAATCAGAACAAAAGAGAAAAACCACAAGAAAAAACAACAAATAAAGTGAAAATAGTATGATTCAGTCTGCATTCAGACTTTCTTTTTCTAGATGTGGAGAGCATTTTCCATCATGAATCTTTTGGAATTGTCTTGGATCATTGTATTGCTGAGAAGAGCCAAGCCTATTACAGTTAATCATCACATAATTGCTGTTACTGTGTACAATGTTCTCCTGGTTCTGCTCACTTCACTCAGCATCAGTTCATGTAAATCTTTCCAGATTTTTCTGAGATCTGCCTGTTCATTATTTCTTACATCACAATAGTATTCCATTACACTCATATACCACAACTTGTTCAGCCATTCCCCAATTGATGGGCATCCCCATAATTTCCAATTCTTTGTCACTTCTTTTTCCTCTCCTCCTCTTCCTTCTCTCTGTCTGTTTCCTCCCCTACCTTCCCTCTCCCTCTCCTTTCATAGCCTAACACTCTATCGACTAGTCTGAGCTTCCTTGCTTACCTAATGGGAATTCTATTAGGCAGCCAGATGATGTAGTGAGTAGAGAGTTAGAAAATACCCAAGTTTGAGTTTTGCCTTCGATGTTTACTGGCTATCTGACAAATTATTTAACCTCCCTCAACCTCAGTTTCCCCCATCACCTACATCAGTGAGTCATTGTGAGGATCAAATGAGATTTTCCATGTAGATATACACAAACATATATGTAAACACTATAGCAATAGTAACTAGGATTATGACCACATGAGGTAATGATATAAAGCATAAATCACTATAGAAATGAAGGCCACAGTGGTGGTAATACACTTCTTGCAACATCCCTGATTTCAACTCTATCAATTCCTGGTTGAACGCAGTCTTTCTCAATGGAGATGACAAACCTCTTTATAACACGGTATATGGTCTTTGAAGGTTTGGTTGGCTAATGGTGACAAATTCCTTTGAACATATGTCAATTATCTTTGAATTGCAGGTAGTCTGTGATGGGACCAAATTTAAAGTCTTTATGTCTTGGTTGAATGAGATCATGGATCTTGAGCTAGAGACTCTCGTGTCCAATCCCACACCTTATTTTACAGATAGGGAGAGGTTGACTGAATTGCTCAAGGTTACACAGCTAGCAAGCCTCACTGGTGGGAGTTAAACTCATAGCCTCTCACTGTGGGGTTGGTGCTCTTTCCACTGTACCATAGTTCATAACAGAAGATATGCTTGTGCAACTGTCATGACCTTCGAGTGTTTTGGGTCACCTGCATATCATAATGAGCCATTGCAGTAGGAGTTTACCAGAGGATTATTGTAATAAAAATAGAAATCATTGTCTAGGATGTTGGGAAGATATGTTATGGAGGATCTGTTCCAAAAAATAGACAAGAATTTAACAGGGTGAGAAGACAGAGGGGTTGTGATTTGAACCAGTAGGAATTGATTCTAACCCTAAATTCACCAGTATTACATATTGAGTTCTGTCACTTACCATCTGGATGACTTTGGGCAAACCACATCCCCTCTCTGTATCTCAGTTTTCCTATCTGTAAAATGAGAAGGTCGGATTAGATGATCTCCAAGGTTCCTTCCAGTCCCAACATTGTGATTTTGTTGTTATCATTGCAGAGCATAATCTGCACATTACTTTTCCAGGAGTGGGTGCCAGTGCTAGAACTATGAATCTGGCGATCAGAGATTTAGAGTCATCCCTTCCACACCATATCACACTATCAGTCACCTGGCCTTTACTCAAAGACTAGTGAGGGGGAACCCCCTCCCTCCTGAGGCAGTCTGTCCCACTTTAGGATAGTACTAATTGTTTTTATTTTTATTTTTTTGCAGGGCAATGGGGGTTAAGTGACTTGCCCAGGGTCACACAGCTAGTAAGTGTCAAGTGTCTGAGGCCGGATTTGAACTCAGGTATTCCTGAATCCAGGGCCGGTGCTTTATCCACTGCGCCACCTAGCCGCCCCAGGATAGTACTAATTGTTAAGGCATTTTCCTGTATGAATCTAAACTGGCTGCAACATCTCTCTTGTTCCTAGCTTTGTCCACTGTGGCCAAGTCAAACAAAGCTAATCCCTGGTTGTCATCCAACATCAGAAGATTATTTAGGACATAACCTCAACAGTTCTGGTTTCCTTATTAAATTGCAATGACTCTGTTTTGTTTCACTTAAACTTCACTTTGAACAATATATTCACTAGTTCTGGGATCAGAAAGTTTGGGCTCAAATTCCACCTCTGATGCTTTATTATATTATGTTTGACTTTGGTTAAGTCACTGAACCATCCTAGACCTCAGTTTTCCCAGTTGCAAAAACAAGGGTTTGGATTAGATGGCCTCAGAGGTCCCTTCTAGATAGATGACTCTGTTATTTGATTTTCTTCTCTATTTTCTTTCTCACTTCCTAGGTGAAGGGGCTGTGGAAAGGAGGGGGAATTCTTCTTGTCTTTATGATTTAAGTTGAACTGTTTATTTTTGAGCTTTCAAGCCACTGGTATGGCAACTAGGTGAGGAAGTGGATAGAAAACCACACTGGAAGTCAGGAAGATCTGAATTCAAACCTGACTTTAGACAATTGCTAGTCATGTGACCTTGGACAAGTCACTTAGCCTCCCTTCCTCAATTTCCTCATATGTAAAATGAATAGCAAAATAGTACCTATCTCCCAGAGTTGTTGTAAGGATCAAATGACAAAATAATTATGTAGCACTTAGCACAGTGCCTATCACACAGTATACTCTATATGAATGCTAGCTATTATTCTTCTCAGATGGTTGTCCATTCAACAAAGCTAAGCCAAAGTTCCACTGAAAGATGTTGTACAAGAAGCACCATATTAGGCCTCAAGAAATCTAGTCTGAGACCTAGGGAAAATGACCCTGTTTGAGGTTCACTTTTCTTCTCAGTAAAATGCAGAGGTTCTAGTAATTGATCTCCAAGGTCTCTCCCAGCTTTGACATCTAAGGTTTTTTCCAGGTCTGACATTCCATAGTCCTCTTAGCACTAACATTTCCTATTCTCAGCTTTCCAGCTCTGACATTACCTGTTCTAAGGCTCCTCTCAGCTCTGACATTCCCTGTTTTAATAACTCTCCCAACACTGTCATTCTCTGTTCTAAGGTCCCTCCCAGCTTTAAGGCCTCACATTCTCTCCCTTCTAATTTTGCTGTTTTTCAGTTCCATTTCTTCTTTCCAAAGAAAATTCCTATTTCTCTCCCCTCCAAGATTAAAGGCCCTGAATCTCCCTCTTACCCTCATCTGACTTGGATCTTGGATGTGATATTGCACTACCCCACCCCAATGTGCCAAAAAGATGTCAGAGAATTTATCTGAACCTTTGGCACCGAGTCAGCAGAAATAGGAAGGGGCCTCAGCCAAGGTGCTGAGTTTCCGAAAAGTCAGGCGGCCAGCAGTGGTGTGATTTCATCATTACTTGTGTAACATCTCTTATAACATCTCTCTACCAGCCTGGGAGATGCTGACAGCTGGGGATTTGGAATTTACTTTGAAATGCTAATCGTGGGGAAAGGGATATTGATGTTCTCCACTCATTAAGCACTGGACTGCTTTAAGAGGTGGAGGGCTCCTGCCTGTCTCCCAGATTGGTGGGGGACTGGGAAGAGGGCTATTTTTATGAAATCAGAGAGATGAATCAAATGGCCTAAGTGGACGGGAAAGGCAGATGATGAAATCAAGAGCAGTACTGGGATCTGTGAGCCCTTCAGCACTCATTTAAATGGACAGCGGCAAAATAGGTCTCCAGGCATTCTCTTTGTAGCTGTCTCTCTTCCAAGAGGTGTTGATGGGGCAGCTCTGCCCAACCTTTGGGAAAAAAGGTCCTAATGAGTCGAGAAAGGCTTCTCAGTTTTATTGAAACTGAAAAGTCTACAGACTGCTGGATTAGGGCAGTCAACAGTGATTTACATGGAGAAATCATTTATCCATTTCCTTGGCCCTGGTCGGTTAGGCTGGGAAACCTTTCAGAATGAGAAGGCAGGAAGATACTGGACACTTTCACTGCTTGTTGGTTCTTGGATGAGTGGTCAAGTCTCTTCATATCTCTGAGCCTCAGTTTCCTCATCTGTCAAGTGAGGAAGCTACCACTCTTAGGATCATGAGATCATAGATTTTAGAGCAGGAAATTATTTGTCCTAATTTCTGTATTTTACAGAAGAAGGAAAGAGAATTTATTAAGGAACTATTTAATAAACGTGCCAGGCACTGTGTTAAGTACTTTACAAATATTATCTCATTTGACTCTCCCAACAGCTCTGGGAGGTGGATGCCATTATAATCCCTACTTTACAGTTGAGGAAACTGAGGTGGACAGAGGTTAAATAACTTGCACAGGATAACATGAGTAGGAAGGGTATGTGGCTGGATTTGAATACAAAGCTTGCTAAAACCAGACCCAGAACTCTATCCACTGCACCTTTTAGCAGCCTCCTAAAATGAGGCCTAGAAAAGTTAAATGATTTGTCTAGAGTGATAAAGCTAAGAACTAGGAATCATCAGGGTGTGTTACATTTATCAGGTTCCTCACTCTGAAGAGTTGAATGGTAGTCAGTGGCAGAATAAAGATTTGCACCCCAGTCCTGTCACTTCAAATCCAGCATACTTTTAAAAATTCTTATTTGTATCTGTGGTTTTAGCTTTTGAATCACCTTCATTTCCAAATATCTTCCTCTGCCCCATGTTCCCAGCTTTCCAACCTTTGCAACAAAGATATTTTTTTCCAAAAGGGAGAGAAATAGGTTATCACACACTCATATACTACTGACCTCTGCAGAGGGGGAAAGGAGGCCAGTATACTCTTAAATTTATTTTCTAGTATTGTGATTTCATTGCTTTTGAGACCTCCCAGTGATGAAGTTTCATCTATCAATGCAGATCAATGATGGTTAGGAGCATTGACAGGCAGGGTCACCAAGCCCTAGAATGCCAAGGGGTGTCATAGGAGCATAGTTTTAGCTCTATAAGCATCATTGGAAGCCAGTAAACCAACTCCCACATTTTTATTTTGTTTTGTTTTTTATTTTGGTGGGGTAATGAGGGTTAAGTGACTTGCCCAGAGTTACACAGCTAGTAAGTGTCAAGTGTCTGAGGTCGGATTTGAACCCAGGTCCTCCTGAATCCATGGGTTCCAAAATCAACCCATGAAAGTAGTGAGATAGGTATGTGGCTTTCCACATCCATAAAATCCCACCTGTGGTCATTCTTTCTTTTGTATAATTTTTGTGTATACAGCTTTCTGGTTCTGTTTACTTCCCTTTCTGTACTACTGTACTATCTTCCCTCATAAGGATATTGTGTTGAAGCAGCATGGAGCATAGTCTAAAGAATACTGGATTTAAAATCATTACAAATTCTTGTTCTGGCACTTACTAGATGTTGGATATTGGGCAGGTCATTCAACCTCTCTGGACCTCAATTTCCTCATCTGTAAAATGATAGAATTGGACCAGATGACCTCTAAGACCCTTTCCAACTTCAAATCTCTGATCCTTTGACAGGTGCTTTGTAAACCCTAGTTATAAGTGTCTAAGCACTAATCAAATGGTAACTATGAAATACCAGGTCCTAGTTGTGTGGCAAATCCTAGGTAGTTGATGGTGGTATCAACAGGATTGAGTCAAACCATGGTTGAAGCTGATAGTAGCTAAGCATTCAGAAAGTCCTCAGGTGACTCAGATCCTGAAAATATTAACACTTGTGCACATGGCACAGCTATGGGTATTCAGATAATAACACTGTTTTTTAAAATCTGTTTGGTATTTTAAAGATCCACTTTCCTTTTTTGTAATCACAAATTATTTCAAATTTTGGTGCTTGTAGGGTTGGGGAAATAAGGGAAGAGGGTAAGGAGAAGTGGCTTATCAGTTCTCTGTCTCCTCACCAAATAGATTAGAGTTCTATGGCCCCTGACAAGAACAGCATAGCAATATTAGAGTGAGCTGGAGGAAGTCACATCAAGAGGGTCCCTATGTTCTAATTCAAGGAGTACAAATGCATGTTCATGGCAAACAGCATGCTGAGAGAGACACACACTGGTTTTTATCTGCAAGGTCTATTTAGAGGAAATGAGGGAGATGGAGCAAGTGGGGATGGAAAGGAGAGAAAGAGAGAAGGAAGAGGAAGAGAATGAGTAGGAAGAAAAGGAAGGAAGGTGCTCTTCTGTCACAGTGGAAAAATTTAGCCAACCTAAAGTAGATTAGGAAACAAGAGACCTGGATCCTAGTCAAACTCCATCATTGACTTACCTTGTAACTTTTTGGCAAGTCCTTTAACTGCCCTGGACCTCAGTTTTCTCCTCTGTAAAATAGATAGCTTCAGGATCCCTTACAATTCTAGAGCTAAGTTCCTATTATCTCTAAGATCTAAAGCCTCTTCAGCTGCTGTCTCCCTCCTCCCTTGCAGTCCCCTTCTCCTAGTGTTGAGTTTCTTCCTGGAACCTCCTTCATTCTCCAGTCTTCACCATCGCCCTTGTGTGAGTTCCCCTCCATTTTTGTCTCTCTTCTATGTGATTGATTCCCCCATTAGAATGTACATTTCTTGATGACAGGGATCATCTTTTCCCCTATATTGTATCTTTACCACTGAACATACTACCAGGCACATGCTCAACAAAGGCTTTTTGACTTGACTTCCCAACTTGGACCTTTCCTACCTTTCTGGTTTTCTTACACATTGCTCAAAAGAGATAAAAAAGATAATACATGTGTAGCACTCTTTCCTGAACTATTTCTGCATCTCCTACTCACCCTATTGATCCAGTTCCCCAGAGGATTGACTGCCTATTGCTACTCTCTCAACCAACATTCTAGGGATAACCCTGAGGAAGATGTAGATTTCTAGTACTGTTGCTCATGAGATCCTGCCAATGTGCTCCCCAATGATTACCAACCAGTTAACTAGCTTTTAGAAAGGGTGTTTTCTAGGCAGTTATCAGAAGGATAATTGTTACAAAAACATCACCCCAGATTAGGAGTTCAACTTACCCTTGTATATGCAAGGTCCTTGAGGGAAGCAGGTCAAACTTAGTACTTGTGTCCAGAGAGAAAAATCACAACTTCTGGTTACTGGAAACCCCCCTTTGCCTTGATGGAATCTTCATGAAGTTTCACTTTGGTTTAAGTCTCCATTGAACTTTGAGAGTTGGCTACCTTGTAGGTGTCTTTCATCAATATGTCCAGTTTGTCCTTGTTGCATCTCTGTTCATGATGCAGATGTTGCCATTAGTCACTACCGCTCCAGGGACACTGCTCCAATTCTGGTAGACACTGCTATAAATACCAAGAGGAACTGCAGATCTTCCAACTTTTCAAAGTTCACATTGGTCAAGGGGGTGGGAGAGGAAGGACAGAAACTTGATCCTTCATGTTAAGGACAATTCCTTCTCAGGAGCCCTTCACCATTGGTTTCAGTGACCATTTGCCTGGACTGCTGCTGGAATGTTCAATTCCAAACTGACTTTTTTGTTATACATTAGGTCCAGAGGCATGTCTGATTCTTTCAGTTAATTATAAGACACTTACTGTGTTTCTGGTCATCATCTGTCTTCAACTAATTATCAAAGCACTTAATCTCCTCCCAAATTGATTAAGAATGCATTTGTACTGTGATATTCTTCTCACCAACGCAATGGAACAGAAGAGTTCCAGGGAACTCATGATAGAAGAGGATCTCCAAATCCAAGATAAAAAAAGAAAGAACTGTGGAGTATAGATGCTGATTGAACCATATTATTTCTTTTGTTTTGGGTGCTGTTGGGTTTTTTTTTCTTTCTATTTTGAGGTTTTGCATCACTGCTCTGATTCTTTCTCTTGTAACAGGATTAATGCAGAAATAGGATTAATGTTATTATGTGTATATATATGTGTGTGTGTATATATATATATCTATATGTATATGTATATATATGTGTATATATATATATATATAGAGAGAGATAGATATATAGATATAGATATAACCTATATCAGATTACCTGCTGTCTAGGGGAGGGGGGAGGGAGGGGTGGGAGGGAGAAAAATCTGAAATTGTAAAGCATGTATAAACAAAAGTTGAGAACTATCTTTACATGTAATGGAAAAAATAAAATACCTCATACAAGAATGCTAGGTGGTGCAGTGGATTAAGCACCGGCCCTGGATTCAGGAGTACCTGAGTTCAAATCCGGCCTCAGACACTTGACACTTACTAGCTGTGTGACCCTGGGCAAGTCACTTAACCCCCATTGCCCCGCAAAAAAAAAAAAAGAAGAAGA
Source organism: Dromiciops gliroides (assembly GCF_019393635.1). NCBI lineage: Eukaryota > Metazoa > Chordata > Mammalia > Microbiotheria > Microbiotheriidae > Dromiciops > Dromiciops gliroides. Next base: position 17,693,830 of record NC_057861.1, on the reverse strand, counting down.
AGAATGAGTTTGTACAACCTTAGTTAAAACCTTCTTACCTTACTTTACACACAATGTTGACACTCCATTTCTATGTCCGTGACTTTACATTGACTATCCCCCATGACAAGAATACATGCCTTCCTCATCTCTACCTTCTTAAAATCCCTGTTTTTCTTAATGATCCAGCTCAAAGGATACTGTCTACATGAATCCTTTCCTGATCCTACCAACTGCTTCCTCCCCAAGCTACCATGCATTAATTTTCATTTTGTATATTATTATAGGTATTATTTCCCTCATCAGAATGTAAGCCTTATTAATTTTTTTTGCAGGGCAATGTGGGTTAAATAACTTGCCTATGGTCACACAGTTAGTAAGTGTCAAGTGTCTGAGACCAGATTTGAACTCAGGTCCTTCTGAATCCAGGTCTGGTGCTTCATCCACTGTGCCACCTAGCTGCCCCCAGAATGTAAGCCTTATGAGGGAAGACATTATTTCATTTTGGTTTTAGTCCCTTAGCCTTTAGGGCCTAGTACATGGAAGGAAATTAATAATTGCTTGTCAGTTCATTGATAAGGACCTTAGAGTTCTGACATTTGAATTCCCCCCAAAATTCAAGTCAACAAAGACTTGAAATGCTACTGTAGAAAAGTCAGTGTGACATGTACTGAGGCTTTAGGACAGATGTGACTCAGGCCCTGCCCTTAAGGAAAGTTTAATCTGATAGAGAAAGGACAAGTCTAGAAGAATCAGAAATGATGCAAAGAGTGAAAAAAAAAAAGACAAAGTGCTAGGAAAAAAGAACATTGTTTTCTGTTCTCAAATTCTTCCCAGGTTCAGCATTCCCAGTTCTAAGGCCCCTCCCAGATCTGAGATTCTCTGTTCTGGGGCCCCTCATCCTTTTGTTCTCTAAGAACATGTTCTCACAAACATGATGTCTTGACTTTCCAGTGAGTTAGATTTGAGTGAGGCGGACCTGTACAAAGTCATCAGCCTCACTCTCTCCTCTAGAGTTATGGAAGTCCACCGTAACCCTAACCCTAACTGTAACCCTAAGTGCTCACACTGTTGATGGCCCAGCATGCAGTGGGTAACCTTGGCCCTTTTAAATTAAGGTCTTTCCTAGGTTTCAGTTCACCCGAGGCCATACTTATTCAATGACTAAGGGGCTAGGTAAGAATTGAGATGAAAGATGACCCAATTTCCCATCCCAAATATATAAGTGTGGGAACAGGAGAAGATCCTCAGAGTTTCTGACCAGAATTAAAAAAGTGCTGTTTACACTCATTCTAAGCCATCAATCCCCAAACTATGTGCCATAGAGGTTTGGGCTGGGCCTATTATTGGCCATTCAATGAAAACCAGAATGATTTGGGTATGTTTTAAGGTCCTTCCCAGCTTTGAAACTCTCTGTCTTAAGGTCCCTTCTCCTATTCTGTGTTGTCCTACTCTGATAAGGCCCTCTAAGCTTTCATTTTATATGATAAGTGGGTTCTGCAGCTTCAAATCTATGGAACTGAGTATGGTAGTAATTATCTTGCAGTTTCACAATCTTTCCATTTTTCCATGTTCTAGATGAACCTGGCCATTGGAATGCACGAATTCTTCTTCTTCTTCTTTTTTTTTTTTGCAGGGCAATGAGCATTAAGTGACTTGCCCAGGGTCACACAGCTAGTAAGTGTTAAGCGTCTGAGGTCAGATTTGAACTCAGGTCCTCCTGAATCCAGGATCTGTGCTTTATCCACTGCGTCACCTAGCTGCCCCTGGAATGCATGGATTCTTGATCCCATCACCTGCCTTCCAACATACTGTGTGATGCCTGAGCAAATTGCTCAACCTCTCTATGTTTCACCAGGAAGACAGAAAGATGGAGAAGGATCCTGGAAAGCCCATCTGCTTTCTTCCTTGTGGGGAATAAAATGAGAGAAGGTCACTGGACTTTGAGCAATGTGAAGGAATTCATGACAACTTTCCAGAGAGGTCTTGGGTGGTTGCCAGTAGTCATGGAGAGGCCGAGCAGGGGTCAAATCCTGAATCCTCTTATGAGCTTAGGTTCATAGATGCACAGGATCATAGCATTTAGAGCTGAAATGAACCTTAGCGCCCATCTGGTTAAACCACTTTCATTTTGCAGAGGAGGGGACGGAGAGATTAAATGACTTGCCAAATGTCACTGGTTCCATAGCCCATGATTTTTCTTCTTGCTTCAGAGACTGCCACCTCCTCTGTGAAGTTTTCCCTGATTCCCAGGTCAGCAATGACCTCATTTACCTCCCCCATAACACAGTCTCTGCCCTTGACTTCACTGGGCACTTTAAGTTAGGTGTCAAAATGAGAGCATGCAGAAATGAAGACACAAGATTTCTGAGTTATAAGATAAGTTGAAGAAGAAATAGAATTAGATTGGTAGGCAGATATATCAGATATGTTAGAGTATAGATTCTTTTCAGGTATTGATTGGACTAGATGGGTTGCTGAGATGCTTTCCAAATCTTAAATTCTGAGGTTATGGTGATATCGTAATACAGTTAAAAACACATCTTTTGCAAGAAAAAAAAGAAGGAAGGAAGGAGAGAAAGCACCTTTTGATCCTTTCCCATTCCCTACTGGGTGTGCCAGTGCCAGAGGTCATAGAACCCTGGCAGTGAGAGTAATGACTTTAACTGAAGGTGTCTAAATAGGAGGCTGAATGATAACTACTCAGGGATGTTTAAAATAATAATAGGGGGCAGCTAGATGGCGCAGTGGTAAAGCACCGGCCCTGGATTCAGGAGGACCTGAGTTCAAATCCAGCCTCAGACACTTGACACTTACTAGCTGTGTGACCCTGGACAAGTCACTTAACCCTCATTGCCCTGCAAAAAACAAACAAACAAACAAAAATAATAATAACAACATTTATATAACACTTTCTATGTACCAGATACTGTGCTGATCCTCACAATAACCCTGCAAAGTAAGTGCTATGAGTATCCCCATTTTACAATTGAGGAAACTGAGGCATACAGAGATTAGATGACTTGCCTAGGGTCACACAGCTAGTATGTGTCTAAGGCTGGATTTGAACTCAGGTGTTGCTGATTTCAGGTCTGACGGTGGGTTTGACTAGATGAACTCTGTGGTTCTTTCTAACTCTGGTCACTTAGTAGAGAAGCATTTATTAAATACATGCTAGGCACTAGGCATCATGCTAAGTTATGGGGATGTACTTACTGTGGGCAGACACAACCCCTGATCCAAAAGACCTCAATCTAATGGGAGAGACACCATGCAAACGGCCATATGCAGACTAGATCCATGCAGGGAAAATTAGAGGTAACGTCCCAGGGAAGGCATGAGGATTAAGGGGCACCAGGAGAAGCTTCTTGCAGAAGGTGGTATTTAAAAATTTTTTTTTTTTTTTAGTGAGGCAACTGGGGTTACGTGACTTGCCCAGGGTCACACAGCTGGTAAGTGTTAAGTGTCTGAGGCCGGATTTGAACTCAGGTACTCCTGACTCCAGGGCCAGTGCTCTATCCACCTAGCTGCCCCTTATTTTTTAAATTTTTTAAATTTTATTTTTTCAGAAGGTGGTATTTTAAACTGAGAAAGCCTGGGAAGTCAGGAGGCAGAGACAGGGAGGGATAGCATGGAGACATAGAAGACAGCCAGAATGAGGGGATGGAGAGTCTTGTGAGAGGAATGGCAAGGAAGCCAATGTCACTGGATTGGAGAGTGTGTGGAGAGAATACTGGAGAGCTAGGAAGATACCAGGGTATGAAGGCTTTATCACATCAACCCTGCACCCCACACCTCCTCAATACCACCTGAGGCCCCACTCTCCCTCTGATTGGACAGGGTACTGGGTGGACAGTGGTGAGCCTCTTCCAGATCTTCCATGTAAGGAGCCATCTCATCATTGTCCACCCCACTATCCTCCTCTGGACTCCATCATGCTTCTGTTCAGGGTATCATTTCCCCCATCCTGATCTTTCCTTTTTTTATTTTCTTTCTATGTGTTGTAGTACTGGGTCATCCCTAGTTGTCTTGACTTATGTATTGCTGCTGGACTCCTGATGACTCTGAAGGAGGGCCTGAGGCTGAAGCCTTTTCATAGCCCTGTCTCACTTAAATTCACTTGCAAATCAAAACATCTGATATCATTGGTCCTCTTTGAGAATGAAGGACAACCATACCAATCAAACTACCAAAAATTATTTTATAGAGCTAGAAAAAAATAACAAAATACATCTGGAAGAATGAAAAGTCAAGAATATCAAAGGAATTAATGAAAAAAAAGATGCAAAGAAAGATATCCTACCTATAACAGATCTAAATCTATATTACAAAGCAACAATCATCAAAACTATTTGGTACTGGCTAAGAAATCGAGTGGTAGATCAGACAGAAGAGACAGTAGTAGATTACTATAGTAATCTACTGTTTGATAAACCCAAAGACTCCAGCTTCTGGGATAAGAACTCACTGTTTGACAAAAACTGCTGGGAGAAGGAAGGACGAACAACAATATGTGTTGTTGTCCCCCATTAGATTGTGAGTTTTTTGAGTGGAGACTCTCTTTTGCCCCAGTGCTTAGCGTAGTGTTTGGCACATAGTGAGCACTTAATGAATGTTTATTAATAGATTATTGAGGGGCAGCTGGATGGCGAAGTGGATGGAGCACCAGCCCTGGATTTGGGAGTACCTGAGTTTGGGTCTGGCCTCAGACACTTGATACTTGCTAGTTGTGTGGCCCTGGGCAGGTCACTTAACCCCAATTGCCTCACTAAAAAAAATAGATTATTGAGTATTGAGTTGGGAGAGGTATGATATGGTCAATTCTTAACTTTATGAAGATCAATATGGCAGCTGAGTGGAGAATGGATTGGAGTGGGGAAAGACTGGAGGAAGGCAGACCCACCAGCAACTATTGTAATAGACCAGGTGTGAGGCAATGAGAGACTTTACCAAGATGGTGACAATGTCAGAGGAGAGAAGGAAGCAAATTTAGAGACATTACAAAGGTAATTGACAGGTCTTAACAACAGATTGGATATGGAGGTTAAGAGAGAATGAGTACTTGAGAATCACATTTAGGTTGCAAATCTGGGTGACTGTGAGGATAATGGCGCCCTTGATAGTAATAGGGAAATTGGGAAAGGAGAGGGTTAGGGATGGGGAGTAAGGATGAGTCCACAGACCTTCAAGATTCTTAGACCAACCTCCTCATTTTATAGATAAGGAAATATGGCACAATAGAAAGAGTTCAGGATTTGGAGTCACATAACTGGGTTTCTTGTGATCTTGGGTAAGTCACTTCCATTTTTCTGGAACTCTGTTGCTCTTCTGTAAGATGGAGGTGGGGTGGGAGGTCGAACAAGAGGATATCTAAGGTCTTCCCCAGCTTTAAATCTCTGAAATGGTGGCTCAGAGAGGGTTTTCAGTTTGACCAAGGTCAAGGTGGTAAATGGCAGAGAACTCAGGTTTTCTGACTGAATCCAATGAGTAGATGCAATTGCTTGAAGTTTAAATTCAATTCAAGGGCAGCTAGGTGGTGTAGTAGATAAAGCACCGGCCCTGGGTTCAGGAGGACCTGAGTTCAAATCTGTCCTCAGACACTTGACACTTATAGCTGTGTGATCCTGGGCAAGTCATATAACCCTCATTGCCCCACAAAAAGTTAAATTTAACCACATGCCATCTACCAGGGCCTTGGAAAGCCCTCCTTTATCTCTTGACATCTTCTCAAATGTTGTTCTTCTAAGAATTTGCCCCTTTACCTAATTCTCCAAGGAGGTAAAGGCCTCTGGTCATCAGAAAATCCTTGATAGCTTTGCAGTGTGATTGGGATTAGAGTAGCAAAAGCCACCTTGCTATGTGATAAAACACCGCTGAACAAATCTGAGCACACAAGAGTTGAGGAGGACAAGGGTCTACATGTGCATGCAAAAACTACAATTTATAAGAAAGCTCAGAATGAGAGGCCAAATAGCAGTACATGTGAGATTTAGCCTCCTGTCTTTTGTGTTGCTGTTGAATTTTTTACATCTGTGTTGGAATGAGAGTTCTGTTTTCCATTTTTCTTTCTGATGAGCTTGGGATGCACCAAACTTTGCTAATTAAACTCAGTATGTGCTAGACTAGGCGTTGTATGTCACCAAAGCCCATTTCTAGTCCCTAGACCTGTTATTTTAAATTGGTGCAATTATTTACCTTATCCAGTAATATATTTTTTGTCCTCTGGTGCCTACTAGACCCTAGCACAAAACAAATGCTTTAATAAAATTGGGATATTGCTGCCTAGGAGTGGCGAGGTTGCATTATTAGAAACCGTCGCGAGTGACAGGAGTTTGGGATGTTTCAATGAATCATTGCCTGATATTTCTTTCTTGCTACATATATATGATTAGCAAACGTTGTCTGAGCGCTGATTAACTTTGTTTATTTCTTAATTGGGTTTAGGATCGTCTGTCTCGCGGTTAAGAAATAATTGTTTGATTAATGTGTTGGAATTTACATTTTCATTAAGCTCCAGAATAAGTTCTGTACCAATTAGCTGTAGCAGTAACATGCAGATCTGGGACAACCCAAATTGCAATTTTTGCCCATTAAGTAATAACTGTTATATTGATTGGTGATAATGGGGCATGGATAGTAAATACACATTAGGCTGAATTTAGATTATATAGTAACTGGGTGCCAGAGGACAGTCAGTTCACATGATTCCTCTGCATGCCAGCTATATTCCCCATATACAGTGTCCCATCTCCTACAACTGTGAATTTGCACAAGTGATTTCACCATATCTGAAATACGTTTGTCATCACCTCCTTCTTGGAGAATCCTTAGTTTCCTGTAAAGAACAGCTTCAGTCCTCCCTCTTAGATGTGACTATTTGTTTTATACCTCTAGTTATTAGCCCTTGTTCATTCAATAAATTACTTTGTCATTTGTTGTTGTTCATCCTTCATTCTCAAAGATGACCAAGGACGTCACAAGGGTGATGTCTTGACATGGGCATGAATTGAATTTAAGTGAGGCGGAGCTGGGCAAAGTCATCAATCTCACTCTCTCCTCCAGAGTCATTGGGAGTCCAGTGACAAAACAAAAGACAAGATGACTGGCATTGGCCCAGCACTTCGTCAATATTTTTTATAAGTAGACTGTATATAGTCTCTGGGCTCACTGTCCCTATCCTAATAGGCTTCCAGGTTGGGTTCCCAGAGCAAGTCTGCTAATCTATCTTTCCTCAGGATTCTAGGGAGTAGCCCTAAGGAGTTATGGTATTCTTTAAGAGATATTGTTCTGAGCCCCTATCCAGTATATAACCTCTCAATAGCAATTGACCAGTTAACATTGTCCAACTATCATCTAAGAAGTGACTAATATCAATTACCTGATATCTCCTTATTCTGGGCAGCTAGGTGTCCCAGTGGATAGAGTGCCAGGCTGGAGTCAAGAAGACTCATCTCTCTGAGTTCAAATTTGGCCTTCCTTTACTAGCTGTGTGACCCTGGGCAAATAACTTAATCTCATTTGTCTCAGTTTATTCATCTGTAAAATGAAACCATTCCAGAATCTTTGCCACAAAAATCACAAATGGGATCACAAAGAGTCAGACATGACTGAAATGACTTAACATCTTCTTAATATTATGTGTAATCAGTTAAATCAAGTCACCAGGCATTTGTTAATAAACTACTATGTTCTAGGCATATTAAATGTTAAATGCTAAGGATGCAAAGAAAGGCAAAAAAAATGTAATTAATAAATATCACTTAGCCTTTATGGAATGATATTAAGGGACAATCTATAGAAAGAACCAACATACAAAAGTAACAGCCATATTGTAAGGATAACCAACTGTAAAACACTTAACTATTCTGATCAAGACAATGATCCAAGACAATTCCAAAGGCCCCATGATGAGAAATGCTGTCTGCCTCCAGAGAGAGGACTGATGAACTTTGAAGGCAGATTGAAGCATACTTTTAAAAATTTTGTTAAGTTTTCTTGTTTTACTATTTTTGGTCTGTTTTCTTTTGCAGCATGACTAATATGGAAATACGTTTGACATGACCTTACATGTATGATCAAAATTAAAGTGCTTGTCTTTTTTTTTTTTTTTTAGTGAGGCAATTGGGGTTAAGTGACTTGCCCAGGGTCACACAGCTAGTAAGTGTTAAGTGTCTGAGGCCGGATTTGAACTCAGGTACTCCTGACTCCAGGGCCGGTGCTCTATCCACTGCGCCCCCTAGCTGCCCCAGTGCTTGTCTTCTTAAGGAGGGGAATAGGGGAGGGCAGAGGGAGAGAATTTGGAACTCAAATTAAATAAAATGATTGTTCAAAATTCTTTTACATGTAATTAAGAAATATTTAGGGCAGCTAGGTGGTGCAGTGGATAAAGCACTGGATTTGGATTCAGGAGGACCTGAGTTCAAATCCAGACTCAGACACTTGACATTTAACTAGCTGTGTGACCCTGGGCAAGTAACTTAACCCTCATTGCCCTGCAAAAAAGAGAAAGATTTAATGAAATAAATAAAAATAATTTTAAAAAAGAATTAATGCACAAGCACCTCTCAAACTAGGGGCATCCCCTTTTATCTACGCATTCTCCATGCCCCTGGGAAGAGTAGACTCAGACTTAAAATGGTGACTACAAAATATTTCTACTACTATCAAACTCACTTTTGTTTGCAACATAGCCAATGGACCAGACACTTTCTTGCTCACAGAGTTTTAGATGCTAGATTGGTCCATTGTTGTAATGGGTCAAACAGGTCCTTCTTGAAGGACAGATTTTTCCCAGGCTCAGCCATCATCCCCCTGTGGATCCTCAGAAGCTCACAAGCTTCTATCCTGATTTGTTCTATCTCTGATACTCATTCACCTAAGAGCAAGAAAGGTTATGTATTTTGTATTTACTTATTTGTGTTTTGGGGCAGCTAGGTGGTGCAAAAGATAAAGCACTGGTCTTGGAATCAGGAAGACATCTTCAAATCTGGGTTGCAGACACTCACTATGTGACCCTGGGTGCGTCACTTAACCATTTTTGTCTTAGTTCCTCATCTGTAAAATGAGATAGAGAGGAAATGGCAAACCACTCCAGTACCCTTGCCAAGAAAGCCTCCAAAGGGGTCTCGAAGAGTCCCCCCCCCCAGAAGAATGTAAGTTCCTCAAGGGCAGGCATTGCTTTTGTATCTCCACCACCTAGCACAATGCTTGGCACAGAATAGGTGCTTTGTCTGTTGAATCTTTGACACAACACATTTTCTAGAGATTGTGTAACCCAGATTCTTGCCTTTTCCCTGGATGGTTTTGATTTTAATTAGTAGGTGAGTTCATTTTATGGCTCTCATTCAGTCATCACCATTGACAAGAGATCAAATTCCAATATGGAAGGTTAGATATGCTGGTTCTATCAAACGTGTCATCACTTCCCAGATCTGCTCTTAGATGTACACCATTATCTGGTGCAAGGCCCTACAGTGAGCTACATAACACCTGGATAGACCACACAAGAACCTGATTTCCTTCCTGGGAATTTCAGCAGCCACAGCCACAGCCATAGCCATGTACAACAGTGAGTGAAGACCAAAAGCAAACTCTGTTGCTGTAGCGTTACCATTGTAAGTTTCTTGGAATCTTAACTTTAAGGCTTATGTTCACAAACTTACGGCATGTATTGCATGGTGATGCTCAATTGGCTGGTCTGATAATGGTAATTGATTGGTTGGGTGGTTGCTGTCCTTTGTTCTTGAAGAGGACCAAAATGACAGCACTATGTTCGAGTCAAGTTACAGTGTCTCCAACCGTGGCACATCAGACCAATATGAGCTTGGAAAACTCGACTATTTGGGCATAAATAGTCCATGTGAACATTTAGGATGGGTTCTCTCAAATTGCGCATCTCACATTTCTTTTGATCTACTTCAATTCAGCTTTGCTCAGAGAGCACAGTGCCTGCTTTGCTGCAGGTATGCCATGCTGGGTGTACCTGCATCACATAATGCATCTTATAATGGCATACCAGCATTCAAGGAAACATAATGCTAGCTGATTCTTCCATAAACCAGGAATGAGCAGAAGCCCTGAAAGTAATTTTTCATGCATGGCCCCAATGTGTTCTGCTCTGGTATTTGCTGTTAACAATCCTATTTTTAGAGTTTATTAAATGCTTCTTTTTTTTTTTTTTTTTACAAAACTCCTTGGAGGTAGGGAGTACAATTGTTACTCCTGTTCTTAGAGATGAGGAAATTGAAGTCAGTTGATTTGGCTTGGGTTATACAGCTAGTAAGAAGCAGGATTGGGACTTTGACTGAGGTCTCTTGTTTAAAATTCCATTGCTCTCTCCCGAGGAAAATAGCTGGTGGGGTTTTTTTGTATATACATTTAAGGACAACTCAGAACTCATTTACAAGCAATTCACAAAATTCTGGGGGTTACTTTCCTATTCTACTGATGATCTGTGACTAATCTTTGATTCTAAGTCAGTTTCCACGTGTGATACATGCAAACATGATCTCAAAATTACTGGTGACCCCAAGAACAGTAGAGAAACTGTGGGAGCAGGCAGGTTGTAGCATATTTCTGGTGATGATCTATACTCAAGAAGTGGTGCAAGGAAATGTTTGATCAGAGACAGGAAGTAGGCTGGTCATGCTAAAAGAGTGAAGGATAACAGAGAGATGGGCCACATGCTGCATCAGTAGTCACAAAATGTAAAAATAACCATGGGAAGGCCTCCATTATATTGGATGCATCTTGTACAGAAAATCTACATCTAGATAGAACAACATGTTTTTGCTGGCCAAAACCCTAAATTACAAGCAGTGATTTTGTTCCTGGCTGGCAGATACAAAAAAGTCAGGAATCTCTCTCTCTCTCTCTCTCTCTCTCTCTCTCTCTCTCTCTCTCTCTCTCTCTCTCTCTCTCTCTCTGTGTCTGCCTCTCTCTGTGTGTCTGCCTCTCTCTGTCTCTGTCTCTCTGTCTGTGTCTCTGCCTCTCTGTATGTGTCTCTGTCTCTCTGTATCTCTGCCTCTGTCTCTCTGTCTTTGTTTCTGCCTCTCTCTGTCTCTCTGTTTCTCTCTGGTTTTCTCTCTGTCTCTGCCTCTCTCTCTCTGTCTCTGCCTCTCTCTGTCTCTATCTCTGCCTCTCTCTGTCTCTCCCTCTGTCTCTGTCTCTCACTCTCTCTGTCACTGTGTCTTTCTGTCTGTGTCTCTGTCTGTGTCTCTCTCTGTCTCTGCCTCTCTCTCTGTGTCTCTGTCTCCATTTCTGCCTCTCTCTGTCTGTCTCTGCCTCTCTCTATCTCTTTCTCTGTCTCTCTCTGTCTCTGTCTCTCTCTGTCTCTGCCTCTCTCTCTATCTCTGTCTCTGTCTCTCATACACACACATACATACAAAGTCAAAAGTATAGTCCCATTTTCTGCTTGCCCCTAGGTTCATTTGCATGCCACTCAGGGAACAGGTCAGATCTGAGAGAAGCCTCATGAACCCAGCCAACACATAGTTCCTATAGAATTTTGTTGGGTGAAGTTCATTATAATCAGGATTTGACAGATGTCAAAGAGAATTGTCTAACACCAAGTCAGATAGTTGGTTGGGGCCATGGTCATTTAGTTAAGTTGAGAAATAGTCAAAGGAACAGACTTATTCTTAGCCTAGAGCCTCTGCAGGTTGTCTAGATGAGAGCTCATAGATTTAGGTAATTTGCTAAAAGAATTTTATCCATCTTTCATCAAGGAGAGGCTTACTAGCTATTTCACCCTAGTAATGCAAACAGCTTAGCACTTAGCACAGTGTTTGGCAAAGAAATGATTATTGATATAGAGAAACATATGACCACAAAGAGGCTAAAAAGATTATCAGAAGATGGAAAGAGAAAGTAGTTCTATGATCATAAGACATATGAAGACATTCAGCAGAAATTATATGATGCCCATGTTGAAACTAGTATATGTCAGAGGCTTTGAGGTATTAGAGGTATGACTTGATCCAGTCACATATGTACCATGGCCACACATGTGAATCTTCCACCTCAGTGCTATCCTAGGGTCCTCACTTTGGCTTGGTGCCAAAAAGTGAAGCCTGAATTCCAGGGAAACCACTTGGTCTAGGTAGAACCATCCTAAGTAGTTCTGGATGGCCCTCTGATGTTAGGAATGGTGAAATTTTATATCAAAGAATCCAAATGGATCTAGAACCTTTAGCAAATGAGTCTCAAGGTAAGTTCAAAAGAGCACTGAGCTCCTTTGGAATCAGGGACTACATGTTCACTGATATTTCTTAGTCATTCTACCTGACTCTCTATATATGTGCCCCAATCCCATCTCCCTTGGGTGAAGGGGCACTCCTCCAACCTGCCTGAAGGGTTGAAAATGAAATCTTCCAGATGAGTCACAGGATAATTAGCCCCTTCATTTTGTGTTTTTCTATTTAAATTTATATTGATATAGTTTATTTTTATATCACTTACATTTTCCAATATATTCTTCCTCTTCTACTTCTCATGACAAACCAGCCCATAAAATAAAGAAAAAAGATTGGGGAGAAATAGTTTCTCAAAATGAACCAATATATCAGCAGAGGAGGAGATAATAAGTATTTATTAAGTACCTACTGGGGTAGCTGGGTGGTCCAGGAGATAGAAAACAGACTGGAATCAGGAAGACCTGAGTTCAAATCTGGCCTCAGACACTTACTAGTTGTGTGACCCTGGGAAAATGACTTAATCTCATTTGCCTCAGTTTCCTCATCTGTAAAATGAGCTGGAGAAGGAAATGGCAAGCCACTCCAGCATCTTTGCCAAGAAAACTTCAAATGGGGCCATGATCGAAAGCAACGATGTACCTACTATGTGCCAGGTACTGTGCTAAGGTTTTACAAATATCTCATTTGATACTTACAACAACCCTGGCAAATAGGTACAATTTTTATCCTCATCTTACAGTTGAGGAAACTGAGCCAGACCAAGGCAAAGTTCTTTGCCCAGGGTCACATAGCTAGCAAATATCCAAGGCTGGGTGTAAACTCAGTCTTACTGACTCCAGGCCTGGTACTATACCAACTGTGCCACCAGCTGCAAATATATAGCAGCCATATATATATATACACATACATACACACATTTACATATGTATACACATATATTCATACACACATACATGGTTCCACTACCATAGTCTAGCACCTCTACAAATAAGGGAGGGAAGTGACCTCATAATATTTCCTTGGGACCAAATTTTGTCATTGTAATTTTACTGCCTTTAGTTTCAGGGTTTTTGTTTTAGGGCTGGGGGATGGTGGTTGTTTTTAAAATATCATAGTAGTCATTGTGTTTATTGTTTTCCATGTTCTGCTTACTCCACTTTGTATCAGTTCTAATGAGTATTTTCATGCCTCTCTGTATTCTTCATACTCATCTTGTTTTGCTGCATAGTGAGATTTCATCATATTTATGTGTCCCATTTTGTTTAACCCATTGCCCAATCAATGGGCACCTACTTTATTTCTAGTTCCTTGCTATCATAAACAGTCCATGGAGAGGGGCAGCTAGGTGGTGCAGTAGGTAAAGCACTGGCTTTGGATTCAGGAGTACCCGAGTTCAAATCCAGCCTCAGACACTTGACACTTAACTAGCTGTGTGACCCTGGGCAAGTCACTTAACCCTCATTGCCCTGCAAAAAAACAAACAAACAAAAAACACACACAAAAACCCAGTACATGGAGGTTCCAAAGGCCAGCTCTTATAAGTCATTGGATGATAGAGAATAAGAACAGGAAAGGAACTCAGAGACATTTAGTCCAACCTCTTCATTTTGCAGATGAGGGTTAAGGAGATTCAATGAATTACCCATGGTCACACAGGTCAGTATCAGAAGTAAGATTTGAAGCCCCATTTTCTGACCCCAAATTTAGCACTCTTTCCTTTGAATCACTCCAAGTCAGCAGCCAAGAATTCTCAGGAACTGGGGAAAAACTCGGTGTTAGGCACTCAGTGGATGCAGAGGGCAACAAGAGACATTACCCTTGTGCATGTCTGTCGCTTTTATCCCAAACTCCCTGAACAAACACACCATGTCTCCCAGGAGCAGATCTCATCACCTACAAGCTCCCAAAGAGCAGCCTGCTGAGAGTTGGGGCCATTAACTCTCTGCTAGCAAAGCTTTTGCTGAGCTGAGAGGAAAGTGAATTGTGAGCTGAGAGGAAACCTTGGAGAAACCCCTTGAACAGAGAAATTATAGCCAGCTAATGAAAATGGTCCTGAGGATTACTGCAGGTAAAACAACAGCTCTGGTTGGCTAAGGTGGGGCTGGGGGTGGGGGGTGGGTTGGGGATGGGGTGGCAGGAGAAGGTCTCAGGCGCAGTAAAATCATGAGTATTTCCAGAACCACAGCTGGACACATCCCTGGGTTATTCACTTTCTGATTCCTTGTTGATACAATTAAAAACTCTTTGTCCTTTGTTCTCCCTGTTTCCCTGATCATAGAATCCAAACCAATGGAAATAGAAGTAATGCTTGAATCAAATGCACAAAGTTTCCTCACCTATAAAATAAGAAGTTTGGTGAGATGATGCCTAAAGCCCCTTCATCCCTCGATATCTCAATTTCTGAACACAGGTTTCCCATAACACTCAGGGCCCAAGATGATTGAAAAAAAAATCTCAGTGTAAACGGTCATCGTTGAAACTTAGAAATGAATGAAATGTGAAAAATTCTGGTAACGAAGGTGACCATCACTTGACTTCACTCCAAGGAGGAACTGATGGTGTCTTAGAAAGGTGATTTGGTTCAGAGCCCTAAGATTCTGGCTGGGATTTTTCATATTGCTAACCCAAGCCTTCTGGCTCATCCTTACTTCTGTTGCCTATGTGCGCTTCTGGGTGAGGGAAGATCAGTCATGCTGGGTGATGAGATGTCTGGGGATGGTGGGAGGTAGAAAGGCAAGGAATCTTAGGAAGCCTTAAAGAGAATCACAATGTCTAAATGAGTTGCTTTAATGTACTCTATCTCACTTAGGTAACATCTAGAGTATTATGTTCTGTTCTGGGGGTCATTTTAGAGAGGACATTGCCCATTAATTTTCAAGTCTCATCAATTCTACAACTCATCCCACTTGTCCCCTTCTCTCCACTCACACCACAGCCCCCTTAGTTCAGGACTTCATCACTTCTTGCTTAGAAAGGTAGGTGGGAGAGATAGAAAGGAGAGTGAGGAAGAACTAAGTTCAAATCCTGCCTCAGACATTTTCTAGCTGTGCAAATCTGGACAAGTCACTTAAACACTGTCTGCCTCAGTTACTTCATCTGTAAAATGGGGCTAATCATAGCACCTACTTACCGGGGTTGTTGTGAAGATCAAATGAGATAATACTTTTGAAGTGTTTTGCAAACCTTAACGTATAATAGCCTCTTATTTGGTCATCCTGCCTCCAGTCTTTCACCATCTCTAATTCATCCTTTTCACAACTGCCAAATTGATATTCCGAAAGTACAGGTCTTACTACATCACTCCCCTGCTCAAGAAGTTTTAATGTCTCCCTATTGCCTCTAAAATCAAATGCAAATGCCTTTATTGGGTATTTAAACCCTTTTACGACCTGGTTCTAGATTACTTTTCAAGATAATTATACAGTACTCCTCTCTCATGCATTCGACATTCTAGCCAAATTGTCCTACTTGCTCTTCTCTTTTTTCTTTCTTCATTCTATTTCATGCATGCCTTTGAAGAGACTCGATCCCATGCTTGAAATCCTCTCCCTTGCAAAACTTGAAAGTGCTGTATAAATGTGAACATCATCATCATTTTTATTTTATATTTATATACAATATTTATATTTTTTTATACACACATGTGTTTGTTGTATAAACTTAAGTGTATTATTAAGTTTGCTGTTTCAGCCAATAGAATGTAAGCTCCTTGAGGGCAGGGACTATTTTGTTTTGCCTTTATATCCCCAGCACCTAATGAAGTATCTTATCCCCAGTGTTTAGCACACAGCGCTGGGAACATAGTAGGTGCTTTAAGGTGGTCATTGATTGATTTAGTAAATGATACCTAGTTGATTGGTTGCCATGGACATGCTGCAACAGAATGATATGGCCAGAACGGTGAGGGAAATTCCATGTAGGGATTAACTGAAGGAGTGTTTAGCATGAAGAAGGGAAGACTCCAGATTGGGCAGCAGAGAGTGGAGATGAGACTTGTCTTTGAGTGAAGGATTGTCAAGTAGGAGGGGGATTAGCTGAGTTCTGCTTGGCCCCAGTGAACAGAACCAAATGTAATGGGTTGCAGAGAAGTAGATTTCATTTTGATGGAAGGAAAAGCTTCCAAACCACTGGAATTGATCCAAATGAAATGGACTGCATTGGGAAAGAGTGAACTCTTTATCACTGGGGTCTTCATTTAGAGACTGACTGGTCTCTTTCTGGGGATGTGGTAGAGGGGATTCTTGTGGAGGTCTGGGTTGGACTACGTGGCCTCCAAGGTCCCTTCCATCTCTAAGGCTCTGATTCTGTGAAGCTCCTATTCCCAGATCTCAGAGGTCTGTGGATGCAGCCCTGATTTACCCTGTCCCTCTCACTTTTCAGATTTCACTTCTTTTAGAATTCCTACTGTGGGGGAAGATGGGGGGCAGGGATCCTCTGTTTTGCAGAGGTGTCCTCTGTTCCAGGAGATTCTTCTGTATTGAGAGATGGTGTGGAGGCGACGGGAGCAGCTGCGCTGAGTCTTAGAAAGCCAGCTGGAGTTTTCTCAGGTCTTTGCTTGGGGGAGTTACTGAAACCCATCTTCCTTCCAGACTCCCAGAAGCCTGGCTGCTTCATGGGAACAGACCTGCTGGGGAGAAGTCCTTGTTCTTGGCAGGAAGTACAAGGAGATCAGCCTCCCCCACAACCGTTTCTGAGTACTTAGAGCTTCTGGGCTCCCAGGGAACTATGAGAACAAGGCAGCCTGTGCAACATGACACCTGCTACTAAGCAGTGCCATGTCCTTTTGGACCAAAAAGTTGGTTGGAAACAGTGGGCACATTGGCTCGGGAATCAGAGGACATGGGGTTCAAATTCTGCATTTCCAACATGACCTTAGGCTAAGCACCTGAGCTCTCTGTGTCTCAGTTTCTTCATCTGTAAAATAAGGGGAAGAGTGATCTGACTTGATGGCTTCTAAGGTCCCTTCCAGCTCTTAATCTATGAACCAGGCCTCTTGGTTCCTGTGTGATCTTGGGCAAACATCATCTCTCTGGGCCTCAGTTTCCTTATCTGCAAAATGAGGGAGTTGATCCATTTGGCCATTGACCTCTCCTTCAGCTCGAAATCCACTAATCCAGTCTCAGCTTTTTCATCAGTATAATAAAGGGGAGAGGGGGAGGGTCTGACTTGATGGCCTCTGAGGTCTTTGTCATTGATAAATCTATGATCCCATGATACTCTAAGTCCTGTGACTCATTGGAAAGTGTCCGTGGAAAGGGCAGCTAGGTGGAGCAGTGGATAAAGCACCAACCCTGGATTCAGGAGGACCTGAGTTCAAATCTGACCTTAGACACTTGACACTTACTAGCTGTGTGACCCTGGACAAGTTACTTAACCCTCATTGCCCCACCAAAAAAAAAAGACTAAGGAAACTGTCAATGGAGAGAACTATCATGCCAGCTATTCACATTTATAGTTCTTACTCTGTGAACTCACATTGATATTGAAATCATACACATCACCCAGGTGACCTCACTTGCTGGGCAGCTGTTCTTCCTATCCCCCAGGGACCAGAGGATCCCTGTGGAAAGTACATTGGACTGATGGTCAGGCGATTGACCAACAAGTATTGATTAGGCACCAATTTGTGTCAAGCGCTGTGCTAGGCACACGAATAAGGACATCGGAATCCTGGGCTCACTTCTACTACAAAATTCTCCTATGACTCTGAGACCTCGGTTCCTCAGCTGTTCCAGTCTGCTATGACACGACTGGTACTTGAGGGAGGTGATGATGATGGTAAGTATAATCTATGTAGCACTTTCAGGTTTACAAAATACTTTATGTATGTTAACTTACTTGATCCTCACAACAACTCTGGAAAACAGGTTCAATTTTTATCCCCCTTTTACAGATGGGGAGACTGAAACTGAAAGGGGGTGAGGTGACTACATTCCCATAGCTAATAAATGTGAGAGGCAGGATTTGAACTTAGTTCTTCCCGACTCCAGGACTAACACTCCTTTCACTTCATCACTTAGCTTAGAGCACAGGAAGCTGATGGAAGACAGAATAGGCTTAATGAGAGAGGGACCTTTTAACTTTTATCTTTATATTATATAAATAATATATCATATCATACCATATATATATATATATGCCTGGCAAACAGTAAGTGCATAATAAATATATGTTGATAAATGGATATTTGTGTCAATTCTTTTTTTTTTTTTGGTGAGGCAATTGGGGTTAAGTGACTTGCCCAGGGTCACATAGCTAATAAGTGTCAAGTGTCTGAGGCTGGATTTGAACTGAGGTCCTCCTGAATCCAGGACTGGTGCTTTATCCACTGTGCCACCTAGCTGCCCCATTAATTCTTTATATATTTTTGAATATCAGACTCTTATCAGAAATGTTTTGTTCACTGAGTTGACTGTATTGTTCCTCAGACATTTACTAGCTGTGTGCAAGACACTTAACCACTGTTTGGCTCAGTTTCCTTATTTGGGAAATGGGGATAATATTAGACACTAGCTGTGTGACCCTGTGCAAGACATTTAACCTCTGTTTGCCTCAGTTCCTTCATCTATGAAATGGGCACAATTATATCACCTACCTACCCAGGTTGGATCAAATGAGGTAATCATAATGTGCTTAGCACAGTGCCTCACATATAGTAATCTGGTGTTGTTATTATTATTATCATTAATCATTCCACTGTTATAGCTGTGTGAGGGTGGTAGAAACTGAAGCATTTTAGGAAGAGAATTTAGGTCCCTTGCACCCCAATACTCCAGAGATTCTGGCCTCCTTTAGTTCCCCTAATGCTCCATCTTCCTTCTGTCTTCTTGCTGTCAGTCCCCTATGCCTGCTGACCTCTCCCTCCTTGCTTCCCTTAACATCCCTAGCTTTTTTTCAAGACTCAGCTCAAAAATTATTTCTTTTTTTTCTTGGTGTTTCTTTAAACAAAATTTCAATCCCAGTTACATGTAAATATAGTTTTCAACATTTGTTTTAATAAGATTTTGAGTTCCACATTTTTCTCCCTCCCCCCTCCCCCCAACAGGAAGCAATCTGATATAGGTTATGTATGCACAATCACATTAGATATATTCCTGCATTAGTCATGTCAAACATCATTTCTGCTGGGGGTGGGGGGGTGGGGGGGCGGGTTTCCTGGTCTCTTCTGTTACATGGGCCTCCCTTGCTAAGGTTACCTCCCTTATACTTTTTCCCTATCATGTATCGATTGAATTATTTACTCCTTGTCTCCCCCATTAAAAAGTGAGCTTCTTGAGAGCAGGGACTGTTTTCCTTTTTCTATGTATCCTTGCTCCTTTCCACAGTCTGCCATGAAGTAGACACTTAATAAACACTTATTGATTGATTGGTTGGTTAGACTGGGCTGAGCTCAAGTCAAGTCCCCTCTCCAAGTGTTCCTTATCTTAGAAATTACATTTGGGGCAGCTAGGTGGCGCAGTGGATAGAGCACCGGCCCTGGAGTCAGGAGGAACTTAGTTCAAATCTGGCCTCAGACACTTAACACTTACTAGCTGTGTGACCCTGGTCAAGTCACTTAACCCCAATTGCCTCACTAAAAAAAAGAAAGAAAGAAAGAAAGAAAGAAAGAAAGAAAGAAAGAAAGAAAGAAAGAAAGAAAGAAAGAGAAAAAAATTACATTTAAGCAGCAAGCCCCTCTAAGGAGGCAGGTAGCTTGGCTGTTATCAGAAGTGCCGTGCTGTGCAGAGTTGATTTCCAACGTTGATCATTAGGAAGGGGATGAAATTTCATGTAGGCAGGCAGTATAGTCAAGTGGAAGGAGCTTCCCAAATCTATGGGTTTAGGAATTGGCTGGGGCAGGGGGACTGTGCAAAAGTAGCAATGACAATTTAAGGCCACTTAGAGCTCACGTTCCATGTATTCCATCAGTTGATCAAAAAACATTTATTAAGCATTTAGTATGGGCCAGGAAAGGTAGCTAGGTGAAGAGAGAGCCAGGCCTGGAGTCATGAGGACTCTGGTCCTGTGTGACCCTGGACAAGTCACTTAACCCTGTTTACCTAAGTTTCCTCATCTGTAAAATGAGCTGGTGAAGGAAATGGCAAAGTGTTTGCCAAGAAAACCCTGACTGGGGTCATGAATACTCAGACCCAACTAATTGACCAAACACATGGCAGTCACTGTGCTAAGCACTTGGGATACAAAGAAGACAAAAGACCACCTATATCACCTTTAGCAAGTCCCCCTCCTTCAATGAGTAGGAGTTTCTTCCCCTCTCAAATGAGGGGGTTGGGATCCAATGATCTCTAAGGCCCTGTTCAGCTCTGACATCCAGTGAGTTTTTATGATCATAGCAGTATCTCCTCTGGAGTCTGAGAACAATCCAGTGTACTGATTTTCAAGAAGGCTCATCTTTTTCTGAACTGCCCCATCCCTCGGATCCTGAGGCGGGTCCCTAGATACTCTCCAGCCTTTTGCCCCTTGTGCAGCTCTATCACGAATCTGCTTCTGGTGTGGCTCCCAGTCTGGTTGTAATTACCCGCCTGCCATCCAAAGCCAGAGTATGTTGCAAATTAGGAAAAAATCAAAGCCAGCCACTTCAGACAATGCTTAGGCAGCAGGAAGCCAAGTAGCGACAGAACCACTCACCAAAGTTGAAATTAACAAGCTTCTTGGGTTGGAGGCTTTAATTAAAAATGCTAGAGAATTATTTCCTTAATTTGTATACTTCTTAGTAATCATTCTCTCCCCCCCACCCCAATTCCCCTCCCCCAACCCTGTCTATCTGTGCTGAGACTTCATCTACAGCTGCTTTAATAGATGGGTTCAGCTGTTTAGAGCTATGGATGCATAGTAGCTGGGATTCTGAGGAAGGGCTTTGAAGGAAGGTTGTTGAATCCTACTTCCTTACCCAATTACTCTGAGTACTCTGAAGATATCTTAGGAGATTGTCTACCCCATCCTACCCTGTGCTTGAAGGGACAGGATAACTGGGTGAACATAAGCTAGACAGAATGTAAGCTTCTGAAAGGCAGAGACTCATTTCATTTTTAACTTTGTGTCCCCAGTTCCTAGAGTGTTTGTTGGTTAATCACTGGAATGCTATTGATCACTGGGTTTACTGGATGAATGAATGAAAAAAGCCCATATAAAGTGTTTATTTGGGGGCAGCTAGATGGTCCAGTGAATATATCACAGGTCTAGAGTCAGGAAGAGCTGAGTTCAAACCCAGGCCTTCAGATACTTCCTAGCTGTGTGAACCTGGGCAAGTCACTTAACCTTTGCCTGCCTCAGTTTCCTCATCTGTGGAATGGGCATAATAATAGCACCTACCTCCCAGGGTTGTTGTAAGGATCAAATGAGATAATATTTATAAAGTTCTGAGCATAGTACCTGCCACATAGTGGGTGTTACATAGGTGTTAGTGGTGGTGTTGATGAAGATGGTGGTGGTGGTGACAACGACGGTGGTGGTGGTGGTGGTGGTGGTGATGGTGATATACCAGGCATTGTGCTAAGTGCTGGATGCATAAATACCAGAAGACAAGCTCCCATCCTCAAGGAGCTTATATTCTAATAGAAGGAAATAACATACATAATTTTGGCCAGGGAGAGGTGTTTTGGAGAGAGAAGTCAGGGAGAATTAAGATTGGAATAATATGATAACAGCTTGAGCCTGAGAAGTGGACCGGTTTTTGCTTTTGCTTTGTTTCTGCATGGCCTAGCACAATGCCTGGCACACAGTAAGCACTTACTGAATGCTTGTTAATGGAATGATTAGTGTGAGTTGGCTTGTATCTCTCCTTTTGGGAGGAGAGGTATGGAATGGGGCAGCCTGCTCTTAGCCCCTGTCCTTTAGCTCAAAGGGAGCTAGATGGACTGGGGTCCCTCATTAAAAAGCCCTGAAATGCTGTTTTATTTCCTTGCTAAACTCAAGTACTCAGAGGCACATAGATTTAGAATTGAAAGGGACCTGAAAGATCGCTTTTATAGGTGTAGACACAGCACCAGAAGGTTAGAGTCAGAGTCTAGATCTCCTGACTCCAATCAGGCCCTTTTCCAAGACACTTAGAAGATCATGGGTCTAAAGCCAGAAGGGATCTCATGGACCAGGCAGTCCAACCCACTCATTTCATCCATGAAAAACCAAGGTCTAAAACAATTAAGTGACTTGCCCAAGGTCACACAGATAGCAAATAGCAAAGGTAGGATTTGAACCCAAGTCCTCAGATCATCTCTGTTCCCTAGGACCATGCTACTTCCTTTCCTTTTTCTAAGACAGCATGGTTTAATATACTTGCCATTGTTTATAATTGTTGACTTCCTAGCTGTGGGACTTTGAACAACTTGCAAGGCCTCTTTAAGCCTCAGTTTCCCCACCTGTAAAACAGACTTACTAATACTTAGTTTATTAACTCCTGCCCTCCAACCAGGATTGTGGGGATCACGTGATATAATATAGAGGAAAGACTTTATAAATGCCAGCTAGTATTATTACCAATAGTTTAAAAATGACTTTATATTTGAATGTGAATAATCATTCCCCACCCCATCCTTCTTGTGGATTTCCTGATATTGTCTTTTCTTTCTTTGTTTCTTTGTTTCTTTCTTCCTTTCTTTCTTCCTTCCTTCCTTCCTTCCTTCCTTCCTTCCTTCCTTCCTTCCTTCCTTCCTTTCTTTCTTTCTTTCTTTCTTTCTTTCTTTCTTTCTTTCTTTCTTTCTTTCTTTCTTTCATTCTTTCTTTCATTCTTTTGTTCTTTCTTTTTTTTTTTGAGGCAAACAGGGTTAAGTGACTTGCCCAGGATCACACAGCTACTAAGCATCTGAGGCTGGATGTTAACTAAGGTCTTCCTGACTCTAGAGTCAGTGCTCTGTACACTGCACCATCTAACTGCCCCAGATCTTGGCTTTTTTTCAAAGATCCCTCTGCTGTAGTATTAAAATGTTACTATGTTATATTTTAATATAAATGATAAGATTTACAATGTAATATTATAACAAGGTAATATTATAATGTAACTTACAATGTAACATTATAATGATAAAATAGTAATATTATTTTATTAAAATAATTAAGAGGCCTTATGATGGGTTGTGTCCAGGGGACCTAAAGCTCAACATGATAATCAATGGTTTCTTCTCTATAAAATGATGGGGGAGGGTGGGGAGGGTAGATAAAATTATTTCTAAAGTCCTTGTTCAGGGGGCAGCTAGGTGGCACAGTGTATAAAGCACTGGCCCTAAGTCAGGAAGACCTGAGTTCAAATCTGGCCTCAGATACTTGACACTTACTAGCTGTGTGACCCTGGGCAAGTCACTTAACCCTCATTACCCTGCCCCCCAAAAATAATAAAATAAAATTAAAAGGAAACAATAAAAATGAAAATTTCTCAAGTCCACATTCTAATATTCTATGGTATAAAGTTTCTCCAAGATCTAACATTCTAAACTCTAAGGCTTTTCCTAGCTCCAATACTCTTTGTTCTAAGGTCCCTCCTTTTCTGAGTTAGAGGTTCTAACATTCTCTGTTCTCCGTTCTAAGGTTCCTTCTGGCTCCAATATCCTGTGTTCTAAGACCCCTTCCACCTCTGATGTTTTGTGTTCTAAGGGCCTTTCTAGCCCTGATATCATGTGATCTAAGATCACTTCCAATGGACAGTTTATGCTCTGATCACCTTTCTAACTTTCATCTAACATTGTTCTGTGTGCTAAGTTCTAACATTAGTCTAATGTTCCTTCCAGTTATGGCATGCTGAAATTTCTGGGTCTTAGAAAAGGAGAGCAAACTTTTGGAAGCGAGCCCAGCCTCCAGAATCTGGCCCCTGTTTGCTCACTGCAGGGTGTCTGGTAGCTTCTGTCAGCATCCAGGTACCCGATATTAAAATGCGCCTCGTTAGCAGTGCCCCCATCGCTTCAGGGACGAAATGGTCATTGTTCAGCTAGAGGGTGAGTCACCTCCAGCCTGCTTTTTCAGTGGCTCATGGGCCTGCTTGGCTGCCTCGGGTTTGGGGGGAGATAAACATGTTCAGGAGATGGAATCCCTTGATAAAGGCAGGGCTGTGATTCTAAGGATTTTGAAAGAAATCGCTCTTGCTCCAGCTTAAGACTACTTGTCTCACCTGCAAGATGCATCTGAAGCATAATGGGTGATGAATGAGAGTTATTTCTAAAGTATTGAAAAATATTGGGCTCCCCACCCCTCGGCAGATTCACACCTCGTGGCTAAAAGATACATCTTGCACCAGCTCCCAGCTCCCATCCATCTCTTCCTCTAAGCCTGGTGCCCACGGCAGGGGAGCCATCAATCTTGCCATCTATGCCTTCTCTCTCACCCTGAGACCCTCGCTGCTTTTGTGGTGTAATGATAGCTGAACAGTCAAAGGGGATCAGGATGCTGGCTGTGGGACACTGAGGGAGGAAGGCTGAGGGTTAAATCTGTGGCATCTCATTGTCATGCAGGTGAAAGCAGAAGCATCTGTTCTCGATTTCTCTGCCTCCTCTGCCTTCCATGAAAGGCAAGCAGCATGGTGTAAATGGGAAGGCTGATGAACTTGGAGTCCGGAGACCAAGAGTCTCAGAGACAGAAGACCTGGATTCTAATCCTGCTTCTGTCTGACCCTGGGCAAGCTGCCTAACCTTTTGGTAGCCCAGGCAACTCTGAGACTAAAAGATGCCTATATTTGCTGATTTGCATCAGTATGGGGAGGCAGCAAAATCACAGGTCTCGAGGAGTGGGTTCTGGGGGTAAAAAAATCTCCCCTTCCTAATTCCTTGAAAGGAAGTCAAGGTGGTAGAGTGGGGAAGGGCTCTGGACCCAGTAGAAAACCTGGGTTTGGATCCCACCACTGGCACTTTTTTGTGTCTATGGGCAAATCCTTGAATTTAGTTTCCTTATTTATAAAGTGACAAGAATAGTATCTGTAGCACCTACCTCATGGAGTTGTTCTGAGACTCCAATGAGATAATTTACAGGAAGGGCCATCTGAATGCTTGTTGTTATTTGGTCTTTGCCCTTTTAGGGGTTATACCAAAGTAGCCCAAGCATTAGGGTGGCATAGTGTGAAATCTGAAGATTTGAGTCTGAATCTTGGCTCCGCTAAGTAATAGTTGCATTGTTGTTGTTCAGCCATTTTTTTCAGTCATGTCCAACTCTTAATGATGCCCTTTGGAGTTTACTTGAGTGGTTTACCATTCCCTCCTCCAGATCATTTTATAAATGAGGAAACTGAGGCATGCAGGGTAAAGTGACTTGCCCAGCATCACACAGCCGATAAGTACCTGAGGCTAGATTTGAACTCAGGAAGATATCTTCCTGACTCTTTCTTGGTGATATTCATAAGATAATAGGAATGACAAATCTAGATCTTCAAGGAACCTCTGATGCCATCTAGTTCAACCTCTTCATTTTACAGATGAGGAAACTGAGGCACAGGAAAGTTAATTGATTTGCCCAGAGTTATACACATTTTCAGAATGGTCTTAAAGATATAGAATGAGTGAAGGCACTTAAGTAAAAACATCTCAGAACTCTACATTCCTCCCTCCCAAAGGAAATTCTAGAATAGTTTGCCAGGGTGAGGTGAGTGGGGCAGATGGGTGATGAGGTCCTAGGTAATGTGGGACTTGTAGAATATTGTAGGTCGAGCAGATTATTGTTCTATGCTTAAGTGCTTATTTATGGGCACTTAAGTGTCTTTTGTATTTTAAACCTATCTTAGATATGAAAGAAATCAATACCTATCTTATCGTGATTGAGCTCCTTGAGGTCAGGGATCTGTTTTTGCCTTTCTGGAACCTACTAGGCACTTGATAAATACTTGTTAATTGACTAACTATTGGACTTGTAGTGGGGGGGGAGTCTGGGTTCAAATCCTTTTTCTGCTACTTGCTAGTTGTGTGCCTTGGCTGGGGGTGGGGGATCAACTATTTTCTTTGGGCCTCAGTCTCTTCCTCTGGCAGATGGTGGGGGTGGGGATGGAGTGGGGCATTGGTCTAGATCATAGAATAATAGATTTTGAGCTGGAAAGGATTTTAGAGGCCATTATATACCTTTATTGTGCACATAAGAAAATTGATGCCCCCCAGGGGTCATAGATCTAGAGCTGGAAGGGTCCTTAGAGGTCCTTTCATTTTACAGATAAGGAAACTGAGGCCCAGAAAAGTGAAGCAACTTGCCAATGACGATACGACTCATAAGTGTCAGAGGTAAGGTTTGAACCCAGTCATTCCTGACTCTTAAGTTTCTTCTTCTAGAAGCTAATCATGCTGTGTCTGGAGTCAGAAAGACCTAATTACAACTCTCACCTCAGACATTTACTAGCTATGTGACCTTGAGCAAGTCATTTAACCTCTGTCTACCTCAGTTTCCTTAACACATGAGCCCCTAGGGATGTAGCAAGATTCAAAAGTACTGGGGGGTGGAGCCAAGATGGCAGAGAGGAAGCAGCAAGCTGCCTGAGCTCTCCTTCTGTTCCCTCAAAAAGAACATTAAATCAAGCCTCTGGACGGATTCTGAAACTACAGAACCTGCAAAGAGACAGAGAGACACAGTCCTCCAACCAGAGATAATTTAGAAGACTTCAGGAAAAGGTCAGTCTGACTTGGGCAAAAGGGAGGCCCAGCACAGGGCAGCAACCCAGCGCCGAGGGGGTCGGGGCAAGTCAGCAGGAGCTGTGGGCCACAGCCAAACAACTGAGGCCCCTGGAACCTGGTTCAAAAATCTGGTGGCCAAGAAGGACAGTGGAAAAACCTACCTGCACCGGCCGAGAGGGCCACTAACGGGTCAGGCGGGATCAGACGCCGAGATCGGGCACCTGGCTGGCCGAGCGCAATCAGACAGGAAGTGCAGGGCGGGGGATCTCCACACACCATAAAGGCCTCAGAGTAAAAAGACGGTCACACAACACCTATACCCCTGCACAAGAAGCCCAAAACAGGGACCCTGGTGCCCCCAGAGCAGACCTCAACTTAAAAAATAAATAAATAAGCTGCAATAGTGAGTAAGAAGCAAAAAAGAGCCCTCTCCATTGAGGGCTTCTGTATCAATAGGGAAGAAGCCAACACAAACTCAGATGAGGACAATAGCCTCAAATTGCCTATATCTGAAACCTCACAAGAGAAGGCGAATTGGTCTCAAGAACAAAAAGCCTTCCTGTAAGAGCTCAAAAAGGATTTTAAAAATCAATTGAGAGGGGGCAGCTAGGTGGCGCAGTGGATAAAGCCCCAGCCCTGGATTCAGAAGTACCTGAGTTCAAATCCAGCCCCAGACACTTGATACTTACTAGCTGTGTGACCGTGGGCAAGTCACTTAACCCCCATTGCCCCAGAAAAAAAAAAAAGGAAAAAGGAAAAAAATCAATTGAGAGAGGTAGAAGAAAAAATGGGGAGAGAAATGAAAGCAAAACAAGAAAACTATGAAAAAAGAATCAGCAGCTTGGAAAAGGAAGCACATAATTTCACTGAAGAAAACAAAGCCTTAAAAAATTCATTTGGCCAAATGGAAAAAAAGGTGCATAATCTCATTGAAGAAAAGACTGCCTTAAAAATCTCACTTGGCCAAATGGAAAAAAAGGTGCATAATCTCATTGAAGAAAACATTGCCTTAAAAAATTCACTTGGCCAAATGGAAAAAAAGGTGCATAATCTCACTGAAGAAAACAATGCCTTAAAAATTAAAATGGGACAGCTGGAAGATAAGGAATCCATGAGACACCGGGAATCAGTCAAGCAGAATCAAAAAAATGAAAAAATAGAAGAAAATGTGAAATACCTGGATCTGGAAAACAGATCGAGGAGAGACAATTTGAGAATCATTGGACTGCCTGAAAGCCATGACCAGAAAAAGAATCTAGACACCATATTCCAGGAAATTATTAAGGAGAACTGCCCTGATATCATAGAATCAGAGGATAAAATCATCATTAAAAGAATCCAACGATCACCTCCTGAAAGAGACCCCAAAAGGAAAACTCCAAGGAATATTGTAGCCACATTTCAGAATTACCAGGTGAAGGAGAAAATACTCCAAGCAGCCAGAAAGAAGCAATTTAAATATCATGGAGCCACAGTCAGGATTGCTCAGGACCTGGCAGCTTCAACATCAAAGGACCACAAGGCTTGGAATATGATATTCTGGAAGGCAAAGGAGCTTGGATTGTGGCCAAGAATCTATTACCCAGCAAAAATGTGCATTTTCTTTCAGGGGAAAAGATGGACATTTAATGACATTGGGGACGTTCAATCTTTCCTGGTGAAAAGACCAGGACGGAATAGAAAATTTGATCTCAACATACAAGACTCTAGAGAAGTTTAAAAAGGTAAACAGAGGGGGGGAAAAGGTTACCCTATTAGGGTAAACTGTTTATATCCCTACACAGGAAGATAATACTCATAACTCTTAAGAACTGTAAATGTATTTGGGCAGAGAGAAGGACTTTACATAGAGGGTATAAATATAAATTGTCTTTGATGTGGTGATACAAAAAAGAATTAAGGGGTTAAAAAGGGAGTCTATGGGGAGGAGAGGAAAGGGGAGGTGGAATGGGATGAATTATATCATATGAAGAGGTGAAAAAAAAACCTATTACAATAGAGGGAAAGAAAGGAGGGGGAACATTGTTTCAACCCTATTCTCATTAGATTTGATTCAAAGAGGGAATAACATATATGTTCATTGGGAGAAAGAAACTTAACTCATTCTTTAGGGAAACAAAAGGGGAAGGGAAAGGGGGGGACTGATAGAAGGGAGGACAAAATCAAGAGAGAAAAGGGTAAAGAAAAGAGAGGGGGTGATAAAAAGGGAGGGCAGATCGGGGGAGGCAGGGGTAAGAAGTAAAATGTAGGTGAGGAGGAATAGGGTGAAAGAAGGGGGAAAAAGTACAAAGGGGGTAAATAGAATGGAGGGGAATAGACAGTCAGTAATAATAACTGTGAATGTGAATGGGATGAACTCTGCTATAAAACGGAAGTGAATTGCAGAGTGGATTAAAAACCAGAATCCTACAATATGCTGTTTACAAGAAACACATTTGAAGCAGAGAGATACACACAGAGTAAAGGTAAAAGGCTGGAGCAGAATATATTATGCCTCAGCTAAAGTACAAAAAGCAGGGGTAGCAATCCTTATCTCAGACAAAGTGCAGGCAAAAATAGATCTCATTAAAAGAGATAAGGAAGGAAATTACATTTTGCTTAAAGGTACTATAGATAATGAAGTAATATCAATATTAAATATGTATGCGCCAAGTGGTATAGCATCCAAGTTCTTAGAGGAGAAGTTAAATGAGTTACAAGAGGAATTAGACAGTAATACTATACTAGTGGGGGACCTGAATCTCCCCCTCTCAGAATTAGATAAATCTAGCCGAAAAATAAATAAGAAAGAAGTGAAAGAGGTGAATAGATTATTAGAAAAGTTAGACATGATAGATGTCTGGAGAAAATTGAATGGGGATAGAAAGGAATATACCTTTTTCTCAGCAGTACATGGCACATTTTCAAAAATTGACCATGTATTAGGGCACAAAAACATCATAGTCAAATGTAGAAAGGCAGAAATAGTAAATGCATCCTTTTCAGATCATGATGCAATAAAAATTACATGTAAGAAAGAGCCAGGGAAAAGTAGAATGAAAATCAATTGGAAACTAAATAATTTCATTCTAAAGAATGAATGGGCCAAACAAGAAATCATAGAAACAATCAATAACTATATCCAAGAGAATGGCAATAATGAGACAACATACCAAAATCTATGGGATGCAGCCAAAGCAGTGCTTAGGGGAAAATTTATAGCTCTAAATGCTTACATGAATAAAAAAGAGAAAGAGGAGATTAATGAATTGGGCATGTAACTTAAAAAGCTAGAAAAAGAACAAATTAGAAATCCCCAATTAGACACTAAATTAGAGATCCTGAAAATTAAAGGAGAAATTAATAAGATTGAAAGCAAAAAATCTATAGAATTAATCAATAAAACTAAGAGCTGGTTTTATGAAAAAAACAATAAATTGTCCCCTGACAATGACCATGTCTTTACCTAAGCCCCTAATACAGCTATCCTTTCCACAACATGACTTTCCCCATCATGGTTTTGATATATCATGGGTTGGTTTAAAAAATTAAATGGGTGGGGCAGCTAGATGGCGCAGTGGATAGAGCACCGGCCCTGGAGTCAGGAGTACCTGAATTCAAATCCGGCCTCAGACACTTAACACTTACTAGCTGTGTGACCCTGGGCAAGTCACTTAACCCCAATTGCCTCACTAAAAAAAAAAAAAATAAATGGGAATTTTGGGAGAGTTTTGCAGAAGCCACAGACAACACACAAAGGCCAACAGTGACACAGAAAAAGTTTAGAAACTCAGAAATGCATAGAATATATGTATAGTATTGTATATTGTCAACATGTTGTATCTTTTAATACCATAATGACTCAGACTTTTCCTCTGGTATGAAGGGAGGGCCAAAAAATTTAATACAGATTTTCCAGATCACAGGGTACCACACCCCTAACCCCTGTGATATGGAAGAGATAATTATAAGAATATTAAATAGCACCAAGTACAGACCCCAGGAGCACTCCAGTGGCATCTCCTTCTAAAGTGACCTAGATGTATCCTTCCCTCAGTTCAGTGTCTCCATTCTACCCTGCACATAGCTGGTTTGTACATAGTTGTTTGCAGTTGTTTCCCCCATTAGACTGTGAACTCTTTGAGGACAGAGACTATCTTTTGCCTTTCTCTGTATCCTTAGTGCTTGGCGCAGTGCCTTGCACATAGTAGCTATTCAGTAAATGTTTATTGCCTGCCTGCCTGCCCATTCATTTGACCATTTCTGAATCCATCTCATTATCCTGGCCCACATCTCTATCTTTTTCACCAGAATAGTTTAAGAAACTTTATCAAATCATTTTGCTAAAACCTAAAACCAACATAAATTATAACCTAGGGCATTCCCCTGATTTACTAATTTAGCAACCTTGTCACCAAAGAAAATGAGGTTAGTGTGGCACAACCTATTCTTGATACAAGCAGGCTGGCTCTTTGTGATCACTGCTTCCTTCTCTAAAGGTTCACTAACCATCCCTTTAATATTATATTCAGGAATTTCAGGAGGGATCAAAGTCTAAGACAAAGACATGGGTTTATAATGTGCAGATTTCATTATTTTCTCTTTCTTGAAATTGTATTTGTATTGCATTTGTAATTGTATTGTAATTATATTTCTGCTTTCCTGTTGATCTTTCAGTCATTACTGGCTCAACAATAAAGTCTATCAACTATTTCCATAGCAGAGAATGCAGTTCATCAGAGCCAAGCAACTTGATGAAGGGCATATAAGGGTTCCCTCTTTTGGACAGTGGTGGTGTGAGTAGAGTGGAGGCAAGGACTTGGGTTCAAATTCAGCCTCTCATACTTACTAACTGGCTGACCTTGAGCAAGTCACAGCTGTTCTGTGAACATTGGTTTCTTCTTCTATAAAATGAAGGGATTAAACTATATGGTCTTTAAGGTCCTTTCCTGCTCTACATTTCTCTTTTTTAAAGCCTTAGTTCCAGTCTGGGGTTGTAGAGGTTAACTAGTCCTGGAAGCTCTTCTTCATTGGTGCCTTCCTCTTCCCTGGGCTATTATGCATGAATTAAAGTGCATTTGATCATTCGCGCCCTACAAATGTCTTGATAATAACAGGAGACCAGTGTCCAGCATTCTCCCTTGCTCTTCACGCTCCAAATTGAATTACATCCATCAGCCACAGCTCTCAGCACTCTTGTTCCTAGGGCCTCCCTGCCTTTAATTAGAATTTCCTTCCTTTCCCTGGGAGACAGAGGGAAGACAGAAGATCCTGACTTCTTTCACCTTGCCGGGGGACAGAGCCTGTGACTGTGTGGCAGACACATGGGTTGGCTAACTGAGCTGGGAAGCAGCAACAACAGAGACAGGAGAGGGAGAGGCTCCATTAGCAAATGGATTCTATAGCCACATTCATTATCCAGGCTGCCCCACCCAGGCTGTATAACAGAATTCATTGTTGATAGAAGTAATGACAGAAGGTACTTGACAACCTACCTCACACCCATCACTACATGTAGGCACGGAAGCCCCATGGGGCTGTATAGAGGCACACATATAGATACACACACACACACACACACACACACACACACACAGAGGACCATATTTCTCCTCTTCTCCTTCTCTCCCTAAAACTTCTTGGGAAAGTAAAGGAGAAAGGTGAAAAGATAGGAGGGGAAAGGGGAAAGAAAGGAAAAAGAGAGGACAAAAGAAAGGGGGAAAGGGAAGGGAAAGGGAAGAGAAGGAAGGGGGAAGGCAGGGAAAAAGAAAAAAGGGAAGAAAAGGAAGGAGAAGGGCAGAAAAAGGAAAGAAAGCAAAAGAAGGAAAGGAAGGGGAAGCTTAAATGGAAAAGGAAAGGGAAGGAAAAGGGAAAGAAGGGAAAAGAAGGGGAAAATGAAGGAAGAGGGAAAGGTAAAAGGAAGGAAGAGAAGCAAAGATGAAGGTGAAGGAAGCCAAATGGGAATGAGAAGAAGCAAAGGGTTGATGATGCTGAGCTCTGAGGGGCTCTCTCAAGACAGTCCTTTCAGTCACACTGTCCTTTACTGGAAGTGCCCAATGCCAATGAAATCACATGTCTGTAATGTGGAAATTTGTTTAACATGATTGTACATGTATAACCTATATCATATTGCTTACTGTCTTGGGGAGAGGGGAGAAGAAGGGGTGAGGGAGAAAAATGTGGAACTCAAAATCTTCTTAAAATGAATGTTGAAAATGATCTTTACATGTCATTGGGGAAAATATTATTAAGTTTAAAAAAGAAATTCTATGTTCAGTCCAATGAACACTTACTAGGAATTGAGGCACCACAGACACTGGGGTTCCAAAGACAACCAAACAGCCCCCTCCTTCAAGGAGCTAACATCTCTCCTTCCCCTACTTTTCTCCTCTTTGCTTTCAATCCTCTTCCCTGCATCCCCTTCCCCCTTCTTTAATTTCCTCAGCTCCTGACTCCCTCCCTCAGCTCCCCTTCTCTATCTCTCTTCCCTCTTCTCCTTGAATGAGACTCAACACCACTTCTCTGCACCCCTCCTCCCCCTTATCCTCTAGCCCAGCTGGAATGAAGAGAAGACCAGCTTTGGCTTGTCTGCCTAATGCCTTCAGAGACACTCTAGGCAAGGGTGATGATTTGCACAGCTGGGTGGAAGATAACAGCACCTGTGGGGGCCCCTCAGTCGGGGATGCGAGAAACTCCTAACTAAGTATCCAAGACTGCACTTGTGAGAATCAACACAGTTCTGCTCCACTGTTCCTTAGGGAGGGGAGGCATACATAAAATCAGGCCCTCAGAGCTACAAAACCAATAATCCCCTGTTCCCACCCCTCTCCACTTTCCACCCATAGAATCAAAAACTTCCTGAAGGGGCAGTGTGGTAGAGTAGCAAGAGCCCTAGATCTGGGAGTGGGCAGATTTGGTTGGAAATCTGTCTCTGTTGCTTATCTGCATTACCTTAGGCAAGTCACCCAGTCTCTCTGGACCTCCATGGCTTTTTAGAGACCTTTTAGAGATACCCATCACAATAGTCTAAGATAGTACCAATGATGGATACCTTAATTTAATTGCTTAATTTGCATGTGATAAAATGACAGAGGTATAATTTCCATATCTGATAAAGAAGCTTGTTACTGGTATAGCAATAAGTTTCTAGACTTACTCTTTCAAGCCTTACTCCCACTGGTAAGTTGGGTCTCTAGAGACTGGTTGCTATCCCCTCCCCCTCAGGATTCTAGGTTAACCCTGAGGGATTGGGGATTTTTCTAATATAATTACTCTCAAATCTCCATCCAAAACCCCAATATCAATGGACTATCTCCTCACTATCAACTAACCCATGATTACTGTTATTGTTCCAATATAATTTTGACCACTGATCTCTTCAACATGATTGCCAAATGGCTGATATCTCTGCAGTACTAATTAACCAATTAATACATCAGTTTTTACAAAGAAATATTTACCGAGAAGATAACAGGGACTGAACCAAACTAAAAGACCAGAATTAGACCTGAACTCATGATCACCAACATTCCCCCAACCAGCTTCATTAATGGCAGCTGCATAACTCATGGTTATGAAGGCAAGTTTCTCCCTTGCTTGAAAGACATGGTGTCTTGGCTGCTAGGTCCAGTCATAAGCAGGTTACTCCTCAGGTCTGGCTCCTCAAGGTTCTGCCAGCTACCAAGAACCTCTTTCATGAACTCTACCTGCTGGTGGCTTTTGGGACCTTTAGATGCCCATGAGGTTGTTTAATAGAGTGGAAAGACTTTTGGAGTCAGATGACCTGTGTTCTAATCTTGTCTCTGACCCTTACTGTGTGAACTTGGCCAAGTTAGCTGGTCCATCCAGCTCCAATCTTCATTCACCTAATAGCTTGAAGGAATATACGTAAGCGAGACAAAAAGAAACATAGGAAGGAAAGGAGAAGGAGGAGGAAGGAATATATTTTAGGCCCATACAAAAGCATAGAGACAGGAAGAGGCATGGTAAGGCCAGGAAATGAATGCATAAAGGGAATAATGAAAAACAGGTCTGGAAAGGAAGGTGAGAGCTGGATTGTGAAGGCTTTGAATGTCCAACCAGGGAGGTTTATTTCCTTCCTTCTGTTAAGGTTCAGCTCAAGGGCCCTCTCCCTACAAGAAGGAATTCCTCTTTGCTTAACTGCTTAATTCCTTCTCCCTCCTGAAGTTATTTTAAAATTCCCTTTATGTGTACTCGCTGCAAGCTCCCCTCCCCCACTTGGAATGTAAGCTTCTTGAGTGAAGATGCTGTTTCCCCATCTTTTTTAAAATTTTTGTTCTTCAGTGCGTAGGACAGTACCTTCTTTCTATGAAGCCCTTGAAAGAGGGAATTTGTAAATGAGTATACTAACTACCTTGATTTGCTTGAGCTCCCCAATTATTCAGGTAACGGAAAAAAGCTGTACAAGGACTGGTTGTATTCACTACGCAGAGTGACTTGACATACCAACAATCCTTTGCGGTGACCAAGAGTAAACCCACCCGGACATAGAGAAAACCAGCAACTCTGAAGCCAGCCAAGCTCATACCAGCTTTGAAGCTGACCCTGAGCTATTTGCTGGTTTATGGACCTTCAAGAGACATTCTTATCTTGAGAGACTCCCCCAACTGTTGGTTATGGGGCTCTCAGAAATATCCTGCTTTATGGTCGTTGGAGACATTTCTTATCTTATTGTCTGTGCACAAGCCTTGAACTTTAGACTGCTTATCACCAAAAATGCCTTCTGATTTGTGTGTCAAAGGGCCACAGCTCTGATACCTGTAATTCCCTACTTCTCTCTATTTCCTGAGTCTTCCTCTCCCCTTGGGAATGGTCGTCCTTGACTCATTCTTTTCCAGGACCTGCCCAACTCCCACTCTCCCCCCAATTCTCTGCCTTCCTTTGTTTAAAAAGTGTGTGTTTTTGCATGTATGTATGCATGCATGCATGTATGCATGTGTGTGTGTAAGATGTGGAGGATGTATATACATATATACATGCATGCATGCATACATGGATAGATAGATAGATAGACAGACAAACATCCTCCACATCCATTATTTAGTTGAGCTGTTCAGTATTAGGTTAACCACTCCCATGCCCATGTTTTACTTCCCTGCTTAATAAAAAATTTTAATTTCAAAGGCATCATCTTTCTCTGGTTTTCTTCCCTTTAGGGAAAAGTGGGGGGCTTAGATCTTGAGAACTGGCCTTTGTGTTCTCTGGGTATCTTCCCCCTTTGGGGGAAAGAGAGATCTAAATTCCCTAAAGAGAGTGTCTGCCTTGGTTTGCTCCCTCTATGGATATTTGATAAATAGAAAATTAATTGGGGTATGATTTTTGTCTGAACATTGGATTCTACAACATGGATTTGAAGATTTGGGAACAAAGGGCCTACTGCTTCCTCTTTTAGATTCATCTCTCCCAGAGGGACCACATCTTATAGTCCACTCCTGCGGAAATGAACCATTGAAAGGCAAATCATGGAAGGGGGGGGCAATAACTGCAAGCCTCATCTGTTCTCTTGCCTCTACTTGCTGCAAACTTGACTGTTGTAATGGGCTGTTGTAATGTATGGACATAGGACAAGGCTTCATCAGGTGTTGGCAGGCCTGAAGGACAAAATCACACTAAATCCTGATGGAGAGTAGATGTCGATGAAGGGTGTTTGAAGGTGCCTCTATCAGTTAAATCATTCAGAGGAACACTGACTTGGAGAGACAGAGCAGAATGTGAGAGCTGGAAGGGACCTTAGAACAGGGGATGTCAGGGCTGGGAGGGGCCTTAGAACAGGGGATGTCAGGGCTGGAAGGGACCTTAAGGGAGCTATAATCCAGATCTTTTATTTTACAGATGAGGAAAATTATATTTAAGGATATTCTATGACTTTCTCGTGTGTGTTGATGAGGCAGAGCCTGTTTCCTGAATCTTAACTCCCAAGATTTTTCCACT
Source organism: Dromiciops gliroides (assembly GCF_019393635.1). Lineage (NCBI taxonomy): Eukaryota > Metazoa > Chordata > Mammalia > Microbiotheria > Microbiotheriidae > Dromiciops > Dromiciops gliroides. Next base: position 17,657,157 of record NC_057861.1, on the reverse strand, counting down.
GTGTCCTGAGACCAAGCCCTTCATTATATAATATGGGAAACTGAGGCCTTGCCGGGAGGAATGACAGTCTCTCAACAGCTGTCAGCCTGGTGAATGTGGAGACAGTCATGGTCACACTGGCCTAGCAATGAACACAGGTGAACTGACCCCACCTCTCCAATGTCCAACTTTCTCTATCCCCTTTTTGACAGGCAGACTTTTGTTTCCTCTTCACTCATACAAGCCCCCAGAATGCCTTAGGTCTTTTAAAAAAAAAAATATATATATATGCATAACTAAATGGAACAAAAACCAAACAGGAGCATCGAATGCAAATCACCCCCTAAGCCCTTTAGAGAAGCCGTTTCCCAGTAGCTTTGGTGTCCTTGACTGGCCTCATTTCCTGGGTTAATTTCATTGGGAGCAGGGACATTCATAGAGTCACAGCCTGAAGTCTGGGCTTCCTTCCTTGGTCCCTGGGCTCCCAGACTCCTCAGGCTGGCCTAATAAGAGCTTTGTTGGAGCTGCCTGGGACAGAGGCGATTTCCTGGGGATTTGGGGTTCAATTGTCACAATTCTCTCTGGGTTTGAAACTTTAAATGCAAATCTCCAGTCCCAGGAGCTGGTGTTTGGGGAAGGGCTCGGGAGAGGATTAGTCCCCTTTTGCAGAGCTTGGTGTCTTGGCTTTTCAAGCCCAGCCAGAAGGTTGAGCTTCAGAGCTTCCATTGTTCCCGTAAGGAAAGAGGGGAACAAGCATTTAGGAAGCACTTACTGTGTACAGCCACCCTGTTCATAACTACTTTATAAATATTATCTCATTTGATCCTCACAACAACCCTAAGGAGGTAGGTGCATGCTATTATCATTACCTTTTTACAAATGAGGAAGGAGAGGCAGATGAGTTAATTGACTTGCTCAGTGCCAGGCAATTTGTGAGTGTCTGGTGCAGATTTTAACTCAAGTCTCCTTGACTCCAGACCCAGGGCTCCAACCACTGTTCCATCTGGCTACCTCAGCATTGAAATAGTTAGAAATAGATCCTGATCTCAAAGAGCTTATAATCTTTTGTGTGCATGCATATATGTGTACATGCATATGTCACATATATGTGTAAATTCACACAAATTTGTAAATACACATGTAAAGATGAATAAACACATATGTAAAGATAAATATGGAAGCTTTTTTTTAACCTCACCTTAATTGGGGGGGCAGGGCAATGAGGGTTAAGTGACTTGCCCAAGGTCACACAGCTAGTAAGTGTCAAGTGTCTGAGGTCAGATTTGAACTCAGGTCCTCTCAAATCCAGGGCCAGTGTTTTATCCACTGCTCCACCTAGCTGCCCCACCTCACCTTAATTCTTAAATATATTTCACTTCTCTACCCAGAAACTATCCCTTTTTAAAATTAAGAAAAATAAAAATAAATTTAGCAAAACTGATTAACAGGAATTTCATCTGACAGTATGCAGTGTTTCACAACCATAGTCCTCCACCTCTGCGATGAAGAGGGAGGTGCATTTTCTCAACTCTTTTCCAAGGCTAAGCTTAGTCAGTGTAATTAACAAGGAATGTAATTTCAGAGTGGGTTTTGTGGTTATTTTTCTTTGTCTTTATATTGTTGGGGTTATTGTATTTGTTTTCCTGGTTCTGCTCACTTTACTGCATCAATTAACTGATTTTTCTGTGCCTCTCAGAATCTCTTATAGTTTTCATAATCCTTCTTATAGCATAGGAATATTCCATTCCATTCCAAACCCACAATTTGGTTGGCTGTTCCCTAATTCACAGGAACCTACTTTATTTCCAGTACTTTGTTACCAATTTTATACATGTTTCATTGAATTGGGACCTTTGGGTTTTTTTGTCCCTGACCTGCCTGGGGGCATATTTCTAGCATGAAATACCTGAACCAAAGCAGATAGAATTTTAGTCACTTTTGAAACCTAATTTCAAATTGTTTTCCAGAATGGTTAGACCAATTATCAGCACTGCTAATAGTCCCTCCAACATTAACTATTTCTGCTTCTTGGTAGCTTTGATGATGAGAGAATTCTCATTGTTTTGATATTTTTTTCTTATTAGTAATAGGGAATTTACATTCTGCTGGGGGATGGGGATACATCTTGTAAATAGTAGTAAGTACCTTACAGGTAAAAAAAAAAAAAAAGGACCTTGTAGAATTCCAGGCATATAGTAGGGCTTCTAAATTGGATTGAATAGACATATATTTGGGGGGGGGGGTTTGTGTGGGGTTCTTTGTGAGACAATTGGGGTTAAGTGACTTGCCCAGGGTCACACAGCTAGTAAGTGTTAAGTGTCTGAGGCTGGATTTGAACTCAGGTACTCCTGACTCCAGGGCCGGTGCTCTATCCACTGCGCCACCTAGCTGCCCCTAGACATATATTTGTATTGTGTATTTATTTGTGTATATATCTTCCCCATTTGAATGGGAACTCACAAATTACTTCACCTTCAGAGACACAGATTTACTCATCCCTTTAGACTAGAAACGCCTTAAGGACAGGGTCTATCTTTTCCCTTTCTTTATATCTCCAGCTCTTAGCAGTATGTAAACACCAAATAAATGATTGCTGACTGACCGCAGAACCAATGCTCTGCTCACTAAACCAGGTTGTCAATCCCATCTCTTGGAAGTCTTCCATGACCACACCAATCCACAGAGGTCCCTCCATTTCCTGGATGAAATCCCAAAGCCCTCAGTTTTTGGACACACACATATAGCCACTTATCAGGGCATCAGCTTCCTTTTTATTTTCACTTGAAGCTGGACTAGACGAACGAATTCTATTTCTCAGCGGGGGGGGGGGGTGGAGGGGTCACATTTTTTTTTAAAACCCATCATATTTTGTCTATGTCACAATTTATGCTTCAGAGTTGTTGGTGGTGTTTTTTTAAAATAAAAATAGACTAGTTGCACAGTTGCATCTCACTTTTATGGAATATTATGCCTTAATTTCATAGAGCAGAAAGCTTGTTTCTAGGGGAATTTCTATTAAATAATGTTGTCATTGGAGGTTTTTTTTAAATTGGAGCTAGACTCACATAAAAATAGAACTAGAGGGATACTCAGAACAGAGAATGCCTGAGAAAGGGATAAGAACAGAGAATATCAGAGCTGGGAGGGGGCTTAGAACAGGGAATGTCAGAACTGGGATGAGCTACTTAGAATAGAGAATGTTCTGGGAGGGGACTTCGAACAGGGAATATCAGAGCTGGAAGAGCCTTTAGAACACAGAACAGAGTATGGCCAGAGTTACAATGTAGCATAAAAATCATCTAGTTCCATCATCTCATTTTGAAAAGGATAAAAATAGAGGTCAGCTAGGGGGCGCAGTGGATAAAGCACCGGCCCTGGATTCAGGAGTACCTGAGTTCAAATCTGGCCTCAGACACTTGACACTTACTAGCTGTGTGACCCTGGGCAAGTCACTTAACCCTCATTGCCCTGCAAAAAAAAAAGAAAAAGAAAAGGATAAAAATAAGACCTAATGAAGGATAACCTGCTCCCTTCTCTTTATGAGGGTCTGTCAGCAAGCACTGGGTGAGTAGGAATTGTAAAGAATTCAGTCACTCAGCACCCCCATGTAGCAGAGACTGTACTCATTTCTAGGGATACAGTGAAATTTCAAAACAAAACAGTCCTAATCTGCCAGGATTTACACTCCATTGGAGATTGTGACTTTCCTGTTCAGGAGCCAGTTGGGACGACCCGGCTTATGATGATGGTCCGGGCTCTGAGATCTTATGATCTTTCAAAGCATAGCTAAGGTTCCTGATTCCTCAATTTACACACTTTCCACCACACACCTGGAGGTTTTATTTTAAGGGGGGAAAACTAGCCCTGATATTTAACAATGTCAAAGTATCTCACTTGAAAATGCAGGAAGTATTATAAAATCACATTTTAAAGGAAATGGTATCTAATTTTGTTCAGATGCTTAAAATTAGGTGTCAGAAACCAAGCTATATGTGGGAGAAGAAACGTGCTTTCAAAAATTCCATCTCTTGGAGGCTGATAAAACCATAGATTTAGAACTGGAAGGGACTTTAGAAGTTTTGTAGTCCAACCCCCTAATTTCTTTTTTCTTTTTGTTTTTTGTTTTTTATTTTTTCCCACCCCCCTAATTTTACAGAAAAGGAAATTGAAGCCATGAGAGAAATACCATTTTTGAGGTCAGACAGAGTCAGAAACAGGATCTCTTTTTTATATACTAAAACAAATATTCACATTAAAAATTCCTGGGGGGCAGCTAGGTGGTGCAGTGGATAAAGCACTGGTCCTGGATTCAGCAGTACCTGAGTTCAAATCCAACCTCAGATACTTGACACTTACTAGCTGTGTGACCCTGGGCAAGTCACTTAACTGCCATAGCCCCACAAAAAAAAAATTCCTTCTTGAGGTCAGCTAGGTGGTGCAGTGGATAAAGCACTGGCCCTGGATTCAGGAGGACCTGAGTTCCAATCCAGCCTCAGACACTTGACACTTACTAACTGTGTGATTCTGTGCAAGTCACTTAACCCTCATTGCCCAGAAAAAATTAATACCTAAAAATTCCTTCTTACCAGACATATTATAGGATATCAGAGTTGGAAGGGACCTCAGAGGGCAAGTAGTCCAACTTGTCTCTGAACAAGAATCTCTCCCATAACATCCCTAAGGAACAGTCAGCCAGCTTCTAATTGAATACCTCCAATGATGGGAACCTCACTACCTAAAAAAGCAGAGCATTCCACTCTGGAACAGTTCTCATAAATGGGAGAACAAGATGATTTAAACTTTCTTATCTTAGGAAGCAATCTGAGATCTGAAGTCCTTAATTGGGTCAAGAAAGGAAAAGAGTGACCAGCCAAAGAAAAAATCCACACATATCCCTGGGATTTTAAATAGTGGAGTAATTCAGGAGCAAAGCAAATGAAACTGTTAAAGGACTACAGGCTTGGGAGTACCTTGAAGACAGAGACTCCTTCACCTTTACCAAAAGGTAATGGGGGTGGGGTATTGTGAGACCAGTGCTATACTTCCTTTTTGACCCTGTTTTGTTTTTTTTAAAGATCGGACCAGCTAGTACCACAGAATAACATACTAAAAAAATAACAACCCATAAACAAACATGCACACAAATGGATACACAAAGATAACCACACAAGGAAGGAAGCACCTTTGAGGATCATGACCCCTTGCACAAAAGGGCTGAATGCCAGCTATGAACAAAAAAACCCCAAAACTCCAATAACCAGGAGTTGTGAGTTTTCCCTCTGGCCACTAGTGTCCTCTCCAGTTAGAGTTCAGTCTTTCATGAATGTACTGTACTTGTGGGACAGCCTGCCACAGACTTTTACGGGAGGAAGGAGGAGTTTTATACCAATTATTTTTAATATACCACCTTAATAAATCCCTTTTTTCAAAAAGCTAATTGACGTCTACTATCTTGTTGAAATGGGAAGGACACCAGTGGGGGCTCATAAATTGGTTCTTGTCCTTAGTGCTTGAAGAGGACCAAAATGTTATCATAATGGTGGGGTCAGGGTGGTGTGTCCAAATGTGGCTGATCAGACCAATAGGAGCTTGGAAGACTACCACTGATCAAGCACAAGTAGTTCATATGAAAATTAGAAGTTCTGTTCTGCTCCTGACATTTCTCCTGAAATTGTTGGACAGCAAAAACCATATTGATCATTCCTCCACCACCCTTTCTGAAGTCACACTGGCTCTCAGGTGAATGTCCGAGCACTCCACAGCACCTGTTTCAGTCACCTTCAAAGTTGGTGTCTAATAAATATTGATTGATTGAAGGAGTTGAGGCTCAAAATGATTAAATGACTAGGTAAAAATAACACAGATACATGTCAGAGACATGATTTGAACCCAGGACTTGCTTGACATAAAATCCAGCCTTCTTTCTATTTTACTACACTGACTCTACAATACAATCCTATCTCTTGTAAGTGTGGTATACTAAAGGATTACCTAGATGATGTACTATGACCAAAAGCACCAATATATATGTATCTTAAACTTCCCTTAATTGGGCCTCACTTGAATGAAGAAATAAACTACAAAAGTATATCCTGAGACCTTAAGGTAAAAAGATATTAATACCTGGCTTTAAGCCTTTTCATTTGTACTATTTTCACTTCAACAAAAAAAATAACCTGTGAAAAAATATTTCTATTTTTGAATAGAGTGACAAGGACTAAGCTAATAATTAGAAGAGAAAAATGAAAACTTTGGGGGGACATTGTATCTGTCTCTGTATACCTTAAGGATCACAATAATGAAAAGGAAGTTGTCTTTGTTTGCTTGGCCCCAAAAGACAGAATGGAAATTACACAGAGGTAGATTTCAGCTAAGCAATATAAAGATGAATTTGTTAAGGATTAATGCTTTCCAATAATGGAACATGTGGCCTTACTGAGTAGTGAGCTTCCAGACACAGGAGGTGTTCAAGCAAAGGTTGGAAGATTCTCTATTACCTGTGCCTAGAATGTACTTCCTTCTCACCTCTGCCTTTTAGGATCCTTATTCATGGTGGACACACCTGTAGGAAGTCTGAGGCTGGCAAGTGTCTTGAGCTCAGTAATTCTGAGCTGTAGTGGGTATTATCAGATTCATGTGGAGTTTATGTGGCGAGTTCCCATCAGGTTCTGGGAATGTATAGGGTGGGGTTTTCTAAAGATGGTGGAAGCTATTCAGGTTAGAAAACAGAATAGGTCAAAAGTTCCAGTGATGGGCATGTGAGTTGCCTGTGCACTTCCATCTGGGAAAGATGGGGGCAGGGAGAGACAGACAGACAGAGAGACACAGAGAGACCAAGACAGGGAGAGACAGAGACAGAGAGACACAGAGACAGATAGAGACTGAAATAGATAGAGACCCCTACATGGCCCCTATAGTCCACATAGCTCCTTCTTTCTTGGTTTCAGGGAGTTTATTGTAGACAATTATGAGTTTAGTCACAATGGCTCTAAGCCCCTCCTGGTCTCTTTGTGGTTGAGGCAAAATTCACTTTATAGGAAATATTTTAATGAGATGGTGGATTATATTATAGGGTTTGTGGATTGTTGTTATTTGTCCTTCATTCTTTTTGTTTTGTTTTGTTTTGTGGGGCAATGGGGGTTAAGTGACTTGCCCAGGGTCACACAGCTAGTAAGTGTCAAGGGTCTGAGGCTGTATTTGAACTCAGGTCCTCCTGAATCCAGAGCCAGTGCTTTATCCACTGCACCACCTAGCTGCCCCCCTGTCCTCCATTCTTGAAGAGGACCATGGCAGATGTCATGACTTGGATTGAAGTGAAGGAGGGCTGTGCAAAGTCACCAGCCTCACTTTCTCCTCCAGAGCCATCTGGGTCCAGTGGCAAGATATACAGCAGGACGACTGGAGATGGCCCCGGATATTTAAGGCAATTGTGGTTAAGTGACTTGCCCAGGGTCAGAGACATGGAATGAATTTAGGGTGGTCAAATTGATCTTGAGGTGCCCCCCCAAAATTACAAGACTCAGTGACTCAATTTCCCAAGTTTTATTGCAATGCTGTAAGTAAACACAGGGAGAGAACCAAAAGAAATATAGAAAGGTATCTTTCCAATAAGGAAAGATAGAAAGTTATCGTATGGATAAATTGATTATCAGTCTCATTATAATAATCTCCACCTTAGGGAGGTACAGGGGAGGGCCTGTCCTAATTTGGAGTTCCCGGGGGCCTAAGCCAACTCCTGAGGCAGATACCTTTTTCCGTGGAGGTGTGTTTTTGGGGTTTACATGTCATAGGGTGAATCTGGGAACAAATTTGGCCTTTTCTGTGTATGTTTCTTTCTGATTCCCATGCCCTGTTTTCAAAATATCTTCGTTTATCATTTATTTCCAGTTTGATTTTCTATAGCCTGTCATTGTATCATTGTTATAGTCTAAGGTCTTCATGGCATGCCTTCCTATGTTCCCATTATGGGTACTGATTTATGTCGGTAAGAGAACCTAGCATCCTGACTTGTAAGTTATCCATTAACTGGGGTCTGAATCCCTTTTAGAGCTCATATCTGAATTAGAGCTTGGATCTTAGGTTTTTCTGTTAACCCCTTTTTTTTGCCTCCTACATCAACAGGGCTAGTATGGGTCTGAGGTCACATTTGAACTCAGGTCTTCCCAAATTCAGGGCCAGTGTTCTATGCACTGCACCTAGATGTCCTAGTTTGTGTATAGACAGGTGTCAGAAAGGGAAATTGGGGAAGAACCAATTTTTTCTTAGGACTTTCCTCAGGGCAGATCTTCTGTAAAACCAATAACTCTCCTTGATATCTCCTTTATCTGCCATGGATCAGCCTTACTTTTGCTTCTCAGAGGTAATGCTGAAATGTCATATGTGTTCCAATCTCTCTGCTTTCAGACCCTTGTAATCTATCTCTTCCTCCCTTTCCCCCTCTCTTCTCCCTTGCCCTCACTGTCCTTCCCCGCCATCTGTTTATACTAATTCCTTAGTACTGACCAAATCCCTCACAAAATGGCTTTGATTGATTATAAGAGGTGTTGGGGCCTGATTCACACAGGCTTCTGATTAATTGATTCAGTGAAAAAGAGTATTTACCAAACAATAAAAGGTAATTACTTTTAGGGAGGTAAGATAATCAATGGTGCCCCACTCTTAGACTATTTTGAACTCTTCAATTGCTAGCATCTCCCTTGAGAAATTAGTTTGTAATTGTTGTTAGGCCCAAAGGAGATAACATATGTATAGCTTTACAAACTGTAGAAAGCTATATAAATGCTAATTATTATCATTTTGCTGTATCCAACTTTTTGTGACCCCCATGGACCATACTCTTCAGGGGGTCTTCTTGGCAAAGATACTGGAGTGATTTGCCATTTCCTTCTCCAGCTCATCTTACAGATGAGTAAACCGAGGCAAACAGAGGTTAAGTGACTTGTCCAGGGTCACACAGCTAGTAAGTGCCTTAGCCTGTATTTGAACTCAGTTCTTCCTTACTCCAGACCTTGTACTATATTCAGTGAACCATCTAACTGCCTTGAGTTATTGTTATTTTGTGCTTATTAGTTCTCACTGTTTCTGTAGTCGTGATAAAAGCTAGTGTTTAGATAGCACTTTTAGGTTTTCCAACACGTCTGGGAAGTAGGTGCAAACAGAAGTTAAATGATTTATCCTAGACTACATAGTTAAGATGCATCCAAGACTAGATTTGAACTCGAGTCTTCCTACCTCCAGGATCAGCTCTCTGTTGACTGAGTCATCCTGCTGCTGATAGAAAGTCCTTGAGGGCAGGGACTGCTGTGCTGTTGTCTTTGAATCTCAGGGTCCAGCATGTGGCTTTTTGAATGCATAAGAGTTAGAGTAAATGATTTTAAGAAGGCCATTGGACTTGAGTCTGTGAATTTCCCTCACCATCTAATATCACAACTATGCCTCTTTATTATAAGCTAGGTTTGTTAAAATCCATTAAACAAGCAATAAATTCAAAAGTGCTACTTTAAAGCAGACTTTAGGAAAATAGATCGAGCAGCCTAGTCCCTCCTCTTGCTCCATGACCTCGAATTCGTTCTCCCATTTCACCCTGCATGGGGCCCTGATGGCCCCATCCCTAGGTGGTACCCCTTTTGCCTCTGTCTCAGGCTAAGTACTACCTTCCATCCTCCCTCCCTCTGCTGTGTTTCTCTTCTCAGTTTTGCTCCGGCTGCACCAATCGAAATTGGGCAGCTGAGCAAAAGAGTGTGTCCGAAATGTATAGCCCTGCTGAGGTCATTGACAGTAGCGCTTCCTAAACTTTTTCCACTTTCGACCCCTTTTTGCCCAAGAAATTTTTATGCGACCCCGGGGTATGTAGGTATATAAAGGAGGCAGACATAACCTTTTACTGTTACCAAATTTTTCCCAACCTTTACATTCACTTACTTGACCCCATGTGGGATCCCATCCTGCAGTAGAAGAGGCTGGATCTAGAGCATGCGCTTAGGCTGAATGGCTTTACATGGGTCCTTCCAGGCCCCGTACAATGCACTATGAAGATGGCAAGCACAGAGTCAGCAAATGATAGAAGTCTGTGTGTGTGACTGTGAATGTGTCTGTGTGGGGGAGTGTGTCTATGGGGTGTGTATTGGTGCTGTAAAATAAAAGGGTTGAACTATTCCCTGTTCTGAGGCCCCTCCCAGCCCTGACATCCCCTGTTCTGAGGCCCCTCCCAGCTCCAACATCCCCTATTCTAAGGCCCCTCCCAGCTCTGACGTTGTTTTGGGAATGGAAGATGGTTAACCTCTAAACACAACTGTGGCTGCCAAAATAAGACCAGAAGGGTCTCATTCTCTTATACAGACACGAATGATTCAAAAATCATCCCCCCCTTTGTTATTGTCTTAATTAATGTCAGCACACAGGATGCTGCCAAAAACTAAGACTGACCCTAATTCTCCGAAGGTCAAAGCCTCCTCTTCCCAGAAGCATTGTTGGAAGCAATTCCTCTTGATCCTTGTCAATGAACAAGAGAAAGAGCTTTCTGGAGAAAGCTCCCTTCTCTCAGTGACTATGGCAGCTATCACAAAGTCTCTAGCCTGTACTGTGCCTGCAAGCCCAGGCTAGGTTGGAGAGGCTGGAGGTGGAGGTGGGGGGTGGGTGAAGATGTGGGGAAGGAATCAAAGGAAGCAGTCCCTACCTTCGAGGAGCTTATGATTTTGTTGGTTGCTGGACCACAGCTTCACCCACAAAATTTAAAGATGGAGATATTTCAAACAACAGAATTTCACCATTGGAAGGACCATGGGGTCATCAACTCATAGATTTAGAGCTGGAAGAGACTTCAGAGGACAAGCAACTCCTTTTACAGATGAGGAAACTGAGGCTCGGGGTGATTCAGTGAACTGTCCTGGTCATCGAGCTCCACTTTCTCTTTGCAAAGCCACTGTCTTGAGAGCACAACGTAAAATAGAGACTGGGAAACTTGCATTTTGGAGGATTCAATTTCTGTCTCTGTATATTGGTCTGAAGTATAAGGCTTTACACGAATCTCTGCTTCATTTCATCTTATTTGATTTGGCCCAACAAAAATAGGTGACAGCATGGCATAATGGAAAGCCTACTGGCTCTGCGACTTATTACTCATGGGATCTTGGCCAAGTTAAGCTCAACGGGCCACAGTTTTCTTCTCTGAAAATGGGGAGGTTAGACTTAGTGTCTGTCAACAGATGAGATGGTCTCTGGGGTCCCTTCCAGCTCTAAATTGATGATGGTGGTTGTGATGGTAATGGTGGTGGTGGTGATGATGGTGGTGATGACCCTGATGGTGGTGGTGGTGGTGGTGGTGGTGATGATGTAGTAACTTGTCAGGTTCTTTCTGGATCCTGACTGCCTCCCAGTGTGTCTTCCATCTCTTCCAGATTTGTGTCATCTGTAAATTTGAAAGGAAGGCCATTTGTGTCTTTATATGTCATTGACGAAAATACTCAACAACCAAGAGCCAGGTACAGATCTCTGGGGCACTCCACTGGATACCTGCTGCCAAGGTGATGTCAAACACCTTGTAAGAGAAATATTCTTCCTTTCCTATTTTCACATTACCTGTCTTCATTCAATACAAACACATTCAAAGAAATGAACTGATTGGGTGTGTTCATGATAGGGAAGCAGGAGCATTGAAGTACAGAAATGGTTATGAACATATGAAACATAATCTTTGACCTCCAGGAATTAGAAATCCAGCTAGGGAGGCAAATGCATATATAAAGAATCACAGTTTATGGAATGTCACAACTGGGAGGGATATTAGGACAGGGAATGTCAGAGCTGGGAGGGGCCTTAGAACAGGGGATGTCAGATCTGGGTGGGATCTTAGAACATAGTCAGAGCTGGAAGGGATTTTTGTTGGTTTTTTTGTTTTTGTTTTTGTTTTTGTTTTCAGGGCAATGAGGGTTAAGTGACTTGCCCAGGGTCATTCAGCTAGTAAATGTCAAATACCTGAGGCTGGATTTGAACTCAGGTCCTCCTGAATCCAGGGCCGGTGTTTTATCCACTGCACCACCCAGCTGCCCCCTGGAAGGGATTTTTGAACACAGAACATAAGAATTAAGGAGCTGTGCTCAGAATAGAGACTGTCAGAGATGGAAGGAACTCTGTCTTCTTTTAAGACTCAAGTCAATTGCAGCCTTCTGCAGGTCCTTTTCCTGATCCTCTCAACTGCTAATGCCATTCCCTCTAAGGTTATTTTGTATTTACTCCATCTGTATCTGTATGTCTATATTTATCCACATATGGCCTATACTCTTGAAATGCAAGGTCCATGAGGGCAGCAACGATTTTTTTGCCTCTTCTTTGTATCTTCATTGCTTAGCTGAACACCTGGCACTTAGTAAGTTAATCAATGTTTGTTGATCAATGGATTGATTGAACCTCAGAACAGAGAATGCTGGAGCTAGAAAGGACTATAGATCAGACACTTTAAATGTAATACAAAGCTACATTGAGAGTCCTAGTTTCCAAGAATAGTCCCTTTGTCCTCTAACTTAGTCATACAACATTTGGAGTTCAGTTCTAAGCAGCCCAGTTTAATAAGGACACTGGGAAAATGGAGCGCATCCAGATGTGGATGGCCTAAGGTCTCTAGCCCATGCTATGTTAAAGGAACTGGGGAGGTTCAGCCTGGAGTAGATTCAGTGGGACTGTTAGCTATATTCAAGTGTCTCAAGGTGGGTCTTTCAGAGTGTCATTAGATTTGTTCTGTTTGGCTTCAGAAGGCTAAATCAGGAACGTCGGGTGGAAGTGTCAAAGAGGACAATTTAGATTCAATGTTAGGGAAACTCTTGTAAAAATGAAAGCTAAAATAGGGATTCTAAGCTGCCTTTGATAGTGGCAACTTCTTCTTTTGAGGTTAGTAAGCTGACTCTGTATAACCAATTACTTATTGGTGAAGATATCCTGTTACTCCCCATGCTCATTGTTCTGTGGAATAACTTGCTCTTTGGAAGATGGAAATGTTATGATTACTTAAGTTCTGGATTTGGAATCAGAGGACATGGGTTCAAATTCTGGCTCTGTTCTTATTAGTTGTGTGATGTTGGGTGGGGTCTGTAAGGAATTAATTGTGATTTGGGGTTTCCATGACCACATCTTTGCATCATTATGGTCAGACTGAAAAGATGTAATCTTGAAAAGCCTAAGAGAAAATGGGTGTGTACTTGAAGAGATTATGGAAAAGAACATTTACTGAGTCAAAGTATCAAACTAAGTATCTAAACCTCCCCTAGTAGTTCCCTTACGCCTACATGGGCCTGGCCAAATTATAATGGAGACAGCCCAGGGGGTATGTTGAACCAATTGGAGACTTAGCATGCCCAAGAACCTCCCCTTCCTGTGGGAGCGGTAGAAGAGGGGGGTGGGGAGAGAGAGAGAGAGAGAGAGAGAGAGAGAGAGAGAGAGAGAGAGAGAGAGAGAGAGAGAGAGAGAGAGAGAGAGAGAGAGAAAGAGAAAGAGAGAAAGAGAAAGAGAAAGAAAAAGAAAGAGAAGGAGAAGCTGGGTGGTTGAGCTTTGGACCAAACCAGGGAGAGACTGCACAGCTGACTCTCATTGAAACTACGGACTCCAGGTGGTGAATTTGTGTTGTGGAAGTGAGACCAGCTCTTTGACCTAGGTGAGTTGGAAGCAAGTTTGGGGTTTAAGTCAGTCTTTGCTAGAGCCAGGGAGCTTATTAGTTTTCTCTTCCCCTATTCCCTTTCTAGTTGTCCCTGGTTTTATTAACTTCACCTTTGTTGTAAATTTTGTTCCCATTAATAAAACCTGGTTTGTTTGTGGAAAAGAGGCTGTTAATCTCCTTTCTTATTAGTCTGGGAGAAATAACTAAAAGAGGCAGTTTGGAAGGGAAGAAACTTTGGATCTAGAGGTCTCTCATTATTTTCTGAACCCCAATATTATGGCAAGCTGCCCAATTAACTCTCCCCATACTGAATTTGGCCCTTACAGGTCAATTATATTCTATAAGCATCCTTTAATTCTTCTATAAAGTCAAAGGGTTGGGGCAGCTAGGTGGCATAGTGGGTAAAGCACCAGCCCTGGATTCAGGAGGACCTGAGTTCAAATCCAGCCTCAGACACTTGACACTTACTAGCTGTGTGACCCTGGGCAAGTCACTTAACCCTCACTGCCCTGAAAAAAAAAGATTAAACTTAAAAAAAGTCAAAGGGTTGTATTATTATCTCATAGAGCCATAGATTAAGGAGTAAAATTGAGTGACCTTAGAGATTTATCCATTTCAACCCTCCTCACTTGACAGATGAAGAAACTGAGACCTAGTGAAGGAAAGAGACTTTCCCAAGATCACAAAGATAGTAAGTACTTTTTTATCCCAGGTGATACATGGGACTTGAATTCTCATTGCCTTCTCAGTTCTAAATCCTGTTTCTCTGTTCCTTAGGAGAGGGAAGGCATTCTGAGTATAAAGGGGAGTGGTTGCCTTTGATTGATTGATACCTTGACAACTTGAGAACAAGTCTCAGTCAATCACCTGTAAGCTGTAAGTCCTAAAAGGTATTTGATGTTGCAAGAGCATCCTGTTCCTAAAGGTTAAGAGAAGCTGGTCATCACCTGGGGATCAGCCATAAATGAGCAAGTGAGTTCAGAAGAACTCACAGGAACTTTCTAGAGATTACTTTGTGTTACTTTCCAACACATCCCTGAGAAGGAACTGCCTAGGGGTGAGGTGGTGGGGAGAGGAAAGAAAAGCTTTAGTTTGGGGTTCAGTCTTAGCTAGGTCTTCCCCTCCCATCCCCCTATCCACATATCTTTTTTTTAAAGTGAGGCAATTGGGGTTAAGTGACTTGCCCAGGGTCACACAGCTAGTAAGTGTTAAGTGTCTGAGGCCGGATTTGAACTCAGGTCCTCCTGACTCCAGGGCCGGTGCTCTATCCACTGGGCGACCTAGCTGCCCCCCCATCCACAGATCTTTGAGAAGAATAGGCCCTTGAAGCTTCTGAAGATCCAAAGGAGACTGGATTTCCTTTCTTCCCAGTACTGTTCTAGCTATATCCTCTGATCAGCAGGCAGCAGGATCTGCACTGGGGGCCAAGAATAGCAATTTACTAAGTTGAAAAGAGACTCCCAACCCCTCAGGGGTATCCCTAGATCCCTTAGGAGGTGATATATATGGTCTGCCTGGGAGAGTAAGGCCAGATTAGTTAGATGACAGCTAGACCTCCTTTACTTCAAATAATGAATTTCCCCTAGAATGGCCAGAACCATCATTTGTATTCTAATTCTCATTATTTGAAGTTATAAATATGTAACATATGATCATTAGTTTCAGCTCAGTGGAAATGTGAAAGGCAAATTTGAATAAGGCAACCCATTCAGGGGCAAATTCATTATTCGCACTAATGGGGAACCTAACTTTACTCACTATGCTAACAAAAGGAATAGCTCTAGCAAAGGCCTAGAGGTAGGAAAGGGCAGGAGGGCCTGTTGGGAGATAAGGCCAGAAAGGGATAATGAGGTCATCTTGTGTTATTTGTGTTATTTCCTGTCTTGCTAGGCAGCTGCCGCCTCCCAGCCCAGCATGGGGGCTGCTTCCTCATTAGAATACAAGGAAATACAAAGGAACATGTTTTCCACAGCTGTTGGACAGTATTTGCATAATCTTCCTCCAGCCTGCCCCTTCCCCCATCCCATATTTGGGGGAAGGTGAGTCTAATGCTCGTCACTAGACTGACAGCCCTCTTGCTGTGAACAGACTGTATCATTATCTTGAAAGAGGCTAGAGTTGTAAGTGTGACAGTTTTATATTTCCATAGACCATCACAACTGGAAACATCTGGCTCTGAAATGTCTAGGAGTTCAAAGACACCATAAACAACTCAATATATGACATAAAGAATATAGAAAACAGAAACAGAGCCTGGTTGAGACCACTGTGACCTAGGGGAGGATCTGAATCTGAAATCTCAAATTCTCTTCTCTATCCTGCCAATGATTTGTTTTGGGATCTCCAAGTGGCTTCCCCCCCATGCATAGCCTGATTTCCACAAGATTTACAGCAGGAGGGAACTTTAGAGACCCTAGAATCCAATCAGTTTTTTTTTTTTTAGATAAGGAAACTGAGGCTCCAAGAGGTTAATGTAACAGGATTATAAGATTGCATATTTAGAACTAGAGGGGACCTTAGAGGTTGTCTAGTCCCATCTCCATGTAGACGCTTGGATGTAGGGGATTTGATTTCATCCTCTGTAATATGGAGATGGGGAGGGGGAAACTCTGAAGCCAACTATTTCAACCCACATATGAAAAAGAATGTGCTCTCCAAGGTGCCTGGAGTAAAGCTCATCCAGTCTCTTCTGGATGACCTTTCAATGAGCAGGAGCCCATCACCTCCAGAGGCAGTCCCTTCTTTTCTGGCCCAGATTTCACTGTTAGGAAGTTTCCCCTATATCAAGTCTTCCTTTGTCTTTGCATGTCTTCTTTGAACTCTGTGGCTGGTCAAATGACTGGGGCAACTAAGGTTCAATCTTCCAAGCATATTGATTCATTAAGCAATGAATGTCAATCCCTTGGCAAAGCAGGGCTTGGTCCATTCCTCAGCTTTGACCTAGACCCTAAATACAGGGGGAGACAGACTTTTATGAATTAAAAACAATTAATTAAGTAAGATCAATTAATTAAAAGGAAACTATACATTAGGTAAAATGATTTCTAATTGGATGAAAGATTAGGGACTTTCCAAGTTGGGAGGGGGAATGAACAGGTACAATTCCCTGAAATCAGAAAAGGAGCTGTCCCACTTCCCAAGTATCTGTAAACGATCAAAAGACCATAGAAAATAACTGATGGATCAGTACCAGACCAGTTTTCAGATAAGGCATATACATTGCTTGAGATGTACAATTGTGAGAAAATGCCTTGCATCAATCTTTGGATCTGATTGGCTTTCTGGATAGCATAACCTAGGTCCTTAGTTGTTGTTTCGTCATTTCATTTGTGTCCAACTCTTTGTGACCCATTTGCCAATTGCTCAGAAAAGATCTTGGAGTGATTTGCCATTTCCTTCTCCAGTTCATTTTACAGATGAGGAAAAGAGGGTTAAGTGACTTGCCCAGGGTCACACAGCCA
Source organism: Dromiciops gliroides (assembly GCF_019393635.1). Lineage (NCBI taxonomy): Eukaryota > Metazoa > Chordata > Mammalia > Microbiotheria > Microbiotheriidae > Dromiciops > Dromiciops gliroides. The sequence goes on along the minus strand of NC_057861.1, from coordinate 17,640,072 downwards.
GTAAATGTCTAAAAGGCAGGATTTGAACTTCCTGACTCCAAGTCCCAATGCTCTATTCACTGAACTACCTATCTGCCCCCTCCCCCAATGACAGCAGTCATGGTCTTTTCTTCTCCCAGTTATACATCCCAGCTTCCTTCATCAAAGTCTTGTGTGACATGGCATGGTCCTGAGGCCCTTTATGGGTCTGGTTGCTTTCACCTGGAAATTCTCCAGTTTATCAAGATTCCTCTTAGAATTATCCCTCATCCCAGGAAGAGTTGGATCTGAATTCCATCTCAGAAACATAATGGTTAGCCAAGTCCTTTAACCTCTCATTGTCCCCAGAAACTCTGTAAGATGATAAATGGCAGCAAAGGTCCTGACCTGAATTGGTGCAAGAAATTTCCTCACCTGGGAGTTCTCTACACCAAAGATTTCATGGGTCTAGTCCCTATGCTCTTACTAGCTTCAAACAGTATGTCCAAGGTCTATTAACATCTCTGAGCTCCCTTTTACTCCTCTGGAAAACAATGGGGTTGAATAAAATGAGCTTCAAGGTCCTTCGCAAGTACAGATCATACACTGCTTTGATCCTTTGGGTGAGGAAGAGTATTCCAAGAATTGGGAGGGTCACGAACCAAGGTCCAGCTCTAAATCCTGATATTGTGATTTGGATGCCTGCTAATAACAGAAGTTGCCATTTATAGAGTACTTAATGGTTTGCAAAGCTTTTTACATTCATTATCACCTTGGATCCTCCTAACAGCCCTGGGGGGAAGGTGCTAAAGCAATTTGCCGACATATAACAAATGAGGGAACTGAGGCTCCACTAGATGGAGTACCTTGCCCAAGGTCACTTGCCTAATAGAGCTTCTAACCCAAATCATATGTAGGGACCAATTTTTAATTGGGGAGTGTTAGCTAGTTGGCTCACCGCAATATTGGGGCAAGGAAGGAGACCGACAGCCTCCCTCAAAACAGAGCAGGATTTATTTAACAAGAACAAACTTAAAAAAAAAACAACACAAACAGGATCAGTAGGATTAAGGGAAAGGAAATAAAATGGGGAAAGGGAAATAATACAATCTGAATAACACCACCACCCAGGAATCAGTTGAGAACACACAGCAGTGTCCTGTCACCTTCCAGCTTCAAGCTAGAATGGCAAAAAACCTCCCTTCTTCCCAGCAGACCCCAGGCTGACCAAACACAGCCCCAAGCCAATTGGCTGGCAGCTCTGACTGACAGTTACATGACTGCCCTCACTGGGCTTCCAGTCATTATAATTTTGCCAGGCCCATGTAGGCATCAGCAAGTGGTGATGATGTGAGGTGCCAGCTCCATGGTAATGGCTACAACCAGTGGGTGGAGCACCATGCTGTTTGCGGAGGTGCTGGCCTGAGCCCCAGGCCAGTGTGCTCACTGAGGTTTTAAAAATTCTAGCCAAAAGATGGGGTCATAAAAGCCTCAAATAACAATTAATTCTATACGTATAGATAGGACCAGAGATTTAGACTTGAAAAAGGATTTTAGAGGTCATATAGTCCATATACCTCCTTATTTTACAGAGGAGGAAACAGGCATAGTCAAGACATAGGATCATAGATTTAGAGCTGAAAGGGGCCTTGGAGATCAGCTTGTTCAGTAGTGTCACACTCAAATAGAAGCAGGTTCTCTGTGTGATGCATATTGACTTAGAAAACTACAAATTAACATTATCTAGGTTTTATTGTATTTTTATTTATTTTGTTAAACATTTCCCCATTACACCTCTAAGCTAATTTCATTCTCCCTCAGTTTACACAGAAGGAAACTGAGGCTGAGGGAAACTCAATTGAGTTTAATTCATCAATGATTCAGTCCATCAGTAAACATTTATCAAGTGCCTCCTATGTACCAGGCCCCCTGACCCAAAGTCCACTCTTTCCATTCTATCATGATTCACATTGAAATGGTGCCTTCTAAAAAGTATTTTCCTCATGGTAGCCCAATGAAATAATAGTTCTAGCATTATTATCTCTCTTTTAAAGATGAAGAAACAAAGAAATGAGACAGCTTGCTTAGGGCCATATGGCCAGAAAGCATCAGAGGAAGACCTTCAACCTAGGTCTTTTTTTGCCCATACTGGGGCTTGTGCATGAGCGAACACACACACACACACACACACACTCCAGAGCTATAACTATCAATTCTAGTATCCAGAGGCAAACATTCCTCCCCCAAGCAGCAGGGCCAAATGTGTCCTCAAGTTAACTTTTGGGATACATGATGTGAAAATAATACAAGAATTATTAAGAGAAACTCAACTGAGTGGAATGGGGGATTAGTTCGCTAAAATGGCTTCTCTGCTTCTAAAGGACACCATGTGTTAAATTTGTGCACTCTCTAAATTTCTTTGCCCTGGGGAAGAGCCCTAGTGTCCAGACCTCAGTTATTGCTCTGACCACTGCCAGGATACCCCAAACAATGCCAGGAATTCATTTTGAATTACATGTAAACTTTGTTCCATATCAACTTTACAAAGCCCTGATAGGGTCAATATAATATTTTTCTTCTTCCAACTGTCTCCAAATCATGGAGTGAGAACCAACTTTCAAATGACTCCATGCCATCCAAGTGTTACAGAAATGCTCTCTGATAGTAAAATATTTATCATGCAGTCTCGCCTAGGATGGTTCTAAGTGCTATGTACAAAAGGAAGACGGGAATGCTGAGACACCATGTACTAGGGACATGAATAAAATATATTTCTTAAAGGCCAAGTCTTCAGTTGAACACAAGCTGGGCCCGCAAACGCATAGGACCTCATTTTCCCAACTTGGGCTGGAAAGAAGAGAAAAATATCACTGGTTGGCTGAGGTGATAAGCCTCCTCTATTTGATCCTTGCCCATTTGGGAGTGTGGTACATCAGGGATTGGGAAGAGTTTTATGTTATGACCTCTGGTTTGGAGCGGGGAGGGGAAATGGAAAGAGAAAAAGGGTCTGGGGAGAAGGGACTTGGCTGAATCTTTTTTTTTTTTTTTTTTTTTTTGGTGAGGCAATTGGGGTTAAGTGACTTGCCCAGGGTCAGACAGCCAGTAAGTGTCAAATGTCTGAGGCTGGATTTGAACTCAGGTCTTCCTGAATCCAGGGCCGGTGCTCTATCCACTGTGCCACCTAGTTGCCCCTTGGATGAATATTAATGGAGGTGCTTTTTTTTTTAAAGCACCAAAACCCAAAATATAATTCGTTCTGCTGACAAGGTTTCAAGGACTGATCTTCCAGGCCAATGGACTTGTGGTTGGTTTATGGATGGCCTAAATATTTTCTTTTAGCATTCAGTTCAATTGAGTTCAATTCATCAATGAGTCAATCAAGAAACATTAAAGAAGTACCTCCTTTGTGTCAGGCATTAGATACCTACTGTGTGTCAGTCATTTAGATAGAAAGACAAAAATCAACCAGCCCCTACCATCAAGGAGTGTATGTTCATCAATCAATCAATAGTTAAGCATTTGTTAAGCACCAACTTTGTGTCAGGCATTTTGCTAGGCCTAGGACACACAAGGACAAAAATGAACCAATTCTCAATGAGCTTTTATTCTAATGAGGGGATGTAACACATACATGCAGATAAAAGAAATATAAAGTGGGTTAAACATTAATTAAGTGCCTACTGTATGCCAGGTACTTTAATCAGCATTTGGGGAATAGATATTTTAATGATAAAAAAATGAAACAGTCCCATCCCAAAAAGGAATTTTCATCACTCCTTCCAAAACTCCTTTTTCTGGGTCTCCCCAAGTCCCACTCCTGTCTTAAACTGTAACAGAGGAAAATTTTCGAAACCTCTAAATCCATGACAATCTGAGCTACTTTTCCCACCTTCTGGGAATAGAAGTCAGTCTTCCTCTTCTCCCTTCCAAAAGTTTGTTACAGTTCAGGGTTGGTTTTTTGTTTGTTTGTTTTAAACATCACTATTCCATTTAACAGCCATGTGACCCTGGGCAAATCACTTTACCCTGTTTGCCTCAGTTTTCTGTGAGCTGGAGAAGGAAATGGCAAACCACTCTAGTATCTTTGCTAAGAAAACCCCAAATGGGGTCACTGAGAGTCAGACACAACTGAAATGACTCAACAACAACAAAAATTCCATAAGCAAGCCATCCTCTGCCTTCAAAACTAAAAGATTACAGGAGTTTTGTTGGAGATTTTATTTTTATTTTTAACACATGCCAGGTCGTGAGGAAAAAGGCATTTATATTGTGTATTCAGATGGGAACATTTCAGTCAATCTGTGCCTGTGTGTTCAATTTCCTAATCTTCTGGGGAAGATGTTACTAGGGGATGCCATGTCTTTAGTTTACATAAACCGTGTAATCTTTCCATTTACTCATCAAAGTCAACACTGAGACAGGCATGGCATGGGCGCCCAGTTTACACCGTGTCTTGGCACGGGCGACGTAGTTCTTGTAGCCCCAAGGACACCCGCAATGATGAGCAGAAGCGAAATGTTTACATGCCCGAGACAAATTATGTAGCAGGTGGGAACTCACTTTATTACTACATATTTCACTTAGGGTTTTAGCTAAAACTTATCTCTCGATTATTACCAACGAAAAATGGTACAGAAATATAATTCTGAGAATGTGCTAAGGAGACCAATACAGGCCTGTTTGGATAGAAAGATAAATGGCCTTGGAGTGAGGGGACCTAAATTCAAATCCCACCTCTGTCTGTAACCTTGGGCAACTGCTTTTCACCTCAGTTTCCTCCTTTGTTAAATGGGTTGGACTAGAATTCTGGGGTGTTTTCCAGCTCCAGATCTAGAAACTCATGCCCCTTTCTGAGCCTTAGTTTACTCATCTGTCAAGTGGTGATCATTAACATAGAGGTTCTATGATTTGGTGGGAGAAAGCAGTTCACCAGGAATTCTGAACTCTTAGAACCTGAGTTCAAATACCAACTCAGTTACTTGTATGATGTTGGGGAAATTACCACACCTCTCTGCCCCCTCCTCCATTTTCTTTATGCAGCCCTATGGTTTGATCCTGTGACCTAAAGATGATAAAGACTTTGGTCTCCTATGGCCATAGGCCCAGTCTCCCTGTGAACAACCCATATCACCTGTAGATGGATTTTTTTTTGAGAGGCCATCGGGGTTAAGTGACTTGCCCAGGATCACATAGCTTTTAAGTATCTGAAGCTGGACTTGAATTCAAGTCTTCCTGACTCCAGCACTGGTGCTCTATCCACCTAGCTGCCCTTCTGTAGACTGATTTTTGCTGCTGTCAGCCCCCTCTCCATATGGTCTCCCTGGCTTATATCCACTATGGGTGGCCTGTTTGCTGCAGGGAATTTGTCCTTGGCATGCTAGATAATAATAGCTGGCATTTACATAGGGCCTTCTATATGCCAGACACAATGCTAAAAGCTTTATAAACATTACCTTGGGAGGTTAACTTATTATGATGCCCATTTTACACATGAGAAAACTGAGGCTTAGAATAGTCAAGTGACTTGCCTAGGGTCACATAGCTAGAGTGCTGAGGTAGGATCTGAAGTAAGTTCTATGCCCAGCAATCCCCTATCCACTTTACCACCTAGAAGGAAGAGTGGGAACCTACCTGAAAAGTGTTATATGGACACACAGGGAACTCTCTAATCAACTTAGATTTTAAGAAGGTATGCACCAAAAATTGAAGTAAGGACAGATAAGAGAAATTTATCCTTTAAGATACACTTGTTAGGACCAAAATTCAGAATAAACTGAGGCTGGAAAGGGCAGCTAAAGATTTGGCTTTGGAAGCTATATTAAGAGAAAGAAAAAGGTCTGAGAAAGGACAAGACTGCCACTGAAGATGGGTGGGAAGATGAAAACTTGCCAAAAGATAGCAGGCAGGAGTCCTACTTAATTTTTATTTTGTTTCTGTTTCCTTTAGCAAGGAGAATGACTTTTGGACTGAGAGATCTATGGCAGCTAAAAGAGAGTTGATACATGAGATAGGAAGAGACCATGTAACTGCCCCTGATATATTCAATTCACCCAGACCAGAAAACTATATCCCCAGACACTGAGAGAACTGGCAGATTGTTTGCTGAGTCACTGTGTGTGATATCTGAATGATTGTGGGACATGGGAGACATGACGGAGGACCAGAGAAGGGCAAATATTGTCCTAGTTTTGAAAAAAAAAGAAGAAAATAGACTCTCTGACTAATGGGTAGTGACTTCAATCGTGGCAAAATTCTAGAATGGATCTTTTTAAAATGGTTCATGAATATCTAGAAAAGAAAATAATTCCTGCAATGAGGCAGCATGTCTTTACCAAGAATGAGTTACGATGGACTAACCTCATTTCCTTTTTCTTTTTTTTTTAAACTTTAAAAAAATTTTTTGTTTTGTTTTGTTTTTTCAGGGCAATGAGGGTTAAGTGACTTGCCCAGGGTCACACAGCTAATTAAGTGTCAAGTGTCTGAGGCTGGATTTGAACTCAGGTCCTCCTGAATCCAAGGCCAGTGCTTTATCCACTGCACCACCTAGATGCCCCTCATTTCCTTTTTCAACAGGGTTCTTAAACTGGTCTATCAGGGGAATGGTGGAGATAATTTGTTCAGAATTTAGCATGCTTTTGATAAAGTCTGTTAAAAGTCTTGTGTAAATGATGGAGAAGTGTGGGCTGCACAACAGGACAATAGCCACAGCCAAATAATAGTCACAAATGTTTTGGTGTCAGTTTGAAAGGAGGGATCTAGTGTCTGTGTCTGATCTAGAGGTCTGTGTCTGACCCTGTGCTTCTGAATAACAATACTTTGTTGTTCAGTTGCTTCTGACTCTTTGCAAACCCATTTGGGGTTTTCTGGGTAGGGATACTAAAGTGGTTTGCCATTTCCTTCTCCAGCTCATTTTACAGATGAGGAAACAGAAGCAAACAGGGTGAAGTGACTTGCCCAGGGTCACATAGCTAGTGAGTGTCTAAGGCTAGATTCGAACTGAGGAAGAGGAGTCTTCCTACCTCCAAGCACAGTGCTCTATCCACTCTGCTACCTAGCAACCTTCAACAGTAACAATCACTAGCGTTTATAGAGTATTTCACGTTCTGCAAGCCCTGTATACATTTTAATTTGATCATTACAACAACTCCATGAGGTAAGCATTAGTAAAATCCCCATTTTCAGTCAAGTAAACTGAGGTAGAGAAAGGGTAAGCAACTTGTCCAAGGTCCCAAGGCTAGCAAGTGTCTAAGGCAGGTCTTCTTGACTCTAAATCAAGGCTCTCAATCCACTAGGCCACCCAGATGCCTCAATACCTGTAATTTGGATGACATGCTCATTGAATTTGTGGATGACACAAAGCTAAGAGGGAGAGTTAACACTCTGGATAACAGAATCAGTATCCAAAAAGTTATGTATGGAATAAAAAATTGGACTGGGTATAATCAGGTGAAATTTAATTGGGATAAAGTTAAAGCTTTACATGTGGGTTTAAAAATGCAATGGAAGTTCAAGTGGAAATCAGACTTAGCAGTTTGTCAGAAGAGGACCTGGGGGTCTAAGTCAACTATAAGCTCTTTATGAAGCAGTAACTGTGACATAGCAGCCAAAACAACTAGGATTTCATCTTGAGGGGCAAAACTTCCAGGAACAAGAAAGCTCTTTGGCCAACAGCTACTCTTAGAACAGCTCTGGAGTTTCATGCTCAGTTCTGGGTGTCACTGGAGTGACATTAGGAAGGTAGAATGTGTCCAGAGGAGGGCAAGAAAGATGGTGATGGATTTTGAGTCCAAAATCATATGGTCATTGGTTGAAGGAATGAGGGATGTTTACTCTTGAAAAAAGGTTTGACGATCATGGTAGACATACTCAAGTATTTGTGGAAGAGAGAAGGAGACTTGGGTTCTAGGGCAGAACTCAGACTAATATAGGCATGATTTAGTGAAAAAAGATGGCTGGACTCAGATTCAGAGGACCTGGATTCAAATCCTGACTCTCCCACTTACCACATGTGTGAGCTTGGGTAAGTGTTACTTCCCCACTGTGGGCTAGACTAGATAGCCTCTGAGGTCCTTTCCACTCTAAATCTACAATTCTATGAAAAAAAATAAGGTTTGATGTATCAAGAAACTCCCCAGCAATGAGAGCTGCACCAAAGTTGGATGGGCTTTCTGAGGAGGTGGTGGATTCCTCCTTCTGAAAAGGGGAATCATTTTTATATAGCATTTACTATGTGCTATACAAGTATTATCTCACTTGATTCTCACAATAATTTTGGGAGGTACGTGCTGTTATTATTCTCATCTTATGTTTGAGGAAACTGAGGCAGACAGGGATAAGTGACTTGCCCAGGGTCAAACAGCTAGTAAGTGTTTAAGACTGGATTTGAACTGAGGTCTTACTGACTCTAGCATCAGCACTCTGTGCATGGCGCCACCTAGCTGCTGTAAAATCTTTGAGCAAAGACTGGGATATGGGTTAGTCTTGATGGATAGTGAGGTCCCTTTTAAACCTGAAATGATATGGTTTCCATAAGCCAAGTTTGAATGTCAGCTCTCTGCTCCTTGCTACCTTTGTGACCCTGGAGAAATCACTCAACCTTGTTCCTAACAATGTTTCCTCCGGGATTTCACAAAAACCCTAGTTTTTACTTCTCTAAAGATTTCGAGAGCTGGAAGGGACCTTATAATTCATGTAGCCCAACTCCTTCTCTTTACAGATGAGGAAACAGAGGATCTGAGACATTAAGTGAATAGTCCATGGTCATATAGAACTAATGGGTATGGTGGTGGGGGGGGGAGATTTCTGATCCTCTAAGTCCCAAACTCTCTCCACTACACCATGTGGCATCTCTAACAGGCTTTTAATGAATGCTTGTTGGTCAAAAAAGTGAATGAATGCATTGTTTCATTTAAGGGAGGCATTGTGATACAATGGAAAGAACACTGGACTTGGGGTCACAGGACCTGAGTTCAAATCCCAGCTCTGCCACATCTTACCTGTTTGACCTTGGGCAGGTTATGTCTGTGGACTTCAGATTCATTGATTCATCCTCTATGAAATGAGGTGGGAGGTTGGACTAGATTAGGGATTCTAATAGGTTGCAGTCTATGGACTTGTTTACGTTTTTTGTTTACTGTATTTCAATATAATTGGTTTCCTTTGTAATCCTGTGTGTTTTATTTAATGCACATACAAACATGATTCTGAGAAGGGGTCCATGGGATTCGCTAGACTGCCAAAGGTGGGAATAGGAGAGTCCAGACCACAGAAAATGTTAAGAACCCCTATACTCAACGATCTCTAAGTTCCCCTTGAGTTTTAGATCTATGATCCTATTCTCGATATTCTAACTTTGGGACTATAAGTGTCTGGCCTCAGTTTCCCCATCTGTCAAATGACCAGGCCAGAGTAGATGATCCCCAAGGTCTCTGGCAGTCAGTGCTCAACCTTATAACATGACAGACCTTTCCTCCCTCCTCTCCTGAGTCTCCTTTCATCCCAGATCATTGTCTAAGGCAGAGCCCAGGAACGATCAGACTGCTGATGATACATGAGATGCTCCAGGGTCTCCAGCTCTGACCCTGTGATTTATTCTGGGAGCCCCTCGTGACTGCCAGGGCTGTGATGACGGTCATGCCCTTTCTTTGAAGAGCAAGGGTTTGATGGGGGCTTTTTTCCACAGGTCCCTCTGCCTGTCACCAAGCCTTGGAAAGGGGCAGGTCTAGCCTCTTTGTTGCATTCTGCAGGGGAAAGGAAAGACTTAGCCCCTTTATGGTGTGTGTGTGTGTGTGTGTGTGTGTGTGTGTGTGTGTGTGTGTGTGGCGTGTGCGATGGCAGGGGGAGGGGAGGTGTGTCCAGGGAGCTGAAATCATGAAGTAATCACACACAAGGCAGCCCTGTCTGATGGCTTCTTCCTGGAACCCTCCTGCCCCACCCCGAACCAGTCCTTTCTCCTATTCAGTTCTTGGAATCCATGGCTGCTGCCACTTCATGGGTCCTGTTGCTAGACTTGTGGCCCGAAAGTCCCCATCATGCCTCTCTGCATAGGCTCCAGTGACAGGGCAAAGAGACCTCTTCCAAGCAGCTGCTGAGATGAGTGACTGGGACAGGCCCCCAAGTTTTCCTTTTGCGTGGAGGGACAAGAGGAGGTCACCCAAGACTTTGCCGACAGCAGCAAAATGGGTTCTCTGGAGGGTTGCCTGGGATAAATGTAATTGGCAGGGGCGGGACGGTTGTGCAATCTTGGGTCATATATTATCATAATTCAATAACGATGTTGTGAATACTGGAGCTGGGAAAGGGAGCTGCTGAGGACTGGAATGCTTAAGAAGCTTTGAGACCCAAGTGGGGGCCCAGCCACCGGCAGCGTCTGTTTTGTTTGATGCAGAAATTGAGCACTTGCATTGAAAAGAAGAAAAGGGAGATCAACAAGAAAGTGAGATGAGAGGAATGGGGGTATAGGGAGAGAAGGGGAAGAGACAGAAGGGGAGGGGAGGAGAGGGAAGAGGAGAATGAGAAATAGGGAGGGGAGAGAAGGGGAAAAGAAAGTAGGGAAGGGAAGAGGAGAGGACAAGAGGGGAGAGGAGAAAAGAGCAGGGAAAAGCAGGGGAGGAAATAGAAGGGAAAGGGAGGGGAGAAGGGGAAAGAAAGAAGGGGAGGGGAGGAAAGGGGAGAGGAGAATGAGAAATAAGGAGGGGAGAGAAGGTAGGGAGGGGAGAAGAGGGAATAGGAGGAGAAAAGGGAAGAGGAGAATAATGAGGAGTGGATAGGGATGAAGAGAGCAGGGAAGAATGAGAAGTGGGGAGGGGAAAGGAGATTAAGTAACTGTAACCAGGTCAAGAAGCCAGCCCACCTGTCTGTACCTGAAAAGAAATCCCTTCTACAGGATAGCTTAGAAGGGGTCACATGACTATCACTTGAAGCCTTCCAGTGATAGAGAACCCCTCTCTCCCTCAGTCAGCCCCTTCCACCTTGGGACCACTCTCATTGTAATGGAGCTTTCCCTTGGATCAAGCTGAAATCTGCCTTTCTACAATTTTCACTCCTTGATGATGGTTCTGCCCAATGGAGGTTAAGCAGAATTAATTGATCTTCAACTTGGCCATCCTTTAAATACTTAAACCCAGTTCTCATGTCCCCCCCCCCCCACCTTGAGTCTTCTCTTCCCCAGGTTAAGGATTCCCAGTTCCTTCTGATGCTTTTGCTATGACATAAACTCAAGGCCCCTCAACATCTTGATTGCCTTCTGACTGGTTGCTGTAAGCCCTGCTGACCTTTGGAGGTATCTGTAGAACATTGAACACCACCCACAAACAAATAAAAATAACATCAATCATTACAAGAGTAAAAATAACTCACATTTGCACAATGCTTTAAGGTAAAGTAGGCTATGCAAATGCTTAGAGAACACATGTGACAAAAGGTAACTCAGGGCTCTTAGAGGTCTTTTGGATAGACTCCCCAAGACCTTCATTCCTTTATAGAGCTTTTCTGCTGGGTCCTTGTAGGGACCTGAATCTGCATCCAATGTGTCCCTGGTTCTAAATGCAGATATGGGCATCAACTAATCCAGAGATGCTACAAGAACTCTGTTAGGAAGACCCTTCAAAGCTTGCAAGTTCCTGGTCCTGTCCCCCTCTCCTACCCTCTAGCTAACATGGGAAAGGGGAGAGAAAAACTGAGAGGAGACAACTATGACCACAGCAAAGACTGAAGCCTAAGGGTCGGTTCTAGCTCCACCAACTGATTCTTTCTGAGGGATATAATGGGGACATTTCCTCCACTTACTTGAATCTCCCTTGCAGAAATTGCTTAATATTTTGTAGACTACTCATAGGTTGTGAACAAATTTCCTAGGACATTGTGAACACCTTTCCTATGTAACATCACTCCAGGTGATCAAGAACCCCTCTCCCCATAACACACACACACACACACACACACACACACACACACACAGAGAGAGAGAGAGAGAGAGAGAGAGAGAGAGAGAGAGAGAGAGAGAGAGAGAGAGAGAGAGAGAGAGAGATATTCTAAAGCCCAGGAGTCACTGATTCAATAGAAAAGGGTTCTCACCTCATTAAGGTATTTAGGCTTAATATCTTGACACCATTCAAATGGGGTGGGGTGGTTTCATTGATTTGCTCAGTTGGGCTCCACCATTAGATATGACTCAATTCAACCTAAAAAGATAAACCTAATCCATATATTAAATACCTACTATGTACTAAATCCTGGTGATAAGGAAGATAAAAAACCACTATACCCCCTGTCCTCAAAAAACTTACATTCTAGTAATTCCTTCAAGCCACGCATGACCCAAGCAATCCAGAAACTGAAAAGAATCAATTCCCTGACTGCAATCCTGGTTAAGTTCATGGAGAGTAACCTAAGCCACATCTGAACACCAAAGGTGAAATATAGCCTGTAGGGGAGGGGTAGCTTGACTTGGGCAGAAACCCAAGGTCTTGGAGGGAGTCTTTGATGACCTGATGAGTAGGATCAACCTCTCACCAGAGTTGCAATAAGAGCTAATCCTTGGGCCCTTGGAGACAACACTCCTCGTTTGTGTCACTCCCAATGTGCACTGCTCTTTGAGGATGTTTTTCTAAGCGCAAGCTTTGGTCCTGGGAATCCATTTTAGCAAATGGGAAGAAGTCACCGTGGACACTCATCACCAGGTTGGTGCCTAGACACAAGATAAAAATCAAAAGGTAGAACTGGAAAGGATTATCTAATCCAACTGGGAGCTAACACTTCAAGAACGATGAAACCACAACAGAAACAAAAAAGATCTTCCTCCCCACCCAAGTCTTCTCCCTCCTTCAGGTCTTGGATGGCCAGCAGAACTCTCCAAGGTATGCTATCCTCTTTGGGACCTGTTGAAGCCTGAGATTCTGGGTTTCATGAATTTATCCTGAAGGTGGGATAGGGATTGGCATGGAGGGGGCAGTGTGTGGGAGAAATGAATAAGCAGAGCAGGAAAACCTGATATGTTTATTAAAGAGATTTTTGGATTATGTGGGGGGGGGGAAGGAGGATCAGAACTCCAGAGAAGAAGGTCTTTCCCAGAGATCAGCCTTTCAACCCCCCTCTTTAATCTTTCCCAATCCTCTTGCTTTCATGCTTTAATCCACACTTTGTTTTATTCTCCTGTCCTCTCTCCCTCCTTTCTGATAATCAGGGATAACAATATCCATGACCAGACGTCTCTCCAGCATCATGAGGGGAGGGCACTGGACAACTGCTGTCCAGCTCACTTCTGGGCCTTCTGAGCCAAATGACCCCATCTGTTCCTCTTGCTTTGCCCACATGTTCCCCCATGGGAACCATCCTGAGGAAGATGGATCTGGCCCTTGCTTTCCAATGAGGTGATGTCCCTTTGGAGGCCAGGGTGATGGTCTTGGCTTATGTCAGTGTTAATGAAAGCAAAACTATATGCAAGTGTCTTTGGGGGAGTGGGATGGAGAGGGGAGACTGATTCCTTGTTATCCCACAAGCAAAGAGATATTTGTTTTGTTTTTTTTAATCAACCCAATTCCACTCTTCTTGTTTCCTGTAGCTCACCAGTGGGGGCCATCTCCAGTCATCCTGATGTATATCTTGCCACTGGACACAGATGGCTCTGAAGGAGAGAGTGAGTTTAGTGACCTTGCACAGCTCTGCCTTACTTTAATCCAATTTACTGCAAATCATGACATCACCTCGGAATGTCATGGTCCTCTTTGAGAAAGAAGGACAAACAACAACAGCTCACCAGAGCTCCCCTTGGTATGGAGAGTCTACTACTCTCATCAATCAATCTACCTCCCAACATGCATTTATTAACTGCCTACTGTGTTCTAGGCATTGTATTAGACAAAGAAGCAAATAATCTTTACTCTCCAGAAGCTTACAAGAAGAGACAATAAGTCAACAGAGAATAATATAAAGAGAGCAAAGACAAAGAAATACCAGATAGTTAAGGGAGGGCATGAGAATTGGAGAGAATAAGAAAAAGACTTCATATAGAAGATGATACATGAGCAAGGTCTTGAAGGCATACAGGGAACCTATGAGATGGGGGTGAGGAAGGAGAACATTCCAGGCATGGGGGATGGCCAGTGCACATGCAGAGAACATCCTCCTCCCAATGGGAGGATGGATAGAGAAAGGACCCTTCTTCCCCTAAGGCAAACCTCCAGAGGGCCACCTGCTATAGACTTACCATGATCCAACCCCTTCCTGGACTATGGTTCTGTACTGAGATAGAATAGGGTTGAACTCAATTGATCCTCCCTTTAAATCAAATGTGGATGTTGGCCCTGGGCATGGTGTAGTACAGAACACAGGACCTGAAGTCTGGAATGCCCAGTTCAAATTCCACCCAGCACTTAGAGTCAGGAAAGTCAATTAAAATCTCTGAGCCTCAGTTTCTTCACCTGTAAAAAGAGGAATTTGGACTAATGAGCTCTCTCCCAGCTCTAAATCTATGATCCTATGATTTGTGATACTTTGAGGTAGTGTCCACCAGCCATTGACAGATCCAATGAAGAAAACCAGAGTTCAAATTCAAGTGACAGATCCAAGGATAAGGGAAGAGAGTGTCCCCCCCCCCACACACTTCCCCATTACTTTCTTAAGTATAAACAATCAACAAAACAATGAATCAAGCCCTGATTTACAGCATTTGCTAATTTCTGAAAATTCAACAATTAACTTTGAGTCCAGCACATCCCTGGATAAATCTATGCTAAAAAAATAACAAATCTGTCCATTTATACAGGACCTACTATGTTCTGGGTACTGTGCTAAGTGCTTTACAAAAATTATAGCATTTGATCCTCGCAACCACATGGGAAAATAAGTACTATTATTATACCCATTTTCCAGTTGAGGAAACCGAGGTAAACAGAGTTTAAGTGACTTACCCATGACCATACAGCTGGTAAGTGTCTGAAGCTGGATTTGAACTCAGGTCTTCCTGACTCCAGATCCTGCTCTCAATCCATTGCACCACCTATCTGCCTACAGTAAGGCTCTATGTGCAGGAAGACTAAGTAAGGAGATAAACAGATAAAGACCATCTGGAGTAATACAGTGTGAACCAGCTAACTGAAGCCCTGGGGACTATGGATGAGAGTAGTAACAGGTAGGAAAAAGAGCCTTGAGCTGAGAAATGGGAGCTTTGAGATACAACCCCACCCCAGATACTCAGCTACTGAGCTGCTGTGGGGATCTTGAACAATTTCTCCTCTTGGGGATGTGGTTTTTCCCCTGCAAAATGAGGAATCTGGACTTGGGCATCCCTGAGGTCCCTTCTGGTCCGGACTTCCCCTCTCTAAGATTCTTTTCAGGTTTCATATTTTTAGCTCTAAGATTCTTCCTGTTTCTAGCATCCACCCCTTTCTCTTCATCCCCACAGCCACTGTCCTAGGTCAGGCCCTCATCCTCATTATAATGGCCTCCTAATTGCTCTCCCTGCCTCAAGTCTCTCCCCTCTATAATCATTTCCCCATATGGGCATTATTCCTTAAACACACAGCTGACCATTGTTCTCTCCTGCTCCATAAACCCATGACTTCCTTTGCCTCTAGGATCAGATGTGAACTCTGTGGCTTTCAAAGCCATTCACCCCTTGGTGCTTTCCTCCAAGCACTCCAGGCCTGGTATTCTTATTTCTTACATACAACCTTCCAGCTTCTGTCTCTGTACCTTTGCATAGGTTGTCGCCCATGCCTGAAATGGCCTCCTTCCTCACCTCCTGCTTTTAGAATCACTAATTTGCTTGGGAGCTCAGCGCAAACACCACCCCTACACGAAACCTTTCCTCAGCTCCTCAGGTGCTAATGCCTCCCCTCCCAAATGAGCAGGTGATTTTGTAGCTGTTTTGCATGCACTTATTGAATATACTTCAATCAATCACTTGATCTGTGTTTGTTTAAACCCCTACTATGTGCCAGGAACTGTTCTTGGATGCTAGGGAAAGGTAGGAGGGAAGGAAGAAAGGGAGGGAGGGAGGGAGGAAGGAAGGAAGGAAAGAAGGAATGAAGGAAGGAAGGAAGGAAGGAAGGAAGGAAGGAAGGAAGGAAGGAACAGAGAGAGAAGGAAGGAAGGGAGGGAGAGAAGGGAGGAAGGAAGGAACAGAGAAAGAAGGAAGGAAGGGAAAGAGAGATGGAGGGAGCAAGGGAAGGAAGGAAGGAACAGAGAGAGAAGGAAGGAAGGAAAGAAGAAAGGAAAGGAGGGAGGAAGGAAGAAAGGAAGGAACAGAGAGAGAAGGAAGAAAGGAAAGAAGAAAGGAAGGGAGGGAGGGAGGAAGGAAGGAAGGAAGGAACAGAGAGAGAAGGAAGGAAGAGAGGGAGGAAGGGCAGGGAGGAAGAGAGAGAAGGAATCCTTGCATTCAAGGATCTGACATCACCAATATTGTCACCATATCTCTTACTGGTGCCCCAGGCTAATCTCTGAAAGTAAACTCTTGAGAGTGGGAATTTTTCATTCTTTGCCTTTTATCCTCAGAGCTTGGCACATAGTAACCACTTAATAAATGTTATGAGTTGCTGACCTTCGTTGGTAGAATACCTATATTGGTGAAATCACAAGTCTTTCCCTCAGATTCCCCTCCCCCCACACAAATGTACAGGGCAGTGTGTGTTTTAGGACCTAAGGACAGGGCAGCTAGGTGGCACAGTGGATAAAGTACCAGCCCTGGATTTTGGAGGACCTGAGTTCTAATGCGACCTCTTGACACTTACTAACTGTGTGACCCTAGGCAAGTCACTGAACCCTCATTGCCCTGATAAAAAGTACTTAAAGTTATGTAACAATCCTGCAGCTAAAACTATGAAAAATAAGGATACAAGAACAAAAAGAAAGAAAGAAAGAAAGAAAGAAAGAAAGAAAGAAAGAAAGAAAGAAAGAAAGAAAGAAAGAAAGAAAGAAAGAAAGAAAGAAAGGAAGGAAGGAAGGAAAAGAAAAGAAAAAAAGTACCTGGAGTACAAGGAGCTTACCTTTTAAAGAGGAAGACAATATAGCAACCAATGAAGTCAATTAATAAGCATGTATTAAGTACTTACTGCATGCTAGATGTACTAAGCTCTGAGGGTACAAAGACAGGCAGAAGAACAAAAACAAAACCAAATAACCCAGCTCCTGCCCTCAAGAAGCTCCCAGTCTAATGGGGGAGATAAATTATGCAAATAAGTATGTACAGACAAGCTATATATAGGATTAATTGGGGATAGTCAACAGAGGGAAGGCACTGGCATTAAGGGGGAGAATGTGGGACTTCAGCTGAGTCTTGAAGGAAAACAATGAAGCCAGGTTATAGAGACAAGGAGAAAGAACTCTAAGGGGGGGAGTGCAGCCAGAGAAAATGCCAGGAGTTGAGATAGACTGTCTTCTTTGAAGAACAGAAAGTTCAGTGTCATTGGATTAAAGAGTATAATGAGGGGGGTGTTGTTGCTCAGTTCTTTGAGTCCTGTCTGACTCTTCATGACCCCATTTGGGATTTTCTTGGCAGAGACACTGAAGTGGCTTTGTCATTTCCTTCTTCAGCTCATTTTACAGATAATAAAACTGAGGCAGACAGAGTTAAGTGACTTGCCCAGGGTCACATAGCTAGTGTCTAAGGCTGGATTTGGATTCATGAAGGTGGGAAGTAAGGTGTAAATAGACTGGAAAGGTAGGAAAGGGTCAGATAAACAAACAAAAAAGATAAACAAGATAAGTATTAATTTTCTCCCCACCCACACAGTTACTGACTGGGTTCTTAGAAGTGCTCTCTGGAAGTAAGATTCTCGAAAACCGGGATTATTTAAGTTCTCCATCTTTTTCTCCCTAGAGCCTATAGGGCACAGAGCCTGCCACACACTAAGCATTTAATAAATACTGTTGACCAACTGACTAATGAAGGAGTTTCAGTCTCTACTGGAAATGTTATAGCCTCCATATACCTTCAGTTCTTGTCTGAGACCCAAGTCCTTCATAGATGATCTGTCCAATGTGCTGGAAGCCTCCCTTTTATTCTTTTGATATTTTTTGAATGTCAGCGGCCACAAATTGTGCCACAGTGGATAGAGCGTTGGGCCTACTGTCAGAAAGACCTGAGTTCAAATCCAACCACAGACACTCCCCACCCCCACCCCCACCCCTCTACCTGGGGGGGGGGCAGAGGGGAAAGCATTTTCCCTCTAGGGCAAGTCGCTTAATCTCTGTCTTTCTCAGTTTTTCCAACTATAAAATGAGGAGAAAAATAGACCCACCTCTCAGGATTATTGTGAGGATAAAATGATAGTATTTGTACGAATTTGTCAGTATAGTTTCTGCTACACAGTAGGTGCTATAGAAATGCTTATTCTCTTCTCTTCCTACTTGGGATCCATTGATTTTTCCCTCATTTTCCAGTCCTCTATGTTACAGAACCACATCATGTGAGAGTGGGAAGGGACCTTAGCAACCAATTTATAGATGAAAGAGCAACCAGGTGTTACAGTAGATAAAAGTGCTGGGCCTGGAGTCAGTAAGACTCGGGTTCAAATCTGATCTCATACACTTGATAACTGTGTGACCCTGGGCAAATGACATCATCATTCTGTGCCTCAGTTTCCTCATCTGTGAAATGGGGATAACAATAACACCTACCTTCCAGGTTGTTGTGAGGATCAAATTAGATAATATTTGTTGTGGGTTATATAATGTTGCTTCTCCTCCTCCTTCTCCTCCTCCTTCTTCTCCCCTTGTCTTCTTCTCCTCCTCTTCCTTCTCCTTTTTCCTTCTTCTCTTCTTCCTCTTTCTCCTTTTCTTCTCCCTTTCCTTCTCTTCTACCTCCTCATTATTATTTTCTTCACTGCAACATCTTCTACAAGTGTTTGCCCAGCCTTTGCTTGAAGACCTCAAATGATCAGACCCCTAAAGTAATCTATTCAACTTTGGGGCAATACTCATTATGAGGAAGTTTTTGTGCCCACCAGCCTAAAGGAGCCTCTTTGCAATTCTTCCCCATCCCCACCATTCCTAGTTCTGTCACTTGGGGCCAAGCTAAACAAGGTTTAATCCCTCTTTCACATGACGGACCTCCAAAGACTCAAAGATAGCTTTTGTGTTCCCCATGGATCTTCTCTTTCCCCAGCTAAACACACCAAGTTCCTTCATTTGGTGTCCTTGTAATGTCTTCTGTGTCACTTCTGACATGGGCATCATCAATCAATCTCTCTGTCTCATCAACAAGCACTATGATGCACCTACTCCTTTCTAGACACTGCAGCCAGCTGAGAAATCCCTGAGGCATCCCCATCTTTCTAACATCCTTGGCTCCCACCCAAGTTCCCCAATGGGATCACATTTCCAAAGTTACTGGAAGAGGTGAAAAGAAATGAAAGAGCCATGTCCATTTTAGGCCATATTATAAATATAAGCCAGACTGTTTGCCAAATGGAAGAGCTGCAGAATTCATGGGGAAAGAATTTATTGGAGAGTGGGATGGAACCGGCAGGCCCTCTGGGTTGGGTGATTTACTCAGAGCCTGGGCAGGAGGAACAAACTGGCAAATGGCCATTCAAAGGGAAAGGGCCCATTGGAGACAATGATTATCATAATACTTTGTAGTTATGTATCACCTGCTCAGAGAGGCCTTTGGAGCCATTTTCAGGGGTTGGAATGTGATTAGAGGTATTCCTTTGGTATTTTTTAGTGAATATTTTGGAGGCTGAGCTTGGTTGTTCTGTCGGTTGGCATCTAAACCAGCCATTGTATAGTTGTATTTATTGTGGTGGTGGTGGTTGGTGGTGGAGGGAATCTGAACCTGTGAGTTCAATTGTGTGTGGATCTCCCAATTTTGGAAATTATATCTGTGAATGAAGACGGGCAACTTCTGTGTAATGAAGGATCAGAGACTTAGAGTTGGAAGGGATCTCATAGGTCCTTGAATCCAACCTCCTCATTTTGCAGGCAAGGAAGCTGAGGCCCAGAGAAGTTAAATGACTTATCCAAGGTCACCCAGGCAGTAAATATAAGAGGTGATGCCTTCAGCAAGAAGCCTGTTTTGTTCTCCCTACTTCCCTAATGTCTTCCCCTTTAAGATTACCTTCTGATTATTTCCCATGGAATACATGTATACATGCATATATGTAATTCACACACATACACATAACAAAAATGCACACATATGTAAATACAATAACATACATTGTGCACATGCACACACATACACATACATATTCACACATATATACACACATGCAGATACACATACACATTCGGAATTTGAACTCAGGCCCTCTATCTAGAGGGTCAACATTCTTTCCCATACCACACCTCCCCATCATTCTAAAGATGAAGAAATTGAAATCTAAAGAGATGAATGACTTGCCCAAGGTCAGTCAACAAAACCTTTATTAAGTACCTACTATGTGAAAAAAGTACCTACTATGTGCCAGGCACTGCACTAAGTGCTGAGGATATGCAGACAGGCAAAAAGATGGGTCCCTGTTCCCAGGAAGCTCAGAGCCACATCAGCAGCTCTGGATAGAGAAGATCTTTAGAAAAGAAGTGGAGAGCCATCTCAAAGGAAAGATCCTATCAGTGCTGAAGACTAGGAAAGGCCCTTTGAAGAAGGTGGGATTTTTGTTGAGACTTGAAGGAAATCATGGAAGGACTTGCCCAGGGTCACCCAGATATAGTAGAGAAGGACAGCGTTGTAATGTTGCTCTGTCCCCACTTCACAGGGAGTTTGTGAGGCACAGATGAGATTGGGGCATTGCCAACTTTCAGGTGCCATGTAAATGTCTGTTCTCCTGACTGCTGCTGAACCTCCTGGACTTGGTCATGCTCCCAGGGAACCTTCTCTCCTCCAGAGATTAGGAAGCTATGCCACCCTCATTCCTAGTTTTTCTGACTGGGTGTCAACTAAGGGAAAATGCTTTCCCCTCTGCCCCCAATCCTGTCTGTCCAAAAAAGTGTGTGGATGGCAGATTGCTGAGTCCTGAACCCAGGCATCCATCTTCCGCCCTAGTCTGGGGAGTGTTCACTCTCTCTGAGACAGTCTGTCAGTTAGTGTGCACACGTGTGGCCAGCTGGAATGGTAATTTCTCAGTCCATTTTCCCCTGAGGTAGGAAAACAGCCATTCCTTTCTCCCCCATCCCATTCTCTGTCCCCTCCTTTCCTTCTTCCTCACCCCCTTCCCATGCCCATTCCTCATTTCAGAAGAAATAACCAAATAAAAGCAGCCTGGCCATTGGCCACTGAAATCCCAATTACCAACAGTCTAACACATCCATTCATTTTCCCTTTACTGACATTTTTAATGGCCAGATGCCAGGGCCCAGCTGGCCATTCATTTTAGGGGCAGTTGGTCCTCATTAACCCAACAGAGCCTGGATGGCATCAAGGCACAGTGAGCTTCCAGATGGAGAGACTCTGTAATTAGCAAAACTGAAACAAGATGGGGTGTTATTTTTTTTCAGCTGTCAACTAGGGAAACAGTGTGACACAGTGAAACATGAACAGAAATTGAAATCATAGGATGTGAGCTCAAATCTTAGCTCTCCTTTAAGCTAGCTGAATGACCTTGGGCAAGTCATATCTCTGGGCCTCAGTTTCCTTTTTTGAAGTGAGGGGGTTGGACCAAATGGCTTCTGAGGTTTTGCCCAGAGCTAGGAGCCTATAAGGATTTCAAGGAGATTTAATAAATACTTAAATCACCTAACTATGTGCCAGGCACTGTCCTCATGCCTGGAGAGACAGAAAAACTCAAGCTAGTCTTTGCCCTCAGAGACCTTTCTGCCCATCTTTTCCTACTCCTTCACTCTAATTAAACTCATATGTCCCATTAATAATGCTATTGAAGTTCAGAGTTAGACCACACATTAAAATGTAAGTCATGCCCCATTCACAACAGCTCCGTGAGGCGGGGACCACCGACCTTTTTAGAGATTTTTATGATGACCAAATGGAAACCCACCCAAGTGAAATGTCAAGCCCAGAAGTCAGAGCTGGCTTCTGATTGCAAGTCCACTCTAATTCAATTCAGGACCTGTGGTCATTAGCATGGAGACCTTCCAATAAGGGCATTCCCTCCACCAGCACAAATCAGCACCTTTTCTACAACTTAGAGTCACAGACTTGCTTGGGGGTACACAAAGGTAAAGCAGTTCATCCAGGGGCATGCAGCCCAGTGCACCCCCCAGGTCTTCCTGACTCCAAGGTCAACTATCTATAACATCACACATGTAACACACATATACTATGCATAGATAACATAACACACATATCTGTAATCTATATGACCATATCTAACACAAACATCTCTAACATATACATGCATGTAACAAAATCTCTAAAACATATAAAACATGTAAATAGCTCTAAAATATACATATATACACATATAACATAACATCTTCTAAAACAGGCACGTATACATATGAATCTCTCTAAAACAGTGTATATATATTTATACACACACATATACATATCCACCACTTCCAACATCAACCAGTGTAAAAATGTTAACAGCTTTGGGCCAGGTTTAGCAATGGAAACTTCCCTTAAAAGTTCTGATAGAGCCAAGTGCATTCTGCTTTATACTCCTCCTTTTATTCTGGTCCCTGAGAAGGACAAACAGACAGAACGAGGAGAAACATTTGGAGAAACTGGACAGAAATACAATGTACTTTTTGTGGGCTACTGTTTATCTCATGATCAAGGGCGGCTTCTTGCATCATGCACAGATCTATAGGGAGAATTATTAGAATCTTGCAGCTTTAATATTGTACTGCTCCAAAACAAACCCAAGGACATCTGAAGTCTGATTTGAGGCAAGTGGGTGGGAGTATTTACTGTGAAGCACCTCGTCTAATTGCATCATATGTATACGGTCTAAAACACTTATTCATAAGTAAGATGAGGGGGTTAGACTAGATGACCTCTGAGATCTCTTCCAGCTTGGGATCTATGATCCTGTGATTCCTCTGGGCCTCAGTTTCCTGCTCTGTAAAATAAGGGCTTTGGATTCGATGACCTTTCAGGTGCTTTCTGGATCTGGCTCTAGGATCCTATAACAAATGTATCGTATTTTAGGCATCCGAGGCAGTGTGGTGCAGTGGAAGGGATTATGAAACTGGAATCAGGAGAGGCTTGGGTTTGAATCCTACCCTTGATGCTTACTCATTGTATGACCACAAACAATTTACACTCAGCCTCAGTTTTTACATCTGTACAATGAGGATAATCTCTCTCACAGGGCTGGGCTCAGGGAATTCCCTGTGTCAATAGGAGCTGGACATAGCTGTGTGATCTTGGGATAGTCATGACTTCTATGGTC
Source organism: Dromiciops gliroides (assembly GCF_019393635.1). Lineage (NCBI taxonomy): Eukaryota > Metazoa > Chordata > Mammalia > Microbiotheria > Microbiotheriidae > Dromiciops > Dromiciops gliroides. The sequence goes on along the minus strand of NC_057861.1, from coordinate 17,616,817 downwards.
AAATTTTCATCATCTGTAGAGTGGGACTACTAACAACGAACAAACAATAACTTCATCAGAAAGGCAGGGCTGCTTAGTGAGGGAGAACTGGCATGCATTTGGCAAGAGGCTGCTGGGAAGCAGGGTTTGTGCTTGGGCTATAATGAGAAAGTGAAACTGGCCCTGCTCTCAAGAAGCTTCCATTCTAACAGAGGAGACAACATGGAAATAGATAGTTAAATACACAATACATATAAAATAAGTGCAACTTAACTCTGTGTGTGTGTGTGAAGTTGATGGTCCAATGGACAGAGTGCTATGCTGGGAGTCAGGAGGACCTGATTGAATTCAAGTCTAGCCTCAGATTGTTTTACTAGCTGTGTGAATGGTAAAATCACTTAACCCTATTGGCCTCAGTTTCCTCATCTGTCAAATGAGCTGGAGAAGGAAATGGCTAACCAGTCCAGTTTCTTTGCCAGAAAAATCCCAAATGGGGTTATGAAGACCTGGACACAACTGAAATAACTGAACAACAGCAACAACAACAACAACCTCAAAAACCTTAGAGGGAGCAGCATTAGCAGCTAGGAGCTAAGACAGGTCTCCTTCAGAAGGTGGTGCTTGAATATGACTCTTAAAGGAAGTCATGAATGCAAATTAAAACAACTCTGAGGTACCACCTCACACCTATAAGATTGCTTATATGACAAAAAAGGAAAATAATAAATGTTGGAGAAGCTGCAGAAAAATTGGAACACTAATGCATTGTTGGTGGAATTGTGAACTGATCCAACCATTCTGGAGAGCAATTTGGAACTATGGCCAAAGGGCTATGGAACTGTGCATACCCTTTGACCCAGTAATACCACTACTAGGTCTGTATCCCAAAGAGACCATAGAAAAGGGAAAAGGACCCACATGTACAAAACTATTTATAGCATACTTCTTTGTGGTGGCAAAGAATTGGAAATCGAAGGAATGCCCATCAATTGGGGGAATGGCTTAAGAAGCTGTGGTATATGAATGTAATGGAATACTATGGTGCTGTAAGAAATGATGAGCAGGCAGATTTCAGAAAAACCTGGAAAGACTTAAGTGGACCGATGCTGAGTGAAGTGAGCATAACCAGGAGAACATTCTGCACAGCGTCTACAACATTGTGTGATGATCAAGTATGATAGACTTGACTCTTCTCAGCAACACAATGATCCCAGACAATTCCAAAGAACTCATGATGGAAAATGTTCTCCACAGGCAGCAAAAAGAAGTGTGGATTGTGAGTGCAGATTGAACCATACTGTTTCTACTTTTCAGTTGTTGTTTTTTTTCTTTTTTGAGGTTTTCCCCTTATGTTCTGACTCTTCTTTCACAATATGACTATTGCAGAAATAGGTTTAATGTGATTGTACATATAAAACCTCTATCAAATTGCTTTCTGTCTTGGGGAGGGAGGAGGGAAGGGAGGGTGGGAGAAGAAGTTGGAACTAAAAATTATATGAAAACAAATGTTGAAAACTATCTTTATGTGTAACTGGAAAATAATAAAATACTTTTATGATTAAAAAATAAAGGAAGTCATGAACACCAACAGGTGAAGGTGAGAAAAGAAAGGATTCTAGGCATGGGGAACAGCCAATGTAAAGATTCAGAGATGGGAGATGGAGTATTGTGTGTGAAGAAAACAAGTGGGACGGTATGGCTGGATCATAGAATGCATAATGTGTAAGAAGACTCGAAAGAGAGAAGGGGCCAAGTGATGACAAGCTTTATATGCCAAATAGAGGATTTGATCTTAAAGGTAATAGGGAGCTCTTGAAGCTTCTTGAGCAGGCAGGGGTGTGATTCAGTCAGACCTGTGCTTTGGGAATATCACTTTGGTAGTTCCTTGAATAATGGATTAGAGTGGGGAGAGACTTGAGGCAAGGAGACATCAGGAGGCCATTTCAATAGTCTAGGCAAGAGGCAAAGAGAGTCTGGATTAGGATGGAAGCTGTGTGAACAGTGAAGAGGGAACATGTACAAGGGAGATGGAAATGACGAGATTTAATGCCTGGTTGGACATGGAGATGAGCGGGAGTTGAGGATGACACCAAGGCTTCCAACCTGGGAGACTGGAAGGGTGATACCCTTAACAATAAGAGGGAAGTTCAGAAGAATGGAGGGTTTGGGGGGATTAGGGACAGGAGCTCAGGAAAGAGACTAGGGCTGGGTGTATAGATCTGGGAGTCATCTACCTAAAAAGTATAATGGAACTCATGAGTATTGTTGATTTTATCAAATGAAAGAAATAGAATATGGGGGGTGCCAGGTCAGGTTCCTGGGATACATGTTCAATTTATGGTTATGACACAAATGAAGATCCAGCAGAGAAGCTTGAGAAGGAGCAATCGGACACAGGAGGAGAGCCAAGAGAGTATACAGTTGTGAATTACCAGAGATGAGAGAGTAGGCAGGAGGAAATAGCAAGTGAGTGAAAAGGGATGTAGAGAGATGGAGAATTAGAACTTAGAAGAGGTCACTGAATTTGGCAATGAAGAGATTACTGTGGGGAGGGTGAGGAAGAGAGACAGAGACAGAGAGGAAGAAAGAGATTTTCTATTTGAATGATGAGGTCAAGTCACATGGCAGAGGGTTAAGAGAATGAGAGGAGAAAAAATGAATGCATCAAGGATAGATGGTTTCAGGGTCAGTGAGGTGGCGCAGTGGATAAAGCACCAGACATGGATTCAGGAGGAGCTGAGTTCAAATCTGGACTCAGACACTTGACACTTACTAGCTGTGTGACCCTGGACAAGTCACTTAACCCTCATTGCCCCCCCCACACACACACATAAAAAAGGATAGATGGTTTCTCAAGGTGTTTGACTTATAAAGGGAAGAGAGCTATGGGGTAATAGCTCCTACGCATGGTGAAATCCAGTAAGGGTTTGTTTTCTAAGATGTAGAGGAACCTGGGCATTGTTTATATGTATTGTTTATAGGATAGGAACTGGTAGGTGAGGACGTGGTAAAGAGTAGTGTGAGAAAATAATGGGTTTTGGGATGCCCAGAGGCCCTGCTCAGGAGGATAATATTGGGATTGATTGGATTGGTTTTGCTGATGAACTCACTTAAAGTTGGCTTGATTGAAACCACAGCTACCTGAGAGCCTGGCCCTCAGGGAGTTTGTTCTCTGAACTCTGACCTCGGCAGTTCTGCTCATGAACCACCCTCAAGTCCAGTGAACCAATGGATTTGGGTGATGCTAGCCAATTAGCTTGAAGAAATGTGTAAGAACTGCCTCTTCTCCAGACCCAGAATAAGCCTCCACACTCAGACATGCTCTCTGATGTGCTTGTGGTGGCCAGATAGGCTTCTTAACTTCCTGAGACAAGTGTTCTCTCTTTACTAAGATTTGTTTTAATAAATGCTTAATGCCCCCCAAACTGGAGCTAAAGCTTTTAATTTATAAGTAACAAGTATATTAGAAACCCCAACTAATTTTCCCCAAACTTGGGATAGAAATAAGGCGACCATATATAGTTTTACTCACTGCAGTAGATAGAAAATAGAAGTAACTATGGGAAGGATCTAGTGAAGAAGACTGATGGGGATGTATATAATGAACTCTGAAAGTCTTGTAGCACTATGGAAATGTCACTATTAACTAAGAGTTTAGTGTCTTAGATGTCAAGGTCATACATGAGTTAATGATAGAAATAGAGCTCTAATTGTTCATTTATTTACTTATTCATCTATTCATTCAACAGTGAACACCACTGTTCTTGGTTCTTAGGTAAATACAAATGTTAGATCTGGAAAGCAACATGGAACATAGAATTCCAGGTGTGGAAGGGACTTTAGAACATGGGATGTCAGAGCTGGGGAGGGTCTTAGAAAAGGAGTCAGCATTGAGAGGGATTTTAGGACATGGAATGTCAGAGCTGAGAGGGGCCTTAGAACAGGGAATGTCAGAGCTGTGAGGGGTCTTAGTACATGGAATGTCAAAAGAGGGAGGAACTTTAGGACACAAAATGGGAGACCTGGATGGGCCATAGTATCTAGGATGTCAGAGCTAGATGAGATTTTAGAATATGGAACACTAGGGGCAGAACAAAGGCAGTCCTGTCTACAGAAACACCTCTTGGTTTAGGAATTTGGAGTATGTTTATTTTTGTCCGCTGTGTTTGTGGCTTTGCCGCAGAAGTGATTAAGGCTGTGGGGCCCAGGGAAGGCAGAGTCCCATTGCAGCTTGGATGGTCTTGAGCCTGGTGAAGTGAAATCCTTGGCTTTCTGGTCATAAGGAGTGCATTCCTGCGTGGTGAGGGCTGGGGCTCTTGGGACAAGACCTAGCAGAAAACAGGCTTGGTTTCAAGAGGCCTCTGACAGATTGGAAGCTGGATTAACGGGCCTCCGTTTTTCACTACATGGTAGAGACATTATCCAAGCACTCTGGGGCTGATGGGAGGGGAGTGGGTTACATCTGATCACTCCCTAGGAAGGAGGCTAAGAGCCAGGGCTGCTCTGACACAGCCTGCTCTGTCTGTATCATTCCTTGGCCTTGGCTGGGGTCAGCTCCAAGATCTCCAAACCACATGTCAGGGCAGCAGTTTGTTATTTTGGTTTGTTTTATTGATGCTTTTTGGGTCACCTCCCCAAGTTATTCCTCAGTCGATTCTCTCTCTATTCACCCCCCCTGCCACCCCCATTGAATCCTTCCTTGCAAGGAAGCAAATGCAACTTTTCAAAATGCCAGTACCTGGTGGCATATTCAATATTCTGTACCCATTGTCCACTACACCTTTACCAAGAGAAGCATCATTCTCCATTAGCTGAGGTCATGATGGGTCATACTTTGCTATGGCTGAGTATATTGTCCTCTTTTACCTGCTTTCTTCACCAATGGTCCTAGATTTAGGGAGATGGCATCCTCAGGTGGCCTTGGCAGAGCCCATTCAAAACCAGAATGTCAATGAGGGAGTATGACTTGGGCCCCTAAGAATTCAGTTGCCCTTTAAGCTGGATAGAATTTCTATACTTGCTATGAGCTAGACACTGCTAAGCGCTTTACAAATATTATCTCACTTAATAATAATGAGGAGATGAGTCCTCATTATTATCCCCATTTTATAGGAGAGGAAACTGAGGCAAACAGAGGTTAAATGACTTGCCTAAGGTCATACAAATGGTAACTATCTGAGGTCAGATTTGAACTCAAGTCCTACCAACTCCAAACCCAATGCTCTATCTACGACAACACTTGGCTGCCCGAGTTAAGGCCAGAGATTCTTAGGCCAGCATGGGTAGCTCTGACCCAAGCCTTCCTATCCCCATTCTGACTTGGTTTCCCATCCCTGACTCCATTGTATTTGTTCTGGCATCCCTGATAAGTTGTTCTTTAGTCTCAAAAACATTTCACTTACTATTTATGTGCCATGACTTTGGACAAGCCACTTACCCATTCACTGTCCCAAGCAATCCTCTAAGGCTATAATTGGTAGGACAGTAGTGAATCTGCATAGTGGAGGGAATTTCCATACCAGGAATTTCTCATGCCAATGAAATCACAGGTCCAGATTCCCTGTTCCGACCATGTCCTTCCCCCAAGAGAATAACATTTTTAGCACCTAGCTTACAGTGAAACTTCATTATCACCTATTAGACTGTAAAATCCTGGAAAAGTCAGTGGCTGCATCTTATCGAAATGTTCTATCTCTCCTTAGGTCTTGCATGGGTGCTCTGCACAGTCATGGGACTTGGTTTTGTTTTGTAGTCTCTCATTGCAGCTCTTCATTCTTCACCAGCAGAGTGGAGTGAGTGAGCACCTGCAATACGCAAAGTTGAGTAGAAGCTTTCTCCCCTGGGTATTTTATAGCTGGTTCTCTCTCTCTCTCTCTCTCTCTCTCTCTCTCTCTCTCTCTCTCTCTCTCTCTCTCTCTCTCTCTCTCTCTCTCTCTCCTCTCCTCTCCTCTCTTCTTCTCTCTTTCTCTCCTCTCCTCTCTCCCTCTCTCAATATCCTTTGTCTCTCTCTCTCCCTCTCCCACCTCTCTCTCACATACAGATATATACTATATATATATGTGTATATATATATATATATATGTGTGTGTGTCTGTGTATATATATATATATATGTGTGTGTGTATGTATGTGTATATATATATCCTACTAACTCAGAGTTTCTGATAATTCCAAAGCAGGAACCCTAACTCATCTGAAATTCAGTTCTCTGGTAGGGTCCCCTTCTCTACCATGGGCCTAAGAGTCAAAAAGGAAGTCAAAAAATTAAACCATCTTAGATACCAGGACAGAAGTCCCAAAGCTCAGGCATTTTACTTGAAGGGGAGCCCACCAGTGCTTGCTCACTCAGTCTGGTTAATTTTAATTGACAAACATTTCTAATAAACCAGTTAGCTGGCTTCTCAGTCTACTCAGCAGATTTAAGGATTGATAGAGGGAACTCCAAGATAAGGAAGCTCCCTCTACCATCAGAGAGCAGCACTTTCTCTGTATCCTGTAGTCTTAGGAGAGTGGTCAGGGGAGCACTGTAAGGTTAATGACTTGCCCAGGGTAACACAGCTAATGTATGTCAGGAAAGAGACTTGAACCCAGGTCTTCCTAAATCTGAGGCTAGCTCTCTACTCGGCAGATTAGAAATGGCCAGTTAGAAGGAGGAAGTCAAGTGGCTGTAGTCAGAAACATTGATAGCATGGCATACTAGAAAGGATGCTGGGCCAGAGGTTAACAAGACCTGGGTACAAATCCTACCTTGGGTACATAAAAACTGTGTGCCCCTGAGCAAATCACTTACTTTTGCTAAGCTTCAGTTTACTCTTTTGTAAAGTAGGGATAAAGATGCTGCTTACCTCATAGGACTGTTAGGAGAATCATATGGGACAGTGTATGCTGAGCACTTTGCAATCCTTCAAGTCCTTTTTAGATGCCTCTTCCCTGGAGGTGTTTGAATACAGGATATGCTCTAGCTCTTCTGTGGATGGAGCATTCAGGGAATAGTAGAACCTGTGTTGTGAGGGCATGGGCAGCCTTTTTCAGGGCTGCTTATCCACCTTTGGTGTCCTCCTGTCACCTAACTCTCACCTGTGTCTCCAAGAAGCTCTAGCATGCACATCGGCCACACCCTGCTAAAACCATCTCAGCAGACAGGCTAAACCAGATTAAAGGTAACTGATGAGCCTCAAACCCATCAACTAGTTAGGGGAATGCCTACCCTAAGCATGAGAAGACTTTCCGTAGTGGAATGTGTAGGTAAGAATAATTTGTTCCAACAAGCCATTGAAGGTGGCTGAAGCAGGTACTGTGGAGAGCTTAGAGCTTGGTCAGATGTCAAAGACACCAAGGTTATCTGCTGCTTCCAGACCATTGCCAATCATCCTGACTTTTTCCCTGACATTGGACTTCAATGACTGGAAGAAAGAGGGAGGCTGATGACTTTGTGAAACTCTGCCTCACTTCAATCCAATTCAAGATATCAACTTATTATATTATTGGTCCTCTTTCAAAACAAAGGATGAACAACAGCAACATGTTCTAGCCTTAGTTTTAGGATTTCTTTGGGGTCTAGATTGAACCATATGCCATTAAAATGTCCACGAGGTCTAGATTTATGATCCTATGACATAAAAATAAAAAATATATTCAATGTAAATACTAAGTATTTTGGATGGGGGTGGATAATAACTAAAGAGATTAGAGAAGGTATCATGTCTCTACTTAGCCTTATCTTCTCCAAGGGTAAAACTCCCAGGTCCTTAAGTTGATTCTTTTATGGAATGATTTTGTGGCCATTCATCATTCCCCAAATAGAGCCTTGATCTCTGGGGGCCATCATGGCCCTTGAAAGCTATGGGGTAAATTGATGAGGGATTTGAAGTGTTGGAATATTTAACAGGTTTCAAGACCCAACAGAAGGAAACACTAATGGTGAAAGCTCAGGTACTTGGATAGGCAGCTGAGGAGAGATACCACAGAATTACAGAATTTCAGAATCAGAAGGGCCTCAGCAGCCATTCACAAGAGCAATCTCTGCTATAACATTCCTGACAAATGGCCAACCTCTGCTTGAAGACATCCAAGGAAGAGGAACCTACCACTTCCCAAGGAAGCCCATTCCATTGGGTGATTTATCAGGAAATTTTCCCATGATTTCCAGTCCAAATTGCCCCTATGCCTGGTTCTGCCTTCTAAATAGAGCAAATCTAATCTCTCTGACAGTCCTTTCAATACTTAAAGACAGCTAATCATGTCCTTCCTGAGTCATCTCATCTCCAGTTCCTTCAACTCATTCTCATGTGACATTGGCTCAAAGCCCTCCACCATTCTGGTTGCCATCCTCTGGACACTCTCCACGGGCCTTATCACACTGTGGCCAGAAAGGCGTTTCCTGGTGATGCTCAAATCAGAGAACCACAGGACCTTAGATCTTGAAAGTCTTTTTAAGTAAATTAAGTACAACTTCCTTATTTTACAGAGGAGGAAACCAAGGCCTAGAGAGAAGTGACTTGTTTATGGTCTCACAGTGAGTCACTGGAAGCACTCAAACTCATTTCTCTTGCTTTCCAACTTCCTCCTTTTCTGTCAAACCAGATCTGGTAAATGGTCACCTATAAATAAGTCCAGAGACAACACCCTGAGGTTAACTATAACACTCAATTTTTTAAAAATCCATTCATCTATTTTTAGAATTTTTTTTAATTGAGTTCCAAGTTCTTCCCCTCCCTCATCTCTTGAGAAGGCAAGCAATATAATATCAATTATACAAGTGAGGTCAAGCAAAACGTTTCCATATCATTCCTGTTACCAAAAAAGGCAAGAAAAATTAAGAAAGTGAAAAAATAGACTACAATCTACATTCAGAGCTCATCAGATCTATCTCTGGAGGTGGATAGCATTTTTCATCATGGGTCTTTTGGAATTGTCTTGGATCATTGTATTGATCAGAGTAGCTAAGTCTTTCACAATTGATCTTTGTTACAAAATTGCTGTTACTGTGTACAATGATCTTCTGGGTCACTTCACTTTGCATCAGTTCATATAAATCCTCCCAGGTTTTCCTGAAACTATCTTCATAATTTCTTATAGAACAGTTGCATTCTGTCACAATCATACACTACAACTTATTCAGCCATACCCCAATCAATGGACATCCCGTTAATTTCCAATTCTTTGTCACCACAAAAAAAGCTGCTTTAAATATTTTTGTACATACAGGTATTTTTCCTTTTTGTTTTTTATTATAAAAGTATTTTATTATTTTCCAGTTACATGTAGTGATAGTTTTCAACATTTGTTTTTATAAGATTTCTAGTTTCAAATTTTTCTCCCTCCCTCCCCTCCATCCCTCCCTCCCCAAGACAGCGAGTAATCTGATAACATCAAACATATTTCTGCATTAGTCATGTTATAAGAGAAGAATAAGAGCAAAAAGGAAAACATCAAAAAGGAAAAGCAACAGCACCAAAGCCAAAAGGAATCGTATGGTTCAATCTGCATCCATATTCCAAGTTGTTTTTTTCTGGATCTGGAGAGCACCTTCCATCATGAGTCCCCTGGAGCTATCTTGGACCACTGTATTGCTGAGAAGAATCAAGTCTATCACAGCTGATCAACACATAATTTTGATGATACTGTGTACAATGTTCTCCTGGTTCTGCTCATCTCACTCATCATCAGTTCATGCAAGTCCTTCCAGGTTTCTCTGAAATCTGCCTGCTCATTGTTTCTTACAGCACAATAGAATTCTATTACATTCATATACCACAACCTATTCAGACATTCCCCAATTGATGGGCAGCCCCTCAATTTCCAATTCTTTGCCACAACAAAAAGAACAGCTATAAATATTTTTGTACATGTGGGTCCTCTTCCCTTTTTTATGATTTCTTTGGGAAAAAGACCCAATAGTGTATTGCTGGGTCAAAGGGTATGCATGGTTTTATAGCCCTTTGGGCATGGTTCCAAATTGTTCTCTAGAATAGTTAGACTATAACACTTTATTTAGAAAAATAATAACTTTAAAGAGGCTATTCTCAAGGGAAAAATCCTTTAACTCTGAATGTCAGTGCCTTGGAAGAGATAAGCAGAGGCCATCCAGCTTTCTGGAGAGAGTAGCTCTCAGACATCACCCTCTTGAAAGGCTGTATAACCAATTCTTGCCCCAAGAGAGCAATAGCTAGCTATCAGGCAGCCTAATGGTTTAATTAAGAAAAATTAGGACAAAAGAAGCTCAGATCTCCTGGGGAACTTGTTTTTAGTTTTGGACCTTAGTACAAAAATCTTATTTTTCTACAGAGACCAATGGGAAGAAATCTTCATCCAGTATCAAATGAAAAATAGAAGTACCTATGGAATTAGGTAAATGAATCAGAGAGAACCATAGGGAAGGTGGCCTGGGAACTCCTGGAGAAGAAACAATTCCATCTGTATCAGGCTGGGATATATCCCCTCAGGATCAACTACTTCCCAGCTTTGATGGAGTCAAAGTCATGTATCAATATCTATCTATTCATAGCTTGCATACTGTATACTAATAAAAATAAGTTCCTTAAGGGTGGGGATTATTTAGTATCTGTCTTTGAATCCTCAGTGCCAGACACAGAGTTGGTTTTTAATAAGTGCTTGTCAATTGCTTGCTTGTTTGATGACAGAGACCTTGGTAGTAGGGGTGATACAAAGTTTAGATGCCTTGGTGTCCAGCCTCTTGGAGCTCAGTCTAGGTGATAGATAAGATAAAAACTATAAAGTAGGAAATGACATAATAAGCAAATTGTAGCTAGTAAAAGGTAACTATGGTTTTGTCCCAGGGTCCTGAAAATTGACTCTCTTTACTACATAATTGCTGTCCCCAAGACTTGCCCATGTTGCTACATGGCACTATCAACCCTATAGTCAACCCACCAATAAACCTCTTTCCTTGGATTAATTTCCAACAATTATAGGAGTAAAAGGTTTACTCTGTGGGAAAGCCAGTCCCTTCTCCTGGCATAGCTGCACCCATTGTTAGACTGTCTTTTACACTGCGGTGCCCATCTCTGTCTGAATTTGCTCCAGGTACAAGAATTTCTAATTACAACTCTGATGATTGATGCATAAAATAAGTGCTAATGAAGTACACGGTGAAGTATGAGGGGAGAAGGAAGGCTAAGTAGAGGAGGACACATCTGATTTGGTCTTAAAAAGGATGGGTAGGGGGCAGCTAGGTGGCGCAGTGGATAAAGCACTGGACTTGGATTCAGGAGGATCTGAGTTCAAATCCAGCCTCAGACACTTGACACTAGCTGTGTGACTCTGGGGAAGTCACTTAACCCTCATTGCCCCACAAAAAAAAACAAAAGCAAATAAAAAGGATGGGTAGGGGGGCAGCTAGGTAGCACAGTGGATAGAGCACCAGCCCTGGAGTCAGGAGGACCTGAGTTCAAATCCGACCTCAGACATTTGACACCTACTGGCTGTGTGACCCTGGGCAAGTCACTTAACCCCAATTGCCTCACAAAAAAACCAAAAAAACAAAAAAGGATGGGTGGGAATTCAATAATGAAGGTAGGTAGAGAGGACATTTCAAGGGAGGTTAACCTGAGCAAAGGAGGGCAGGACCTTCCAATGTATATTTGAGATGAATAACATTATCTAGCTGTCTGAAGTGAATAGAGTATGCAGAGGGACTAAATATGAGATAAGGGTACAAAGACAAGGTGACACCAGGTTGTGGCAGATCTTCGATGCCAAGCAAAGATGTCTGAGTTCTATTCAAGAGGTAGTAAGTGTCCACTGGAGTTTTTTTTTTTAATTGGAGGAGTAACATGTTCAGATCCATGTCTAAGAAAGGCTAGTCTGTCAGGGTATGAAGGACAAACTGGAATAGAAGGAGAAGCACCTTTAGGAGTTTACTCCCGTATTTTGAGTGAGTGGTAAGGGGGGCTTAACTAGGATAGTCTCCAAGGGGGATATAGAGAAGTGGATAGATATGAGAGATATGGCAGATCTGGGAAAAACAAGATTTGGTTCAAATAATGTCATAGGATCTTAGCTTTAGAGTTGGAAGAGACCTCAGAGACCATTTTGCCCAACTCCCTCATTTTAGGAAGAGGAAACAGAGGCACAGAAAGTCTAAATGACCTCATTCACACAGCTAGTGAGTGTCACAGGGGGACCCACAAGTTTCTCCATCATATCCGCATCATACCATGCCTTTGACTGAATCTGTCCCTAGCACACCACATTGCTTCCTTAATGAGAGAGACCACTCCAAATCAATTCTCCTAGCCATCCACATGGGAAAAGCCAAGTGGATGAAGAATGCATAAGATCCAGATAAGGACATACAGTTGACTGAGCAGCCCATGGGATTAGTTCATCAGTGTGTATCTTGGACAGGTGCCTTGGTGGTACTATATGCTGGGCCCAGAATTGAAATTGGAGAAAGAAATTGAGCTGGATTGCCTTAGGGAAATTTTATGCTTTTAATGGTCCCAAGCGGCCACAAGAACACATTATTTTTCATGGCAATGTATTCCCAATGGGGCTACATGTCTGCAAACTATGGAACAATTCTAACTCTTAAGGACACAAATTAATTTCTGGGGATATTAAAAGCAATGAAAGCATGCCAGGTGGGAGTTTGGAGACTGCAGCACATAATCAATGATCACTGGCCATTGAGGGATGGTTTTAAGGACATTAGTAAGGACATTTGTGACCACAAAAGGAGATGGCTTGTTCATGTACTAAGAACAATGGATAATAACAGATGGGCAGGTGAAAGGAGTGACTAGTATGCAGGAAAAATTCAGGGGATCAGAAGATACCAAGTGACTCCATCTCCTGGCTTCTTTCAAGGGTCAACTCCAATGCTACCTTCAGTAGGGAGCATTTTCTGATCCCCTCTTCTTGCTCCCCCACCTACTAGTGCATTCTCTCTCAGAAATATATTGTCTGAGCATAATCATCTGCACATTATCTACCTCATTGGAATAGGAGCTCCTTGAGGTCAGAGTCCATGTTTTTTGCCTTTCTTTGTATCCCTGGTACCTAATACAATGTCTGTTGTATATTAAGTGCTTAATAAATGTTTGTCGACTGACTCACTAACTTATTCTCCTATCAATCTTTCACACAGTTACTAAATTGTTATTCCCAAAGCACAAATCTGATCAGGTCACTTCCTTGCTCAATAAGTTCTAGGGCTTTCTACTGCTTTTAGGATAAAGCAAGGCAAATCAAGTCAAGCATTTATTAAGCGCTTTGTTGTATGGCTGTGTCTGACTTTTGGTGACCCCCATTTGGGGTTTTCGTGGCAGAGATACTGGAGTGGTTTGCCATTTTCTTCTTCAGCTCATTTTACAGATGAGGAAACTGAGGTAGACAGGGTTAAATGACTTACCCAGACACAGCTGAGACTGGATTCGAACTTAGGTCCTCCTGACTTCAACTCTCCCTCCTGCCCCCTGCACTTTATCCACTGTACCATCTACCTACCCATTAAGCACTTACTAAGTACCAGGCACTGTGCTAAGCACCAGGGATACAAATATAAGCAACTAAAAAGACAGAACCTGCCCTAAAAGGACTTACATTCTAAGGAGGGAAGACAACAGATAAAAGTGAGCTGAAGATTTTGGGGGTGAAAGTGAGGAGAGGAGTTACTGGCAGAGGAGCACGGTGGATAAAGAAACTGGAGAGGAATGAAGGAGTGAATATGGTTGGCCTGGGCACCTCCTTAAAATGGAGTCTCTGGGAACAAGTGACCAATCAGAGGGTGGAGAGATCTTCCAGGGTAAGACCTAGAACCAGGATGCTGGGTTCAAAGGCTGAAATAAAATATAAGCTCCTCTGCCTCCTCCTTAAAGCCCACTTCCACCAAATTCCAACTCACCTTTCCATTGATTGCACATTACTCTTCCTAATGCATTCTACATTTCAGTTAAACTGGCTTGCTTTCTCTACTTCCTGCATGGCATTACATCTCCTTTCTTTGTGCTTTGGGACAGGAACATATCATACCTAGAATACCCTCCCTTAGAACAGAGATGTTCAGAGCTCAGAGGGGCTTCAGAACACAGAATGTTAGGGCTCAAAGGCATCTTAGAATAGAAAATGTCAGCACTGAGAAGGGACTTAAAACAAGGAATGTCACAGCTCAGAGGGTCCTTAGAACAGGGAATGTCAGGGCTGGGAGGGAACTTAGAACAGGGGATGTCAGAGGTGGGAGGGACCTCAGAACACTGAATATCTGGGCTGGAATGAACATTAGAACAAGCAATAACAGAGCTAGCTTAGAACAGAGGATGTCATAGCTTGGAGGGACCTTAAAATAATAACAATAAGGGCAGCTGGGTGGTGCAGTGGATGGAGCACCGACCCTGGATTCAGGAGGACCTGAGTTCAAATTTGGCCTCAGACACTTGACACTTACTAGCTGTGTGACCCTGGGCAAGTCACTTAACCCCAATTGCCTCACCAAAAAAGATAATAACAATAATAGTAATAGCTAGCATTTATACAGCTCTTTGTGGTTTACAAATCACTTTGTATATGTTAGCAAGATTGATGCTTGCAAGGTGGGTGCTATTATTATCCTCATTTTTACAGAGGAGGAAACTGAGGCTCAGAGAGATTGTAGGCTACAAGCCTACAAAGACAAACTTTGAACCCATGTCCGTAGCTTCAAATCTGTGCTTTGTTTTCTGTGCTAACTCCTTCTTTATCACCCGGTACAATCCCTTCATTTTATAACTGGAGAGCTGTTACCCAGAGAGGACACCCAACCAGCTAGTGGAGGGATACCTTGCCTGGCTTGAGTCTCGGTCCCCTGACTCACAGTCCAGCTGTCTTCCACTACAGCACCCTCTCTAGCTCAAATCTGGCAGAATGTGCCTTGCACATAGTAGGAGCTCAGCCAATCTTATTTGACTGACTATGTTGCCGTGTCAGGCAGATGTATTATGGTAGAGAAAGATCTATGGCCATTGGCAAGAAGAGTTCAAAACAAATAACTCAGTGTCTAGAATTGGCAGGAGAGTTTGCAGATGAATCCCAGATGTTATGGAACCAGGAGTAGGGGGAGGAGTAGATAAATGGGGAAATCGAGTTCTGAGTGCCCATCAAAAGATCACCAAGGGACATGTCTAGCTGGAGGAGACAGACAGCATGGTGGAGGGCAAGATCATGGGACTGAGTCAGGAGAAGTGGATTTTAGTCCAATCTCTGCCATGTATGAGTTGTGTGACTTTGGGCAAGTCATTTAACCTCCAAATGCCTCTGTTTCTGATCTGCAAAATGGGGATGATAATCCCTACCTGCCTCATAAGGGATTTTTGCAGTGATCAAGTGAGGAAATGCCCACGAGAGAGCTTTGAAAAGTATAAAGCCTGATACAAACACGAGGCGGCATTGTCCTCAGCAGCAGGGAAGCTCAGGAAGGCACTTTTAGCTGTTAGAGTGATATGAGGACATAGAAGGGAAAGGGGCCTTTGCCTGCCCTGACAAGTACTAGTTCTGAAATTCCCTCCATTCTGCAACTCAGAGACTGCAGAACCACTTCTGCCAAGGGGGAGAATGTGGAGCCAGCTTCTCTCGCTGGCTCTTGCCAGAACTGGCTCTGAGCACGATGGAGACACTGCAGATAACACTGGCACTAGAAGTGGGCCCCATTCCCAGAAATCCTTCCCTGTCTCCCCCTACAATTCCTCTGACCCATACAAGAACCTCTGGGTCTAGAGAACAGCAAGATGAACTGAAGAATAATTGAGAATTTGTCCATCTCAGATTGGCCCTGGGTAACCCTGGAGCAAGTCACGGAACCTGTCTCAACCTCAACTTTCTCCTCTGTAAACTGGGGATAATAATAGCTATTGTACCTATCTCACAGGGTTTTTTTGAGGATAGAATGAGTAAATGTGGGTGAAGTGCTGTGCAAACCCTAAAGTATTTTAGAAATGTGAGTTGATTCCTCAAAACTCATGTTCCACTCCAAGCCTAGGAACAACAACAACAAAAAAAACCTTCCCTGAAGAAAAACCTTAAGATTCAGGCTTTAGAGCCAGAAGGGACCATCTTCTCCAATCTTTTGTTTCTACAGATGGGGAACTTGAGACTCAGATGCAGATCATAGACTTAGAACTGGAATGAAGCTTAGAGCCCATCTAAACCAACTTCCTCATTTTACAGAAGAGGAAACTGAAGTCCAAAGAGATCATAGGATGATACATTTAGATCTGGAAGGGATCTTAGAAGCCACAAAGTTCGATTTCCTCATCTTTTATTAGATTTGCTGGTTTTAATTGATAAAAATCTATTTTCCTCCCTTTCATTCCTTCCCCATTAAAAAAGAAAGAAATATTTAACAAATATGCATAGTCAAGCAAAACAAATGCTCACATTGGCTGTGCACAAAATTATGTCCCAGTTCATCACCTCTGAATTATATCTAATTGCCCAGTAATGGAATGAGCTGAAGTGCTGAGCTCCGCATCACTAGAGGTATCCAAGCAGAGACTGGATGACTACCATTCAGAGTTTATAGGATCCCTTAAAGGTCATTTAGTCCAATATCCCCATTTTATGGATGAGGAAACCAAGGTCACGAAAACTAAAGTCTCTTTTTCAAGCACACAGGGACAGGAATCAGACCCGGATCCAATCCATTGTGCCCTGTTTGCTATCAAAGAAACATGGAGGCCTTTTCCAAGCTTTAGAATTTTATAGATACTAGAAGAAAGCATATCAAAGGATATGAACAGGCAATTCCCTCCTACCTTGTCAGTCTTCTAGCACATTATTCCCCATCTTTGCAATCCCGTGACACTGAACTCCCGGCTATTCCTTGCATAGGTTGCTCAATCTACCAATTCTGGGTATTTTCCCTGGATGTCCCCTGTGTCTGGAATTTTCTCACTCTTTTCTCCTGGCTTTCCTAGTTTCCTTCAAGTTCTCGCTAAAAATCTCAGCTTCCCCTTAATACTATTGCCTTCTCTCCTGATTATTTCCTATTTATCCTTTCCAGGGAAGCTAGGTGGTACAGTAGATAGAATGTTGGGGTGAGAGTCAGGAAGAGCTGAGTTCAAATCAGGCCTCTGAGACAGTAGCTGTGTGACCCTGGACAAGTCACTTCACCCTGTTTGCCTCAGTTTCCTCATCTGTAAAATGAGCTGGAGAAGGAAATGGCAAAACATTCCAGTATCTCAGCCAAGAAAACCCTAAATGGGGTCACAAAGAGTGGTATGCAACTAATTAACTATTCTCCTTTCTATAGCTTGTTTGTATATAGCTGTTTGTATGTTGATGCCCCCATTAGAACTTTCAGGGCCATCTCCAGTCATCTTGATCTATATCTTGCCACTGGACCCAGATGACTTTCAAGGAGAGAGAACTTGCATAGCTTTCCCTCACTTAAGTTCAATTCACTACAAGTAACAACATCACTCCGATGTCATGGTCCTCTTCAAGAATGAAGGACAAGGGGCACCTAGGTAGTGTAGTGGATAGAGCACCGGCCCTGGAGTCAGGAGGACCTGAGTTCAAATCTGGACTCAGACACTTGATACTTAGCTGTGTGACTCTGGACAAGTCACTTAACCCCAATTACCTCACCAAAAAACAAATGTTAGTAAGAACAAAGGACAAAGAACAACAACTTCCATTAGAGTATGAGCTCCCAATGTTTTTTGTATTTTTTTTTTTTTTGGTGAGGCAATGGGGGTTAAGTGACTTGCCCAGGGTCACACAGCTAAGTATCAAGTGTCTGAGTCCAGATTTGAACTCAGGTCCTCCTGACTCCAGGGCCAGTGCTCTATCCACTGTGCCACCTAGCTGACCCTGCTTCCAATGTTTTTTGCCTTTCTTTTCATCTCCAGCACTTAGCAGGATGCCTGGAACATAGTAGGCTCTTAAATGCTAATTGACTGGTTGGCTATCTGCTTCCCATTCTTTAAAAATAGTTCTCAAGAATATTTTTGAAGTGTTCCTTATCCCACATTCCTTCCCTGTCTACCTTTCTCTCTCTATCTTCTCCCCTCCTCCCACTTTGAGTATCTTTCTTTGATCAATTCACAAAAAAGAACTTAAGGAGTCTAGATGATTGGCATCTTGCTCCAAGACACTATCTATGACCTCAAGAGTTTAATCTTACCTTGCTGGTTGGCTAGTGCCATGCCTTTGTTTCTCTGGGTATCAGTTTTCCCATATGACCTCAGATTGTAGGCAGCTCATTTTGGTGGCTTTTTAAAAAGATGCAGGCTATAAGAATGTAGCAGCAGGGGGAGGGGAGGTGGGGAGCTCGTCTCGCTCCAGGCATTTTTTAATTACCCAGGCTCTCAGGAGATACCAACTGGGGTGAGGCATAAAAATTGGGGATTTCAACACATAATGACAATCATAAAACCAACTGGAGAAAATCACTCGGAGGATTATTGAGTGGTAGACCCCCAGCACTTTAACCAGGATGTTTGAAAAGATCTCCAGCATAAAGTTAAATTGATGACTTGTTGCCTTTTTTTAAATTCCAGCTATGGTTGGATGCTATAAATTAGTTGAAATGTGTTTTTAAATAGGTTTTCACAGGAAGCTTCACAGGACTCTTCACTGAAGTTCAGTGTAGGTGCTGTCCTCTAAGCCCACTCACTGTAGTTGGCAAGCTCTCGTAGGGGGAGAATGGGGAGAATTCTCCTTTCATCCAGGGTCTGTCTTGTTTTTGTGGGCAACTAGGTGGTGTCATAGAATATTGGGCCTGAAGTCAGGAAGACCTGAGTTCGAATGTGGCCTCAGACATTTACTAGCTATGTGACCCTGGGCAAGTTACTCCATCCTGTTTGTCTCAGTTTCCTCATCTGTAAAATGAGCTGGAGAGGGGGCAGCTAGGTGGCACAGTGGATAAAGCACTGGCCTTGGATTCAGGAGTACCTGAGTTCAAATCCAGCCTCAGACACTTGACAGTTACTAGCTGTGTGACCCTGGGCAAGTCACTTAACCCTCATTGCCCCTCCAAAAACAAAAAAACAAACAAACAAAAAAATGAGCTGGAGAAAGAAATGACAAATCACTCCAGCATCTTTGCCAAGAAAACCCTAAACAGGGTGGCAAAGAGTTGGACATGACTGAACAACAACAACAAAATGGGGATAATAATAGTTTGTGTGACCTTTACCTCAGTTTTCTGTAAAATGGGGTTAATAATAATAATACCTACTTCACTGGGTTGTTGTGAGGATCAAATGAGATAAAATTTGCAAAGTGCTTTGCAAACCTTAAGTTGCTATATAAATGTCAGCTATTAATTATTAATTTTTAGTGAGGGGCAGCTAGGTGGTGCAGTGGATAGAGCACCAGCCCTGGATTCAGGAGGACCTGAGTTCAAATTCGACCTGACACTTGACACTTACTAGCTGTGTGACCCTGGGCAAGTTACTTAACCCCAATTGCTCACCAAAAAAATAATAATAATGAGACCTGTAATTTTATTGCTGTAGGGAGCCCTACATGAGAGACTTCCTTTCTCAACACAGATACATACCTTCTGCAACTTACAGAATTAATGCAACAATGATAACAACAACAAAAAACCTAGCTTTTATATAGTACATTAAAGTTTGCAAAATTCTATATATGTTAGCTTGTTTAATCCTCACAACAACCTTGGCAGGAGGGGAGGTGCTAATATCCCCTTTTTGCAGATGAGAAAACTGAGGCACAGAGAGGTTAAGTGACTTGCTTAGGGTACAGAGCTAATAAGTATCTAAGGTAAGATTAGAATTTGGGTCTTCTTGACTCCAAGTATGGCATTTTACACACACACACACACACACACACACCCCAAATTAGTTTCTCATGTTACTTTACTGATTAAAGGAAATTCCCAGCATGGAAAATCCCTCTACCACTGCTGATGGGTGCTTACTTTTCTACATTTAGTCTCAGTTGAATGGGGGCCCTGAGAGGCAATTTTCCCAGGATCACAAGCCAGTATTTGACAGAGACAGTAGATAAGCCTCTGTAGGCAAGTTGCTAGGTAGCACACTGGATAGAGAGAACTTGGAGTCCAGAAGACCTGACATTTAATTCTATCTCATACATTTACTAGCTGTGTGACTCTGGACAAGTCACAATCTCTCTGTGCCTCAGTTTCCTCATGTGTGAAATGGAAATAATAACAGTACTTACCTCCCAGGATTGTTGTAAGAATCAAGTGATATGGTATTTGTAAAGTACTATCTAAATGCTAACTATTATTTCCCGTGTTTTCCTGACTCCAAGGACAGGTTTCTATATTATATTATGCTATCATTTTTTAAAAATACAAAATAAATACATGTATACAAGATGAAAGACTGTCCTTTGCCTCTTTGTATCCCTAACACTTAGCACAGTGCCTGACACATAATAGCCACCCAATAAATGTTTTTGTGTAGATTGATGTTAAGAAAGAACTCCCAAAGGAGTTAGAGAGTCTAAGAGGTAGAGGAGGTGGTGCATTTCAGGTGTAGGGCAAAGGCACTAGGACAAGAGACAAGGTGTTGCATTTAGCTGTCCAAAGGACCCAGACACTCCCAATAAATTGAGGAAAAGAAAGACAGGAAGCTTGTCAGAGCCTGAGTGGGTTGAATCCAAGTGCTGGCAACCCAAAGAACAATGCTGACCTTCATTCTTCTTTCTGTCATTCCCCGAAGCACATAATATCTGAGACTCCAGCGACTGAGATGCTGTACTATTTACCCCTTCCAATCACCAAGACCTGGTTGTATCCAGTGCTTCTAGCCCCCACTTCCCACTGATATCTTAACAGGCCTTAAGTCTTCCATTGTTTGAGACACACTATAATAAAGGCTAATTGTTTTATGGTTTGTAGGTCTGCTTGGTTCTTTTTTTTTCTTTTTTTTTTTGGTGGGGGGGTGAGGCAATTGGGGTTAAGTGACTTGCCCAGGGTCACACAGTTAGTAAGTATTAAGTGTCTGAGGCTGGATTTGAACTTAGGTACTCCTGAATCCAGGGCCAGTGCTCTATCCACTGTGCGCCTAGCTGCCCTTGGTTCTTTTTTTTAAAAATTATTTTTGTTATGAACTAAATAGTCATTAATAATCACAAACATTTCAAAATACAAAGAACAAAAAAGAGAAATTAATATGAAGCTGTGAGTTTCTGTTTCTCTAGGTGGGGTTTTTTAAGTATATTCAAAATCAGGCCGGGTTTTTAGGTGTGTATGTTCCCTTCTAGACATCTTTATATTTTCTTCTGTGTATTTTCAAATGTTCTATTGATCTTCTTTTCTTTCTTTTTGCATCTCTACCCCAATCAAACTCTCCCCTATAAATATAGTCAAGCAAAACAAATCATCATATCGGTCATATCACTGCTTGGTTCTTTTTTTTTTTTGGTGGGGATATACCCAGTATCACAAAGCTGGTAAGTGTCAAGTGTCTGAGGTCGGATTTGAACTCAGGTCCTTCTGAATACAGGACCAGTGCTTTATCCACTGCGCCACCTAGTTGCTCCACCCCCCACCCCGCCCCCGACGGCTTGGTTCTTTTTTTTTTTTTTTTTTTTTTTTTTTAGTGAGGCAATTGGGGTTAAGTGACTTGCCCAGGGTCACATAGCTAGTAAGTGTTAAGTGTCTGAGGCCGGATTTGAACTCAGGTACTCCTGACTCCACGGCCAGTGCTCTATCCACTGCGCCACCTAGCTGCCCCCGACTGCTTGGTTCTTTATGAAAATATACTAGTGCTTGAAAAACTGGAACAGAAAGATGTGGCTGAGGGTTTGTATGGGCTGCAGGCTTGATAGAAGTATGTGTGACAGGCAGCCAAAGCAAAATCTTAGTGCATAGCATCCTTTTAAGGAAAATGGGGGCAGTTTGGTGATGAGAGGGACAGAAAAAAAACAAGATTTGTGTACAGGAAAATGATGTATCTAAGTTGTTAAATGATATGAGCTATTGCCCCGGTTATAGATGAACTTTTGGGTAGTTACTAAAAATAGAAAAATAACTCTGTTTTAATAAACACCACGAACACCTACCCACACAACTTTCAGAAGGATGTTGAAGAGAAAATGACCCATGGTCTAAATGTGAGGACTCGGATTCCTTATTAGTGATGTGGAGTGATGACTCACTTAGGTGTGAAAAGTTTAATTTCATAAACAGGCAGAGAAAGAGCTTCTACTTATTAAAATCTAGAGAAATATGAGTGTAAAGAAACACAATTTCAAGGGCACCAAATGAGATGGAGAATCTTATTAAAGACTAGCTGCAAAGCATAATGGTTGCTTTGCATAACTCTTTTCCCTTTGGATAATTTTCATACTCGTTTTCTGATTTAAAAGGGTGGACTTTTTAAAAGGAGAAAGTGCATGTATATTTGAAGACATCCATGATTCAAAAAGGACTATCAATTTGATAGGGGACACTTGGGGATTTGTGACTTTTAAAGTGAAAGGTAAGTGCCCAAGAGGGGACAGGAGGCTGTCTCTCAAGTAAACTGCAGGAGCTGGAAACCTGAGAAGACACAGGAGGGGGACTGGAGAGATGCTTTATGGAGGGCTAGAAGATTCAGAAGCAGTCAGAGTAATGGGCTTCAGGGAGTGATTCTACATTGGTCAAAGAGAGATTTGGCTTCATTGGCCAAGAGCTGCAATGATAGTTATTACCCTTCTGTGTTGCCCATCATTGCAAAGGGATGAGGCTTTTCACTTGTTGCTCGCTGTTGTTCAGTCTGACTTGAAAAGGAAAAGCAGAGGGGGGTTTGCAGCTGCTCTGGTATCCTGGTGAGCTGGCTTAAAAGAATCCACCTGCACAGAACTGTTTTGCTGTGAGCTCAATTCTGATTGGACAGGACAGCATCCATGTCAGTGACTAGTTACATAAACCAGAGACAGCTAGTTTGCATTTCTTTGGTTTAAAGAGAACTGCTGCCACATTAAGAGCGAATGCTTTCTTGTTTCTTTTAAAAATGTTTAACCAACTTTTTTTCTATTTTATTTTCACTTTTGAAAATTTTCCCTCCCTTCTTCTTCCCCCCCACCCCATTGAGAAAGCAAGAAAAATAAACCCCACTAACAGAGATTGTGTATTATCGTGGGAAACAAATTCCTACATTAGCCCTGTGTGTGTGTGTGTGTGTGTGAGAGAGAGAGAGAGAGAGAGAGACAGAGAGACAGAGAGACAGAGAGAGAGACAGAGAGAGACAGAGAGACAGAGAGACAGAGAGAGAGAGAGAGAGAGAGAGACAGAGAGACAGAGAGAGACAGAGAAGGAAAGGAAGGAAGAAAGGAAGGAAGGAAGGAAGGAAGGAAGGAAGGAAGGAAGGAAGGAAGGAAGGAAGGAAGGAAGGAAGGAAGGAAAAGACAGAGAAACAAAAAAGGAAAAAAGAAAGATATAGAAAGCAAAAAAGAAGGAAAGAAAATATACCTCAATCTGTACTCTGAGTCCATCAGTTCCCTATCTTGAAGTGGGCAGCATATTTCATCATGAATCCTTTGGAATTATGACTGGTCATTCTGTTGATCAGACTTCCTGTCTTTCAAAGTTGATTATCTTTATAATATTGTGCTAATACTTTCTAAACACACTTTTTTTTTTGCGCTGGGCAAAAAGGGTTAAGTGACTTGCCCAGGGTCAAACAGCTAGTAAGTGTCACTGACTGAGACGGAGCCTATTTGCTTCATCCATTGCATCACCTAGCTGGCCTCTAAACACACTTTTAAAGGTGTGGACTATTAATGAAAGAGTTTGTAAAGGCTATGTTTGAGTAGAGACAAGAATCTTCCTAGCTGAAAAGTGCTGAGGACCAACCCAGTCAAGCAGTGAGCAGAGAAGTAATTTTGTATGTCACATATATTCCTGAATAGGCCAATAACATTGAAATCTGTAGTGAAGTTATGAGTTACTCTGAGTTTTTCTCTCATATTCATCCCTTTCAATTTCCTATAAGTGTGTATCCATTATTTATCATAGCTAGCATTGGTGGGAGAGTGTGATCTGGGTTTAATTTGTGTATTGTGATTGATGTATTTTATTATTTATATATTTACTATAAAATGTTCTATGTATGTGTCATCTGTAATATTCTCTTGCTTAATTAACTTAATAGTTATGTTTGAGATCTAAGTGTCAATATTATAAATGGTTCGTTTGGAGAATAGCATGCACCACATGAGTTTGTTATCTCAGGAGTGGATTAGCTCAGTGCTCGGCACATAGTAGGCACTTAATGTGTATTGATTGATTGGTTATATAAATAGAAAATACATGGGATGGGGGCTTGAGCTAGGGTAGTGAGTAGTGTAGAACTCAGAGTATGAACAGAGGTATGCGCTAATGGTCTATCTATGAGAACTTAGATCTGCTAATATAAGAGAAGATTGGACTAAGCAAGCCAAACCCAGAAAGAACAAGATGAGAGATGCGAGGCTCCTATACAACATGGGGCTTGACTATATGGTACTCTTTCTGTGACTTATGCCCTCCCCATTACATACCTTAGCCTTGTTGCATTTGGATTTATTAATAGATATTTTAGAGTGCAGAATGACGGACTCTTGATATCCACAGCCTGATCAGATTGCACGTGGAAGATCGTGTAGAGTTCTAGGAGACATTTTAGGGAAGACATTGAGAAACTGGAAAGCACCCAGACGAGGATGACTAAAATGGTGAAGGAACTTGAAACCACACTGTGAAGATTATTTGAAAGAAGGAGGAATGAGAAGCATGGAGAAGAGAAGGCTTGGCTGGTAGTAATGGGGAATGCATGCTGGTTTTCTTCAAATGTTTGAAGAACTGTTGTAATATCTGGGTCTTGGGGTGATGGGGTTGAGGTGTGGAAAAAGTTGAATGATTTGCCCAAGTTTGTGAAGATTAATAGTGCAGGGACAGTGTCAGAACTATTGCTCTTTTCCCAAGTAGCATGGCATAATGAATGGTGAGCTGGTTCTGTATTCAAGAAGACCTGGGTTCACATCCTTCACTAGCTACAAGAATCTGAAGAAAGTGACAACTTCTCTGAGGTTTGGTATTCCACATCTACAAAATGGGTATAACAGCACCAATTATAGGTACTTCACAGAGTTATTGTGAGGCTCAAATAGGATTTCGGGGTGGGGGGGAGGTCCCAGATCTGTGATTTTACTCATAAAGGGAATTCCAAGTGAGGAAACTCCCTCCACTGATGCATATCACATGCTGTTCTGTGTATTATCTTAGACCAGGGCTTCTTAAACTTTTTCTACTTGTAATCCCTTTTTGCCAGATAAATTTTTACATGACCCTGGGGTATGTAGGTATATAAAATAGGTATACATAACCTTTTACTGTTGCCAAATTTTTCATGACCCCCACATTCAGTTATGGGACCCCACATGAGGTCTCAACCCACAGTTTGAGAAGCTTTGACTTAGACCACTGAGACGTATGTCCAGGCTCACATTGCCAAAATGTTCTGACCTTGGTGCCTCCCCAGTTCCTGCTTCTGTGGAGCTGCCACTGCTCCCTGGCTTTGTTCCAGAGTATCTGATAAATAACTGGTGTTTGTATAACCCAGAGCAGTGGAAAAGGCACAGAATGGGAACTGTCTACTATGTTACCTTGAACATGGTGAGTGCTCAAGAAATATTTGTTAACAGACTGAGTGAGATCTGGATTCTGCCTCTGCCTCTTCCTTACTGTGCGACCTTGGATAAGTCCCTCAGACTGTCTGGCCTTCTCTTTCCTTCTCTAAACTGGACACAGAGTGGATTGGACTAGATAAGGTCTAAGGTGCCCTCTGCTGCTAACATTCCATGTCCTTGTCAGTGTAGCCTTGTATCCGCCATCCTGAAATAGCTGAGATTTCCGGAGGATCACCTGATGGCTCAGAGACACCGAACTATCATTGTTGATGACAACCCGGGCCAGATTTTGCCAATAAAGCAGAAACACAGATCGGGAGATCGGGGGGAAGCCAGACAAAGTCATCTCACCCAGGCTACCCACAAGTCTGGAGAAGAACCAGTGTCTGGAAGGGCTTTTGTTTTCCCACCTGCCTTTGGTTCTTTTGCAATTTAACAAGAATTAGGGAAGCAGGAGAAGTGGCCTTTGTATGTATCTTGTTCCTCTTGGGGAGAGAGGGTATGTTTAAGGGTCTTGAAAGAGAGGACTAGGGGCAGCTAGGTGGCACAGTGGACAAAGCACCGGTCCTGGATTCAGGAGGACCTGAGTTCAAATCCGACCTCAGACACTTGACACTTACAAGCTGTGTGACCCTGAGCAAGTCACTTAACCCCCACTGCCCCACAAAAAAAAAAAAAAAAGAAAGAGAGTGCTTTTGGCCCAAGCCTGTTAGACACACAGGCAGTCAAATCTCTCCCCTGCCCCCCACCACGTTAGCAAGAGGAAGACCCGGGGTTCGAGGTCTGATACCAACATTAACTCATTGTGTGACATTGGGTAAATCTATTAACCTCTCTGTAAAATTAAAGACAGATCAGAAGAGCTTCAAGCTTCTCTCTAGCTCTAAAGTTCTATGATCTAAGGCCCCTCCCACCTCTGACATTCCTTGTTCTAAGGCCCCTCCCAGCCCTGACATTCCCTGTTCTAAAACCCTCCAAGCCCTGATGTTCCCTGTTCTAAGGCCACGCCTAGCCCTGACATTCTTTGTTCCGAGGCCCCTCCCAACTCTAATGTCCTGTAGAGTCTATGGCTCAATGTCCCTGGGTCTGTGGAACTTCGTAGAACTTTCATATATCCTCTTCTGAGCTATGTTCTAGTCCCTGTTCTACCACTAACTTGCTGTGGGATGTTGGGAAATGACAATCATGACTGCTCTTGATATTGCACACTAAGCACTTTTTCTGCTTAGTCTTGGTGGAGCCCCCCCAACAACCCTGTCAATGAAGCATGGTGGCCATTATTATCCTCCTTTAACATAAGAGCAAATGAGAGCTCAGAGGGTTGTGCCCCAGGTCATACAGCCAGGAAGAGTCAGAATCAGGATTTGAACCCCAGTTTGTTCTGATTTCAAGTTTAGAACTCATTCCACTATACCCTAGTGCCTTCTCATCAATCTGAGACTCAGTTATCTCATCTGTAAAATGGGGACATAAAATCGATGAATGAAAAGGCATTTTCCAAGCACCAAGTTAGGGGCTGGGGATACAAGGACAAATACAAAACATTTCCTGCCTTCAAAGGTCTTATATTCTGATACATTTGGTGGAGTGATGAATAGTGAGCTGGCCTGGAAGCTGGCAAGAAGTAGGCTCCCATTCCTCCTTCTGATACCTAATAGCCACCAAGTAACTCTGGGCAAGGGATATAACTTCTTGGTGCTCCAGACAATTCTCTAAAGCCATATGTTTAATAAAATGTTCCTCTCCCTGTATTTATAGAGGAACTTCCTTCTTGGGATTCCCTTTTAACCAAGTAAATGATTTTTCCAAGTCTCCATCTGCCTTCCAGCTCTCCTGTGTGTTTTTACTCAAGCACTTCTCTCCCCCCCCCCACACTTTTTTCAGGGCAATGGGGGTTAAGTGACTTGTCCAGGGTCATACAGCTAGTAAGTGTCAAGTGTCTGAGGCCAGATTTGAACTCAAGTCCTCCTGAATCCAGGGCCAGTGCTCTACCCACTGTGCCATCTAGCTGTCCCCTACTCAAGCCCTTCTTAAACATCTTCAATGTTCCAGGCACTGTCCTAGGTACTGGGGATACAAAGATAACAATGAATCAGTCCCTGCCCTCAGGAAACCTGCACTCTACTAGGAAGCTATTCACAGATAAATAAATACAGGATGTAGACAAAATGCAGCATGAGTTTTTGAAAGTGTAAAATGTGGGGAATAGTTGGGGAAGGCCTTTTGGGAGAAGGGAACTGTACTCTGGAACAATATCAAAGAGAGAAGTTACTGTCCAACATGAACACTGATGTAACCATTGATTTCCAATATTGGACCCAAAGTGATTTTAGAAGCCTTAATGAAATCAACAGTGATGTGTTTGTCTGTTGATTCTTTCTTGAAATCAGCTTTAAAGAGTCCCCGTCATCTTACCCTCAGAAACTCCCTCAAACACACATCTATGTGTGTTTCTGACTTAACTTTTCAGGCCTTTCTGCTTTCTAAGTCTTGCCTTGGGCCCAAAGCAATAAAATTCTGACCTGGAATGATGACCCATCTGTGAAATGAGCCTCATCTCTGAACACTGGGGACAGATTGGCCACGACAAGGATGAGTGGAGAAGGGAGAAGGCTTTGTTTTACAAACATTTTGTGTAGTCTTTCATTGCCTGTGTTTGGCAAAGTTGGAGTAAGGTTTGGAGAGGATGGACAGTGAATGTGTCCTTTCCCCTGTTGGTATTGATTGACCAACTGTTTCTTACAAAAATTAAACATTTGTTCTACTCTCCACTTATGCTTCATCAGCTGTTTGTGCTTTGAGGACCACCAGCTTGACTAAAAAAGAGCCCTGTGGATGCCCTGCATAAACTTGAGACATGGGGCAGAGGTGGGGGAGCTGAGACAAGGGGAAAAATGGGGAGGAAGAGTCTGAACTGTATCATCTCAAGGATTTTGTTCAGCTTTTTTAGTCTGTGAGAATAGAGGAGAAGAGGAAAGATACAGAGGGAAAATGGGAAAATGGATAAGAGAAAAAAAAGTGAAGACTGGGAAATAGAGGCAATCTATCAGTTAATCAATAAACATTTATTAAGTTCCTAAAATTAAAAAAAATTTAAAAGTTCCTAAAATTCCTCTGCCCCAGGGCTGGGAATACAAATTTCTGTTCCCCAGAATAGCATCAACAGCATTGTGTGTTGATCAACTGTGATAGACTTGACTCTTCTCAGCAATACAATGGTCCAAGATAGTTCCAAAGGAATCATGATGGAAAATGCTCTCCACATCCAGAAAAAAAAGAACTGTGGCATCTAGATACAGATTGAACCATTACTATTTCTATTGTTTTTTGTTTTTCCCTTTTGCTCTAATTCTAATTCTAATTCTTCTTTCACAGCATGACTAATGCAGAAATATGCTTAACATGTACATATATAACCTATATCAGATTGCTTGCTGTCTTGGGGAGGGGGGAGGGATAAAAATTTGAAACCAGAAATCTTATAAAAATAAATGTTGAAAACCATCTCTACATGTAAATAGAAAAATAATAAAATACTTTTATGATTAAAAAAAACAAATTTCTGGGGCAGCTAGGTGGCACAGTGGATAAAGCACTGGCCCTGGATTCAGGAGTACCTGAGTTCAAATCTGGCCTCAGACATTTGACACTTACTAGCTGTGTGATCCTGGGCAAGTCACTTAACCCCCATTGCCCAGCAAAAAATTCTGCTTTCAGGATGCTTGCATTCTTTTGAGGGAAACAATA
The DNA here is from genome assembly GCF_019393635.1 of Dromiciops gliroides. Taxonomy (NCBI): domain Eukaryota; kingdom Metazoa; phylum Chordata; class Mammalia; order Microbiotheria; family Microbiotheriidae; genus Dromiciops; species Dromiciops gliroides. The sequence goes on along the minus strand of NC_057861.1, from coordinate 17,587,504 downwards.
TGCACTTTTAAAAGTATATATAGGATATATGCCCCCAAAATACAAAGCAACTTTTTTTAGCAGAAGGGAACTCATTCCCTGTGTATCTTAAAAGGTTTCATGTAGAGGGAGGTGCTTGATCAGGGCTTTGAAGGAAATGGGGGATTCTTATTTCTCAATTTTTAAAAATAGATTTTGATTGATCTCTGGTATTTGAGATCATCTGCATTTTCCACTGTTTCTTTTGCCCCTCTCCATCCTGGAGAACCATCCCTTATACCAAAGAAGAAAAGAAAAAGAAATTTCAGCAAAACAATCATGGCCAAAACCGTTTCACATGAAGTGCAGTATTCAACACACAGAGACCCTCACTTCAGTAAGGGAGTTGGAGGCAGGTCATGGCTCTTCTTTGAGGCCAAGCTTGCTCTTGATAATTCCAAGATGCTCAGGTTCAATTGGTTTGTTCTTGTTGTCATTCTTTCCATTTCTGTTGTGGTCACTGGGTAGGTGGTATTCTCCTTACTTCACTTTGCATCAGTTCATATAGGTCTTTCCATGTTCCTCTCTATGTAGCATATTCATAATTTCTTATACCCCAGAAATATTACATCACATCCATGGACCACAACTTGTTTAGCTAAGCCAAGGTCAATGAAGAACAAAAAATTCTAAGAGACGGAGATAGAACCAGAGACAGACAGGTAGGAGGAGTATGGGAAGGATGGAAGAGAAACAGACAGACAGCAACAGAGAGAGACAAAGAGGAGGGAAAGAAAGGAGAGAGAAAAAGAGAGAAAATGGAGAGAGGGAGAGAGGGAGAGGGGAGGGAAAATGAGAAAGAAGGAAGTGAAGAGAGATGTTGTGTTATATGTAGGGTAGTGGAGGGGGAAAAGAACCCTGAACTTGGAGCTGAGACCTGTGGATGTGAATCTGGGCTCTAACACTTAGTTGATACCATGATAAATTACTTGACTTCTCTAAGCCTCAGTTTCTCCCTTTGAAAAAAAGAAGATAATAGCACTTCCACTCACAGAGCTGTTGCAAAGAATGTGCTTGATGCACCTTAGAGCAACACAGAAATATAAAAGTGGAGAATATAAAAAGATACATATATGGAGTGATAGATATTAAAGAATTATAGATTATCGGGACAGACGAGGACTTTAAGATCATTCAGTCCAAATTCCTCATTTTACAGAGGATGGATTTGAGGTCCATAGAGGGGAAATAACTTACCAAAGTCACACGGGGTTAAAGACAAGAACCCAGGCCTCTTGGCTGCCAGGTCAGGGTTCTTCCTACTATAGAATGAGTTTAATAATTACCAAGTGTATTTTATTCTATATGCTTCTGCACTCTAATATTCTCTGTTCTAGAGCTTCTCCCAGCCCTAACATTCCATGTCCTAAGAGTCACTTGTTTCCTTCACTTCATGTGCTTTAAGATTCTGTCTGGGGGCACAGTGGATAGAGCACTGGCCCTGGAGTCAGGAGGGCCTGAGTTCAAATCTGACCTCAGAAACTTGACACTAACTGTGTAACCCTGGGCAAGTCACTTAACCCCAATTGCCTCACCCAAAAATAAATAAATAGGTAAATAGATAAATAAATTTAAAAATGAATGAATAAATAAATAAGTAAATGAATGAATGGATGGATGGGTGAATGGATGGATGGATGGATTAATGAAAAGAAAAAGTTAAAAAAAAAAGATTCTGTCTGACTGACACTCTATGAAACTTTTTGATGTAAGTGGGAGCCACCCCGAGGACATGGATGTGAGCATGGTGTAGCAGTGACAGGCACTCTGTTTTCCTAACTGCGCTGAGGACCATATAAACCAAGAGAAAAATGCACATATGTATTTAGGGGTGCTCTGGGATGACCCAACTGAAGCACATCCTACATTGACTGAGATTCTCTCAGTTCCCCTTCTTCTCCTCTTCCTACCTTGTGCTGCATTGGTGGCTCCAACAATTAATGCACCAGAATTGCACTTAGTGCTTACTAAGCACAGAACACAGTTCTAGGCACATGAGGAGGGGCCAAGCTAAATTAGACACGGTCTCTGCCATCATGTAGGTTACAATCCGAATGAGAGAAATAAGTAGGAACACAAAGTCAATGTGGTATAATTAAAAGATTTATTGACCTGGGTCAGGAGAGACCTGGATTCGAATCTCACCTTCCATCCTTAATCCATTAATGGCTCTAAGCCTCAGTTTCCTCTTCTGCAAAATGGGGATACAAATAGCTTCCTTTTCCCAGAGCCATTGCTGGGATCAAATGAGGTAATATAGAGAGCTCTGCAAACCTTAAACCACTATAGAAACATCAGCCATTATTTTTAAAATAGAATGTGATAAGTGTAGATGAGAGATCATAGGTTTTAGAGCTGGCTGGGGACCTTAGCGATATCAAGGATAACTGGCATTTCTAGGGGCTGCAAGGCATAGTGGATAGAGAGCTGGTCTTGGAGTCAGGATGACCTGGGAAGTCTGCCTCTGACCTGTGCTGGCTGTGTGATCCTGGGGACAGGGCCCAGAGATGAAAAGTAGCAGAGGAGATGCATGGGGAGAAAGAGTCTGTATGATTATAGATTTGGAGTCAAAAGGGACTTTGGGAGAAGCCATCTAGCCCAATCCCTTCATTTTACAGATGAGGAAACTGAGACCCAGAAAGATGACATGTCTTTCTCAAGATCACACAGGTTGTACAAGATGCTGGATTTGAACTCAGGTCTTCTGACTCCAGAACCAGTGGTCTTTTCAATGGACACTGTTCTGCTTATAGACTGTCCCCAAGACAATCCTATGATCTATGTAGGGAGATACGGATAGGGAGTAAACCTGTGATTTCTTTTGGGTAGGGAATTCCCATATGAAGAAACTCACTCCACTAATGCAGATAGGGACCTTCTCTGCAACTTGGTTATGTAGAGCATTGAGATATTAAGTGACCTGCCCAGGGTCACACAGCCAGTATGTGTCATAAGCAGGGTGTGAACTTAGGTGTTCCTCATTCCAAGACCAGCTCTCTTTACCCATTATACCACACTGCCTCTCAAGGTGGTGCCAGTATAATTATCTCCCTTTTACATAAAAAGAAACTGAGGGGCAGCTAGCTGGCACAGTGGATAAAGCACTGGCCCTGGATTCAGGAGGACCTAAGTTGAAATCTGGCCTCAGACACTTGACACTTACTAGCTGTGTGACCCTGGGCAAGTCACTTAACCCTCATTGCCCTGCAGAAAAAGAAGAGGAGGAGGAGGAGGAGGAGGAGAAGGAGGAGGAGGAGGAGGAGGAGGAGGAGGAGGAGGAGGAGGAGGAAGAAGAAGAAGAAGAAGAAGAAGAAGAAGAAGAAGAAGAAGAAGAAGAAGAAGAAGAAGAAGAAGAAGAAGAAGAAGAAGAAGAAGAAACTGAGGCAAAGGTAGTGAAGTGACTTGTCCAGGATCCTGTAGCACAGGTTTGAAACCTATTCTCCTGTCTCCAAAGCTAGAACTCTTTTCATATTTTCTCCATCCCATTTGACAGATCATAGGATACTAAGTCTAGAATTTAGGGTTTCTTAGCCTGGAGTACCTAAATTGGTTTGGTTTTGTTTGTTTGTTTTAATGTTGATAGTGATTTTAATATAATTTGTTTCCTTTGTAATGCTCTGTACTTAGTACATTTAAAAGCATGTTACAGGGGCAGCTAGGTGGTGCAGTGGATAGAGGACCGGCCCTGGATTCAGGAGGACCTGAGTTCAAATCAGGCCTCAGACACCTAACACTTACTAGCTGTGTGACCCTGGGCAAGTCACTTAACCCCAATTGCCTCACTAAAAAAAAAAAAAAAAAGCATGTTACAGGGGGCAGCTAGGTGGCGCAGTGGATAAAGCAGTGGCCCTGGATTCAGGAGTTCCGTGTAATCCTGGGCAAGTCACTTAACCCCCATTGCCCCGCAAAAAAGCAAAAAACAAATAAATAAATAAAAGCATGTTACGAGTAAAATTAAATGTGTGACCCTATTACTGTCCCAAGTGTAGGGAAAATTAGCTGGGGTTTCTAATATATTTGTTACTTAGAAATTAGTGGCTCTGCACCAGTTTGGGGGCATTAAGCATTTATTAAAGTATATTAAATATTAGTAAAGAGAGCGTACATGGCTCTGAAAAATAGGAAAGCCTAGAGAAGATAAAAAATGGGGAACCCCAGAGGGTTGTGTCTACACTCACCCAGTTCCCTCACTAAAAAAAGAGTGTCTCTGCAAGCTTGCTGAAGGCAGGATCAGAGCCCACCCATAAACATTGTTCAAAGCTAATTGGCTAGTATCGCTCAAATCTATTGGCTCACTGGATGCACAGGTAGGTGTGGTTTTGAGTGAGGTAACTTCCTGACTCTGGGCTGACCTTAAGAAAGATCAGGCCCAGCTCTCTCAGCAAACACTATTATTAATAATTTTCTCACAAGCGTTATGCTAAGAAGGGGTGCAATGGGCATCAGCAGGCTGCCAAAGGCATCTAGCACACACCCAGAAAGGTTGAGACCTCCTCCTGCTCTAGAGCCGAAGAAGGAACCAGCAAAGTGAAGCCATATGTCCAAGGTCAAACTGGTAGCAACTGTCAGAGGCAGGACTTGAATCCAGATCCACCCAGGAGAGAATCAATGCTCTATTGTACCACAGCTGTCTCTGGAATGATAGTGGGTCTGCATCAGTCAGTCGACAAGTATTAATTAAGTGCCTGCTGTGTGCCAGGCACTGGGACAAGTACTGGAGTTACAGAAAAAAGGGACTTCCTTTAAAGTGCTATATAAATATAGTTTACTATTAAAAAAAAAAAAAAAGAAAGAGTAAGATGCTATCAGAAAAATGTGGAAAGACTTACCTGAACTGATGCAAAGTGAAATGTACTGTATACAAAATAACAGCAATATTGTAAGATGGTCTGCTGCAAATGGCTTGGTTATTTGCAGCAATGCAATGATCCAGGACAACTCTGAAGGACCTGTGAAAAATGCAATCCACCTACAGAGAAAGAACTGATAGTACCTGAATACCGATGGAAGTATACTTTGTGGTTGTTAGCTCCTTTTTCTAAAGTGTTTTTTTTTGTCTGCTATGTTTTTGCACGACTGCACATGTATAACTTATATTTAATTTCTTGAGTTCTTAAGGGGGGGAGATAGGGAGGAAGGATGAGATTTGGAACCAAAGTAAAGTGGAGAAAATTCTAAGTAAATAAATTTTACAAAAAAAAAAAAAAGGAAAAAAATAGTCCCTGCTCCCAGGAAGCACCATCTGATATCTCCTAATCGTATAGGGTACTTCTGAAGCATAGAAAATTGTTCTGTGAGACAAGGCATAACTAGCAACATAAATATATACATATAAATCTGTGTATAGATATAAATATACAGGTGTGTGTATATGTTGTGTATGCATGTATGCGTAGATACATACAGACATAGCGGAATCATTCTTCGTGGGGGGGTTAGCTGAGGTGGGGAACATTAGAGAAGATCTCTTGGTGGGGGTGTGGGGAAGACTGACTCAGATTTCCCACGTGGGAAGGTCCTGGAGGGTACGGGGTGGGGGTGGGAGTGGGGGACGTTCCCCAAGGGCCTTCCCGGCCAGACTCTGGCTGTCGGTGCCTTCCTTGGGCATCCCGTCTTGCGCCCCCCAGCCTGGTTCGCAGCAGCCGGGAGCTGCCCAGGACCCCCACGCCCCCACCTCCCGAGCGAGCTCCGAGCCCGGAGCTTTCCCCGACCGAAAAGCCAGCCTTTAAGGAGTTAAGCGGCAGGCAGTGCTGTGGGCCTGCTGAATAGAGGGGCAGCGCAGGGAGCTGCAGCAGCAGCAGCAGCAGCAGCCGAGAAGAGAGCGGAGCCGAGCCCGAGCCGAGCCGAGCCGAGCCCAGGCAGCCCGATAGAGATGTTAACTAAGGGAGAGCCCGTGAGGCTCCCGGAGCATCAGTAGCTGGGCTCCAGCCTCCGCCTCCTGCGTGGCTCCCACGGCCCGCGCCCCCTGCCCAGCCCTCGGGCCCCCGATCGGTGGCACGGGCTGCATCCCTAGCGGGCGGCTGGCTGCCCGGGATGGGCACGGGCACTGCCCCCTGGCCAGCCTCGGCTGCGTGAGTGAGTGGAAGGCTGCTGCGGTCACCGCTATAGCCAATCTGGCTGGAGGGGCTCGGGCGCTGCTGCCACTGCCGCTGCTGCTGCTGCTGCATTGGGGGGCGCAGGCCCCCCACCCCACCTCCGCTGCTCCCCACACTTACTTTTCCTCCCCCTGCGGCTTCTCGCCTGGGCAGAGAAAATAACAGTGAGCTCAGCTGGGGGAGAGCTTGCTTTTTTTTTTTTTAAACACACATAATTGCACACATACGCATACGCGCGTACACACACACACACACACACACACACACACACACACACACACACACACACACACACACGGATCTCCTCCGTGCGATTGCAGCAATCTTAGACCTGGAAGGAGCTCGGGGCACCGCGGAGAGCCCGGCTGGGCTCCGGCGCTGAGGGGGAGACACTGGCCAAGCTCCCTGCCACAGCTACTGGCAAGAGTTGGCAAGCTCCTGGCGACCCCACAGGTAACAGGGCAAAGGAGGAGGGGGGGGGTGGAAAACTGAAAGATAGAGGTGAGGGTGGGCAAGAGCCAAAGGGACCAAAGTAAGATTTGAAGAACTGAGGATTTCATCCCAACGAGCTGGAATTGCATCTCCAGGCAACACCCTCCCCCCACCATGGGGGTGGGGGAACCGAGCCATTGGTTCATTATTAGTCAGGGATGGCTTGGGGAAGGTGACAGGCAGACCTGAACAGGTTCAGGGAGAAACTTTCACTTCCCCAGGGGAAAATGAAGTGGCATTTGGAGCAGAGCAGAGCTCTGACTGTGGGCAGGCATGGAGGGTGTTTCTCTGCTGCGTGGAACCCGGCTCTTTATCCGAGGGCAAGTCGGACAGCTTTAGAGACCTTATTTTTCAAAAGGAACGGTGTCATAAAGGATAAATGGATCCTTTCAGTTTCACTTGTTAAAAGCCCCAGAAAGGGATATGATAGGGGTTGTCTGGGAGGCTCAGGGGAGGGGAGAAAGTAATAATTTTTTCTCAAGTTTGTGGTCGATAATGGGATGAGATTTCTGGAGATGAGACCTTCCAAGACGATGAGCCAGGCAGGATTTGGGGTAGGTTGGGGAGGAGGCTGGGTATGGTCACTGCCGTCCTGTTTTCTACCAGTACAGAAAATTAAATATAAGAGATTTTAAGATTAGATGAAACTGGGGACTGCTAACATGGTTGTTGTGTGAGCGTGCGTGTGTTGGGCTGGGGGTGTTGTAGATCAAGGGGTGAAAAACAACCAAATCTCTGCTCCTCCTTTCTCATGAAACCCACTCATTGTTCGTTCAGAGCCCAAACAGCTGAGAGTCTCCAAAGATCCTGCTGGCTCCTTGCGTGTACACAACATAGCTACTGGGGGAGAGGAAAGGGTGGAAGTTTGCCAGCAATGAGAAGATTCAATCAAAGGGCTCAAGGTATAGTCTCATCCCTCACCCTCTAAGGGAAGGGATTTTGTAGAATTGCAAGAGGACCTTCCCTAGCATAGCATCTAGTTAAATCCCCTAGTTTGAGAAAAAAAAAAAAAAGGAAATTGAGGCTCAAAGAGACTTCAGGGCAGACTCCTCATTGGAGTTGAGGCGGGAGAAGGTCAGAACCAGAGAAGGCCAAACTTTTTTGCAAATGAAGGGCCGGGATGGGGGTAGTAGTTTGAAGGTGGGTGGGCCACCACCCAACATGTGGCAGTTTCATCTTGAGAACCCATAACAAAGGATCCTAGATCTGGAATAGGAAGGGACGCCAGAGACCATAGAGTCTATTTCCTTCATTTTACATATGGGGAAACTGAGGCCCGGAGTGATAACCACCGAAGCATAGATTGAGTGCTAGAAGGAGCCTTGGAGGTCATCTAGTCCACCACCCCATTTTTTTCTTTTTGCGGGGCAATGAGGGTTAAGTGACATGCCCAGGGTCACACAGCTAGTAAATGTCACGTGTTTGAGCTGGATTTGAACTCAGGTCCTCCTGAATCCAGGGCCAGTGCTTTACCCACTGTGCCACCTAGCTGCCCTACCACCACCCCATTTTAAAGATGTTAGGATCGTTGATTTAGGGCTAAATGGGACCTTAAAGGCAGTCTATTTCATCCCTGTCATTTTATAGATGAGGAAATTGAAGCTGAAAGAGATATAGTGACTTGCCCATGGTCACACAGCTAGGAAGTGGGAAAGCAAGAATTTGAATCCATGTTCTCATCCCCCCAATCTCTTGTGAGAGCCCTAAGCCACCCTCCTGACCCAACCTACACTGGCTCACCCCTACTCCTTGCCGCACTGTGGCTGGGAGCCATGGGGGACCATCGGCCAATGTGTTAGTCTAGCCAGAGGCTAGAACCTAGCAAGATGGATGCCTTAAGCACATGCAAACATCTTTTCTGCCCCATGCTCCTCACTGAAGTGCTCTCTCCTGAAGCCCTTGGCTCATTCCTGGAGTTCTAACTCAAGTAGACTTTGCTTTCCCATCCTCCTGTGGGCCACTCCGTGACAACATGGGGAGAGGCTCTGAAATAGAGTGGGGTTGATTTTCTGCCAAGCCACTGGAAATGTTAACTAGACCTCCCCCCAATCCCATGCTGGCCCTGAATGAAGAGGGGTGATTGTGTCCTATAGTTTGCCTGAGAAAACAATCCCATTCTGGCCTCTAGACAGGCCACAGGGGGCATTCCTTCAAAGCCAGGGGGTGGGGGATGACCACCACCCTGGAACTGGCAGGGCCACCCTAGAAGGGGCCAACCTCAGAGTTATTTCTAGAAGGCCAGGTGTCCAAGGCAGACACAAATCCCAGACAGCACAATCAAGTTATATCAGCACTCGACTGAGAGTTGAGGGAGCCAGGCTCTTGCTCAGCTTCTGCCACAAGCCAGTTGGGTCTTGGGCAAGTCACTCAACTGCTCCATGCCTCAGTTTCCTCATCTGACACATGGATGAAGTCTCCAAGGTCCTGATTTTCCAACACTCTTTTAATACTCACTATTCTAAGGTCCCTCTCACCTCAGACATTATGTTTTAAGGCATCGTCCATTTCTGACATTCCATACTGTTTTCTAAAGTCCCTTCGAGGGACTGAGCCATTCTCAGCCTTGACATTCTCTATTCTCAGGACCTACCTAGCCCTGACATCCTGTGTCCTGAGGGTCCTCCCAGACCTAATATTTGGTGTTCTAAGGGCCAACCCAGCTCTGCTATCTTCCGTTCTAAGGTTCTTGCCATCTCCTGCACTCTCTGTTCTAAGGTTCTTGCCAACTCTGATGTTCTATGATTCCATTCAGCAGCCACGGCTTAGGCAGGGGTGAGTACAATTTTCCAGATGGGCTTTTCCACGCTCGCGCCACAGCACCTGCTGTCCTGCTGGGGCCCTGCATGGCTAAGCCAGCTCTACCCATAGCACAGGTGAGGTAATCTGGCAGTCCTGCCTCCTCCCTTGCCCAATGGCCTTATCCCCGAAGGCTCCACCCACCCCAGCTCCTTATAAATCCCTGAGTGGGGAGCCCCAATGGGCAGTGAAGGAAGCCAGCTGTGAGAGAGTGGGAAAGCTGGAAGCACCCAGCCAGCTGCTGGGTCGCCATGACAACGTGAGGTGGAGGTAGGCTGTCTCCGATGGCTTTGGCTGGTGGGGGTGGGGGTGCCTCCCTGGGAGCCAGGTGGAAAGACTCGGTGGCTTTGTGTTGTCAGCCATCCCTGTTGCTCGTTTGTGCAGAAAGATTTTCCCTGACTGCTTTGCCCAATGCTAGTGAGTGAAGCTTGTTATTCCCAGGCTGGAGAAGGAATATTAGAGACAGAAAGAGCCTGCAAGCCAAAAAGCAACAGGGGGGGGGGGGCGGGGCGGATGAGAGCTCCAATGTCACTATGGTAAGGGGCAAAACAGTCAGGGTAAGGTTAGCCCAGTCTGGATGCATGATCTTGGGCAAGTCACCTAAACTCTCTGGTCCCAGCTTCCCCATCTGTAAAATGAGGGAGTTGGAACTATATGTCCTCTGAGTTCCTTTCACGATACTTTGAACCTAGGTCATCCAGACCCCGGGATCTGCTCTTTTCAGCCACGATGCTTTCCTATCCCTGTCTGCAAATGGGAATGGTACCATTTGTGTTTCCTGCCTCACAGCACTGCTGTTAGAAGGAAGCTTCGTCAGCTTAGTAGTGCTGGAGGAAATGAAAGCTGGGATCCTGAAGAGCTAAGGATATGGGGTCCTTTCCCAAACTATGGGCTTCAAAGATAGCAACTCTGAACGTAGGGGTAGGGAAGCTTGACTGACTTGGAGCCGCTAGGGAAGATAGTAGAAGCCTTGTAGAGATAGGGAAGTTTGGGGTTCACCTCTCCCATCTTGGAAAAAAATTTCTTTCTAGTTAGAGTGGGATTTGGGGCAGCTAGGTGTCACAGTGGATAGAATGCTGTGCCTGGAGTCAGAAACACTTGTCTTCTGCATTCAAATCCAGCCTCAGACACTTACTAGCTGTGTGACCCTGTGCGAATCACTTCACCCTGTTTGCCTTAGTTTCCTCATCTGTAAAATAAGCTGGAGAAGGAAATGGCAAACCACTCTAGTACTTTTGCCAAGGAAATTCCAAATGGGGTCCCAAAGACTCAGACACCACTAAATAGCAATAGAATGGGATTCAATCCAGTTGTTGTTCAGACATTTCAGCAATGTCCAACTCTTTGTGACCCCATTTGGGGTTTTCTTAACAAAGATACTGGGATGGTTTGCCATTTCCAACTCATTTTACCAATAAGGAAATTGAGGCAAACAGGATTAAGTGACTTGCCCAAGGTCACACAGCCAGGAAGTGTCTGAGGCTGGATTTGGACTCATAAACATGGGTCTTCCTGACTTCAGACCTGACACTCTATCCACTGTACCACCTATTTATCCAGCACTGAAGAGGGAAGGAGGCTTAGACCATAGAGAGCTGACCTTGGTGCTGGGAAGACCTGGGTTTGAGTCCCACCCTTGACTCATACAGTCTCCATGACTATGGCTAACCATTAGCTTACTGGTTATTTCAGAAGACTCTAAGTTGCTGAGTTATATTGGTCCTAGTTTAACAGGGGGTGGTGGGTGCATGGGAAGGGAGCATGCCCTGTTCCAGGTGAGGAAGATAATAAGACAAAAACCCCAAAAGGATCCTGGACCTCAAAGAGGTTACTTTCTAATGGAGAGAACATGGGACATTAAATGTCAGAGCTTGACAAGACCTTTAAACAGAGAATGTCTGAGGTGAGATGGACCTTCAAACAATGTAATTTCTAGAAAGAAAATGTTGTTTAACTAGGGGTCTGGGATAAGAGATAGCACTGGTCCTCTGCTTGGATGGTAGCTCTGTGTGTGTGTGTGTGTGTGTGTAAGTATATTAAGGTCTCCTTTTCTCTTATGGGGATGAGAAATAAGCATTTATATAGTGTCTACTATGTTCCAGGCACTGTGCTAAGACTTACCTGATACTGAACCCTTATTAAATCTCTAAATATGGACCTTCGAATTTCATGTTTGTTTCTGAACACAATGAAATAACAACAGCAATTGCTATCTTTAAGGTTTGCAAAGTGCTTCACAAATATGAAGTAGGTGCCATTATCATCTGTATTTTACAGAAGGGGAAGCTGAGACCGAGAGAGATGAAGGGACTTGTTCAGGGTCACACAGCTAGGAAGTGTCTTAGGCAGAATTTGAACTGAAATCTTCATGCCCCTAGGCCCAGTGTTCCATGCATCTTGTCTGAGGTGAGAATTTTGATGAACATGTTAACCTGAAAATTAATTTTAAAAATCAATATAACAAAATTAAGGTCTTTAATCAGTTGCAGCTCGAGGCATTTCATAGCAGATGCCGAGAATGTCTAAAGATGAGGACTGGGGACAGGGTTTATATAGGGGGTAACAGAACAGAGAGGGAAGAGATTGCATCTGGGAAGACTAAGTTTCTCACAGATAGAACCTATCCAATGCAAAAGAGCCTTTTGTATAATAAGCTAAAGTCCAAGAAGTAAGCCTGGGAACCCAGAGGTTTCTGGGAGGGGATAGTTTGAAGATCCAAAAACCAGAGAATTGACAAAGTCTGGCCAACCCCAGGCAATTCATTGACCTGGGAATGGAGACCAGGTGAGGATCAGTCAGTGCTTGGTAAATTGTGTTTGTCAAACAGAAGGCCACTTGGCCCCACGTCGCCTCCCTTAAATTTTATTATTTATTAAATTAAATTTTATTTAATTTCTTAATAATAATTTATTTTTCCCAATTCATGTAAAAACCATTTTAAACATTTTTTAAAATGTTACTGAATTCCAAATTCTATTCCTCCCTCCTTCTCCTTCCCCTATTCCCTGATATGGATTATGCATGTATTAATAATTTAATAAAGTTGTCCCTGATAGTTCTTTTTTTGTGGGGCAATGAAGGTTAAGTGACTTGCCCAGGGTCACACAGCTAGTGTCAAGTGTCTGAGGTTGAATTTGAACTCAGGTTCTCCTGAAATCAGGGCTTCCCCGACAGAGTTCTTGGATAGGGAACTGGACCCAGAATGAGGAAGCAGGTTTTGGTCCTACCTCTGACCCCTTCTAACTGTGTAACCCTGGGCAAATTGCCTTTTGGGGCCTCAGTTTCCTCATCTGTAGCAAGAGGGATTGGACTCCATGGCCCCGAAGGTCTTTCCCAGCTCTCAATCTATCAGTCTAGCCTAAACAAAACACAGAAAATGTGGTCATTTTCCTTCTATAGGATTCAGTGTGAATGAGTGTGTATGTGTGTCTTTGCCTATGTGTGTGAGAGACCAAGACAGGGGTCAGAAGGGTCATCACTTTAAATCCATCCTTCCAATATGCTCTTCCACTAAGTAGACTGCCTCTCTTCGTTGGCTCATTTTCTGAAGGGTTGCATAGAGCTGGATCGGAATTGATGACTGCTCCAGAATGGTTGGTTGGGTGTTTTTTCGTCCTTTCTTTTTTTCAGCCAGTTAATTTTTCCCAAAGAGCTGCTGTCTTGCAATCCTACAGTGCCTCATGTATTCCAGAGCTTTCCTCTCTTCCCCTCTCCCTGGCCTTATTAAAAGGGGACACAGCTCCTTTCCTCCCTCCTTTATCTTCCCTTCCTCCCCAATCACACAAACCTCTCAACAGAAACCTCCATTTGCTGGGAGTTGCTGAATAAACCTACAGATGTTCAAAGCTCAGGTATAATTTTAGGCAGAACATCTGAAAATAGGCAGCCTGGGAGTCAGTAAAACATCTTGACATTAGTGTTTCTAATTAGGAGAAACTTGTTTTCCTTAAATAAATAAATCAAGGGTAAAAGAAGACAATTGTCTCTTATCGGTGGCTCTCAGGTTCCTAGCTGGATGTGGGGAGTCTGGGGAAAGGCAAGGGAGAGGTCATGGGTCCAATCAGGGAAGGATCCCCAATAAGGTTTTTATTTAGAGCTCATTAAAGTATTAAGATGTGTTCTCATGGCAAGAGTTTTTAAAGAGCTGATTAGACAGCTTCTGAAAATGACAGCTAACCTAAGGAATAATGAGAATCACAGAATTTCGGAGCTAGAAAAGGACCCTGAAACAGAGTGTCAGAGCTAGGAGGAACCTTATAACATGGAATGTCAGAGCTGTGAGGAGCCTTGGAACAGGGAATGTCAGAGATGGGAGGACCCTTAGAACATGGAATGTCAGAGTTGAGAGGGACCTTAGAACAGAGAATTTACAGGACCTTGATGGCTCTTATAGACCATAGAATGTCAGAGCTTTGAAGTGCCTTAGAACATGGAATACCAGCATAGACAAACACAACATAGAATGTTAGCTTTCAAAGGAACTTTGGAATCATAGAAGACATAACATTACAGAAAGAAGGGAGCTAAGAGAATGTATAGTCCGATCTTGCCTTTGGACAGATGGGGACATTGAGACCAAGAGAGGCCAAGTGATTTGTCCAAGATCACACAGTGAATTGGTGCCAAAATCAGAAGAAACTGGAAGTGATTATTTAAATTATATTGCAATAAGAGTAGTTGTTTAGTCACTTCAGTCTCTTCATGACCCCATTTAGGGTTTTCTTGGCAAAGATACTGGAGCGGTTTGCCATCTCCTTCTCCAGCTCATTTGACAGATGAGGAAACTGAGGCCAACAAGGTGAAGTGACTTGCCCAGGGTCACACAGCTAGTAAGTGTCTGAGATTGGATTTGAACTCAGGTGTTCCTGATTCCAGGCCTGGCGCTCTGGGCACTACAGCGCCACCTAGCTGCCCCATTGTCATTGTGATAAGACCATCTTCCAATTTAATTTGGTTGTGTTGTGGACTCTAAGTGCTCACACTGGGAACTCTCTGAAGTAATGAAATCATGGGTCCTATCCTACCCCACCCCCAGAATGTATGAACAAGATGTCATGCTGAGTATTTGCCAAATTCTCACTGGGAGGCTCCAAGCAAAGGCTCAATAGCAATTTGTTGGTTTGTCATAGTGGAGATTCCTTTTCTTTGTGGGTTGGACTCAATAATAATCACTAGCATTTACATAGTACTTTAAGGTTTGCAAAGATCCTTATAGATTTTTATCTATAAAAATGACAGTCCCTGACTTCAAAGGGTTTATTGTTATGACAATAATGCTAATTCTAATAATAATTGAAACAGCCAAAATTTATAGAGAACTTATTATATACTGCGAACAGTGCTAAGCACTTTACAAATATTTTCTCATTTGATCTTCACAACAACCCTGGGAGGGAGGTGCTATTACTCTCTCCATCATACAAAGGAGGAAACTGAGACAGAAGTTAAGTGACTTAGCCAGGATCACACAGCTAGTAAGTGTCTGAGGCTAGATTTGAATTTAGGTCTTCTTGATTCCAGGTGCAGCCCTCTACTAGGGATGGGGAGAGATAGGGCATATATATTCAATTTTATGATCCGAGGTGGTGTGCTATAGGGACAAGGAAGAGTTATAGGCAAAGTACTCTGGGTCATGCCCACCTCTGCATCAGGAGCTGAGTGGAATGTTGCCACATTGCATGTGGGTATTTTTCACAGATGGCTCCTTTGGGCAATCTTAGCTTCTAAGAACTGAAAGGGATTACTTCCTCTAACCTCATTCTTTTAAAGAGGAGGAAATGGAGACCCAGAGGTGTTAAGTAACTTGGCCACCATTACAAGCATCATAGGTGGTCAGGCTAGGTCCTGACTCCAAAGTCAGTGTTCTTGCCACTATGCCCCATGTCTTCAACACTGCATAGTAGGCATCCATATGACTTCTCTTCCCGAGGTCCTTCCCTCTTTGTTTGTAAGTCTCTGAATACAGTCCTAGTCATGCCCTCTGGGTCAACCAATCTCTTTCTAGTCTTCTGTGCTAGGACATGATCCTATGAGTTACAGAGCTTCTCAGACCCTGATGGAGAAAGCTGGAACCATGAACCCCAAAGCGATGCCAGACATGCTTCCAGCCCATCTGCATCTATTCTTTTTTTATTTTTTTTTGCTGGGCAATAAGGGTTAAGTGACTTGCCCAGGGTCACACAGCTAGTAGGTGTCAAGTATTTGAGGCTGGATTTGAATTCAGGTCCTCCTGAATCCAGGGCCAGTGCTTTATCCACTGTGCCACCTAGCTGCCCCTTTTTCCTTTTTTCCCTGCATCTATTCTTGAGGGGAGAAATTATCATGGAGAGAGGACCCACTTTCCTCATCACAAAATGCAACAATTGCAGTTCAACTTCCACCAATAATCAGATGGGCACAGGAACACTGACCAGACCACTGATCCTGCTTTCAGCCTAGCTGCTGCATCTATTTTTGAGGGAATGAATTATCAAGGAGAGAGAACCTACTTTCCTCATCACAAACTGACTTGCCCAGGGTCACACAGCTAATAAATGTCTGAGGTGAGATTTGAATTCAGGTCCTCTTGACTCTAGGGCCACTGTTCTATCCACTGCGCCACCTAGCTGCTCTGATAGGAATGTAAAGAAAGAAGATACCTAGGGCTCCTAGGCCTCTGCATTCATCGACCCCTCACCTCCATCCATCAGATTACTTCCAGGTACAGGGAGAGGGGCTCCTGCCCTTAAGACTCCATTCCATCCCTGCTATGTGTGAGATATAAAATTGGATACTAGAGCATTAACCTCCCCTTTTAACCTTTCCCTTATTTATCTCCCAGACTAGTAAGTGGAAGAAGCCTCTGGTCTTTATTTAGAGCTTTTATTGTTTGGAAATTACAAGGTGATGTTGATTAGAGAGATAGGGAAGTCCACTTCCTGAAAGGGTGGTCCTTCATTTTTTGCTAACCGACTGTTAAAAACTTTCACTTTTTACCACATATGCCACTCAGCACACCCATGCCAGCTGCCAGCTTCCAGCCTCCAGCCTCCCTCTACATCACCAGTCTTGCTACTTAGATGACACAGTACAGAGAGCCAAGAAGACCTGAATTCAAATCTAACCTCAGCTATTTACTAGCTGTGTGACCCTGAGCAAGTCAGACAACCTTTCAATGCTGTAGACCAGGGCTTCTTAAACTTCTTCCACTCATGACCCCTTTTTGCCTGAGAAATTTTTACACAACCCCAGGCATTTAGGTATAGAAAATAGGTCTAAAAATCAAACATTTACTGCCAAATTTTTCATGACCCTCACATTGAGTTATTCAACCCCACTTGGGTCCTGACCCACAGTTTAAAAAGCTTGCCTCTAGACAAGCCCCAAAGTCTATAAAATGCAGATCGCATGTCAGTCTGCATTGAGTGAAGGGGCTTTCTCATCCTGGAGTTCTGAATAGAAATGAGATCACATATCTAATTTCTCACACACTGGTTTTCAATTTTTATGGTCTCAAGGACCCCTTTACCCTCTTAAAAATGTTTGAGACTCCCCCCTCCAAAAGGGATTTGTGTGGGTTATGGCTAGATACTGCAGGAATTTTATATATATATATATATATATTATATACATATACTGAGTATATATACTTGAGGGGTACACACACACACACACACACACACACACACACACACTTAAAAATGATTGAGGATCTCCCTAACGAGGGGGTTTCTATGGGTTATAGCTATGTAGGGCAGGTATTACCACCGCCCATTTTACAACTAAGGAAATAGTTTTAGAGAGATGAAGCCACTTGCCCAGAGTCACACAGCCTGTGAGGATTGAAGGTAGACTTTAATGGCAGGACTCCTGACTCCAGGGCTAACATTCTATCTACTGAAGTCTGATTGATCAATGAATCAATGGGCAAGAATTTCTTAAGTGCCCCTCCTGTGTCTGACACTGGGCTGGGTGCTGAGGGATCAAGTGGCTCCAAGGAGACAGAGACATGAATGGGCTGGGAAGACCTCATGGAGGAGGGGGGCAGGATTGGCAGGAAGAGCTTAGACAGGTGGAAAGGAACAAGGAGGGCATGATGGGGGTGGAGGGACAGCCTGAGCAAAGACCCAGAGGTAGGACAAGGCATTGTGTGAACACACAGCAGGGAGAAGAGCAGCCTGGCAGAAGGTGAGGAAAGAGGAGGAGAGTTCACATTTCACACACCCGATACTGATCATGGAAGAGCTCCAGTTCTGGGGAGCCCAACTTTGCCTTCCATTCCTCGACAGAACTTTTCTTCTTAAAGAAGAAAGACTTCCTCTGGAGCTGTAGTGAGGGGAAGGAGGCCTAGGACCCGAGTCAGGAGCCCAGAGTGCTGGGTTCTATCTCTTTCACTGACCAGATGTTAGACTTTGGACAAATCCCATCCCCTCTCTAGACCACCATTTCCTCTTCTATACAGTGAGAGAGTACCACTCTAAGGTGCTTCTCTCCTCTGACATCCCCTGTTCTGAGGCCCCTCCCAGCCCTGATGTCCCCTGTTCTAAGGCCCCTTCCACTTTTTGTAGTTTTTGCATTTAGCCACACACATATGCACAAGAGTGTACTCATACACTCACACACACACACACACACTCACACCAGCCTGCTGTGCCTCCCTCTCCAGCCCTACTACTGAACTGCAGCTTTAGTTACCTCCTACTCTATGTCAGTGTAGGCACCCAGAGGCACCCAAGTGAATTCCTTCCAAGAGCCCTAAAATAGCGGCTGGGTGCCCACCCCCATGCTGTCTGCACTCAGAGGGATGGGGCCCTCGGGAGCTGCTGTGCTCAGGCACCTTCCCCCACAGGCAGCCCACGGGCCTCCTCCCCCTCCCCCATCCCCTCAATCTTGGAGCTGGCTGCTAGTGAAAGGGAAACCTGCATGTTCTTTCATAAAAGAGAATTGTAGACAATTAGAGCTGGGCAGAGCGCAGCAGTCTCATTAAGTGTCCGTTGTCAGGATGTCAAGATGATTGATGGGCCCTGTCCTGGAGGCTCACTCCTCACTGCATCTTCTGACTCATCAGCCTCATCTCCAGGCCTGGGCTGAGTATTCAGAGAGGATTCTCTGTAACTTCTCCATGATCCCCAGCAAATCTGGCTAAATTGTTCTGCCAAACTATGTCATGGGCTCTGGCTATGACTGTGGTCTAGAGTTCAGGCTTAGAGCCATAAAATGTCCCATCTGGGAAAGGCCTTAGAGCATTGAATGTGAGAGCTGGAAGAAACCTTAGAAGAGGGGATGTGAGAACTGGGAGGGGCCTTAGAATAGGGGATGTCAGAGCTGGGAGGGACCTTAGAACAGGGGATGTCAGAACTGGGAGAGGCCTTAGAACAGGGGATGTCAGGGCTGGGAGGGACCTTAGAACAGGGGATGTCAGAACTGGGAGGGGCCTTAGAACAGGGGATGTCAGAACTGGGAGGGGTCTTAGAACAGGGAATTTCAGAACTGGGAGGGGTCTTAGAACAGGGAATTTCAGAATTGGGAGGGGCCCTTCCAGCTCTTAATCCTACTTTGGGTTCTTTAAAAGAAACAAACCAAAAAAGAATGATAAGGGCAGGCCTGCCCACTTCTCCTGGGATTTCAGGTCCTGTGTAAGCCAGTCAGGAGAGCCTTGAAGGGTCTTCATTTTGCTGTTAACAGTGTGACTTTCCCTTAAGCTGCCATCACCCCAACCAAAACAAACCAGACATCTCCCCTCAGGAGCCCACTGTAGGTGGTGGCCAAGGAAGGTGAGCATGACTTCGGAATGGGTTCAGATTCTCGCCTATGACCCTTCAGGTGAGGGGTCCACCAGCAGCCATGCTGATTAGTTCAGCCCTGGATTAGTCAGTCCTACATTATAATGGTAGCGTGCCTCAAGGTTCTCTTCCGATGCTTTAAATCCTACTTCAATCCATTTTTCTGGGATTAGGTGGAAGTGGGGGCTCCATTCACAGGCCTAGATTACCACCCTTCTATGTCTTCTCATCTTGTGTGGTCTTTCTGGTATGTTTGTGGGGATGCAAGGGTATGTTGAAACCAGCTCCAACTAGATCAAGAGAGCCAATTGTTAAATTTTCAGTGTGAGCATTTATAACTCAGAAATGGGCAAACATTACAGATCAGAGCTTGGTTTATTGTTTTGTTCATTTTCTCAAACTTGAAAAAATTATGGAGAGAATGTTAATAATGAATATTACAATTATTAAATTAAAATTAAAAGTATTTTAAGTGTGCTTCCCCTCCTATACCCCAAGAGCTGGTTCTTAAACATATACCAGAGGGGGCAGCTGGGTGGCGCAGTGGATAAAGCACCAGCCTTGGATTCAAGAGGACCTGAGTTCAAATCCAACCTCAGACACTTGACACTTGCTAGCTGTATGACCCTGGGCAAGTAACTTAATCCCCATTACCCCGCAAAAAAGCAAAAACAAAAACAAAAACACAAAATCCATATACCAGAAATAGAAGGAACCTTAAAGATCATCTTGTTCAACCTCCACATTTTACACACGGGGAAACTGAGGCCTGTAAAGGTGAAATGATTTGCCTTTTTGGGGGGGGCAATGGGGGTTAAGTGACTTTCCCAGGGTCACACAGCTAGTAAGTGTCGAATGTCTGAGGCCGGATTTGAACTCAGGTCCTCCTGAATCCAGGGCCTATGCTTTATCCATTGTGCTACCTAGCTGCCCTTTTGTGTGTGTGTGTGTGTGTGTGTGTGTGTGTGTGATTTACTATTAAGGAGCTAAAAGGTAAATTACGTCCAACCCCTTCATTTTTGTTCATTAGCTTGTTCGTTAGCTACTAGAAGTCACCTACCAGGATGATTAGTCTATGGGATGGGGATATCTTTGTTGCCAACAAAATTATTGTGGTGTAATGGGGACTGGTGTTCTCAATACCACCCCTATTACTTAATGACTTTTTAGCCATGAGTAACTCACCTCAACTCTCTGAGACTCCTTTTCCTTGTTTATAAAACAGGAGGAGGATGGGGGTGGGAACAAGCATATTTGCATTTGATCCTCACAACTGCCCTGGGAGATGGTTGATGTCATCTTACAGTTGAGGAAACTGAGGCAGACAGGTTAAATGACTTGCTCGAGGTCACACAGATAGGGAGCGTCTGAGGAAAGATTTGAACTTAGGTCTTCCAATTCCAATCTGAAACTTCTATCTACTGCACCACCTAGCTGCTGGCTCAGTATGGCAGCTTTGGGGTTTCACACCCAGGCTGGTTGGCTCACTCTTCAGCCTGACTTTGGGGTGATTCTTCCAGCTCCTGATGCATCTCTCTTCACCACCCCCCAACATTCCATCATATATTTTGTATATATTGAGACTATTTAATTCTTTGTTTTCACTGTACCTAACACAATGCCTGACACACGAAAAGTATTTGAATAGTGCTTTCTGATTGATTAAGCAATAGGTTGAAATGCATAAGGTGCAATAGAAATAGGCATAAATCTGGAGTCCTGCCATGAGATTCTAAAAAGTCAATTCAACAGACTCAGTATGGGAAGATGTGACTAAATAGAAGCTCATTTAAGAAAAATCTAGGGGTGGTAGTGGACCACAAGCTCAATGAGGAAGAAACAGGAATACTGAGTCAACAGAGTGACATCAGAATAAGCATTTATATAATATGCCAGGCACTGTGCTGAGTGCTTTTTACACATGTCATCCATTTGATCCTCATTATAACCCTGCCTCCCAAAATTGCCTCTATTTTGGAAACTCCAGCATCAGAATGACTAACAAGGGTTTGATAACCAAGATTAGCCAGGAGATAGTAAGGGAGCATTCATCTATCCTTGATGAATATAAGTTGTCTGACACAGATGCCTCTGGCCCTGAAAGAATTGATCAACTCGATGGCTGACCCACTGTTGGTGATATTTGAAAGATGATAAGAAATGAGAGGAAGCCCAAGATTAAAAGAGGGTGAATGGGGGCAGCTAGGTGGTGCAGTGGATAAAGCACCAGCCTAGTATTCGAGAGGACCTGAGTTCAAATCTGGCCTCAGACACTTGACACTTACTAGCTATGTGACCCTGGGCAAGTCACTTAACCCCTGTTGCCTGCAAAAAAAGAGGGTGAATGTTGGTATGATTTTTTTAAAAAAGGAAGAGAACTGAGTCTGAAAACTATTGCCCATGAGGTTGCTTGACTTCCATTTCTGGGAAAATTATAAAACAGATCATTAAATGTTGGTGAACATTTAAAAGGAACTGGTGATTGTAGAAAATCAAGCATGGTTTCATCAGTGACTAATGATGTCGAACTAACCTCATTTCTTCTTTGGATGGGATTCTGAAACTAGAATGCTGTGGTTAGGGTTTATCTAGATTTTTAGCAAACCTTTCGATAAAGTACTGCATACTATTCTTGTGAAGAGAAGATAGAATGCTCTTGAGAAGACAAAAATACAATAGAATGACTTGAGAACTAACAATTTGTTAACAGTTCAATGTCAAGTGGAGTACCTTGGGGATCTGTACTTGGTCCTGTTCTAATCAACATTTTTGTTAATGACTTGGATAAGGGGAGGTCATCAGATTTGCAGAGGACATCAAGCTGGGAAGGATAGCTAACACAGTGGCAGACTAGAACATTGTATTGAGTCTAATAAGACTAAATTCCATAGGGATAAATGTCAAGTCTTGCACTTGGCTACAAAAAAAAAAATCAACTTCAGAAATACAAGGTGGAGGAGGCATAGTTAGACAGCAGTTATTCTGAAAAAAATATCTGGGGCTTTTGGTGAATGCTTGCAATCTCAAGATGAGTCAGCAATGTAATGGGGGAGCCCAAAAAGCAAATGTGACTTTGGGTTGCATTGAGAGGGTCATAGTTTCCAGGAAAATGGAGCTGACAATCCTATTGTACCCGGCTTTCATCAGACTTCATCTGGAGTGCCTGGTACATAATAGGTGATTAATAAATGCTTGTTGACTTTTGTATTGTATTCAGTTGTAGACACCATAGTTTAAGAATGCCATTGATAAGCTGGACTATTCAGAGGAGGACTTTTGGTCCATGCCATATGAGAATCCATTGCAGGAAAGGGACATATTTAGCTTGGGGAGGAGATGACTGAGAGGAGGTCTTCGAGTATTTGAAGACTGTCATGTGAAAGAGAGATTAGATATTGTTCTATTTAGCCCCAGAGAGAAGATCAAGGAGCACTGAATGAGTTTCAAAGAAGCAAATCCAATGTGATGTCCCAGAAAACTTCCTAACAGTTGGCACTGTCCTGCAGTGGAATATGTTGTATTGAGAGATGGTGGCCCCTCTCTCCTTGGTGTTCTCCAAGCAGAGGCTAGAGAACCCCCAGCCAGGTAAATTGTACTAGGGATGCCTTTTGTGTAGGGGTTAGACTATGTGGTTGTGGAGGAGACCTTTCGACCTCAGAGATTCAGCGATTCCAAGAAATTGCTTTTGGCCCCTCCTGGGCTTTTGAGCCTTTGTTTGTGGGGATTTGAGTGGCTGAGAGTTTGCCATTTCTTCAGGAAAGACTCCAGGTCACTTGATCTATAGTGGCCATCAATAAAGAAAACAACCTTCTACTGGAACTGCCTTAAAGTGGAATAAATATGTAACCAGTCTTGGTGTATGGCTTAGCTCAGCCACCTTGAACAAGTCATTTCCTCTGTTGAGACGTTGGTTTCCCCATCTGTAAAACAGTCCATGAAGCTCTTCCCAGCTCTAACATTGTGTGTTCTAAAGGCATGCTCAACACAGACATCCTCTTTCCTAAGGTCCCACCTCCTCTCCCTCCCCCTAGCTCTGACATTTTATGGTGACACAAGATTTTGTGGTTCAGCTTTGTACATAGCCTCCCTTTGTCCCCCATGCCCCAGCCTCAGTCCAAGTTTCAGCTCTTTCATCTTTCCTAGAATATTTTCTTTCCTCCCCTTCCTGCTTTTCCCACACACTAAAATTCTCTGCACTCAGACAGAGCTGAAACCCTGACTTCCCCACTCAAATCTTGTCCTTGTTTGAAACATTTTCTTTGGTATTTAGCTAATTAAATAGGAGCATTTGGTTTCCGCCTACAGACGACTATAATCGCCTGTGTGTGCATAACATGCTGAGCATGGTGCATGCTTCTGGCTGGTGGGGCTGCCAGAACTTCACAAGCCCCGCCCAGTGCCACCAACTCACTGAGGAAGCCAGCTAAAGGGCACTGGTGCACTAATCTTCAACCTCTTCTTTGGAAGCTGGAAAGGACTCTGGAGATGATGTCCTCAAGCCTCCTTATTTTACATGTGAGGGAACTGAGGCTCAGAGATGGGGAGTGACTTACCCAAGGTCACACAGAGATAGGACTTAAAGGCTGAGCCCAGGTATGCAATGTGGGAGAGTAGAAAGAGTTCTGGATTGAAGGCGAGTGGGCCTGGCTTCTGATCCCATTTCTGCTGCTTGCTGTGTGACCTTGGACAGAGCAGAAATTCTTTGGACCTCAGTTTCCTCGTGTGCAAAATGAAGAGGGTGGAAGGACTAGATGACTTTCAAGGTCCTTCCAGTTCTAAATCTGGGATCCTACAATCCAGCACTTTGGCTAGCACCTCAGGGCACCTCTCTGGTCTAGCCTTTCTTTGGCTGCTGGGTGCAGTCTTTCTGCAACATCAACAATCTTTTCCTCTACTCACATACAGTCATCAAGTGTCATACCCCTAAGTGACCCTAAGCCTGAGACACCTAGACTGTGGTCCAGTCTTACTCCTGCATTTCACAGATGAGGAAACTGAGACTCAGAGAAAGGAATACCTGTCCCTGCTATCACACAGCAGAGCCAATGTGAGGACCCTGTTGTATTGACTTTTAGTTTGGCGTTTTTTCCTCTACATCCTAAGGGACTTCTTCCCTGCAGCACCCCCTTCTAGAGCTGGGCACATGATCATATCCTGAGATCCTAATTCTCTGAGACCTGGATCTTGCAGATGGTCATTTGTGGGGAGATGCCATCTCCTTGGGCTTCCTCATGCCACTCCCTCCTCTTCTGTCCCCTCCTCTCTTCCTTTCCCCTCCCTCCTCCTCTCCTCTCCCATCCCCACCCTTCTCCTTCCCTCCTCTCCTCTCCTCTTCCTTTCCTCTCCTCTCCTCCCCTCTCCTCTACTTGCCTCTCCTCTCCTATCTTCTTTTCTCCTCTCCTCTTCCTCTCCTCTTCTCTCCTCCTATCCTCTCCTCTTCTTCTCTCCTTCCTCTCTTCTCTCCTCTTCCTCTCCTTCCCTCTCCTCCTCCTCCTCTCCTTTCCTTTCCTCTCCTCTCTTCCCTTCTCTTCCTCTTCTCTCCTATTCTTTTTCTCTCCTCTTCCTTTTCTCCCTCCTCTTCTCCTCTCTTTCTCTCCTCTCCACTCCTCTCCTTTCCTCTTATCTCTTTTATCTGTTTCTTTCTATGTCTCTCCCTCTGTCTCTCTTTGTCTCTGACTCTCTGTCTCCCTCTGTCTCTCTCTTTGTGTCCCTGTCTCTCTGTCTCTGTCTGTCTCTGACCCTGCCTCTCTCTGTCCCTGTCTCTCTGTGCTTCTCTGTGTTGCTCTCTGTTCCTGTCTCTGTCTATTTCTCTGTCTCTGTCTGTCTGTGTCTCTGTGCCTCTATGTGTCTCTCTCTCTCTCTCTCTCTCTCTCTCTCTCTCTCTCTCTCTCTCTCTCTCTCTCTCTCTCTCTCCCTCCCTCTCTCTCTCTCCCTCCCCCCTTCAGGCAGGAGATCACAATCCTTATACCTCCTTCCCTGGAATGCTAGGAGGATTAATTTGTGACTATTTGCAAAGTGCCTTTTGAAGAAGAAAAGGGCCACGTGTATTATGATAATACCCCTTTACTCTCACACAATGCTTTCATTTTCTGCTTCCGTTGCCCATATTAATAAAGTAAGACTCACAACATACCTGTGAGACAGGAATTAATTTGTATTAGTCTCTTAGTCATCCCCCAGCTCCTGGCCTGCAGCCATTCCCTCTGTGTGCTCTCATCATGCTGGATGCCACATGCTGAGGTGGCTCAGGCCAGACTTACTGGCTGGCAGGGCTGGAGAGACTTCTAAATGAGATTAGGGTTCAAGAGTCGGGGCTTGATGGGAGGGATCCATTCTGTGGGGGGATTCTTTGAAGAATATACAGTATCACAGAGATGCCTGATCTCCCTGCCCCTTCTTATTCTTCCTCTAGACCTTCACTTAGGGCAAATCCTATTAGGACACCCACCTTCCCTCAGTAAACTGTAATGGTCTCCTATTACTTCTCAGATAAAATATAAGCTATTGCTAGGCACTTAAAGACCTTCCAAAGCTAACCCCTTTCTACCTTTCCAGGTTTCTGACACCCTTGTTGTTGAGTCACTGTAGTTTTCTGACTCTTTTTTGGCAAAGATAGTGGACTAGTTTGCCATGCCCTTCTCTAGCTAATTTTTCAGATGAGGAAACTGAGGCAGACGGGGTGAAGTGACTCACCCAGGGTCACACGGCTAGTAAGTGTCTGGGGCCAGATTTGAACTCAGGGAGATGAGTCTTCCAGGCCCTTCCTGACACCTTACTCCCCTCTGTGTACTCTAAGAGCCAGCTATGCTGGTTGTCTTTCTATTCTTCCCACACAAAGTTCCATTTCCACCCCTTTGACAGCTTGCCATGGGTATAATGCTTTCCCACTTCATCTCCACCTCTAAGGATCCTCGAATTTCTTCCATATTCAGCTCTGGAGACCCCCTGCCCCCACCACAATCTGCTCCAAGGTTGCCCTCTCTCTAGCTGTGTGCATGTTATATGCCCTGAATTATTTACATTTTGTTTTCTCCATTAGATTGTGAGTTTCTTGAGGGCAGGGACCGGATTTGCCTTTCTTTGAATTCTCAGAACTCAGTGCAACACCTGGAATAGGAAGCACCTAATAATTGTCATGTAATCTAATAATAATTGATTGATTGAAAGAGCTTGAAAGGACTTTAGAGGCAAGTGGCCCAATCTCGTCATTTCACCAGTCAGGAAACTGAAGCCTGGGTTGGCCAAGTGATTTGCCCAGGGTCACAGAGTATGTCAGAGGCAGAATTTGGGCTCCAAAACTAGTGTTCTTACCATGTGTATTCTATTATACATCAGATGAGCAGACTCTTCATGGCCATGGTGCCAGGTTGGTACAGATACAAACCTAGGGTGAGACAGCTGAGGCTCTGTCTCACAGAACTAACATACTTTCCCTTCTCCCCTATACAGAGTGAGACCCAAAGCCTTCAATCACTAACTTTCTCTTGCTCAGTAGCAGTCTTAAAATACCAAGTACATTGGATTGAGAGTCAGAAGTCCTGTATTCGAATCTAGTCCTTGTTGCAAACTACCTATGTGACCTTGGTCCAATGCATTCTCTTTGGGCCTCAATTACTATTCATTCTACCCCAACCCAAGACTCTAAGCAGGCAGGTCAGGCCGGCCATTTCCATGGGCTTGGGCTGTTTCCTCTACCCAAAACAGAGACCCTCCCCATATCTCTGGGCAGATATTAGAGGATCAACCAGGAGAATCCCATATGGGAGGGGAAATCTGAGTATTTAGGGACACAAGAGGCCTTAGACATTTTCTAATTCAACCCTCTCACTTTATAACATTAATTCTATTCTGATAGAATTCAATAAATGTCTGTTGATTGATTGATAGAGTAGGGAAATTGCAGCTCCATAGGGTAGGTGACTTGCTCCAGGTCATACAGTGAGGATGTGAACCGGGTTCTAGCTTCAACATATTTAGTGATAGACTCTTTGGAATTTCAGTGGAGGAGAGAAATGCTTGATGATTTCAAAATTAACTAAACCAAAAACTAAAAAAGCCTATATCTTTGGGTCAGTCCCAGCTTCAGACAAAGGATGCCTTGGTATACCATTTGAGGACTCCCAACTTTGGATGAGTGTCCATCACTGATCTCTGATGCGGGTAATTCCATCCCCTTGACCTAAATCTCCCCAAGTGTCAAATGAAGCTTGTGAGGGGAAAATTGGCTGGGAAACAAAGCAGACTGATAGTGGATGTCCTTCTCAGCCTTGAATGCCTTTGATGCTGGGCTCCAAAGCCCTGCCTTCCTGAAGACTGGCTCCCATCCATGTTATCTCTTCTACTCATCCAAGGCCAACCAACCTTTAATGTAATTTGACAAGCACTTATTAAGTATCCACTGTTTTCAAGGCACTCTGTAAGGCATTGAGGATGCGCAATAAGAATGGGGATTCCCTCCATGTAGGAGCCCCCTCCATCAATGCAGATTGTAACCCATCTGTGACTTATTTTCCAGAGGAGGAAACTAAGTTCCAGCGGTTTAAGTGCAGCTAGGTGGGACTGTGACTAGAGTACAATGACTGGAGTCAGGGAGACCGGAATTCAAACTTGGTCCCAGAGACTTCCTAGCTGTGTGGCCCTGGGTAAGTCACTTCCCTGCTGTCTGCCTCAATCTCCCCAACTTTAAAATGAAGATAATAACAGCATTTACCTTGCAGAGTGGTTGTAATGATCAAATGAGGTAATATTTGTACAGTGGTTGGCACAGTGCTTGACACAGAGTAAGCCCTATGTAAGTGTTTGCTATCATTAACACCTTAGGTCATACACATAGCAAGTACCAGAGACTGGGGTGGGGGTGAACAGTTTGGTGGCACAGTGGATAGAGCACTGGCCCTGAAGTTGGGAGGACCTAAGTTCAAATCTCACCCCAGATAGTTATTAGCTTGTGACCCTGGGCAAGTCACTTAACCCCAATTGCCTTAAATAGTAGGGGCCATCTCCAGTCATCTGTTGCCACTGATCTTGATGGCTCTGAAGGAGAGAGTGAGGTTGGTGACTTTGCACAGCTCTATCTCACTTAAATCCGATTCACTGCAAGTCATGACATCACCCTGATGTCACAGTCCTCTTCAAGCATGAAGGACAAACAACAACCAGAGACAGGATTTCTGACTCTTTTCACCTGTTCTACTCTGCTACAGGTAGGACTGGATGGCCCCTGAGGTCCAGTCTGGTCTGAGGTTCTGGGATTCAGTGACTTGAATTCAAGCTGGAAAAACTATTTGTTCTGAACTTCATTAAACAACAAACTGACAAGGTAAAGAACCAAATTCTCAACCATTTTTTGGCATTCAGTGCCCTTTGCTGAAGAAAGGTGGGTGAGAGGAAGAAGAAATGCTCACAAAACCCCCTTGAGCCAGAAGCCAGATACCCACCTGTAACAGCAGGAGCTCTGGAGCCCACAGAGGCCAGCTTTAGCAAGCGGGGAAGCCCAGCTGTTAATGCAGAGGCCTTTCTGTGGGAGACAGAATCTCTGGGAAAAAGTCAACACATTAGTTATTTAATCCCCTCTAAGTTGTTTGAAAGCCCCCCATCTCTCTGCATTGTAATATAATGGCCCGCGGGTTATTTTTAACATTTATTAGAGGATTTTTGAGTTGGTTAATTACAGGAAGGGTTTTTTTTTCCTCCTGTTTTTTAAAAACGAATTCTGTTTTGATAAGATAAAATTAAAAGCAGCGCCAGGGAAACTACACCGAATACTTTGATTCTCTCCTTATGGCATCTGGACTGATTTAGATAATAATTAAATGCTCTATTTCCATTCTGCCTTTTCCTCTACAAGGTGTTAGTGGTGCTTGGCAAACACACTCTGCTGAATGCAGCCCACGCTGAGCCCAGCTCAGGAGAAGGGTAGAGATCCCCCTGGGGGAATGGACTCCTTCACACCGGGAATCTCAGAGGGGCCCAGCCAGGCCCTGGCACCTGTCTAATGGCACAGAGCACATGGCAGACCTAAATGCCATGAGCCCTTTGGGCAAAGAAATAAAGCAGGAATTGAGGACTAGAGTCACAGTCCAGACCCTAATGCCTTATCTTATGGTCATCATTAACCTTTGAGGCTTCCATTTTCTCCTCTGTAAAAAAGAGAGGGCTGGTCTAGACAGAAAGTAATAAGTATTTATTAAGGTCCCACTAGGGGCAGCTAGGTGGCACAGTGGACCTGAAGTTGGGAGGACTTGAGTTCAAATCTCACCTCAGATACTTAGCTGTGTGATCCCGGGCAAGTAATTTAACCCCAGTTGCTTTTAACATCCGGGGCCATCTCCAGTCATCCTGGAGGAGAGTGAGGCTGGTGAACTTGCACAGCTCTCCCTCACTTAAATCCAATTCACTGTAAGTCATGACATCACCCTGATGATGTCATGGTTCTCTTCAAGAATGAAGGACAAACAACAACAAGGGCCTACTATGTGCCCCAGCACTGTGCTAAGACCTTTACATATATTGAACCTCACAATAACACTGTGAAGTAGATGCTGTTATTAACCCCATTTTACAGTTGAGAAAACTGAGGCAAACAGGGTTAAGTGACTTGCCTAGGGTCACACAGTTAGTAAGTATCTAAGGCTGGATTTGAACTCAGGTCTTCCCAGTTCCAAGTCCAGAGCTCTATCTACTCTACCCCTAGTTAATTGTTGATTGACAAGACCTATGGAATTGAGCACTTCATCTAGGGATAGCCAGAGAGGAAGGACTCAGTGGGTGGGTCAGAAGCAGTATTTGTATCGAGTGGCAAGGGTCCTATGGATCTCAGGGTTGGGAGTCTGGGTCTCAGAAGGTCTTCACCGACAAGAGTGGCCAGAATTCCAGGCCCTAGTGTGTGTGCTCAGTACCTTGGATCTGCTGCACCCCAGGGGGCTTCGAATAAACCTTCTGAGAACAATTCGGTTGAGGGTGGGGGGAGACAGAGACCTCAGCACAACATCTCCCCCATGTACCCCAGGACAAACCCACCCTGGGACAAAGTGAGAACACTGCCCTAGGCTTTGGGAAAAGAGCCAAGCGTGAGGCATTGGGGGTGGCCGGATTTCTACTTAAGTTAACTATGCTTAGTCAGTTAGATGCTGAGCTCTGCTTTTCAAGTCCAGCCAAGTCAGCAAACATTTAGTAAGCACTTACTGTATGCCAGGCACTGAGCTAAGTGCTTCAGACACAAAGAAACTGAAAATAATCCCTGCTCTCAAGTAGCACCCAAACTAATGATGTTCAAACAACTATGTACATTGGTAATATATGTGTATGCATATATATGTGCATGTGTCTGTATACATACATGTATACATGTATGTGTGTGCACACAGTGTGTATATTTATGCATGCATATATACATCTGTGTATTAATATGTAGATGTTTGTATATATGTGTTTATATATATATATATACATATATTGCCTGAAATTACCTTCATTTTATCCTACAAGATATATTATAAAAATACCTTTATTCATAACTCCATATTATCTATATCTATATCTCTCTCTATCTCTCTTTATCTCTTTCTTTATCTCTGTCTCTATCTCTATATCATCTATCTCTATCTCTATGTCTGAGGCTGGATTTGAACTCAGGAAGATGAGTCTTCCTGCCCAAGTCCGACCCTCAGTCTGCTAGAACCTCCCTGGTTGCCACTCTACCAGAATGGGAGCAGTTGTAATTCAGCAATAAAACAAGGGGTTGGACAAGATGGTATCTCTAAGATCCCTCCCATCCCAGAATGCTCTGTCCAAAAGCCCCTTCCGGCTCTTGCAGTCTTAGTTCTAAGTTCCTTCCAAACCTGATCTTCTGTGTTTCCATCATTTTAAGCCTCTTCTCTTTTCAGGGTCTCCCTTGCCTCTCCTGTAGGCACTGGGTTCTGCAAACCTAAGGCTTCCTCCAGTTTTGACAGCCCCCATGTGTTGCTAGAGTATCAAGATTTCTCCAGCTCCGGGACAGTCTAAGATGCTATTTTCCAAGGAAAGCAATTATCCAGCTCAGAACTGGCTATTTCCTCCTTCTGTTCCCTCCCAGAAGCTCATTTACATAAGGGAGGACTCCCCGGGATCTGGGGATCTGTCTTTGTTCTCCTAACACAAAAGATAGTTGCTCGAAGGACACAATTAGCCCCTCTCCTGGCAGGCTAAGGATTATGGTTGATTCACCCAGAAAGCCCTTTCAAGTGCCCCATTAAAGGAAACCCTATGACCAGAAGATGAGATGGAGAGGGTCAGGTAACAGGGAGCCTTGTGTTTGGCTCTGGATTGGTTTAAATTAAGGCTGTGAGACGATGTCACTGAGGGATAAAGGAACAGGGATTGAGTTACGGGTCACGGAGACGGGATTCCATCTTGTTGAGGGGAAAATTTCTTTGGGCCAATTGTACTGAATGGCCCTGGTTCTGAACACTGGAGGCTGCTGGCTGATTAGGGATTTCTGTGAGCAAGGAGCTGTAGATACGATCTTCTGAAAAGGGGACGAAAGGAAGGAGCTGGAAGGAGGAGACACAGATGACTTGCCTGTGTGCCCTCAGGGAAGTCGTGTCCCTTTTCTGAACCTCAGTTTCCCCAGCTGTCAGATAAGAGGATGAGACTGGATGACTTCTAAGGTCCCTGCAAGCCTTTATATCCTAGAGGCCCTAGAGGCTTTAGAGGTGGAAGGGATTTTAGGGACCAAATAGTCCCACCCCCTGGATTTAGAGCCAAGGAAACAGGCATGGAGAGGGAAGGAAGCCCACTCACGGTCATCTAGAGCCAGGAATGAACCCCAGAGCAGCCCAAATATCCCCTCTTGTGTATTCTAAGGCACCTCCAATCGTGTCTTCTATTTATTTTTTCTGAGCTTCTTTCCATCTCTGACATTCCCTGTTCTATGGCCCCTCCCAGCTCTGACATTCATTGTTTTAAGCTCCCTCCCAGCTCTGATTTTCTGTGATTTCTTTGAGAATTCTCCTTGACAACTTCCTTGAGGAGGAAAATCTCTGTGATTCTGAACAGTGGGTAACCAGCTAGTCCAAGGTCATCTATTCAATCCCTGTCCATATTGATTAGCTTTATCTCCAAAGCCACAGACTGCCACCCCCAAACTCTGCCCCATCCTGCTCCAACCAAGCCAGCCTTTTCCCAATAACCAAATGCAAACTGCAAGGGGTGCTGGGCAAAAGAATGCAGACATCTCCTTGAAACTCATCCCTGCTACTGATCCAGGTCCCCAAAGCACCATGGGCATATTTGGTTCAATGCTCAGTGCCTCTGCAGGGCCTGACATTGTGCTAGGCACTGGAGACTGACCTTGTCCTTGATTTCGGAGCTCATATCCTTCTGGAGGGCTTCAGCATTATTCAGATAAGTATGATGGAGGTAATTTGAGAAGGGAGGGAACACTGATGAGGGGTCGAACAGTTGAAGGCTTTATAGAGGAGAAAGCACTGAAGTAAGCCTTGTAGGAAGTCAATGATTCTGACTCCAGGAAATGAGGAGAGAGGGCATTTTAGGCACAGAGGTGGGAGATGGAGTCCGGCATCTAAGGGGCAATGAATTATTGAGTGTGGCTGCGACAACAGTTTGTGAAGGGGAATAGTATTTTTTTAAAAGAACTGGAAAGTTAGATGGGGGTCAGGTTAAGAAGGGTCTTAAATGCCGGATTAAGGACTTTATAATGTAGTCCATGGGCAGCTAGATGGCACCATAGTGCATAGTGCCAGACTCGCCTTCCTGAATTCAAATCCAGCCTTTAATAGCTATGTGATCCTAGGAAAGTTGCTTTACACTGTTTGCCTCAATTTTCCCATCTATAAAATTTTCTGGAGAAGGAAATGGCAAGTCACTCTAGTATGTTTGCCAAGAAAACTCCAAATGGGGTCATGGAGAGTCAGCCATGACTCAATAACATGGATAGCTAGGTGGCACAGTGGATAGAATGCTGGTCCTGGAGTCAGGAGGACCTGAGTTCAAATATGGGCTCAGATACTTAGTATCCATGTGACCCTAGGCAAGTCATTGAATCTTCTTTGCCTCAGTTTCCTCAACTGTAAAATGAGCTGGAAAAGGAAATAGCAAACTGCTCTTGTATCTTTGCCAAGAAAACTCCAAATGGGGTCATGAAGAATTGAACATGACTAAAAAATAATATATTTTATAAACAGGAGAATTGTATAGTGAATAGAAAGCAAGCCTTGAAGACAGGAAGGCTTAGGGTCAAGTCCTAACCCTTGACCATCCTAGCGGTGGGACCCTGTGCAAGCTTCCTAACCTCTCTGTGCCCCAGGTAACTTTCTAACACTAGACATTGCAGATAAAGTACCCATCTGCACTGGTAGAACGATTTTCTTCATCAGGAATTTGTTACTCTGATGACATCACAAGTCCAGTCCCATCATGCACCAGGGAGCCAGTGAAGGCTCTTGAGCAGGGAAGGAAGGAAGGAAGGAAGATGATTTTTGGTAGCTATGGGCAGGGTGGATCCAAGAATGGGAGAGACTGGTCCAGGCAAGAGAAGTCAAGGACTTGAACTAGGTGCGTCGGCCTTGTAGGTAAAGAGGAGAGTGAATTTGAGAGATGACAGGCCTTGGCAACTGATGTGTGTGATGCAGGCAGGTGGCAAGATGATTATCTCTCTTTGCTTCCAGCATTCTTCCAGCCTCACTCCCTGGCACTGATAAGGGCGGGGGAAAGAGGGGACCACCCACTGGAGTGAATTCCATCTTACTCTTGGAGGCCAGCAGAGGGATGATGAAAAGGCTCAAAGAAAAGCCCCCACCTGAGGCGCTGTGTTAATATACCGGGACACATCTCTCTGGACTTTAATTATTTAGGGCAGTGTTGCTGAGCAGGTGCATCTCTCTCCTATAGCATGGAAAATTAATAGAGACCCAGGAATCAGAATCCGCCCTGTGGCCTTTTTTACTTTAAATTTCTTGCTAAGAAGTGGGATGAGACCAGTGGGATTTGGGGAGAATTATCAGGCCTGTGGATTAGTTTTGTGAGAATCAACAGAGAGCTAGATGTCTGAATGCTGGATAAACAATAGGGAACCTTATGGCAAAGAGAAGTTTTTTCCCCTTAAAAGAAAACACAGCTCCCCTAAGCTTAATTGAACACCTGAGCTGAAGCCTAGGAAGTTAATTTCTTTCACTTCCTTCCCAGTTTCCCCTGCCTCTCCCACCTTGTGAAGGTGACTCTGCCACTGGGGTGGAGTGGAGAGAGTGTCTGACGGAGAGTCAGGAAATCCACATTAAAAATCTGGCTCTGCCCTGTGTCAATCAGCTAATCAGCATTTATTAAGCACCTACTATGTGCCAGGCATTGTGCTAAGGGCTGAGAATACAAAAAGAGGCAAAAGACAGTTTCTACCTTCAAGAAGCTTATAGTCTAATGGGGAAGACAACATGCAGACACAGACACACATATACATACACACATATATACACATACATGTATATACATACACATATATGTGTGTACATACACATACAAAGCAATCTCTATATGCGTGTATATATGAATGCACATACATGCATGTGCATGTATACATGTGAAGTCATATGTAGGTACATACACACATGCATGTGCATGCATATATATGTGTGTATATGCCCATGTACACATACAAAGCAAGTTATAGATAACTTTTATAGAAAATAATGAAAAGAGGGAAGGCACTGGAATGTAAAGGAGTTGGGAAATGCTTACTGTAGAAGGTGGGATTTTAGTTGGGACTCAAAGGAAGCCAGAGAGGTAATCAGTCTGGGCTGAGGAGGGACAATCTTCCAGGCATGGGAGCTGGACAGAGAAAACGCTTTGGGTGTACTGAGTTTGAGGTACCTACTGGACAACCAGTTTGAGATATCTGAGGGGCAGTTGGAGATGTAGGATTGGAGGTCAGCAGAGAGGCTGGGGCAGGAAAGATAGATATTTGAGAATCATCAGCACAGAGGTGGTCATTAAATCCATGGGAGTTGGTGAGATTGTCAAGTGAAGAGTCAAGAGGGAGAGGAGAAGAGAGCCTAGAACAGAAGCTGGGGATGCCTTTGGTTAGAGGGACTGGTCTGAATGAAGAACCAGCAAAGGAGACAGAGAAGGAGGAGGAGAATGGAGGGGGGTGGCGTGGTTTGACTTTGAACAAGCATCTTTGTGTCTCTGAGCCTCATTTTACTCATATGTCAAAGGGAGATGGCCAAGCATTCATTAAGCAAGTCATTTGCAGCATTTAAGGAGCTATAAAAACACAAGTTGTTGCAATTTGATTTTTTTTGTATTCAGTGACTAACAGCATGCCCAGCACATAGCAGGAGCTTAATAAATGGTAGATTGACTAAGTCTTCATAGGGGAATTTCAGAACTTGAGGACCATTTGAGGCAGGGTAGAGCCACGGAGAGGAGGGAGGAAGAGGGGGAAATGACCGATGAAATTGACCAAAGCCAAGACTGCTGAGGCCAATCTGGTCAGAGATGGGGTTCCTGCTCAGAGGGTTGATGACTGGGTAATGATGATGATGACAGGGTTAACGATGGTGATGGTGATGGTTCCCAGTAAAGTAGGCTAGATAACTGGCCCATTTGTAACTTTTAGTCTTAGAAAGTTACCTGTGGCCCAGAAAGATTGAATATGTCTAGCATCACATACTTGTAAATGTCGGATACAGGATTTAAACCCACGTCTTTTTGATTCTAGATCCAGTACTTTAGATGTTGCCTCTCCCAGCTCCCCCTCCCCAACTCCTCCCCTGTCACTTCCCACAGTGTCTGTTAGCTAGATGGTGAAGTAGCTCTAAGTCCTGGGTCTAGAGTTAGGAAGACTTGAGTTCAAATATATACATAATACACACACACACACACACACACATATACACATGCATATATGCATACACAATACATATATACACACAAAACAAGCTGTGTGTCATTTCCCCCCAAGACACTTATTAAATATGTGATCATTGACAAGTCACTTAAATGTCAGCCTCTGTTTCCTCAATCATAAAATGGGAGCAATAATAGAACCAACCTCCCAGTGTTATTGTTAGGCAAAAATGAGATAATATTTTTAAAAATGCTTTGCAAATCTTAAAGTGCTATATAAATGAGAGCTAGTTATAGACCCTGCCCCATGTTAGCACCTCAAAGCAAAACCCAGTGGTCCCGTCTTAGTTACTGTTCTGCTTTGTGGATGAACATTTCCACAACAGGAACAGGAGAGGCAGGTAGGGGGTGATTTGCTCACTGAAGAAATCACAGCCCCTTGAAGTCTTGACGTAGAAACATTGCTAGGATTACTCCAGGCTTGGCACTGAAAGTTTTTCTTCCCTCTCACTAGTGTTCTGTGGTCTTTGTAAAAGGAATCCAGCTCGATGGGATAATAATGGCCTATTAATTGCTCCCATTGGCCAGATCACATCTCTCATCTTCGTTTGTAGAAAGCATTTCCCCCCTCCCAAAGTCAAAGTCATTCCTTCCAACGACTCCCTCGAGTCACTTGCCTCTGCCCCTCCAACCATACGGGCCCACACAGTGAGAGCAACCCCAGATAAGGCTGTCGTCAATCCCTTTTCATTGGCACCTTGGTTGATCTGAGACCATTTTCAATGGAGGTATTTAATAGAACCTGGTCCCCTGAGACCTTCCGTACAAAGCTTCCAGAAGGATAAAGAGTTGGAGGTGGAAAACACACTCTCACACAGACATACACAGACAATTAAAAAACAAAACAAAACAACCCACTCTTTCATTGACTGAAGGAGACAGACTGGTTGATGCAAGATGTCTCCTCCATCTCTGATTTCAGGGGTTTTGCCGACTGCTTCTCTCCAACTTGTTTTCTTTCCCTTCCCCCTCAGTGGCCCTGTTCTGAGACAGCGCCCCAGAGAAGACAAACTAGAAGGTCCATTTTCTCCCTAATGATTCTATTTCATCAGGCAGGGGGAGTGGGTTAAGAGGTACAATGGGGCTGGACGGGGCTTTTGTCTTCTGCACAGCAGGGCAGGCTTAACAAGGCCTCTCGCTGTTCTTCTTGCCAATGAATGGAGAAAGGACTGATTCCCACAGGCTCAACCTGTAGGCTGAAGGCAATCTGATTACAGTGCTCTGGGCCAGAGAAAAATAGCAGTGGGTGTTAGAGGGAGGGAGGATAGAGTCATGGAAGAGGGGAGGAAGAGAGAGAAAAACGACTGGTGAAATTGACCAGAGCCAAGATGGCTGAGGCCAACCCAATCAGAGAAGGGGTTTCTTGCTCTGAGAGTCAATGGACCCCATTATGATGATGACAAAAGGATTGGGGATGGTGATGGTGATGGTACCCAGTAGAGCAGGCTAGATAATTGGCCTCATATAGAGGTAGACACAGATTCAAATCTCCCTTATAGCTGTGGGACCCTGGGCAAACCAGTTTACTTCTATGAGTTTCATTTTCCTCATCAGTAAAAATGGTTTTTTAAGGTCTTCATAGCTTTTGACCTATGGTTGTTGAGTATGGCCGACTGTTATACAACTTTTCAAAATCAATCATTTGACCTTGGAAGCACCAATCGACCTCTGATAAAGAGTCAATGTGTTGTCCCAGAAAGAGCAGTGTACAAGAAGAAACCTAGGCTCAAATCTAGCCTCTGACATAGGCAAGTCAATGTATCTCTGCAAGTCTCAGTTTCCTCACTTGTAAAAATGAGAATAACAATACTTTGACCCCTTACCTTACAGGATTGGGTTTTTAATTTTTCATTTTGTTGAGGAAAATGCTTTGTAAACAACCACATGGCATAGTGGATGGAAACTAGGTTTTGGAATCAGAAAGCCTTGGGTTTAAATCCTACTTCTGCTACATACTGGCTGTGTGATCCTGGTTAAGCCCCTTAACTTCTCAGTGCTTCAGGTAGTTCTAAGTCTATAAGTTGCAGAATAAGTGCTGATCATCATGGAGACAGGTAGTCTCTTACTGGGAGTTCACTATAAAATCATGGATCAAGGGCCAGCTAGGTGGCACAGTGGATAGAGCACCAGCCCTGGATTCAGGAGAATCTGAGTTCAAATTGGGCCTCAGACACTTGACACTTACTTGCTGTGTGACCCTGGGCAAGTCACTTAACCCTCATTGCCTGGCAAAAACAATAACAACAACAAAATAATGGGTCAAAACCAAAATATTATTATTGTTATTTATACATTATAGGTTTATAGATTTATATAGCTTGATTTTATTATTTATTTTATTATAGAAGATATTTCTATAATGTTTTAAGGTTATTTTTTATAAGGTGCTTTGTATCCATAAGCTCCTGTCATCCTCAGCACAGCTCTCTGGGTAGGTGGATGCCACAACTGTTTTTATACATGTTTTGCCGAGGAGAGAACTGAGACTCAGAGAGATTTGGGAAGTAATAGGTTCCCCCTGATTGGAGGTCTTCAAGAAGAGACTTAATGACAATCTCCATAAGCATTTATTCAGTGCCCACTGTATGTCAGGCACTATGCTAGGTTGTGGGGATGCAAAGACAAATGCAAAACCAGTCCCTACCCTCAAGAAGCTTATATTCTATCCAGGAAGACAAAATGTAAACGAATTTATAGGAATAGGAACCATGACATTGGGGTGATGTCATGACTAGCATCGAATTGGATTTAAGTGAGGGAGGGCTGTGCAAAGCCACCAACCTCACTCTTTCCTCCAGAGCCATCTGGGTTCGGTGGCAAGATATATCATCAGGACTGAAGAAGGTCCTGAATGTTTAAGGCAATTGGGGTTAAGTGACTTGCTCAGGGTCACACAGCTAGTAAAGGTCTGGGGTGAGATTTGAGCTTAGATCTTCCCAACTTCAAGGCTCTGAGCTAATTACTTCTCAGTGCTCTTGGAAACTCTCTAAGACTCTGGACATTGCAAAGAAGGTATAGATCTCCACTGGGGGCAGCTAGGTAGCACTGAAGTTAACTTACTATCCACTATGTAATATGGCCCCTTTGTAGATAAATATATGTTATCTATAAATGTATGTGTGTGTGATACACACATAAAAATAAATACCAGCTTATTTGGGGGGCGCTTCACCTGGGAATTTCTGGAAAGACCTCACCTACAAGATGGCCCATGAGCCGAGCTTTGAAATAAAGGAGAGCTTCTAAGAGATGGAGGTGAGGAGGGGAGAGCATTTCAGACAGGGGAACAGCTGGCTGGTGCAGCACTTTACAGACCTGAGTGCGTTTGAGCCTGCCCATTTTACAGATGAGGAAACAGACTCAGAAATGAAGCGTCTTGGCCACTGGCACAGAGCTAGTAAGTTTCAGAGGCAGGATTCAAACTCAGGTCCTTCTGACTCCAGTACTCTTTGTGCTTGCCCAAGGATACACTGCTTCTACTCAGGGCTAAAGTTAGTTGCAGCTGGTTTTATTTACAGAGCAAGATAGATAGCTACTGGCATTTCCTTTCTGGGAGCCACTAGGGAGGCCCTGTGTGTGGGCTGGAGAAGGAATGAGCAACAAATGAGGTTATTGTAGGAAAACTCTCTGCATCAATGCCATGATTACCATCAGTGCGCAAAGGCAACGACGTTGACCCTGGACCAGATGTTGCCTAAAGGATAAGCTTCTTCCTGATAGAGATTTTATTTCCTTGGGAAAGTCACAGATCGCGACAGGGAGAGCATGATCCAGGGCCACCCAGCCTCGTCCATTCCTTAGCATAAGAGTCATCTGTTGTCTCTCTAAATCTCAAGGTGGGCTAGAGATTTGGCCCAATCTCCTTTGGCCACCATTTGTTTGGGGTTGGTATTCCATCCACTGAGACTCATTAGGGAAAGATAGTGATGATAGAGGCTGAAGATCCCTGTTGTAATCCCACCTCTAATGATGGCTATTTGAGTGACCTTGGGCAGTTAGCCTACCTTGGGACTCACTTTTCTCCTCTGTAAAATGAAAGGGTGGAGCAGATGATCTCTGAGGTCCCTTCTATATCAGAGAGCTCTTGGAACCTGCATTCCAATTCTTCTTCCCGTGATTACTACTTGTGGGAACTAACCTCCTCCAATATAAAATGGGAACTGGGATGGAATGATCTCTAACTTTTCTTATAGCTTGAAATCTCTGACCTTCTGATCCTCTCTAACCCAGAAAGTGGTTTCATCAGATGGTGTGGCCAAAAAGCTCATTCCCTGGTGGCAACCCTTTCAATGATGAGACTCTCCACACTGAGCTAGCCTCATCCTTGGGGAGAACATTACTAGGCACAAACTCCTAGTCTTTCTAATCTAATCCAATCCACTCAAAGCACTGAGCCTAGAATCAGAGGACTTGGGTTTGAATCTCAGCTTCCGCTTACTACCCATGACTTTGATTGTCCACCTTTCTGGGACTCAGTTATCCCCTATGTAAGAGGGGAATGGGAAAAGGCAGAAGGGGTTTAGTCTTTTCCAGTCTAAATCCATGTGTGTACAAGGGGGCATGTTAGATATTAAGGAATACAAAGGTGAAATGGATAACCAAACAGGTCCTGCCTCCCTAAATCATTCACCTTCTACTAGGGCACGTGACATGTAAATGGACAAGTACATACATGGCCATTTGAGGATTGGAGGGGTTGTATGGAGAATAAAAATCACTAACCTGTAGCACTTTAAGGTTTACAAAACATTTAATCTCATTTGATTCTCACAACAACCAAGTCATCTGCTATCTCTGGGCCTCAGTTTCCCCATTTGCCAAATGAGGAGGCTGGACTAGATGACCTCTGAGGACCCTTTCAGCTCTAAGACTCAATTTGTCTCTGATTCCAACCAAGTAGAATGCAAGTTCCTTGAGGGCAGGGCATGCTTCATTTTGGCCTGTTTCCCCAAGCATTTATTAAGCAACTATTGTATACCAGGCTCAGAGGTTACAGAGACAAAGGGGAAACAGTCCCTGCCCTAAGTTTGCATTCTCTCAGGGAAGACAACATCAGCACATATATGTATAAAATGCAAGAAATAAACAAAGCAAACCCATGGTCTTAGGCAGGTTGGTGCTCACAGCTTTGGATAGACTTCCTGCCAAAGGTGACTCTTGATCTGAGTTTTATGGAAAAAATGGGAAATCAAGAAGTAGAAGAGGAAGAGATGGAAAAATCAGCTCAGCATTCTAGGCAGGGGAATAGTGAGTAAAGGGAGAGTGGTGGGCATGGAGTATTACAGAGATAGACGAGGGTGGCTGGTTCAGAGAGCGGTAGAGGGGAGCTAAGGATAAGATGCCCAGAAAGGTAGGATGGGGCCAGGGGATGCAAGGCTCTAAAAGACCAACAGAGAATTTTAGTTTGGTCCCAGATTTAAAAGAGAGCCATGAGAGTTTACAGAGTAAGGGGTAGGGGTGACACAGTCAGACCTGTACTTTGAGAAAATCCAGTTGAATGGAGATTGGATTGGCATGGGGAGAGATTCGGGGCAGGCCCATCACTGGCTATTGCTGTAGTTTCTCCTGAGCTAACATAAATCTAATCCCTCTGTTTGGGGCAGTGGTGGTTTGTCTTGGTGTCTAGGATCATAACAAAGACATCGTACACCAGGCCAGCAACTTGATAGGTCCAGCTGTTACTGATCCCAGAGTCACTCAGAAGCTGCAGGTGCCAAGCTAGGTATTCTCACCAGCAAGTCACTATACCTCTCACATACCCGAGGATAGCTAGCAGTTAACATGACCCCTGAAGCCTCCTCTTCTCAAGGCTAAACATTCCTTATTGCTTCAATTAATCTATATGATATAAACTTGGTTCACTTTCAGCTCTGAAATTCCCTGTTCTAAGACCCCTCCTAGCTCTGACATTCCCTGTTCTAAGAACCCTTCTAGCTCTGACATTCCCTGTTCTAAGGCCCCTCCCAGATCTGACATTCCCTGTTCTAAGGGCTTTCCCAGCCCTGACATCCCCTGTTCTAAGGCCCCTCCTAGATCTGATATTCCCTATTCCAAGACCCTTCCTAGCCCTGACATTCCATGTTCTAAGGCCCCTCCTAGATCTGATATTCCCTGTTCTAAGACCCTTCCTAGCCCTGATATTCCATGTTCTGAGGCCCCTTCCAACTCTGTCATTCCCAGATCTAACATTCCTTGTTCTGAGGCCCCTCCCACCTTTAATATCCTGTGATGCTTAGGTTCCTTCCAGTTCTAAGAGTCTCTTCATTTATGGGTCTGTGTTCCAGTGAAAAGAAAACTAGATTTGGACTCACTGGATCTAGGTTTGAACTGTAGCTCTACTCTCTTCTGTCTGTGACTTTGACTAAGTCACTTCCCCTCTGGCCATCATTTTCCCCTTCTGCCAAAAGCAGGGGGGTTGGACTAAGCAGTCTTTAAAGTTCTGCTCGTTCTCAGTGCCTGTGAAAGCAAAATCCTTTACACTGGGCTCTGGTGAGCCATGTTCTCTGCCTCTAGTTATCAGGTCCCCAGAAGGCAGATTTAGCTGGTATTGGAAGAGGGAACATTTTGGGGAGGGTTAGACTTGGCAGAACTCAGAAGAACAGGCTATGGAAAGCCAGGGGTGGGAAGTAGGCATCCCAGGCATCCTGTAGGCATAACTGGCTGGGAATGAGGAGGGGACCCCACTGATGCCTGGGGGGCCTGCCCCGGTGCCAACTCATAAACCAGGAGGGCCATAGGAAGAAAGAGCTAACAAGGCTCTCTCTGTTTCAGGCCAGCTAAGGTTTCAGACAGATTCTTTAATTGGTCAACAGCCCTGAGAGATCTAGTACCTAGAAGCCTGTTCCATGATCTGGCTGGCTTGAGAGGTGGAGAGGGGTGAGGTCTCTGATCAATGGGCCCTCTTATTAGGTGGGGAGTTTGGGGGCTGGGAATAAACTTTGGAAAGCCTACAACTCCCTACTTTTTCCTCACTCAAAGCATTCTCAAAATAGCCATGTGTTTCTGGCCATGGTAAGATAGACTGCCAAAGAAAACTCCATAGGTTTGGATTTGAGGTGTGGGCCTCTGGACGTGTGTGGGCGTGCGCATGCGCATGTATGAAACACTTCTTTCAATCCGGCCTCCTCCTCTCTCTCATCTCAGTGTTGTAATTTGAACAGTCCCTTGGAATCCTTTTGTTTGTTGTTGTTTGTCCATTCTCAAAGAGGACCATGACATCAGGAGGTAATGTTATGACTTGCACTAAATT
Source organism: Dromiciops gliroides (assembly GCF_019393635.1). Classification (NCBI taxonomy): domain Eukaryota; kingdom Metazoa; phylum Chordata; class Mammalia; order Microbiotheria; family Microbiotheriidae; genus Dromiciops; species Dromiciops gliroides. The sequence continues at coordinate 17,544,194 of NC_057861.1, read as the reverse complement.
GGATTGAAGTGAAGGAGGACTGTACAAGGTCACTAGCCTCACTCTTTCCTCCAGAGCCATCTGGGTCCAGTGATGAGATATATATCAGGACAACTGGAGATGGTCCCAGATGTTTGAGGCAATCGAGGTTACACAGGGTCACACAGCTAGTAAGTGTCTGAAGTGAGATTTGAACTCAGGTCCTCCCAACTTCAGGGCTGGAGCTCTATTCACTGGGCCACCTAGCTGCCTTGGGATCCCTTTATGAGGCTTCTAGAATAACCCTTTAACATCAGGCTGAAAGAATGCTAGATATCAGTTCAGGAGAGACCTGAGGCCAAATTCCACCTCCAACTCTTTGCTAACTAAGGCCATGGGCAAAAGCACTTCTCCAAGGCTCGAATCTGTACCATGGGGATGGTGGTGCTTGTGGCACCAATCTCAGAGAACTAGAAGCAGTGAGGCAAATCTCCTAACTTCTGTGGGTCTCAGTTTTCTCATCTGTAAAATGAGGAAGTTGGACTCAATGATTTCTAAGTTCCCTTACAGCTTTAAATTTATGCTCCTATGATTGATAAACTTTGGTGAGGATTTAATCTAATGTATGTTAAAAGACTTTAAAAACTTTAAGGAAAAAAATCAGGGGCAGCTAGGTGGCACAGTGGATATAGCACTGGCCCTGAAGTCAGGAGGACCTGAGTTCAAATCTGTCCTCAGATGCTTGATACTTACTAGCTGTGTGACCCTGGGCAAGTCACTTAACCCCAATTGCCTCACCAAAAACAAAACAAAACAAAAACCTTAAGGAGTTATATGAATGTCAGTGTACCACCTCCACCCCCATCAGAATGTAAGCTCTCTGAAGACAAAGCATGATTTTTTTCTTACTTCATGTCCCCAGCAGCTAGCACAATATCTGACCCATGGTTGGTGCTCAATGTTTATCAAATTGTTTTTGAATATTGTTGTTGTTGTTGTTACTACTTATAATTAAAACCACCCTTTTTGCTAATGCCCTCCCCTCAAAAATTTATATGGTATTTTGTATACTTCTATATGTATTTCCTATAATAGAAGATAAGCTCCCTGAGGGCAAGGGTTTTGGTTTTGTCTTAGAATCTCTTCCTTGGGGCAGCTAGATGGCCCAGGCCCTGGATTCAGGAGTATCTGAGTTCAAATCCAACCTCAGATTCTTGACAGTTACTAGCTGTGTGACCCTGAGCAAGTCACTTAACCCTCATTGCCCCCCACAAAAAAAAAGAATCTCCTTCTTGAATACAGGTCCCATGCTCATGGTATTCCACCATCTTAAGAATCAGTTACTGGGGGGGCAGCTAGGTGGCGCAGTGGATAGAGCACCGGCCCTGGAGTCAGGAGGACCTGAGTTCAAATTCGGCCTCAGATACTTAACACTTACTAGCTGTGTGACCCTGGGCAAGTCACTTAACCCCAATTGCCTCACAAAAAAAAAAAAAGAATCAGTTACTGGGGCAGCTAGGTGGCACAGTGGATAGAGCACTGGTTCTGGATTCAGGAGGACCTAAGGTCAAATCTGGCCTCAGACCTTTGACACTTACTAGCTATGTGACCCTGGGCAAGTCACTTAACCCCAATTGCCTCACCAAAAAAAAATCAATTACTCAATCAATATTTATTAAGCATCTACTAAAAAATGGCAAAAGATAGTCCCTCCACTCAAGAGGCTTACATTCTTTTGGGGGAGGGGGGCAATGAGGGTTAAGTGACTTGCCCTGGGTCACACAGTAGAGGCTTACATTCTGAGAGAGGAGATAATACATTCCAAATACAAACTAGTGTCCCCACTTGGCAACAATGGACATAGGACTTGAATCCTCAACTTCTGACTTTAAATTCAGTGCACCCCTTCCCCCCCATCAGGCTCTGACCTTGATCCTACTTGATCTCAATAGGTTCTTTCAGCACCTGAAATTGGATGGACCTGTGAGCAATCTGAGATTAGTTAGCATTAAATGGGTCTAACCCATTCCCAAAGAGCTGATGAGATATTCTCTTCCCATCGCCCTGCTTAGGCTCAGCCTAGTCTGGTAAAAAGGGATGTTGGAGGGAAAGTTCCAAATGGCTTTACATTAGTATGTAAGATACCTCAAAGGTATCGACTCTTTTGTTTTTAACTGTTTCTGTAGCTCCCATTTCCATGCACTCAGGTGGGGCACATGGCTGAAGAATATCACCTATATTTTAACATGCATCTGAATGGATTTGTCCCCAAATAGCCTGCATGTCTGACAGACAGTAAGCTGGACAGACAGTGAGCAGGACCCAGAGTTGAAAAGGAGGAAGAAAGTGGGCTGTATTGTTTTGTGGGAAATTGCAAAGCCCTTGTCAAGTTTCCAATTATGGCAAAGGTCTGTCTCTGCAACAGAAGCGAATTTCTGGTGTTACTGTAAGGCAGTGAGAGTCAGAACACTACCTCCTGAAATGAACTAACAATGGACTTATGGAAAGCAATGGAGGGGGCTTGGCAAGTGTGAGCAGGATGCAACTTCTCATCAGTGAAGGACCCTGGTAAAGAGCAGGTATAAAGGATAGCAGTGAGGAATAGGACAGGAAGAAAAGTTGGGCTGATCACATTGTCTGAGTGAGGATGATGGCTGAATAGTATGAGTATTCTACTCATACCCTTAGGCTATTGAGAGAAAGGGAAGATTTTCAGGTTGTTGGATGGAGCCCTGTAGCAAACTTTTGGAGGGTTACAGTTAAGTCATGTGGATGAATTGCAGTCTTCAAGGTTGGAGAGAACTCTGGAATAGATGAGATCACAGATCCATTGAACCATTTCAGGACTGAGTGTCTTCAGCACCTAGGACAGTGCCCAGGACATCCTATTCTGTCTGATTCTTCATGACCCCATTGGGGTTTTCTTAGCAAAGACACTGGAATGGTTTGCCATTTTCTTCTCCAGCTCATTTTACAGATGAGGAGACTGAGGCAAACAGTAAAGTGACTTGTCCAGGGTCACACAGTCAGTAAGCGTCAGAGGCCAGATTTGAACTGAGGGAGATGAGCCTTCCTGATTCCAGACCCAGTGCTCTATCCACTGCACCATCTAGCTGCCCATCTGAGACAGAATAGGTGCTTGGTGATAGATTGCATGGAGCACTCATTTCCCAGGCTGCCCAAACCAGTGGCATTCCCACTGGGCTGGCATTTCTAAACACTGACTGTATTTAAATGCCATCTGAGTGCATATGACCACTTGAAGATGACTGTCCTGTTGAAAAAAGGGGCTGAGAAGGAGAGTGCTCTTCAAAGGCTCAGCATGAAACATGGATGTATTTGAATAGAAAAACAATCTCAAGAACCATTGGCTAAGCCTTGCTTCTTGCCTCCCTCGGGTTTCCATTCTGCCTGCCAGTTCCAGCCTGGCAGAGGCACAGGTACCTCTCTTGTTGCTGGGAATGGCAGCCAGGACAAACATCCTCTTCCTGGGGAAGTCTTAGTCATCTTTTCCAACTGACCCTGATGCCACAGAAATCCAGCTGGCTAAAACTAACAATAACAATAACTAATATTTATATAACTCTTAAAGGTTTGCCACATGCTTTACATACATGAACGTATTCAGTCCTCACAACCACCCTGTGAGGTAGGTGTTATTATTATCCCCATCTTATAGATGAGGAAACTGAGGCTAACATACGTTAAGTGACTTTCCCAAGGTCTCATAGCTAAAAAAGATTTGAACCTAGGTATTCTTGATTCTGAGTCTAGTGCTCTATCTGCCAAGAGCTAGAGATATTCTAGTCTACTGCCTATTTTAAAATGTAAAAAAATATTTTTAGCTCATGGACTGTACAAAAATAGACAGTGACTGGATTTGGACCTCGGGCAGCAGATTTTGGTATATTTCCGCTCACTTTGCAGGGGAGAAAGCTGAGGTTGATAAAAGTAAAAATGACTAACCTAGGGTCACATAGTTCAAACCTGTCTAAGGTAGGATTTGAACACAGGTTTTCTTACTCTGGTTTTAGCAGTCTACTTACTAGCCCCCTCTGAGGGGTCAAGTTTTCATTCACAAACAGGAGTCACTGTAAAATAATCATATTAGTAGTTCACATTTCTAGGAAATTTTCAGGTCTGCAAAGCACTTGACATCCATCAGTTCATTCAAGTGTTGGATGGTTGACCAGTATGTTCTGGTAAGACTTCAAAGATATCTGGCTAGCATCAATAAGCCTTTTGCATGTTCAGACAACTGTAAGTGGTACCGGTCTAGTCTCAACATGAAAGGAGATTGGTGAATCCATCCACTCACCAACAATTCAGCAGGTTCCTATAGGCTGGAACCCACAATGGGTCTTTATTTTAATCTCAATGACACAAGGTAGCAGGACTACAAAGGAAGTACTGTTGGCTGTTCCAAATAGGGGCTTGTGGGTGGGCATCTGGGATTCCACTCCCACCCTGCCTTGCTCTTTGTGTAGCTTTGCTGATGCCACAAAATCACAGAATCTTGGCTAGAAGGGACGTTGGTGTGGTAGGTTAGAAAGAGCTTTGCATTTAGAGCTAGAGAACTGGGTTTCGAATCCTGGCTCATCCACTGACTTCTCGGGTCACTGTGTCCTCATCTGAAAAATAGATTAGATTATTTTTGACATCAGGAAAATTGTTGTAATGCTTAGACCTACCCAAAAGTAGAATGAGTGCCTTGGAAGATTGGGGGAGGGTTCCCCCTCACTTGACGTCTTTAAGCAAAGGTAGGATGACCACTTATCGGGTATGCTTTGGAGTTATGGGTTGGATTCTCAGTCTTCTTCCTATTTTGAGATTCTGTGATCTCTAAAATATCTTCTAGCAATAAGACCCTATGATCTAATGCACACCAAAATCCTGAAATGCAACACCATAAATAGTGGTCATCTAACTTCCAGTTGATGGGGAACTCACTACCTCCCAAGACAGGCCATCCCATTCCTGAACAGCTCTCATTCTTAGGACATGAATTGCCTTTGGGTTTTTCTGGTGTCCAGCTGTGCATCTTCATTTCGATGACGAGATGGCTTTCATTTGCTTTACAATGAGTTTCCTCAGGGGGAGCTGGGAAGTTTTAGCCAAGAAAAGGGAAGACTGAGGGGAACATGACTGTGTTTCCTACCCACTGAAATGATTTTGCATTACTTTATATTTTCTAGTCATTGGTCTCTTGATACATGCCATATTCCCCAGACAAATGGAAGGTAGGACATAAACAACTTTCTTATATTTTGGTATACCAAGAAGCTGGCACTAAGTAGGCACTTAACAAATGTTTATTCGTTTTAATTGAAAACCTAGAAAAAGTGCTCTAGTGAAAGAGGAAATAACTTGCCCTATTTGACCATAAGAGAGAAGGAAGACAAAAGATGAAGGAAGCTCAGAAAGTAGTCAATCTTTTTGAGGGTGTTTAAATATCCCCACCAGGTGGTGCTGCTTAGCAAACCAGGCAAGCCTAGTGGTCACTCTTGAGCCTTGGACCTGGAGTGTGTGGATCTAAAAAACTCACTTCCTTCTCCTCTCACAAGAACAACCCCCTAGCAACTCACTCCCACCAGGGTCACCTATTTCTTTGCAAACCCATGTCCTCTGTCTATATGTACCACCACCATCCCCTTCTCCTCCTTGCTGCTGCCACCATCCTGGTGCAGACCCAGCATCTCACATCTGGACTACTGGAATAGCCTACTTGGGGATGGGGGAGGGGTCTGTTGCCTCAGGTTTCTTCCCACTCCATTCTATCCTCCATTTAACCGACAAAGTGATTTTACAACGTGCAAGGCTGACCATGTCACTTCCTCCCTCATCAGTAAGTTCTAGTGCCTCCATTCACCTCCAGGATGAAATATAAACCCATTGTTTGTCATCAAAAGCCCATTACATACTAGCTGTGTGACCTTGGGCAAGTCACTTAACCCTCATTCCCCCCCAAAAAAAACCCGCATTACAACCCACCCCCTTCCTACCTTTCCTGTCTTCTTATACTGTATTCCCCACCCCACTCTCAGTATACTGTCCTCCATGTTGGTATTCTGCTCACACCCTCTCATCTCCTATTTCCAGGCATTTTCACTGGGGACACATTCTCTCCACTCATCTCCACCTTCTGGCTTCCCCAGCTTCTTTCAAATCTCAGTCAAAATCCCACCTTTAACAAGAAGCTTTTCCTTCTAGAACTTCCTTAATGCCAGTGCCTTCCCTCTGAGACTACTGCCAGTTTATCCTGTCTCTATCTTGTTTGGGGATAGCTAGGTGGCACAGTGGATAGAGCAATGGGCTTAGAATCAGGAAGCCTCGGGGCAACTAGGTGGTGCAGTGGATAAAGCACCGACCCTGGATTCAGGAGGACCTGAGTTCAAATCCGGTCTCAGCCTCTTGACACTTATTAGCTGTGTGGCCCTGGGCAAGTCACTTGACCCTCATTTTCCCTCAAAAAAGTATATAGAACCAGGAAGACTCCTCTTTGTGAGTTCAAATCTGGCCTCAGACGCTTACTAGCTGTGTGACCCTGGGCAAATCTTTACCCTGGTTACCTCAGTTTCCTCATCTGTCAAATGAGCTGGAGGAGCAAATAGCAAACCACTCCAGTATCCCTGCCAAGGAAAACCCAAATGGAGTCATGGAGAATCCGACATGACTGAAAAACACCGACACAACAACATCTAAGAACCAGCTCAAGAAAGTAGGGATGTTTGGCCTAAAGGAGAGAAGACTCAGGGGGAGCTGATGTTTTCTTTGAAGTGTTCTTTGAAGGGCTGTCACGTGGAAGGTGGATTCCACTTGTCCTGGTTAGCTTCAGAATGGGGAAGCAGAGGCGGCACAGCATGGCCATGAGAGCAGTGTCTCTCTCTGAACTGAACAACAACAAATATTTTGTTTGTACCTCGTTGTATGTTGGTTGTTTCCCCCATTGGATTGTGGGCTCCTTTAGAGTAGATTGTCTTTTGCCTTCCTTTGGATTTCCAGTGTTTAGCACAGCTTCCGGTGCCTAGTAGATGCTTGATAAATGTTTGTTGACTGACTGATTCCAAAGAAAGAAACATGGCTGCCATCTCCTCTTCACTCCCTCCCTCCTTAGGTTTTATTAGCTTTATTTTATTAGCTATGCCTGACAAGGGTCTCCATACTTTGTGAAAGCACAGGAGAGCCACTGGAAAGCCCATGTATTCATTGGCATCCATTATAAGATCACAGAGGTAGGGTTAGAGGAATCTTAGGGGTCTCTTAGACCATCCTCTCATTTTCCAAAGTAGGAAACTGAGGTCAAGAGCAATGATTTGTCCAAGGTCACAGGGGTAGATAATAGCAGAACCCAGATTTGAATTTAGAGTTGGATTAGTTGAGCTCTGAAGTCTCTTCTGAGTCTGACATTCCATGATTTTCCCATTATCGAGAAACAATCCCCCCCACCTGTGTGTGCCTTTATGTCTGGGCACGTGGGCATGTGTGCGCATACATACTAGGTCGGTGTCTGGAAGTCTTTCCCCAGGTGATGTAGAAGGAATGTGATGCCCCATTCCAAGTGATGCTTTTCCCCCAGCTGCCATCCAGATAATCTCATCTCCTCCAGTTTAATAGAATCCATGCAGCAGCAAGTATAAAACAAAGCCCTCTTCAAATGTGTTTTCGTGTAAACACAGCATGGGGTGGTGGCTGCCTGCAGAGAAGGAGTCTTGGAAGAGAGATGGCATCAGCCCCAAGTAGAACACTGACAATCATTGCTCCTTGGAGCTGAGAGCAGGGCCTTCCGCAATGGGGATGGAGAGCAGATGTTTGAATGGCTAGCGGCCAGAGTTTACCTGCCCATGAGGTCTCCAAATAAGTTGTAGGATTATAGGATGGTAATCCTAGAGCCAGAGGGCACATCTAGTACTGCTCCCTCATTTTACAGATGAGGAAACTGAGGCCCAATAAGTGACTTGCCCAAGGTCACATACCTGGTGATTATAAGCAGTAAGTAACGCCCTTTTTGTCTCATCCTAATTATGACTGTGGAAGATACTGATTGCAATGTTCTAGCACAGTAAGATGGTGTAGTAGAGAGAGTTCTGGGCTCGGAAACATGAAGACTCATTTTCCTGAGTTCAAATCTGGCCTCAGACATTTACTAGCTGTGTGACTCTGGGAAAGTCACTTCATCCTGGATGCCTCAATTTCCTCATCTGTAAAGTGAGCTAGAGAAGGAAATGGCAAACCACTCCAGTATCCCTGCCCAGAAAACCCCAAATGGGGTCTTGAAGACACTAAAATGACTGAACAACAACAAACGAGATAAAAGAATCATAAGATCAAAGATTAAGAACTGACAAAGACCTTAGAGGTGATTAAATTTTATAGAAAAGAAAACCAAGGTACACAGGACAGAAATGAAGTATCCAAATTTTTTCAAAGTTCTTCAACTCCAAATGCAGGATTTACTCCAATACCCTACACTATTGATGCCAAGACTCGGGGCTAGGACTCCTGACTTTGGTTCACTGTTCTTTCCCCTACACCAAATTTGCTTTGTCCTGCCTCATAGAGGATATGGATGTCTTCCCAAAATTCAGCTGGGAAGGTGTTCCACTCTGCAGTTTAGTGTGTTGGACCCGAAGTAAAAACATCCTGGGGCTCCACAAAATCATAAAGCAGAATACTGTAAAATTATCATGATGAGGCTTAATCCCAAAGAAGAGATAGAAGACACCTTCCTTCTCTTTTCTATAGAAGGAGGAGCGCCTATTGTGGAATACTACATATAATCTCCTCAGACTTCTTGGATAGTTTTATAAACATTTGGTTTTCCCCTCTTCTTTATTAGATGTTATTCACAGGTAGGGCTAGAACAAAGACTCAGGTTAGGGGATTCACAGGGAAAAAAACCTCCACCATTATATGGCAATATAGACAGTCATGTGGCCCCACAGATGCAAAGAAATTCAGCCAGCTTGAGGGGGAGAAAGATACAGGTAGTTGCAAAGACCTGGGGGGCGGGGAGTGTGTGCTCAGAGTTGGGGGTCTGAGCAGGGAAGTTTTATACCTTAAAAATAGGCTTGGTTGAGAATAAGTCACCAATAGCAGATGTAAAAAGAGAGATTCTTAATCAGACCCAGATGTGATGGGGAATTCTTGGGGTCACATCAATTCTAGTCTTGGGTAGGAGTTTCCTTATCTGGATCAGAAATTGGAAAAGAGGTTGAGTTGGTAATCTGAGACTGGGGAGGTGAGGGGGTGGGGGAATGGGTGTGGTTCACAAGGCACTTCGAGAGTCCTAGCCAATCAGAAACTGCAATCAACAGATCAAGATCAATCCTTAAGGACTTAACTCAGGGTCAGAAGGGGCTAGAACAGCAGGCAAGCACAAGTGTCTATCATTGCTTATATGTTTTATGGACATGAGACCCACTTAGCCTAAGTGACACCATACTCAAATCCTATCATTTCTAACAACAACATCAAGTAATATATTTCAAAAACAATTATCACAGTTATCAGGAGAGGTAGCAGTTAAAACACTCTGCAAACCTGAAACTGCTTCATCATGTTTAGTTATAATAAATTATAATTATTACATCTTGTAATAAATTATAAATAATAATAAACTTTATGGATTGTTCTTTGGGAGAAGGTGCATGAAGGACTCTAGCAGGAAAGAGATGACAAAAAATATAACAATGGAATGTGACATGACATGATACAATATAATTAAAGTAACAGTCTAATATAATATAATGCAAGATAATATACATGTTACATTTCATTACAATATAGTATCATATGGTACAGTAGTATTAACCTGAAAATTAATGAAATAATATAACAGAATTAAGGTTTTTAATCGGGGCAGAGGAGTTATAACACAAAGCAGATTGCTAGGAATACCCAAAGATGGGGACTGGGGACAGAGTCTATATGGGGTAACAGAACAGAGAGAGCTATGAGACTGCCCTCAGGAAGAGTAAGTTTCTCACAGTTTCACAAGGTAAGTTGTTTTATATAACAAGCAAAAGTACATTAAGTGGGGCAGGGAGGTGGAACATTGGATAGAGCACCGGCACTGGATTCAGGAAGACCTGAGTTCAAATCCGGCTTCAGACCCTTGACACTTACTAGCTGTGTCACCCTGGGCAAGTCACTTAACCTTCATTGCCCAGCCCCCCTGCCAAAAAAAAGTACATTAAAAAAGTTTGGGGATCTCTGGATAGGAGAATTTTGGAAGATCTACAAAATAATCAGAAGCTAGAAACTGACAAAGACTGGTCAGCCCTAGGCAATTCATTGGTTAGGGAATGAACAATAGATGTGTTTGTCAGTAGGGAAAGGTATATGTGTGTACATATATATGCATACACACACACATACATATATACGTACAAGGGTTAGCTAGGTAGCACAGTGGATAAAGTGATAGGCCTGGCATCAGGAAGATCTTAGTTCAAATCCAGTCTCAGGCACTTTCTAGCTGTGTGACCCTAGACAATTCACTTAACTCTGCTGGCCTCAGTTTCTTCAGCTGTAAAATGGACTGGAGAAGGACATGGCAAACTACTTCAGTACATCTGCCAAGAAAATCCCCAGTGGGGTCACAGAGATTTGGATACAACTGAAACATGACTGAAACAACTCAACAACAACAACAACAACAGTGCATTCGCACATATACTATATTAAATAGGTTTGAATGTTGCTTGTGCCATTTGCTAGCTGTGTGACCCTGAGTTAATCATTGAACTTTTCTGGGACTCTGTTTCCTTGACTATAAAATAGAGTCAATAATAAAATCAGTCATGTGGGGAAGTTCAAAGAAGACACACGCAGTATGTAAAGGGCTTTTGCAAATTTGAAAAAAAATTGAAAGAATTTCAACAGGTATTATTATTAACCTAGAGTTATAAATTTGTACTTGAACTCTCTGTTGTATTGTTACTTTTTCTTTTTCTCCTTTTAAAAACTGGACGTATAATTTCATTTGGTGTGGGAGTCCTGGGTGAGAAACTCTCTCTACCAATGTCCCAGGGTTACACAGCCAGGATGTGTTTGAGGTATATAAACTTAGCAGTGGTAATTGAGGTATCAAAGGGTATGCACAGTTCTATAGCCCTTTGGGCATAGTTCCAAATTGCTCTCCAGAATGGTCATCTCCCTCATTTTAGAGAGGAAGAAACTGAGGCCCAGAGAAATTAAGTAAGCCTCCAAAGTTCCTACACTCTACGTTAGGTCTAAAAATCATAGCCATTTCGGGGGCAGCTAGGTAGTGCAGTGGATAAAGCACTGGCCCTGGATTCAGGAAGACCTGAGTTCAAATCCGGCCTCAGACACTTGACACTAGCTGTGTGACCCTGGACAAGTCACTTAATCCTCATTGCCCTGCCCCCTCAAAAAATCATAGCCATTTCTCAGGGATGTTCTAGAAGGATTTCTTGTTCATGTTTGGATTGGCCTAGAAGTCCTCCCAATTCAGATGTTCTGTGTTTCTTAATCTGAGGTCTAAAGTGAATTGTTAATTGAATGTTTCTCATGAATAGAGAGTGCATTTATTTACCTCTGGATGATTTGATTTAGTGTTGGGTAGATAAGACCTTCCATTTTGGTTACAGTACATTAAACCATGAGAATATGTCAGAATTTCAAATCAACAAGTCCAGACTCTAGGGACCCAGGATGTTTTAACCTTTTGCTATATAAATGTATATAAGTATTGATATATAAGAACTGAGCTTGGCATATTAGAAATAGTCTGAGAATAAAAGAACTTCAGTTTGCAAGGATTCTCAGGAGCCGTCCAGTCCAACTGATAAAGAGAGAATCCCCACTACCAATATTCAACAAGAGGACCATTCAGCCTCAGTTTGAAGACCTTCAGTAAGGCAGACCCCTGCCCCATTGGCTTCTTTTCTTTTCTTTTTCTTTATTTCTTTCTCTTTTTTGTGGGGTAATGAGTGTTAAGTGACTTGCCCAGGGTCACACAGCTAGCAAGTGTCAAGTGTCTGAGGCCAGATTTGAACTCAGGTCCTTCTGAATCCAGGGTCAGTGCTTTATCCACTGTGCTACCTAGCAGCCCTCCTCCCTGCCCCATTTTCAATCAACTGGCTTTTTGTTTGGCGGGGGAGGGCCTCTCATTTGTGAGGCAGTTTTTCCAGACAATGAGTCTAAATGAGCCCTTTTGCAAACCTCTTCAGATGGAAATGACCATAGCTAGAGCTTCCTTCAAGACTCAGCTCAAATTCCACCTTCAACTGAAGGCCTTTCCTAATCCTCCCAAAGCTAATTCCTTCCCCCTGACATCATACCATAAATATCTTGTCTGTACATAGTTCTTGGCAAGTTATCTCCTGGATTAAACTGTGGACTCCCCAATGGAAGGGGCCATGATTTTGCCTTTTTATAGTGTTTAGGATGGGGCTCCATGTAAAAGTAATTCAAAGGCTTTGTGATGGAATTAAACTACAGGAAGGGGCTGGCCAGCATACCATTTCAAATGATCTAACCCAATGTGGAGAGATTGGCTCACACCCCAAGAATCTGGGTCTTGGATACCACCAATGTACATTGAAGAGACTGGAGTAGGGTTATCGCATCATAGTGCCCCCTAAAAGGTCATTTCTAACATTCCATGTTCTTAATGACCCTCCCAACCCTGACAATCTATTCTGAGGCCCCTTCCAGCTCTGCCATTCCCTGGTCTAAGTCTCACCCTATTCCCCGATCTGCTCTTCTATATTCTAAGGTCCTTTCCAGCCATGGCATTCCAAGTCCAAGTTCACTTGTGCTTACATGTGAGGGTTCGAGCAGGTGATGCCTGTGTGTGGAGGGCCTCCTGTCCCCTCGGACTTCTACTTCATGCACATTGTTAGCATCAAGCTAAACCCAGGCTGCCCTCTCCCTCTGCTCCCAGGGCAGCCCTCTCACCTCACTGTCTTCCCAAACTCACAGTTCGCTGCCTTCATCTCTTTCCATTTATCCTGCTAAAAACTGAAGGAAATAAATGGGGATACTAAGTGCCATTAGCTTAATGGCCTCGAACGCCCTTGCCATCTGTCGTGACTTAATTAAATAAAAAAAGGAAATATTGACGGAGCATATGGTGCACATTATAAATAAATATTTTAATGTTGTTTCCTTGGGTAATGATTCTGATATTTCTTGCTCCAGGGTACAAATGTTATGGCCAGCCTCACTTGTTGAGGGATGCCTGGGCTGGAGGCCTTGGGGGAGAATTTTAGCACAGCAGGCTGGATGGTTGGGACAACACCATTTGGGGGAAATCTGGAGTTTGGTGCCTCATTGTGAGTACTTCATGGAAGAAAATGCATTGAGAAGCTGAAACCTATTAGGAGGAGGTCTGTGAGGCAGAGGCTCACAAGAATTAGAGAGGGGTACTGGGAAGTATCCAGGGCAGGACAATTGGGAGTTTGAGGGCTTAGAACCAGTCTGGGTTAGGGTGGTGGGGTGGGCAAGGGGTGAGTGGTTAAAGGGGCAGAGATTTCTATTTTTCATAAGAAGAGACTTTCTAATGATCGCAGCTGTCCAAAGTTGGAACAGAATATATAAATAAGTAAAAAGTTCATTGCCACTGAAGGTATTCAAACGGAAACTGGATGATTCCTTTTTAGGGGTATTGTACAGGCAAAAAGATTGGACTAGATTGCCTGTGTGATCTTTTCCAAGTTGGGCATTGTGGGTTCTAAGATCTCTCCCAGCTCTGCTGGCCTGTGGCCCCAGATCGTTCACAGCTTTGGCATCCTAGGTGGTAGGGTCCTAGGTGTGACCTCTGTTCTACATTCCTTCCACCTCTGACATTGGATGTTCTAAGGTCTTTTGTTCAGAACATTCTCTCATCTAAGGCCCCTCATAGCTATAAAATTCTATGTAGTATTCACCCACCCCACCCCATCCCATTCCAGTCCTGCCATTCTCTGTCCTAAGCAACACCCCCCCAGCTCTGACATCTCCTGTTCTTAGGCCCCTCCCAACCCTGACATTCTACTTTCTAAGGACTAATGAGAAGGGGTTGGGGGCAATGAGATGGAGGACTTCCCACACCTCAAGCCCCCCGCTGAGTGGGAAAGGGGTGAGATCTAGCTGAGGCAAAGCCAAAGGATTCACCTGAGAGGCCTCCAGCATCCTCAGCAGCTCAATATGACCCCGGATGCAACCTTCAGGAACATCCAGGAGAAGCCACAGCTTTGGGAACCCTGGCATTAGCAGCCAGAAGATGGGCCTGGTTTTCTTTTTCTAAGGCAGGCAGGGAGGACCATTTTCTCAGCTGGGAACTGAGCAGAGCCGAATCTTCCTTTTGGGTTCGTGGGAAGAGGTGAAGAGTTTGAAGGAGGGTCTTAAATCACTATCATTAAGCCATCTGGAGCTCATCCCTCCCCACCAGGAGCTGCTGTGTCTAGGGTCAATTAGTGCACATTTGCATCTATTTCATTAATACTTCTGCTAATTGTCTAGAGGAGATAATGGACTTGTCTTATTGTTTCCAGACAGGGAATGTTTACCGACATCCACAGTTAAATGACACCCCAGGTCTCTGCCCTCTCTCAGCCCAGCTGCCTCTGGGGAAAGACAGAGAGCCTCTGGGGAAGTGTAGGATGGTCCCACAGAAAGGAGAATGTCTGAGCTGGTAGGGGGAGGGAGGGTTTAGAACTGGGGATGTCAGAGCTGGGAGGGGCCTGAGAACAGGGGATGTCAGAGCTGGGAGGGGCCTTGAGACAGGGAATGTCAGGGCTGGGAGGGGCCTTGAGACAGGGAATGTCAGGGCTGGGAGGGGCCTTGAGACAGGGAATGTCAGGGCTGGGAGGGGCCTTAGAACAGGAAATGTCAGGGCTGGGAGGGGCCTTAGAACAGGAAATGTCAGGGCTGGGAGGGGCCTTAGAACAGGAAATGTCAGGGCTGGGAGGGAACCTAGAACAGGGGATGACAGAGCTGGGAGGGGCCTTAGAGCAGGGGATTCTGGCCTGTCCTGATGCTGTTCCTTCCAGGAAGATGTTCCTTAGGGACCAGAGCTATCTTTAGTATAGGCCTGATGCTTGTCAGGAGATAATTAAATATGACCTGAAATGATGAAGAATCACAGGACTTTCTGCAACAGCTCAGAGCATCAGATGGGGCAGAGACGTGAGGAAACTGAGCTAAACAGGGTTAAGTGACTTGGCTCAGGGTTATACAGCTAGTAAGTGTCTGAGACTGGATTTGAACTTAGATCTTCCTGAGTCTAGGCCCAGCACCACACCACCTAGGTGCCCCATTTTAATAATAATAGCTAAGATTTATATAGATCCGGGCACTGTGTTCAGTACTTTCCAACTGTTATCATATTTGATCCTTGCCACAATGCTGGGAGCTGGGTGCTATTATTATCCCTATAAATGAGAAAACTGAGGCAGAGCTTAAGTAACTTGCCCAGGGTCACAGAGCTCCTAAGTGTCAGAGGGAGGATTTGAACCCAGGTATTCTGGCAAGAATCCATTACACTGAGGTGATTCCCTACCAAAGGGTCAGCACCAAAGGTCCAGACAAGTGGGAGAGGAGAGAGGTTACTCTAGGCTGGGGTCATCAATGAAGGAAAAGGCAGGATTTGATGGGTCTTAGGTAGCATTTCATGGGTCAGGAGGCTAGTTCTGATGGCTGGGGCCCTAGACAGCTGGGGGCCAGCTCCCATTCCTAAGCTGCTGTGGCCCAGATAAGGGGGAATAGACCCACCTCTACATCGGATACCATCAGTGCTACAGAAGCTGTCCTAAATTTGGAGTCTCAGAACCCAGGGCTTAAAAGGGGGGGGGGGAGGAGTGGGGTGGGTATTGATCAGTGGTGGCATGAGCCCCCAGGCACTGTCTAGTGGCCTGAATTCCTAAGTCTGGGCCAGATCTACATGTGTCCTGCTGACATTCCATTTCAGTCCCCTCAGAGTGACATTCCCTCAGGGTAATGATCACCACTTCTCCACGGGAGCTGGTTGGCAAGGAAGAACAGGAAAGCTGATGAATTTCTCTGAATGGACCAAAGAGCCTTCCCTAAAATTGGGCTGACTAATGAAATTCTGGGCTCATAAAAGATGCCTAGAGCAAAGCTTCTTAAACCGTGGGTTGTGTAACGGAATGTGGGGAAAAATTTGGCAGCAGTAAAAGGTTACGTAGACATATTTTCTATACCTGTATATCCGGGGGCGTGAAAAATTTTTTCCAGTGAAAAGGGGTCTCTCAAATGGGAAAAGTTTAAGAACCCATAGCCTAGAAAACAACCCCAAATCAGTATTTCCTCTAGCCCTCACAGGCTATTTCATTATGCCCTTTGCTTAAAATAGTTGGCCACGCTAGGACAAGGAAGACTT
Organism: Dromiciops gliroides; assembly: GCF_019393635.1. Taxonomy (NCBI): domain Eukaryota; kingdom Metazoa; phylum Chordata; class Mammalia; order Microbiotheria; family Microbiotheriidae; genus Dromiciops; species Dromiciops gliroides. The sequence goes on along the minus strand of NC_057861.1, from coordinate 17,527,888 downwards.
GGTATAGGTTTGGAGTTGGAATGACCCTTCTCTAAGAAGGCAGCGAGGTACAATGGTCGCAGGAGTCAGAAGGCCCAGATTTAAATTCCCTCTCTGAAGGGTACTGCCTATCTGACCTTGGATGAATTTCCTTAACTTCAGAGTGCTCCTTTGACAAATGAAGGGGTTCAACTGAATGGCCTCTGGGGTCTCCTCTGGTTCTAGAGTTATGAACCTAGTCCAGCTCTCTTATCCTACAGAAAAGAAAACTGAGGCCTAAAGACTTTGAATGACCTGATCAATGTCCTAGATCTAGTGAATGGCTAAGCCAGGATTGGAAACTGAGTCTTCTGACTCCAATGACAGCCAGAAGGTGGCACAACAATGGCAAAACAAAGAAAGGGAAGAGAATTACAAAGCACTGGGAGAGAAATGCAACAAAAGGGAGAGGATTTGGGAATAATGGGGCATCAGTAAGATATACAGCACCCATCCATATCTGGCATATCATTTTGCAGACCCTGGTATTACTTATCAGTGTACTGAGGTCATGCTCTGCCACACCTCATAGGGGGTTGGGATCTTTTGGATTTCTATTTTTTTTTTTGTGAGGGGCATTGGGGGTTAAGTGACTTGCCCAGGGTCACACAGCTAGTTAAGTGTCAAGTGTCTGAGGCCAGATTTGAACTCAGGTCCTCCTGACTCCAGGGCCGGTGCTCTATCTACTGTGCCACCTAGCTGCCCCTCTTTTGGATTTCTTAGGGCCCCACTGCATTCCCACAACATTTACAGAGCTAGGATTTGAACCCAGACTCTGATTCCAATGAGCTTAGCTATAAAGAACTATTTTACTCCCCTACCCCCTTCTCCTTCAAACTTGTCAATAAGCACCTACTAAGTGCCTAGCACTAGGGGGAGCACATAAAAAAGTAAAAGACAGTCCCTGCCCTCAAGGAGCTCATGACCTAATGGAAGAGAGAACGTAAAACCAGTTATGTGCAAATAAGATCTAGACTGGAGACATGTTGTTTCCTTTAGCTGGATAGGAAGTTCCTGGAGGGCAGAGATTTTGAGGTTGTTGTGCCCCTGGAACACAGCTGATCTTTAATAAATGCTTGATGATTGATCAGTGAAGAATCAAGAGGTAGGCTGGTTTGGTATGAGAGCAGGGAGAAAGTCTTGACAAACAGATAGGAGTCTTACCTCTTGGTGTGGTTCAGTGTGAAGGGGGAAGAGGGGAATGACATCTTGAGTGACTTCTAGCCCTAAGGAATTTACAATTTCATGGTTTACCCTCCTTACAGTATCTTAGGAAAAAGCAAAGTTCTTAGACCTGAGCTTTGCAAACTTGTTTTTATAAAATATAGACATCCTGGGGGCAGCTAGGTGGCACAGTGGATAAAGCACCAGCCCTGGATTCAGAAGTATCTGAGTTCAAATCTGGCCTCAGACACTTGACACTTACCAGCTGTGTGACCCAGGGCAAGTCACTTAACCCCCATTGTCCCACAAAAAACAACAACAACAAAAACTAAAATAAAATATAAACATCCTGATAATTGTATTCTAGTGGCAATTGCTTGGTTTCTTTTGTAACCCTCTGCATGTTGTTTACGAATTTAAAAACACTCTGAGATAGGCTCCCTTCTCCCTACACACAAAGGTTTAAGAGCTCAGTATCCAGAAATGGAGCCAATATGGTCAAGAAAAGGCAAGGTCTCCCCTGAGCTCTTCCTAAAACCCTTCCAAAAATTGTAAATAAAGTCTCAAGACAAACTCTGGAGTTGCAAAACCCACAAAATGAGAGGGTGAAACAATTTTCCAGCCCAAGACAACTTAGAAGGTTGGCGGGAATGGTCTGTCACAAAACACGGGCTGCAACAGATCAGACTGGGTCCCAGCAAACCAGGAGCAGGCCTTGGGGTCAACAGAGTCTGTGGTGACAGTGGCAGTTTCAGGACCTCTCAGTCCACAGACAATAAGGGGGTCATGCAATTGGCCAGGAGATTAGTCATCTCTTTGCAGGCACTAGGGGCAGGACTGTGAAATGTTGCCCATACTTGGATCTGGTTTGAAGACCTTGATCTCAGTCCCAGGGTAAGAAGGAGTACTAGACCACCAAAGCTTGTGACCACCAGCCCCCGGTCTCACAGTTCTATAACAGAAAAGAGTGCTTGTGGTCCCTCACAGACCAAAGCACAGACCAGGTGAGTAGTAAAAGCATCTCTCCTTAAATCATGCCACCTTGGAAAAACTGAAAACTTTCACTTTGCCAGAATTACCTCTGAAAACAGCTAAAACTTGAAGCTTGGGACAGTTACCCCTCCACTCTAAAAGCAGAGTGTAAAGAAATAGTTTGGGAAAAATAAACAGAAAGATCCTGACTTTAGAAAGCCACTGTGGTGACAGAGAAGGTCAAAACATAAACTCAGAAGACAACAAAGTCAAAACTGCTACATGCAGGGGGCCAAGACAAGATGTCAGAGAAAAGGCTGGTCCGCATACTCCAAAAAATAATGCCATAAGACAACTCCTGGAGCAGCACAACCCACAAAAGAACAGAGTGAGACTATTTTCCAGCCAAAGACTGCTTAATTAGGTGCCTGGGATCACCTGCTATTTGGGGTGAGAGAGGAGGAGCTCAGCACCTGGCACAGGCTGTGCCTCCAGAGCCTCAGAATCTTCAGAAGCTCCTTCTGAAACTCACCTCACTGACTGGTGAGGGGGTTCAGCAGCCGGCATTGGGGGGAAATAGCTGAGGTCTCTGCTGGAGCTGGGGCAGAGAGCCCATATTCTGAACCAGTAAGCAGACTCAAGTGGCAGTGGATCAGTGGGGAAGGGGCACAGGCACACCAAGCATCTGACCATAGAGAATCAAATTTCAATCAGACTTCTGCTTCCAATTCAAAGAGAAAGTGGGCCGTAGTTACTTACAGGCCAGGCAGGCTTAGAACGAGCCTAATCATACCCCCTGGAACCCACTGTAGCTTGGGTCAGTGCATCCTGGAAGCAGCACTACACGTTAAGAAGGACTTAAAGCCAAGAAATAGGTGGTCAAGATGATCAGGCAGAGAAAACAGCAGATCATCAAAAGCTTCTTTGGTGGCAAGGTATATCAAAATACATCCTCAGAAGAAGATAATAACAAAGTCAAAGCTCTTACATCCAAAGCTTCCAAGAAAAATAAGAATTATTCTCAGGCTATGGAAGTCCTCAAAAAGGACTTTGAAGGGAAAGTAAGAGAGGTGGAGGGAAGATTTAGAGAAGCAGAGGGGAAAAAATGGAAAGAGAAATGAGAGTGATGCAGGAAGGTCATGAAAAAAAGTCAACAGCTTGAAAAGCCAAATTGGCCAAATTGAAAAGGAGGTACCTAAATTCTCTGAAGAAAATTATTGATTAAGAAGTAGGATAGAGCAAATAGAAACTAATGACTTATGAGAAATCAAGACACAGTAAAGCAAATCCAAATGAATTTAAGAAATAGAGGGGGACAGCTAGGTGGTGCAGTGGATAAAGCACTGGCCCTGGATTTGGGAGGACCTGAGTTCAAATCCAGATTCAGACACTTGGCACTTACTAGCTGTGTGACCCTGGGCAAGTCACTTAACCCTCATTGCCCCGCAAAAAAAAAGAAAAAAGAAAAAGAAATAGAGGGCAATATGAACTATCTTCTTGGAAAAAACAGTTAACCTGCAAAATAAATCCAAGAGAGATAATTTGAAAATCATTAGACTACCTGAAAACCATGGTCAAAATAAGAGCTTAGACATCATCTTCCAATAAATTATCAGGGAAAATTGTCCTGATATTCTGGAAGCAGAAGGTAAAATAGAAATTGAAAGAATCCACCAATCACCTCCTGAAAGAGATCCCAAAAGGAAAACTTCCAGGAATATTATAGCCAAACTCCAGAGATCCCAGGTCAAGGAGACAATATTGCAAGCAGCTAGAAAAAAGGAATTCAAATACTGTGGGGCTACAGTCAGGATAACACAAGATCTAGCAGCTTCTACATTAAAGGATCAGATGGTATGGAATATGAGATTCCGGAGGGCAAAGGAACTGGGACTACAAACAAAAATCACCTACCCAGAAAAACTGAGTATAATCTTTCAGAGGAAAATATGGGACTTCAATGAAAAAGAGGACTTTTAGGCATTCATGATGAAAAGACCTGAACTGAATAGACAATTTGACTTTCAAATACAAGACCCTAGAGAAGCATAAAAAGGTAAACAGGAAAAAGAAATCATGAGGGATATTAAAAGGTTAAACGGTTTACATTTCTACAAGGGAAGATAATACTTCTAACTCATAAGAACTTTCTAAGTATTAGGGCAGCTGAAAGAAATATACTTAGAGGGCACAAGTTTGAGTTGAATATGAAGGGATAATATCTGTAAAGCATTTATTTTTTGTTTATCCTTGTTTTTTTGTGGGGCAGGCAGGGTGAGGTGGCTTATGTCTGGGGCTGTATTTGGGCTCAGGGCCTCCTGGGTACAGGGCTGGTGATTTTTCCACTGTGTCACCTAGCTGACCCATGATGACATCTTTAAAATAAAGTTAATGGGTAAGAGGAATGCACTGGAAGAAAGGAAAGGGAGAGATGGAAGATGGTAAAGTAGCTCACGTAAAAGAAATAAGAAAAAGCTTATGGAGTGGAGGAGAAGATGGGGAAGGAGCAGGGGAGTGAGTGAGCATTACTCTCATCAGAATTGGCTCAAAGAGGGAAAAACATACACACTCAAGTGGGTATAGTAATATATTTTGCCCTGAAGGAAAGTGGGAGGGGAAGGGGATAAGGGAGAGAGAGGCAAAGGAAGGGAGGGTAGATTGGGGGAGGGGCAGTAAAAAGCAAAAACACTTTTGAGGAGGGATAGGGTGAAAGAAGATAGAGAATAGAGTAAATATCAAGGGGAGGGAATAGGATAGAGGGTAATACAGTTAGCAATAGTAACTATGAAAGAAATGATGAGCAGGGCGCTATCAGAAGGATATATGAAAAATGCAAACCATCAACAAAGAAAGAACTGATGGTATCTGAATACAGATTGAAGTATAATTTTATTTGTTAGTTCCTCTTTCTAAAGTTATTTTGTCTATTTTCTTTCACAACCTGACTAATGTGAAGATATTTTGCATGACTTATATTGAATTGCTTGATTTCTTAGGGAGGGTTGAGGGGGGAGGGAGAAAGAAAATTTAGAACAAAAAGTTTTAAAAATCAATGTAAAAAAATTGTTGATTTTTTTTACATGTAACTTAGGGAAAATTCTAAATAAAAAATTAAAATAAAGTCACACACACACACACACACACACACACACACACATGCAAACCCTGCTACATCCAAAGCTTCAAAGAAAAATATGAATTGATCTTAGGCAAAAGAAGAGCTCAAAAAGGATTTTTCAAAATCAAGTAAGAGAGGTAAAGGAAAAATTAGGAAGAGAAATGAGAATGATGTAAGAAAAAAGAGTCAACAACTTAGTAAAGGAGATACAAAAAATACTGAAGAAAATATCACTTTAAAAATAGGTCAAATGGTAAAAGAGACACAAAAATTCAACAAAGAGAAGGGTGTCTTCAAAGTAGAATTGACTGGATGGGAGAGGGAGTACTTTAAAAGCTCAAATAAGAAAATAATTCCTTAAAAATTAGAATTGGGAAAGTGGAAGCTAATGACTTTATGTATGAGACATCAAGAAACAATAAAACAAAATCAAAAGAATGAAAAAATAGAATAAAATGTGAAATATCTCATTGGAAATGCAATTGACCTAGAAAATAGATACTGGAGAGATAATTTAAGAATTATTGATTTTAAAAAAGAGCCTAGACATTGATATTAGGTCTGGAGTACCTCTGAAGTTTTCTGAGGCAACTCAGAAAACTTTCTTCTTGAGAAGCTAAACTAAATGATGGACATACCTTAGAAGCAAGGGAGAAGAAATAAGGACCACCACCCCTCATTCCTCCAATAAGGGACTTTCCACTCTCAAGTGATCACCCCATCAACCCTCTGTAAAATGGTTGTTTCTAGTCTGGTTGGTGGAGGTAAAAGTTCTAAACTTTCCTTCTGGCCAGGTTCCCTCATATTGAATAAAACCGTTCTTTTATCTTTAATCAGGACATGTTCAAAAGTGCAATTCTTTATAGAGAAATACCTAAGGATCCCCACCAACTATTTCCCTTGTGACAACATCATCTTTCAAGAAATTATCAAGGAAAACTGCCCTGATATCTTGGAATCAGAGGGTAAAATAGAAATTGAAAGAATCCACCAATCACTTCCTGAAAGAGATCACAAAATAAAAACTCCCAGGAATATTATAGCCAAATTCCAGAGCTTCCAGGTCAAGGATAAAATATTGCAAGCTGCCAAAAAGAATAATTAAAATATCATGGAGCCACAGTCAGGATAACACAAGATTTAGTGCTTTCTACATTAAAGGATCAGGCAGCTTGGAATATGATATTTTGAAGGACAAAAGAGCTAAGATTTCAACCATGAATCATCTACCCAGAAAAACTGAACACAATCTTTCTGAGGGAAAAGCAGATATTCAATGAAATGGGAGACTTTCAAGCATTCCTGATGAAAAGATCAGAGCTAACTATAAATACAAATGTTTATTACTTAAAAAAAGAGAAAAGACCAGAGCTAAACAGAAAATCTGACTCAAATAGCAGACTCAAGAGCCCAGTATCTAAGTGCTTAAGATATAAATGAGCTGCTGACCTGAATTAGTGCAGAGAATTTTCTCACTGGGAGTTTCCCCAAACCAATGAAATCATAGGTTCAGATCAAACAACAGCAATAACAATACAAACAGCTGAACATGTGCAAATGCGTGTGTGTGCATCTGCCTCTGTGTATGTGCACATGTGTGTACTGGAGGGAAATTATAAGGCACAGTTCTGTGAGGTTAAATCCTGGGAATCACGCTGACTTTTAGTTCCTAGTCCTTTGTTCCAGAGTGGGGAGGGGGGAGCTCAGCAGACCTTCTGAGGTGGGGGGGACCCTCTGCTCTCTCAAGTCAATCTAGGGACCTTGGGAGGTCTGATTTTCCAAGGCAGGCAGCCTTTGAGTGACGCATAAAATGAGGTGAGCTCCAGTGGTGTGTCCAATCCCTAGCACTTGGACCCCATTCAGACAATTGAAAACCACTGAGAGTAATTCCTGAAATTGCTTGCTCAGGGAAGGGAGTGACTGCCCCAAAATGATGTCCTGTGCTTATAACTTTGGTAGAGGGGATCTAGTTTGCCAGGGCCCTTTAAAGGGGCTTGTGCTCCAGTGGTTTTCTGTAGAACTAAAAATAGGCTGTGTCTCGATGCTCAGGGGTTGAGAACAGGATGCTGGATGGTCAGACACTGCCCTTCCAAGCATCAGCCTTCATTTCCCTAAAAGGAACCAGTCACTGAGTTGTAAAGGGTCTACAAGGTTTTGTAACCCTGGGATCTAGGTAGTCCTAGCCCTGCCATGAATTTGCTGTGTGACTTTGGGTAGTCATTTCATTTCCTTGAGCCTCAGTTTCTCCCTCTGAAGAATAAGGTAATAGAACTGGATAACCTTGAAGATCTCTTTCAGTTCTGTCATTTTGTGAGTCATGGTGGGTTGAAAAGAATACTAACCTGCTTTTTTTCTCTGTATCCCCCCAGGGCCAAGCATAGCATTTGGTATACAGCAGGCACTTAATATGTGCTTGTTGATTGGTTGGTTCAATCCAACCCAACAGAGAAGGAAACAGGCCAATAGAGTTTAAGTCACTTGCCCAATGTCACAGAGCCAATATTTGAACCCAAGACATCTGATTTCAAATTCTGGTTCCCTAGCCCTACCTTTATGGCTTTGCATTGCTGGGAAATATTTGCTTATGTGCAGCCTGGGATAGATGAGCTGACCTCTGATCTTTGATTTTGTTGGCTTTTCAGGCACCTGGCCCCAGGACAGGAATGCATGGATTTCCATCGCTGGTGTACACCTTGGAGAGTACACTAAGACTTTACCCTCTGTGGAGAGAGTCAAAAGAACCAGGTCCCTGGATGAATACCCCTACAATCTCCGGCTGAGAAACTGGGAGAAGAGACTTGAACCAGCAATTAGCTTTCAAGCTGCCTTTCCCCACTTACATCTTTTTTTTTTTTTTGGTGAAGCAATTGTGACTTACCCAGGGTCACGCAGCTAGTGATTGTTAAGTGTCTGAGGCTTGATTTGAACTCAGGTCTTCCTGAATTCAGGGCTGGTGCTCTATCCACTGCACCACCTAGCTGCCCCCACTTACATCTCTTAACAAGATCCCTCCTTCTCTAGAACTTTCAGTGAGGAAGAATCATATGTAGCGAAAGGGGGATGACCATGATATGTTCTGAGGACAGAATCCTTCTTTCCTTATCTCAGAACATCCAGCAGAAGTCCAAGTGAAATTCACCTCTGACCCACCTTTTCTAGTTTCTCCTTCCTTGAAGATCCTGGGGAACCATCTTCAGCCAGTGTTGGACATGAGCTAACAGCCCTGCTGGACTGTTCTTTGTCATTTCAACCTGAAAATCTCCCTTGGAAAGAGGTTTTGAGCTTGATTGTGTTAGCCCAGACTTGTGGAGACTACAGGATATCCCTAGTTCTGTCCAAGCGATATCAACCAGGACATACCCGCCTTGAATCTAGAACTGCCTGCTTTGTGTGAGAATTCTGCTCTCCCAATTCTCCACCCCATGACTTCTTTCCTCTTTGATCCCCAAAACTAGATCCCAAAAGGTGAGTCCGGAATGAACCTGCTATGGCCAAACTCTGGGTCAAGTTCCAGCGGTATTTTCGCAGGAAACCAGTCCGTTTCTTTACCTTGGTGGCTCTCTACCTGACGGCTGGCAGCCTGGTCTTCCTGCACTCTGGCTTTGTGGGTCAGCCCGCGGTGGCCGAGAATGAGCCCAACCCAGTTGTCAGTGCCCCTGAGGGAGCCGAGCTGCCATACCAAGACCTCCTGCACCCAGAGAGGGGCTTCCGGGAGACCCCCGAGTCGCCCAATGCTGTCCGCAGGTATGGCTCTTGGCTTAAGAGTACCTCGACAAAGGATTCAACTGAGCGGGGTAAGCTGGGAGACTACGGTGGGACCTGGAGCCGGGCCCTCAAAGGGAGAGTCCTCAGGGAGAAAGAGGAAGAAAGAGGTAAGAGGGTTGTGATGAAGAGTGAGGAAGATGGAGGAAAGAGGAGGGTGGGGGCAATGACAGGTGGCCACATTGTGAAGGCAGAAGACCAAGGCCCAGATCCTCCTTCTGTTGATTTCTAATGGTGTGACCTTAACTCCTCCGGGACTGTTTCTTTATCTATGAAGAGGAGAGTTAGTTGGATTTGATCTGAAAAGTCTCTTCTTACTCCCAAGTTCTCTGATCCTGTTAGCCTTTGTTCTCCATGACCTGGGATGGGAATAGCGCCTTGGATGTTGTAGGCATTTGTTCTATGAAGAGCGTAATGGACTGGGGAAAAGTACCAGGGACTAGGCGATTCTATGCAGGTTATTTGAAGTATCCCTTTGGATGCAGGATGGCTTTGTGGAGTGATCACCAGGATACCTCCCATTGGCCCCAGGTACATCAGAGTTGTGGATGCACCATCTTCCCCATTAGTATGTGAGCCCCCTGAGGGCAAGGACATTGTCATCTGTCTCTGTGCTCCTCACAGTGCCTGGCACAAAGTAAGTGCTTAACTTATAGTTGTTGACTGGTTAGGTTTAAGGCCATCCCAGAGTTGGCCAAGATTAAACAACAACAAAAAAGTTAAATTCTCCATCCTATTTATGACCATGGGCAAGTCACTTCAGTTCTTCAGACCTCAGTTTCCCTATCTGTAAAAGGAGGGGGTTGGTTTAAATGACCTCTAAAAACTTTTTCCCCTTGAACAGTCTAATGAGATACTTGGAGAGGGCTATCACAACCTGCTTCAGTCTTTTCACTGCCAAACAAAACATCCTTATTTGCACAAATTGATCTTCTTAAATCCTTTCCTTTGTTATTCCCTCAATCTTCTTGCACTCACTGAGACCTGGCTCCCTCCTGATGACACAGCCTCCCTGGCTGCCTGTTCCAGCACTGGCTGCATTCACTCATTCCCTCCATTCATTGGTCAAGGTAATGAAACTTGAACACTCCCTACTCCTTATTGCCACTTTCAGCCTCACACTCTATGCCCATCACATAGTAACCTCTTGTCTTTTGAAGTTCACTCGATTCATATCTACTTTGTTTTTGATTTTGTCTGTGTGGGGCAATGAGAGTTAAGTGACTTGCCCAGGGTCACAGAGCTAGTAAATGTCAAGTGTCTGAGGCTGGATTTGAACTCAGGTCCTCCTGAATCCAGGGCCGGTGCTCAATCCATATCTACTAATCAAAATCCTTGTAGTTCTTGTCTATGGACCTCCAGGACACTCTCCTTCCTTCTTTAGTGTATTCAGTGCTTGGCTCACAGTCTTTCTCTCCTCCTAAATTCCTGTCTTCATAGTAGGGGACTTCAATATACATATTTATTCTCCCTCTCAGTTCCTCAACTTACTTATTTCCCATGACCTACTCTCCACCCTGACTCCACCACACACAGAAATGGTCATAGCCTTTATCTTGTCATCATGGAATTCCATGTTCATGGACTCTGTAATTCCCTTATTTGATCATAAGCTGTTGTTGATGTGGGATGGATTTAGGGTCAAATTGATTGTGAGTCATTCCAAAGGAATTACAAGATTCAGTGACTCAGTTTCTCAAGTTTTATTGCAATACTGTGAGTGAACACAGGGAGAAAACCAGAAAAGTGGAAAGGTATCTCTCGAATAGGGAAAGAAAAGAGTTATATTTATAGTATGGATAAATTGATTATTAGTCTCATTATAATAATCTCCACTTTAGGGAGGTACATGGGAGGGCTTATTCTAATTTGGAGTTACTGGGGGCTTGAGCCAACCCCCAAGGTAGGTACCTTTTTCCATGGAGGTATGTTTTTGGGGTATACAGGTCATAAAGTGAATCTGGAGACAAATTTGGCCTTTTCTGCGCATGTCACCTTTTTATTCCCATGTCTATTTTCAAAATATTTTCATTTATCAGTAGAATTTCTATGCCCTGTCAATGTATCATTGTCATAGTTAAGGTCTCTATGACCTGCCTTTTTATGTTCTTGTTATGGGTGCTGATTAATGTGGGTAGGGAAAACCTAGGCCTTGACTTGTGTCAATGAAGACTCAAGTCTTAAGTTATCCATTAACTGGGGTCTGAATCACTTTTAGTGCTCAGATCCAAATTAGAGCTTGTCTTAGGTTTTTCTGTTAACTCCTTTTTTGCCTCCTACATCATTGTTATCCCACCACTCTCTGCCAACGCCACTCCAAACCCTGTTCTTCATCCTCACCATGACCTCTAATCTTTCTGCCCTTCAGTTCTTTCCCAGACTATCACTCTCTTCCCTTTTCCATCTTGACTCTTTGGTGAACCAGGCCAACTCTATGCTGTCCTTTTCTCTCAAGTCCTTTGCCCCCTTATCCTATTTTGAATCTTGCTCTGCCAAACCTCAGCCTTGAATTACTCTCACCATTCACTACTTTTGCTTATACTTCTGCTGCTAAAAAAGCTGGAGAAAATTGGGAAACTGTGCTGACTGAAGCCACTATAAATTTATATCCCATGACCTCAACTGGGCCTTCAGTCCTGCAAAGCAATTCTTTTATGCCTTGTGTCCAAGTGGGTGCTGACAAAGATCTGAGGAGCATTTCTTAAGTCAGGATGTCTCCTGACTGTAGAGAAATGAAGATTTGAACATAAAGTCCAACCTCAGACTGTGGGGGCTTACCCAACTCAACTGAAGACAGAGCAGAGGGCACAGTGCACACTCCACCCAGGGAGTCCAAGAGCCAAATGAGCAGCCCCCTTTTTACCTGTCATTTTAAGGTTTTGGCACCAAAATATTGAGGGGACTTGTGACCTGAGTTTGGGGGTAGTGGCTACCTCACCCTAAGAATTGGAGGTTCATCATGAATCTTGTAAAATAAAAAAGATATTTATTAGGAGAGAGGAATATATGGCAAGGAGACAGAATCACTATAGAGAACTATCTCAGGGGTAGCTAGGTGGTGCAGTGGAAAAAGCACCGACTCTGGATTCAGGAGGACCTGAGTTCAAATCCAGCCTCAGACACTTGATACTTCCTAGCTGTGTGACTCTGGGCAAGTCAGTTAACCCTCATTGCTCTAAAAAAGAAAACTATCTCACTGGGTAAGAGAAGACCTGGTCTTTTTGTATGTTTACAAAACAAAGGGGAGGGAATCACAAAGCAACAGTGAGGGAAACCAGGATGGGCTAAACAACTGGGAGATTTTTGAATAATGGGGCGTCAGTAATATATGCAGCACCCATCCATATCTTGCATATCATCTTGTAGACCTTGGTATTGCTTACTGGGGTCTTGCTGAGCCATGCCTTTTTCCTGAGGTGGGAGGCAGAGCTATTTTTTCCTTGGGAAAGTTAAAGGATTCCTGGGATTTCAATGAATCTTTAGGTTTCTTGGGGTCTCATTACAGTAGTAGTTATATTAGTAATATTAATATTAGTATTATTACTACCTATGTACTAGGCACCACACTGGAGATACAAAGACAAAAAGAAATGATTCTAATACCCTTCTTTTAGCCTTAGTTCCCTCCTCCATAAAATATGGACATTGGAAAAATGGTCTCTATAGCCCCTACCGGCTTCCAGACCTCTGATCCCTACCCTGTTTTGAAAATTAAGCAAGGTAAGAGATGTAGAAATCATTTCAGAAGCGGTAATATCCTGGGCACAAGTGAGCAATTATTATGAAGGCCTCATTATACATAGTACTGTTAGATATGGGATGAAGGAACCCACTGGTCCAAACTGATTAAACAGAACTCAGTGAAATAGACATCTGGCTTTAGCAGACCTGTTGGGGCATCTTCTCTGAATGGCTTTAAAGCTATGCCCATCCGGGAATAGTCCCTTGCTTGTCAGTTTCCCATTGACAATACTTGACCTTGAGTCCATGGGCCACCCTTCTGTCATGAATGGATATGACTCAGTGCCAGTAAGTAATTCAATGTGAGGCTTTTTTCTCTCCTCCCATCAGCAGTTCAGTTGGGTTAACACTGAGTCATCTTCACTTTCTTCTGGTCCCCTTTTTCATGGGGAGCCCACAATTGTGAGACAGCCAGCCAATGTAAAGCATCTTCCAGGAGTTTAACCCTGAAACCAGACCAAGTTTGTTGGGCCACACAGGGATCAAGCCCCTGAACTAGATGTTTGTACCTTGGGCTAACCAGTTGATATACCTGGAGCTTAATGAGAATGTGCCAGCCTCCCTCAGGGCCTAATGACCATGGACTTGGTGCTGAGACCAAGCCCTAGATCTTAGTCCCCGGCCCAGCCCTCCCCCATCTTGTCCCACCCAGATCTGCCCAGAGCACTCACTGGAGGACAGCATTAATGGCTACAATTCATTAGATTAATTAGAATTGACATTTCCCGAATCTCAACCAGATGGTTAGTGAGAATAAACTGTCAGTCAATGCAAAAAAAACCTCCTGAGTTCTCATTTCCAGCCATATGCACCACGTCCACTGCTATTAACCTCTGGGAAAATGGCTTCTAACTCTTAGTGAGGGAGTCTGGGTGGATGAGCAGTGAGGGCTTTGTTGTGAGGAGAGATGAGAAACTGAAGGTCAAGGTCACGTCCCACATTCTCCCCCACCATCCGCATAGCTCTGAGCTGTGTTGGCTGCCAATGGCTTTGGCTGGTCCCTTCAGAAAAATCCCCAGCCATCTGAGGCAGAAAGGCCAAAGCATTCAGGAGGGAAGTTGTCTTTCTGACTCCAGCCTGGGCTGCAGGGAGGGTGCCTTACTGGACCAAGCATGGGTGCTTATACATTGGAAGAGAGTGTAGAAAGAGCTGGGAATCAGGGGCTGGAGAGTTAGAGTCCCTACTCCTCCAGGTGTTTGTTTTTTTTTTTGCGGGGCAATGGGGGTTAAGTGACTTGCCCAGGGTCACACAGCTAGTAAGTGTCAAGTGTCTGAGGCTGGATTTAAACTCAGGTACTCCTGAATCCAGGGCCGGTGCTTTATCCACTGCAGTGCCACCTAGCTGCCCCCAGGTATTTTCTTACTAGAAGACCTCTGAGCCTCAGTGGCTTCCTCTGCAAACTTAGATTGTTGGGCAGGAGGTGGGGTGGGGTTAGGTGAGTCTAGATGACCTGTCAGTTCCCTTCCAGCTCTATGTCTCATGATCCTAATAATTCTAATTATAATCTTTCATCCTTTAAGAAGCTAATGTTTGTAAAGTGCTTAGCACTATACCTGACACATAATAGGCATTTAATAAATGATTGTTCCTGACATGGGAATTGGACCAGCCAGCTATCAGGAGGGACACATCTAAGAAGAAGAGGAGGAGATTAAATTCTGTAGCAGGAAAGTCAGTTAGGTGCTGGGAGATAGAGAACTCCAGAGATCAGGACTATCCAAAAGAAAATCCCCCTGACTCTCAGAAAGCTTTCACCACCCCCAAAGAGAACTCTCCAGTCAAGAGGTCACCCCATCCATCTCCCTACCATAAAGGCTTTGGCCTCCCTTTTGGTGGTGGAGGAGAAAGGTGTCTCAGAGAATCAGGTCTCTGAGCCACTTTCTCCCCTTGAGGCAAGTCTTTGACGTCCCTCTTGGTCACTAAGCGCCCAAATAAAAGACTATTTTATTCTAATTGAATTGTGTGCAAGAGGGTGTATCTAAGAGGAATATCTAAGGACCCCCACCACCTATTTCCCCCAGGACATTCTCTTCCTCCTTCCTTTCTATTTACAAAGTGCTTTCTAAAAATCATTAATGAGTATTCATGACTTTCCCCCTCCATTTACAAGGAAAAGAGGAAGGAAGAAAGGGAGGGAAAGAAGGAAAGCACCAACAGAGGAAGAGAAGAGGGAAGAAGGAAGAAACATAGGAAGGAACGAAGGAAGGAACAGAGGGAGGGAGGGAGGGAAGGAAGAGAGGAGAAGGAGGGAGAGGAAGGAAGGAAGGGGGAAAAGGAAGGAAAGAAGGAAAGAAAGAGGGAAGGAAAGAAAGAAGGAAGGAAGGAAGGAAAGATAATAATTGACATTTATATGGTGCTTTACAACTTGTAAATTTCTTCCAATAAAAGATCTCATTGTAGCCTCAGAACAATCCTATCAGGGAGAAGCAATTATTCTCCCCAATTCAGAGATGAGGAATTTAAGGCTAAAGAATATCCAGGGAACTGCTCGTGATCACTCAGCTAGTAAGTATCAGACAACAGAGCTGAGGCCAGATCTTCTAAGTTTATCTATGGGACCCTGGGCTGCATTAAGTAAGAATCTCCCAGAACTGGGAGCTAGTGTTCCCCTGGGCTTGGACCTCCCCAGACCTGTCTCTAGGAGGTCCAATTTGGGGTCCCATCTTTTAAGCAGGACATAGATAAACCAGAGAGTGTCTAAAGGAAGGCAGCCAGGAGGAGCACCTTGAGTCTGTGTTCTATCAGAGTCAGTTGAAGGGACTGAGCATTCATTTTGAATCTGGAGAAGAGAAGACTGGGAGGGGGCACCGTGGCTGTCTTCAAGTATCTGAGGAAGTGACATTAGATTTGTTCTACTTGGCCCTGAAGGACAGGGTTAGATATGGTGATTCTGATGTATGGAAATGAGAGACAAATATACACCTGATGTCAGGAAGAACTTCCTAACCATGGAAGCTGCCTGAGGTGGAGGTAAGCTCTCCATCCATGGAGGTATTCAAACTAGAGGTTGGACCACAACTCATTGGTGAGTATTAGAGTGGAGATTCCTTCTGGGCATGGTTTGGTTGCTGAAGCCCTGCAAACTCCCAAATTCCAGGGGTTCTACCAACCTCCAAAGGAAAAAAAAAAATCAGCACTCTAACCACTAGACCATACTACCTTGAAGAAAAAAAGAGAAAAGTATAAGAGACCCTGCCCCCACCCACACAGCAGGGCTGCCTGTGGAATCAGGAGGCATCAATCCAATCTGTCCTTGATTAACTTATTCAGAGCTCAGCAACTGAAACCAACATATTCGATTAATGTGAATCATAATGAGATAAATTCCTGACGGATGCAGCATGCACTTAGTTTTCACCCCACTACCCCCACCCCCAGAGGGGAGCAGGGTCTACTTAATGGTTTAACAGCTTTCAGCAGCCTTTAAGTGGGGAGAACTTTGGATCCCAGGGTGCCAGGGAGGATGGGGTCCTCTGCGGGAGAGATGCCTGGGGATGCGCTGGGCACCGCAGGGAGGCAAGATGAAGCGGGACCAGTAAGATGCCATCCGCTCCACAAACCATCCCAGCCTGGAGAAATTCCTTAATCGTGCTCTTCATCAACTCAGCAATTAAACAGCATGGGCCCCCAGTGGAGAGCCAAGCCGTTCCTTCAGAGAAAGCCAGGGCAGTATCTTCAGCCAGGAAAATGGCGCCAGGTCAGAACCCGGGCCCTATTCATCTGTCTAGAGGTCACACCCTGTGGATGCACCAATCTAACATGGTGGAAACAGGAGCCTTGGATCATGAAGAGGAAAATGGAGCTTTGAATGCTCACTACAAGCCCAAGAAGGAAGAATGGCCTTTGCCAGAATTGTTTTTCCTATTAGAGACCAAGAAATCTCAACAGCTCTCCCACAGAGGTCAATGTAACCAGAATGCACTTGGCAGAGGGGGAACTGGAGGCATGGAGGTATCAAAATTGAGCAAATATTCAACGCTGCTCCATTTAAGAAGCATTTATTAGACACCTCCTATGTGCCAGGAGTGGTGCTAGGTTCTGGAAATGCAAAAAGAAAAATTTAATTTAAGCTCACATGCCACTGGTAGGGGGAGGTTAGAAGAGGGGAAGAACTTGTTCTAAATAGATACAAAATGGGGGGGGCAGAAAGGGCATTGAATTCAAGCCTCTTGGGCTGAGTCTCAAAAGGAATTCTGGATTCCTAAAAGTGATGTCACAGGGATGGAGAGTATCCTGGGCATGGTTGACAGATTGCCTATCCTAAGGACAGGAAGTGGGAAGTAGAATGATGTCTACAAAGGACACATGGACAATTTGGCTGGAATATAGAGTACATGAAAGGGAGAAATGCAAAATTAGTCTGGAAAGATAGGTTAGAAGCAGACTGCTGAAGGACATCAAATGCCTAACAGGAATCCTATTTCATCACAGAGGCAATAGGGAGCTACGGAAGCTTACTGAGCAGAGGAGTGACATCATCTATTTAGTGCATTACAGTTTTCAAAGCTCTTTCACACCCATTACCTCAATGGGTCTTCTCAGCCTCCCAAAAGAGCAATGCAGTATTAGCATCCCCATATTATAGCTTTTCACAAGGCCACACAGGCCCAAGTCATCTGATTCATGGGACAGATCATGGGCAGAAACATTTCCAGAAATGTGATGAGCTCTTTGTATCTTCAGACCCTCCTCCCCCACCTCAGTTTTCCCATATAAACACAACTTTCTGAGCTTGAGAAAGTTACTTCTGCTCATTAAGCCTCAGTTTCCTCTTTTGTAAAATGAGAAAGTGGGCCCCCACAATTCCCTCTCACTTTAGAGCCTATAAAAACCAAGACCCCTGCCTAGACTCGCAATGACTTTGTTTACCTAAATGCAGCTATTTTCTTTGTCCCAGTGGACTCAGATCTTAAGCCTTAGTTAGCAGATTACAGTGGAAAGAGCATCACTGACTTTGGAGTCAGTTACTGATTCTGCCACTTACTACCTGTGTGCCCTTGGTAAAGTCTCCTTACTTCTCTGTGCCTCAGTTTCCTCCTCTGGAAAGGGAAGAGATTGCACTTTAGGGTTTTGAGGTTCTTTCCATCTTTAAGTGTATAACTGCAGGTGCCCCCAGCTCATAAGTCACTTGGCCTTCTGCACTGCTGAGCCTGCTTTGTCTAAAGACAAAGATACCTGCTTATTCTTCAGATACCTGCTTATTCTTCCTCTCCATGTTGACTTGTAGCTTCTTGGTCTTGGACATACTCTTGACTGTGGCAAGTCCTTGTCCTGCCTTTTCTTCTCCAGGCCATACAACATGCCCATTCCTTCAACCAATCCTTAAACAGTGTGGACGCAAGGATCTTCATCATGCTGGTCACTCTCCTTTGGATTCTCCCCAGTTGATCAATATTCTTCCTACAATATAGCACCCACAATATATCCTGAGGTAGGCCATCCATTTCGTTTGAATCTTGGCATCCCATAGCCTGTGCTCTCGGTGTTAGGCAGTGTCCGGTAACCCTCTTCCCATTCTAATTGGGCTCCTGCTTTATTTCTCTCCCCTCCTTTCTTTCTCACGCTGTTCCAGATGCCATTCGGATGTGTTGTAGTCTACATATGTCAAGAGTTTCATTCTGGGGAAAGCACACATCAGTCATTGGACCTGGGAAAATTACTAAAGAGGTCCCATATCTGTTAGATTTGTCATGGACAAGATGAGCTGACCTGAAACCTGCTCAGCATGGTGGAAATGCCAAGTTATGCTGAAAATAATTGGAAGCAATGAGCTATGACTATGGAGTGGGTAGAGGGATTGGCCTGACATTTCTCTCAATCATTCCCCTTTTCTTCTCCACCCTCCAGAAAGAGAAAGTCTTAATTAGGAAGAGGCATTAAGCTGGTACAGACTGCTGGTCTTCACCCAGATCTGCTAGATCAAGGCCAGAAAGAAAAAGTCAGATGGATTCCACAGGATCAGGAGCTGGAAGGGATCATGGAGACCATCTTATTCAACTTTCCCATTTTACAAAGAAAGAAACTGAGTATCAGAGATTCGTGGTGACTTGTATAAGGTGACACAGGTAGTGGTCTAGGATTCAAATACAGGTCCCCTGACTCCTTTGTCATGCTGCCTCCTCAGGCTTTAAGAAGAAGGGCATCTTCTTTCAGATGGACACGTATGGAGGGGACAGAACAGAGGAAGGGAAGGACAATGGGTGAGGACTCAGGAATCCAGGATCCTGATGCTGCCTTTGTCACTGACTAGATGTGTGACCTGGGCTTCAATGTCCTCTTTGGTAAGATAATGAATTAGATTTGATGATCCTTAAAGTCCCTCCCAGCTCTGACATCCCCTCTTCTAAGGGCCCTCCCAGCTCTGACATCCCCTGTTCTAAAGGCCTTCCCAACTCTGACATCCCCTGTTCTAAAGGCTCTCCCAGCTCTGACATCCCCTCTTCTAAAACCCTTTCCATGGTTTTGGCATGGGTAACTTGGCATTGGTTATACTTCAGATAATATCAGCAAAGTGCTTAGCACAGTGCCTGGCATATAGTAGGTGCTTAATAAATGTTCCCTTCCCCTTTTACCTAGGATTTCATACCTCCATGACTCTTCCTTACATGTGTTGCTTCTAACTCAGTGCAACCAAAGGATGTTAGAGCTGGGAAGACAAGCTCAGGATTGAGAAGAGTCTTGGGACTGTGAAATACCATAGAACAGAAACCAGGGAAGGGAACAGAGCTGGGGAGGTCCTTAGACATGGCATCTTAGAACTAGAAGGGATGACAGAACCGAGAATGCCCAAATCCTACCTCAGATACTTTCTGTGTAGCCCTGAGCCACATCTTCATCTACCTCAGTTTCCTCATCATTAAAATAGGGATAATAATAGCCTCTACCTTCCGTTACTGAGGCTTTGCCAACCTCAAAGCACCACCTATCATCTATCTATCCATCCATCCATCCATCTAACTAGCTATCATTATCTATCTATCTATCATTATCTATCTATCTATCTATCTATCTATCTATCTATCTATCTATCTATCTATCTATCTATCTATCTATCTATCTATCAGCTATTATTAATAATGTCAGAGTTGGGAGGATTCTTAGAACACAAAATATTACAGTTGGAAGTGACCATCGAAATGAGGGTGTCCAAGCTGGAAGAGACCTTATACCAGAGGAAGTCAGAGATGTACAGTGCCCTAGAGATTATCTAGCCCATCTAACAGATGAGTTAACTGAGACCCAGGGTGACACAGCATGGCTGAGCCCAGATCAGAACCCAACTCCCGGATTCTGTCTTAATAAGTGAATCTACGACAACCCAGTTTCTTTGGATGTTCCAGGATTTAAAGCAGCTTACTTGATTTGCCCTGTGGCTGAGCTAACAGACTGTGAAAATCACAACTGCTGTGTCCCCGAAGTCTCAATACGCAATATCGTCATCCTCTTGTCCATTTTTTAGGTCAGCATCATTCCCCTTACTCCTGAGAAACTCTGGCTTGTGAGTGAAAGGTTTGGGGGCTGGCTTCTTCAAGCTTTTCTATAGAGGTTTTACCAACTCGTAGCTAATTACTGGGCTAGAACTCGGTGCTAATGATAACAGCATTAAGTGTCTAATCTTGTTGGGCCCTGCTCTCCTGTTATTGTAGCTCTGGTTCATTGGCATGAGATGTTCCCCTGGCCAGAGCTTGCTATCTCCCAGATGTGCACAGATGTTAGCCATCACTCATAGGTGGTTCTTGGGGAGGGGGGCTGTGATGGAAAAGAGATTGTAAATAGCTTGGTGAAGAATCGTCCCCTGGAGATGCGCCATGATGGATTGGAAAGGAGACTGAGGTTATGGTCAGAGGGCTTACTTCTAATCCTATTTCCCCACCAGTCCTAATTACCAGCTACCCAAACAGTAAGTCAGTTCTCCTCTCTAGGCCCAGTTTCCTTCTTTATTATATAAAGGAGTTGGGCTAGGTGATTACTAGGGCTCCTTCCAGCCCCATATCCTTTTTTCCCAAAGGATAATGATGATGAAGAAGAAATCATTTCAGTTGTACCTGGCTCTTTGTGACCCCATTTGGGGTTTTCTTGGCAGAGATGCTGGAGTATTTTGCCACTTCCTCCTCCAGCTCATTTTACAGATGAGGAAACTGAGGCAAACAGGGCTAAGTGACTTGCTCCCTCAGGGCTTAGGGCAGTCCCCAGAACATAGTAGGCACTTCATAAATTTTAGTGGATTGATTTATTGGCCTTGAATCAGTGGCTGTCAGGCCAATAGACAGTCCAGGCCTCCCCATTAACTTTTCTCACCCTCTTACTTCACCTTTCATCCCTGTGCCACTATACAGTAAGGAAATGCTCATAAGGTTCGGGGCTTCCAGTCTTCAGAGATTCTAGTTTCTGCTCAAAGTGGATAGCCAGTGCTTGGGCATCCCCCCTCTTTTACTCAGAGATATCAGCCTCCAATTTGGTCTGACCACCCTCAAGGAGCTCACAGTCTAATGGGGGAGATGACATTTAAACAATTATATACAAATAAGATATGTATAGGATAGATTGGAGATGCTTAGCAGAGAGAGGGCACTGGGATGAACAGGGATTGGAAAAAGGCTTCCTGTAGAAGGTGGGGCTTTAGAGGAATCGAGGGAAGCCAGGAAGCAGAGACAGGACCTTAGTCTTTCCTCTGCCCCTGGCTCGAAGGGCAGACTTGAGCAGGTCATTCCTAAGGTCAACAACCAACATGTGACAAGCAATTACTCAGACCAGTGTTTTGGTTTTTTAAATCAATGATGCTACTCCTTCCAATGCGTTGTGATGGCTGGCTGTTTTTCTCTTTTCATTTGTAGTCAGCTCCTCTTTAGGCTTCATTTTCCTTCCCTATAAAATGAGAGGGTGGGTTCTATATGGGGACTCTAAGGCCTCCTTCATTTTGGAAATGCTGTTTTATGTTCTTCCAGTTCTAAAATTCTGTGTTTGTGTATAAGTGCGCTCTCTCTCTCTCTCTCTCTCTCTCTCTCTCTCCATTTCTCTTCATATTTCTCTCTCTCTCTGTCTCTCTCGGTCTCTCCATCTCTCTTCATATTTTTCTCTCTCTGTGTGTGTTTCTCTTTCTCTGTCTTTCCATCTCTCTTCATCTCTCTTTCTCTCTGTGTCTCTTTCTCTGTCTCTCCATCTCTTTTCATCTCTCTGTGTCTCTGTCTCTGTCTCTCTGTGTCTCTGTCTCCCTATCTCTGTCTGTCTTTGTCTCTCTGTCTCTCTCCTGTCCCCTCTCTCTACCCTTCTCCTTCCCTCCCCCCCATCTTTGATATTCTCTGTCCTAAGGGCCATTTATACTCTATAATTCCACATTCTATTATCAAGGTACCTTCCAGTTTTAACATTGTGTTCTGTTTTCTGAAGCCTCTTTGGTTCTCTCCTCTGATTCAGACTGAGTGAGTCAGGGCAGGACCCCTAGCCCTTCCCTGCATTAGTCAATTCTCTCAGCCTAAGTTGCAGACATTAACAGAGGAGGCTTCTTCACCATTCATACCAAAGAACCACAGGCTTAGTGCTTATCTCTATCTCTCTGCACTCCAGTATTTTGTGCCAGGGGCCTTTCTGTGTCATTTATGTTCTAGGGTTCCACCCATTCTGACATTTTGAATTTAAAGGATTCTTCCACCTCTAATGTTGTCTGTTCTGTGGTTCCTTCCTACTCTAAAAAGCTTAATTTTATTGACTAAGGTCCCTTCCAACACTGAAATTCCATGTTCTAAGTTCCCTTTCAGGCCCAACATACTATATTCTGATTTTCTTTTCTTTTTCTTTTTTCTTTCTTTTTTTTATTGCAGGGAAATGAGGGTTAAGTGACTTGCCCTGGGTCACACAGCTAGTAAGTGCCAAGTATCTGAGGCCGGATTTGAACTCAGGTCCTACTGAATCTAGGGCCAGTGCTTTATCCACTGCATCACGTAGCTGCCCCATATATTATGCTTTTCTAAGGGCCCTATGAATGCCAACATTCTATCCTCAAAGATCTTTCCAACTCCAGATTTTTGTGTCCTAATATTCCCTGTCATTTGTTTTTGGGTCCCTTCCAGCTCTTATATTCTGTCCAAGGCCTTTCCTATATTTGATATTCTAAGCTCTAAGGTCCTTCCCAGTTCTGATATTCTCTGGGTGGGGGAGGGGGTTCCTCTTTTTACAATTTTTTTAAAAAGCATTTATTCACAAGTGAATAAACACCACCAAACACAAATGTTTCCATATTTAAAAGGAGAACAGAAAAAGAGAATTGAATATGAAACCATGAGACTCATTATATATTGCTTGTTTTTTTTTAATGTATATGCTCAATTCAGCAATTAGTTCCAAAACTGTCTTACCCAACCACGTTGCCTTCTGAATCTCCTAATCACTTCTGTGCATTTAAAAAATGCTTCGCTGACACTTTTCTTTCTTCCTTTTTCTGGCATCACCATTACAAACTGCCCCTCTTTCCCCACCCCAACCCATTCTTCCTCCTTCACTTCCCTGAAAAAAAAAAGTTAGCATAGCCAAGGAAGGCAAATTCATACATTGACCTTGTCCAAAAATGTATGTCTCACCCTGCACCCCTCTAAATGGGAAAATGCTTCTTCATCAGATCTCAAGAGTTGATTGGTCATGACACCATCTCTATAAGGGGAGGTTTGACTGAGGAAATCAAGCACCACCTAAAGTGGTCACCAATAAGGTGTCCTGATACTTTAATGAGGTGAGAATCAGCCAACCGATCAAATACTTTCTATCAAGTTGTAAGTGTGCTTGGCTGACTTGGAGTGGTATTAACAGAGTGTTCCAGTTATCTCAGAAAACTGAATTATACCCTGTGGGTCACATATAAGATAGAAGACCAGTTCAGAACTCAAATGATTGGAGCATCTGGCTGAGATCCAGATTCCAGTAAGTTATGAAATAAGAGAACGCATACCAATACTCTCTCACCAAGGAGTGACTTTGGTGAGCTGAGGTCTGGGGCCAGGGAGAGGGAGAAGGAGAAGGATGGATCACTTTGGCTTTTGTTTCCTCCCCCTTTCACCCTCTGCTTTTGCTGGAGGAGGACCTTTCAAATTTCAGAGGTCTGAAGGATTCATCTTCCCAGGGATATCTTTACAGCATCCCTAGAGTAACTAGTGGTCAGGGACAGACTGGACACAGATTTACAGCTCTAGAAAGAGCTCAACAATGAAGCTACATATACCACACACAAGAAGAATGTCTTGAGTATGTCACAAATGGGAGAACAGGACTTTGAGCAGCTGAGAGCCATGAGTTACCTCTTTCCTCTAACTTTGTATGTACTTGTGTGTGTGTACTATACACACTCTGAGGGGAATATCAACTATATCACTTTCATAAATATCCTTTTCTAAAAGCTACTTAAATCTAGCTGACTAAATGACACTCAGCTGCTAATAATGATGGCAAATACATTGGTGGGGGCTCATGAGCTAAAGCACTAGAAAAGATGCCCTCTCAAAGGTAACTTGAGATCCCTAAGTGGACATGATAGACATGCTTGGTGAAAGGGAAGGGAATAAGAATATATATAGCACCCACTATGTGCCAGCTATCATACTAAACACTTTTTATAAATATTATCTAATTTTAACCTCACAACAACCCTTTGAGGTAGGTATTATTATTATCCCCATTTTACACTGAGATGAATGGAGGTTAGGTGACTTGCCCAGGGTCACACAGCTAATAAATGTGTGAGGCTGGATTTGAACTCAGGTTTTCCTGACTCCAGACCCAGTGTTCTATGCCACCAGATGCCTAAGACCTGTTTGGAGGACCTAACTTGTCAATATATTTGAGTGTTGGGAAAATAATCTTAGAATATTTACAATACTGTAGTTATTATATAATTTTCTCTTGGTTCTACTCATTTCACTATGCATCTATTCTTACAAATCTTACCAGGTGTCTCTGAATCCTTCATTTTCATTATTCATTTTGGTATAATAATTACAATGTTCATATACTCTAATTTGTTCAGCCATTCCCCAGTTGACACACATCTCTTAGTTTCCTTGCTATTACAAAAAATATTATTATAAATATTTTTTAAACATAGGACTTTTTATTGTTTTATCTCTTTTGAGAAGAAAGGTAGTATGTGGTTAGTATAGGGTGGGTCTGAAAGTCTGTGCAGTTTAGTGACTTTTTATGTATAGTTCCAAATTGTTTTTCAGAATGTTTTAGCCATATCATAGCTCCACCAACAGAGCACTTTTTTGCCTGCCCTCTAATAGCCATTTCAACAATTGTCATTTTCCTTCTTGTCATCTGTGTCAACCTGATATTTGTAAGATGGAACCTGGAAGTGATTTTGATTTACACTTCCCTTATGAGTGTAGTTTGGAATATTAGTTTCATATGGTTGTTGATAGCTTGCTTTTCATCTTTTGAGAATTATGTTCTTCTAAAAATGGTTATAGCCTTTGACCTTTATCTATTGTCTTAGATATCAGATCTTTATCAGAAATTTGCCTCAAAGATTTTTCCTAGTTAATCATTTCACTTCTAATTTTAGCTGCATTTATTTTATTTGTGCAAAGTATTTTCAGTTTTACGTAATCAAATTTTTTTCCATTTTATCTGTTATGATACTATTTTTCCCTCATTTGGTTCAGAACTCTTCCCCTATCCAGCAATGCAAAAGGTATCAACTCCATTATTCTTCTACTTTGTTTATGCTGTGACCCTTTATATCTAGCCATAGATTCATTTGGATTTTATTGAGGCATGTGGTATGAGATATTGGTCTAAACCTAATTTCTAATGCTTTTCACTTTTTCCAGCAGCTTTTTGTCAACTAGAGTCCTAATTCTAGTAGTTGGGATCTTTGGACTTATCAAACATTATGATATTGTGTTCTTTAATTCCTAGACTTAGCATAACTAATCTGACCCCTTTTGATGATTACTGCTTTATGGTATAGTTTGAGATTTGGTACTTCAAGATCCCTCTTCTTCCTTTCCATTCTCTTCCATTGTTTCCCTTGAAATTCTATATCTTTAATTCCTCCATGTGATACATTTTGTCATTATTTTTTTCTTTAAGAAGTAACCCATTGGTAGATTTATTGTTATGGTGCCAAATAATGAAATTACTTTAGATAGTATTGTCATTTTTATTATTGGTTCACTCAACCATGAGCATTTAATATGTATCCAATAATTTATGTTTGCCTTTATTTCTGTAGAGAATGTTTTATATTTGTATTCATATATTTCCTGTTCATGTGTATTGATGAGTAGACCACCTAATATTTTATACACAGCATAGTTATTTAGAATGGAATTTCTCTATATTTTCCTCATGAGTTTTATTGGTAATATACCCCAAAAAGGGTAATGATTTGTGTGGGTTTATTTTGTAACTATTAACTTTGATGAAGTTATGGTTTCAATTAATTTTTAGTTTTATTTCTAGGGTACTCAATGTGTCCCAAATCATTTCCAAAAAGTGATCGTTTTATTTCTTCTTTGTCTACATGTATTCCCTCAATTTCTCTTTCTTGTCTTATTGCTATAACTAGCATTTCTATAACTATACCAAATAATGGAGGTACTAATGGACATAGATGATTTTCACTCCCTATCTCTTTGGAAAGGTCTCCAATGTTTTTCTGTTACAAATGATGTTAGTTCTTGGTTTAATTATATACTATTCATTATATTAGGGAAAGATTTAGTTATTCCAATGCTTTTATGTTTTTAACAGAAATCAGTTATATTTTCTCAAAAGCTTTTTCTGTATGTGATTTTTATTTCTTCTGTTGTTAATATGGCCTCATATTTATACTTTTCCTATTGTTGAACCAAAGCTGCTTTCTTAGTATAAATTCATACTGATATAATCTTTTATATATGCTGCTGTGGTTTCTTTGCTAATATTTTATTCAGTGTTGTTGTGGTTATTTGGGGTTCTTGTGACTTGTCGGTGTGTTGCTTTCTTTCTCTTTGATTTTCTCTGGCTTAGCTATCAAGATCAGGAATTTAGTTGAATGCATCCTTTGTCTATTTGTGTAAACAATGTATGTAATATTGGAATTAGTTGTTTTTTGGATGTTTATTAGAATTCACTTGTAAATCCATCTGTTCCTGGGTTTTCCCCCTGTGGGGATATCATTTATGACTTGTTTTATTTCTTTTTTGAAGATCGTGTTGTTTAAATTCTCTCTTTCTTGTTCTCTCAATATGGGTACTTTGTATTTTTATAAATATTCAGTCATTTTGTTAAAGTTATTGATGTTGTTAGCATATAATTGGGCAAAATAGTTTCTAGTAATTCCTTTATTTCCTCTTTATTTGTTGTAAATCCTCCTTTTTAGGTTTTGATATTGGTCATTTGGTTTTCCTTCCTTTTTTTTTTTTAAAAAAAAGCAGATTAGCTAATGGTTTATTTTTTGAAAGTTTTTTAAAAAGCAGCTCCTAGTTTTATTACTTCAATATTTTTTTGTTTCAAAGTCATCAGTTTCTGATTTTCAAGGTTTCTATTTTCATGGTTACCTGGGGTTTTATGGCTTTTCTGGTTTTTATTTTTTAGTTGCCTGCCCAATTCATTGATTTCTTTTGTGATCGAAGCATTTAGCAATATAAATTTTCCCCTGAGAATTTGGATGGATCCAAATCTTTTCGTATATTATTTCATTATTGCCATTTTCTTTGATTATCTATTATTTCTATGATTTTTTTACATATCAGTTCTTTAGGATTAAGTAATTTGGTCTTCATGTAAGTTTGAATAATTTCTTCTAAGGCCCTTTATTAATTACATTTTACTGTGTTCTGGCCAACAAAGGTGAGTTTAATATTTCTGCTTTTCTGCATTTGTTAATGAGGTTTTTAATGACCTAGTACCTGGCCAATTTTTTAAGGTGCCATACCAGCTGAGAAATATGAATGTTATGTTTGATTTCCATTCAGCAGTTGCCAGCTATCTATCATAGCTAACTTTTCTAAAGTTCTATCAAGGCTTTATATCATCTCTCTTATTTATCTTTATTGTTAGATTTGTCTGTCTGAGAGAAATGGAAATCCCCAAGTATTATAGATTTGGTGTCTATTCTTCCCTGTCATTTGATTAATCCATTTAAATAATTAGATGCTATGCCTTTACCTATTTTCAGGGATTTGCTGGAACCATTTTGAACTAGCTTGAGAGAGATGACTGTTAATTTTCAGCATGGGCTTTTACAACCCAGAAATCAATAAATGCTATAAATCTGGATTTGATTTATTATTTTGTTGATTTCTAGACTTTGAAAAGTGATAGAGAAAATGCTAATAATGTAGATTAAATTTTAAAGTGTGTCATGTATACTTTCCCCCCCCAAAGAGCTGGTTGTTAAATACCAGAACATGCTTACCTAATTAAAGCAGCAATATTTCTGTTGTCTATGGTCCTTTTTATCATAATGTAATTTTTCTGTTTATCTCTTAACCATGTCTATTTTTACTGTTCAATTATTTGAGATCATGTTTGTTAGCCATTTTTATTTCTTAGTTCATTTGAAGCATAATAAATTTTGTTCCAGCCCTTCATCTTAGCTCTGTGTGAATCTTTTTGTTTCAAGTGTGTTTCTTGTAAACACCATCTTGTTAGATTCTTATTTATAATCCATTTTGCCATCATCTTCCTTTTTAAAAAAAATTCATCTCATTCACATTCATGGTTATGATTGTTAATTGTCTATTTACTTCCATCATTTCCTTTTATACATTTCCTTCTTGAAAAAAAAAAGAGTATAGTAAAAGAGAAGGAATGTGATCAGCACCAGCAATCTACAGTTGAAAAGGTCTGTTTCTGCTTCACTGCACTTCTTCCTTCCCTCACCAAGACCTTGATCACAGCTTCTTGCACTTTCTGTCTTTCCTTTTAATCTCCCTTTACTATCCTTCCTCTGAAAATAAAGTTTGTTTTGCTTATGACTATTCCCTAACCAATACTACCCTTCCTTTTAAGCCTCTGTCTCCTTGCCTTTTTCCCTATTGAATTTAACAAATTACTACATCAAATTTGGGGTGCATGAGCTAGAACAAACAGACCTTCTTTATCTGCTTCAGATATGAGTGAGGTTCACATTCCTTCTTCCATGTTTGTATATTCATTTTTTCAATAACCCAAATGAGGAGGTATGAAAAGTTCTATTCTCTCATGCTTTCCCTAATGTATTCCTTTTTTCCTTCTTTTTTCTTCCTTTCTTAAAACTATCAGAACAAAACAAAATCACACCCAGTATCATTGTTTGCCTCACTTGATCCCTTCTCTGGTCCTTGAAGACACTGTACTTCTGAAAGGACACTAGTCTTTTCTGTTATTATTAAAATGCATGTTCATCATGATTTCACCCCCAAATATATTGCTAGGTTTCTCTTGCCTCATACTTTTACAATTCAAAATATCTATTCAGTTCTTGTCTTTTCATCAAAAATGTTTGAGATTCTTTTATTCTATTAAAGATATACTTTTTCCACTAGGATTATACTCAGTATTGTAGAGTAAGTTATTCAGGCTTGTAAACTTTATAATTTGTCTTTTAGAATATCATATTCCAAGATTCCCTTTACATTAAAGTAGCCACTCCCAAGTCTTGTGTGATCCTGACTTGCAATATTTTTCTTTGACCTGGAAACTCTAAATTTTGGCTATGACATTTCTGAGGAGTTTTCATTTTGAGGTTTCTTTCAAGAAATAATCTATGGAATCTTTCTATATAAACTTTTCCCTTTTGTTTTAGTAAATCCACACAGTTTCTTTTTATGATTTCTTGAAAGATAATATCCAGACTTTTTCTTTTGTCATGATTTTTAGGAAATCTGATGATTGCTAAACTATCTTTCCTTAACTCTCTTGCCAGGCCAAGTTTTTTCCCCCTTTATCATGGATGTTTAATGTTTTCTTCTTTTTAAAAAATCTTTCTATTTTGTTCTAAAATTTCATGTCTTGTAGAACTATTGAGTCCTCTTAAGTCTAGTCTAATTTTCAGGGCATCCAATACTTCAGCAAGGTTTTCCACTTTCTGTTCTAAGCTATTCATTCTCATTCCAAACCTTTCCTCCAGAGCTCCTCTTTCATTTAAAATTCCACTTTCTATCACTTGCTTCATTTCTTCCAGATGTTCTTATAATCCTTGTGGTCACACAATTTTTTCCCTCTGGGTCTCTGGTAACAGTTGCTGTGGAGTCACTCCCTTCTGGGTTTATAACTTAAGTGTCTCTGGACCTGTGATATTCCTTTATAATGTTTGGTATATTCTTCAGTTTAGGCATATCTCTAACCTTGGTTCTTGATTGGGATTTGGGGGCCAGGCTCTTCCACTCCCTGAACTTTTAGATAGGGTGGTCAAACCCTGTTACTTACTTATTTCAATTTCCTGGGCTTTGACACTGGAGTCTATCTCTCTTGATTCACCCATGTTTAGAGTGCTAGCAGGCTTCAATGTCTCTGGTCAGAGCTCTGTCCTTGGTTGTTCTGGTAAGGACACTAGTCAGGGATCTGCTTGGGGTTTCCATCATCCTTGGATGCTCCCCAAAATGGGCATTTCTCAGTGTTTCTAACCCTCTCCCTCTCCTTCACCTTCTCCCAGTCTCCTCAATATGCATGCTACTATGGGCTTTTAGTCAATCCACCTGAGCTCAAACTGATTTTCTTGGCAGGATGCTTTGTCTAGTGCACATAGCTTCTGGCTGATTTTTTGTGATGTACTGAGCTGGAAGAAGGCCTTCTATATGCTTCTTGTTGGATTTCTTGGTCATTGTTCGATCTAATGATTTGTTAAGATCATTTCTGAATTATATGTGGAAAAGTTAAGTTCCTCTATAACATTTCATATGGATATTTGAAACAAAAGTCTTAAATTCTGCATTCTAGGGTCCCTTTCGGTACTATCATTTAGTGTTCTTAGGGTCTTCAACTCTGACATCCTTTGTTCTAAGGCCCTCCTAACTCTGACATTTTCCCTGTTCTAAGCTCCCTCCCAGGTCTGACATCCCCTGTTCTAAGACTCTTCCCAACTCTGACATTTGCTGTTCTGTCTGTCACAGCCCTGATGCTCTTTGAGTTCTTAATGCTTTAAAATGTCATTATTAGATAAACCCTTGTGAACTGCACAACTGTTTAAAGGATCAGGGGTGAGAAATTGATGTCAGAGGGCTGGTCCCAAACAGGAGCAGGTCTAGCATAGGAGAGCCACAGTGATGGCCCAGATGGACAGGAAAATCTCTCAAATTCAGACTACTTTGGATCTGCTGGTTAATAGCTTTAGAATGTCTGTCTCCTGTACCCCGGGAGGAACTGGGCTGTCAGTCAAGAGTCTTTTGATGTTCCTGTCTGGAGTGATTCCTGAAAGACAATGGGCCATGATGCAGGGGATAAAAGAAAGGACCAGCCTGTGTGAGGGTTTTGCCTGTGAGCCTGCAAAGATTGGCATTGTGGATGCTTCCCCCACCCTGAAGATCAGAGAAAAAGGAAAAAGGAAGCCCAGTTAGGACTATAAAATCATTCCAAGAGATGGGAAGTGGGTCCTGTTTGTCCATAAATGTAAGAAGAATAGGACATGATTGGAGAACAATAATAGCAGGTGTGTGCACAGCATTGTCCAGAAAACATTTCTGGGATCCAAAGCCTGGCCCCATTGAATAACTGACATTTGATGAGAAGTATTTTCCAATCCATCCTCTCTCAGGAACCTCATAGTAGTCCTGGGGATAATGACTGCAGGTATGATTAATACCATTTTGCAAAGGGGGAAACTGAAACCCAGGCAAATGAAAGGACTTGTCATTGGTCACGCAACTAAGTATCAGAGGTACTGACTCCTCAGCCCAGGATGTTAGCCAATGCTCTCCATATTACCCTCACTCTATGCACAGTGCCTGACATATAGTTTGAGCTCAATATATGTTTACTGATTGACTGATCAATTAGATCCAAGTCTTCCTAGAGATCTCTTCCTTCAGCAGAGTGCTAGGTGGGGCGGGCCTTGCTTTGTGTGAGCTGAAGCTGATAGATCCCTGGACATTGATGGAATGTGTGCTGGTGAAGGAGAGAGGGTGTTATTATTCTACCTCCTGTTATTCATCTGAGACTATTTCTTTTCTTCTATGGATAGAACTAAGTCTGGGCCCTGGGCAAGCAACCTGAAATTTTTTTTGAGCTGGGAATTAGGTCTATTATTGTCATTCCTGAAATAGCCTATAGGTCACACTGTGAAATCCAACCATACTGTCCTTTACTTTGTCCCTCATGCACAGTGGAGGACTGTCCTTCATGGAGTAGGTAGGTGGTGTGATGAATAGAGTGCTAGGCTTGGAGTCAGGAAGAACTGAGTTCAAAGATGGCTTCAGACATTTACTAGCTACATGACCCTAGGCAAGTCATTTAACCCTGTTTGCCTCAGTTTTCTCATCTGCAAAATGACTTGGAGAAGGAAATGATAAACCACTCCAGTATCTCTGCCAAAAATCCCAAATGGGGTCATAGAGAGTTGGACACAACTGAAATACCTGAAAAATAACATACACAGTAGTCCATTTCCCATCTCCATGCTTTTGCATTGACCAACCCCCATGCAGTCCCTCCTTGCCTCCACTTCATGGAATCCTTCTCTTCCTCCAGGGTGCAGTTCAGCACCACCTTCTACATAACACTTTCTTGATCTCTATGCCTCCTGACCCCATCCTTCCCTAACTACCTTGTAATTATCCTGCATAGACCTCCATCTATACATGTGGCCTCCCCCAGTAGAAGGTAAGGTCCTTGAGGACAGGGACTGTTTCATTCTTTACATTTGTATTCCCACCACAGAGACACAAAGAAAGGCAAAAATTAAATTCATGCCCTTAAGAAACATTCTAGGGCAGCTAGGTGGCGCAGTGGATAGAGCACCGACCCTGGAGTCAGGAGTACCTGAGTTCAAATTCGGCCTCAGACACTTAACACTTACTAGCTGTGTGATCCTCACTTAACCCCAATTGCCTCACGAAAAAAAGAAACATTCTAATAGGGGGGACATGTCAAGAATTTTTGTTGTAGGTCAGTCGCTTCAGTCATGTCTGACTCTCCATGACCCCATTTGGAGTTTTCTTGGCAGAGATACTGGAGTGATTTAATTTCCTTCTCTGGCTCATTTGACAGATGAGAAAACTGAGGCAACAGAATGAAGTAACTTGCCCAGGGTCACACAGCTAGTAAGTGTCTGAGGCTAGATTTGAACTAAGGTCTTCCCAACTCCAGGCCTGGCACTCTATCCACTGTGCCACCAAGAATAAATGGAAGTTATCTGAAAGTTATCAGGAAGTAGAAGTACCTGGGGGGTCCAAGGAAGGCCTCCTACAGAAGTTAGGGTTGGAGCCAAGTCTTGAAGGGAGCCAGGGAAGTTAAGAGGTAGAGATGAGGAGGGAGACCATTCTAGGCATGGGGGAACAGCCATTGATAAGGTAACAGAATGTGGTGTTTGAGGAATGCTGGGTAGGACAGTGTTGCTCAATGAAAGAGTGTGGGGAGGGGAGTCCAGTGTAAGGAGGTTATCAGATCGATAGTTTCTGCCCTTAAGGAGCTTATCTTCTATCAGGGAGAAAACATGTATGATTTGGAAGGGGCAGAAAGAGGCACCAATATCTATGGCAAGGATTCTTCACCTTGTTTGTGTCATGGACCCCTTTTTGGCAATCTAGTGAAGCCCAAAGACCCCTTCTCTGAATTGTGTTTTTAAATGCAAAGAACACAATATGTAGCATTGGAAAGGAAACCAATTATTTTGAAATAGTTATTTATATATATATATACACAAGTATATTTATCTTAAAGTATTTTATTATTTGCCAGTTACATGTAAAAAAGTTGTCAACATTTGTTTTCATAAGATTTTAGTTCCAAATTGTTCTCTCTTCCTCCCTTCCCTCCCCCCTCCCCAAGACAGAAAGCAGTCTGATAGAGGTTATATACGTACAATCACATTAAACATATTTCTGCATCAGTCATGTTGTGGAAGAAGAATCAGAACACAAGGGAAAAAACTCAAAAAAGGGGGGAAACAGCCCCAAAGTAGAAACAGTCTGGTTCAATGCACATTCAGATTTCACAGTTCTTTTTTCTGGATGTGGAGAGCATTTTCCATCATGAGTTCTTTGGGATTGTCTTGGATCATTGCACTGCTGAGCAGAGCCAAGTCTGTCACAGTTGATCATCACACAATGTTGCTGTTACTGTGTACAATGTTCTCCTGGTTCTGCTCACTTCACTCAGCATCAGTCCACTTAAGTCTTTCCAGGTTTTTCTGAAATCTGCCTGCTTATCATAAAATATATATTTTTAAAAACAAGTTCAAAGACCCCAGGTTACGATTCCCTGATTTGAGAGGATCTAGAATAGATTTATGTAGTGTCATGGTATTTGAGTTGAGTCTTGAAAAAGAGAAATAATTCTTTTATTTTTTTTAGGGCAATGAGAGTTAAGTGACTTGCCCAGAGTCACGTACAGCTAGTAAGTGTCAAGTGTCTGAGGCCACATTTGAATTCAGGTCCTCCTGAATCCAAGGCTGGTACTTTATCCACTGCTCCACCTAGCTGTCCCTGTGGGTTAGTTATTCTTATAGAGGCAGAAGTGAAGAGGAAGTGCATTGTAGGCATTGAGGACTGCCTGGGCAAAGACATAGGGCCTGGAAATAGACTGCCATGTATGAGGAAGGGTAAGAACACTGGTTTGATTTGACCATAGGGAGCATGAAGGTGAGTAATATATAATAAGGTTGGAAAGGTAGGGTGGGGCCAAGTCATGAAGGGTTTTTCATGCTAAACAGAACAGTTTATATATTTGATTCTAGAGATAATAGTAAGCCACCTGGGGTTTATTGAGAAGGGGAATGATATGGTCAGACTTGTACTTTAGGAAAAAACCTGACAGGAATTCCCAAAATGATATACTTGACAAATGTTCATCTAGCCTGTGCTTGAACACCAATGTAGGACCTGATTCATGCTGATCCCAAGTCTAAAGCTTCTTTCCATTCTATCCACTGCTGCCCACCTGCAGAGATCAAACCACCCTCCAAAATGCCACTCCTACCCTCTTACTTCTGTGTCTTGGGCTTCTTAGCTGGATGGAGGAGGTGGCATCAAGACAAAAATGAAGATTCAGAGATTTTGATCTCAAAGGGTCCTAAGAGTCCATATAGTTCAACGCTACTGTTAAACTGAGGCCCAGGAAAGTTAAATGATTTGCCTAAGGCAACACAGACAGAAAGTAGTAGAGTGAACTCGTCTTCCCTTTTCCTTTGACTCCAAAACCAATGCTCTTCCCACTGTCCTATCTAGTCTAGATTTAGAGGTGGAAAAAAATCTTAGGATTCATTTCATCCAATCTCCTCATTTTTCCAATGAGAAAACTGAGGCCCAGGGAGGGTCAGAGAATTGCCCAAAGATACTTCAAATCACTGAAAATTGTGGTGTTAGAGTCAAAGTCAGGTCCACTTACTCCATCCCAATCCATCTCTTTGGACACTCCCAATACCATTGCCAGGATTGTTCTTGGCACAGTTTTTCTTTTCCCACTAAGCTTCATCTTTAGCTGGGTCTGTTTTTTCTCCCCCCAGCAAAATACGTCGGCTGCTACTTGGACAACCCCAGCAGACGGGCCCTTCGAGGATTATCCTTCTTTGACTACAAGAAGATGACAGTCTTCCGCTGCCAGGACAGCTGTGCTGAGCGGTAGGGTGGGATGCAAGCCCAGCTACCCCTAATGATGCCCCTCCATCCCCCAGCCCACCTCCCCCCACTTGGTGCTCTTTGCCTTTCTGTCTGTGGGGGGCTTGGAGTGTGCAGGTGTAAGGGCACAGGAGGTGTGGATGTGGGGTTTAAAGGAAATGCATGGGTGCGTGCAAGTTAATCAGGGGCTCCAGGGGGCTTGCTGCTCCTCCCCACCATCCAGTAGCAAATACTGTCAAAACAGGTGATCTCCTGGCAACCCCAGACAGATGAAAGTGAGTCAGCCCATGAAACTTACAAATATGATACCAAATTTATGAAAATGAGAGCTTATGACATAATTAACCAGTTCTTGGCCTTGTGCCAAGGTGCATTAAAATATGGGCAATTCCCTTTGGAGACTAGATCTGTCAGGCCTGCAGGGTCTCTGGCATCAGATCCACTGCTGAACCCACCAGTGAAAGTGCTGCTCATTGGAATACAAGTCCATGAAGGGAGCAGTGGCCCAAGAGTGAGGACTTCTAGCCCTGCATGGGTTGGTTATTTTCAAGCCTCTACCCCTCTAGTTGGACTCATTTGAAATAGCATGGCACAGCGGACAGAGAGTCTTAGATTTGGAAAGCTGGGTTGGAATCCTGGCTTTGATATTTATCAGCTGTGTGACTCTGAGCACGTCATTTCAATTCTCTCAGACTCAGTTTTCTTATTTATAAAATGGGGGTGATAATGATAATAGTGTTCACCTCACAGGGTTGTCGTGAAGATCAAATGAGATATTATACACAAAGTGTTTTGCAATCCTTAAAATGCTGTAGAAATGTAGCTGTCATCATCACCAGCATCATTTATTACATTTACAGGGTGAGGGAGAGAACTTTCTTCCCCAGTCTTTACCTCTTCTCAATCTTTCTTTGGATCTTTGGTGGGGTGACAGGGTCAGAGGATCCTAGATTTAGAGTTGGAAGGGAACTAAGAGGCCATCAAATCCAAGCCCTTCATTTTAAAGATAAGGAAACTGAGGCACAAATGGTTAAGTGGCTTGCTCAAAATCACATAGTTAATAAGCATCTCAAGTGTGATTCCATCCCAACTCTTGCTGATTCCAAGTTCAATATTCTATCCACTAAATCACCTTACCTCTTTGGGGTCAGAGGTGTTATCCATTGACCCCATTCCCAATCCATGCATGGGGAATATCACGACTTAAAATTGGCTGAGATGTTGAAGGGGAAAAAATTGGGGGTTTGCGGGGAGAGGAGGAAGACTATTTGGCAAGACAGATGGATAATAATAACAGCTAATACTTCTATCAGGTGTTAAAGGTTTTCAAAGCACTTTGCATGCATTATCTCATTTGACCTCAGTTTCTTCATCTGTAAAATAAAGACCTAGACCTAATCTATAAAGTCACTTCTAGCTCCAAAGCTCTAATCCTCACAACAACATCAGAAATACACACTGTTAGTCCCATTTCACAGATGAGGCTTAGAAGGGCTAAGTGAATTGACCATTGTCAAATAGCCATCCTGTTCCCCAGGCAGGCCTTCAACCAAGTCCAGCCCACTGGCCATTACACCTAAGGCCCAACCAAAATCCCAACTTCCACAGGAAGCCTTCCCCCACCTCAATTCATTTTGATGTCTTTCCTGGGTTAATTATTCTGTTTACCCTGGAGGTAGCTTGCTTTGAATATGTTGTTTGTATGCTATCTCCTCCAATAACCTCCAGAGCTCCTTGAGGGAAGGGACTGTCTTTTACCTTTTTTTTGTATCCCCAGCATTTAGCAGAGTGCCTGGCACATAGTAGATGCTTAAAAACTATTTCTTGATTGAACACAGCCTGCAGTTTAAGCAGAAAGCAAATGGAAGGAGTTTTTCTTCATTTTTTTATTACTTATCTAAAGCACTTCAAAGGTCAGTCTTGTGACCTGTTTATTAGCCTCAATTTCTTTCTTCAGGACTAAGAATTTAAAGCCATATATAAAAGCAATTTACAGAGGGCATATTTAATGCTAGAGCAGGAATTTCCAGAACTGGGGCCTCCCAGTTGGATGAAATGAATTAATAAATAAATATGGAAGGATTAGAAAAAGCTTCCCCATTAAAATGAATATATGTTTGTTAGGGTGTGTGGTCTTGTGCATTTGAGTGTATTTGGGGATGTGAGTGTGAGAGTACCAGTATGTTTTTAGGTGCAGAAGGGCTGTTATGTATGGGAAAATATGAATGTATGCATTTAGGATTATATGTAAATGTAGTTAGGGGAGCATATGAGCAAGGGTGCATGTAGAAGAGGGCATGTAGATGTGAGGACACAGTGTGTGTGAATCTGTGCTTATATGTATGGGCAAGAAAATGTTTGAGGGCTGTGTGATTCTGCCCAAGTGAGTGCATGTATGAAAGGAAAAAGAAGGGAAATAAGCATTTATTAAGTACCTACTATGTGCCAGGCATTGTGCTAAGGGCTTTACAAGTATGAATTCATTTGATTCTTACAACAGCCCTGTGAGGTAGATAAAAGGGAAGGAATTGTTAGTGTACCAGGAATGAGAGTTGTAGGGGCACTTGAGCATGGGTGGAGACATGTGAGTATCTCTGTGTGGGGGTGTTTAAGGATTTCTCTGAAGGCCTTGTTTTCTTTACAATGAGAGGCAAACACATGGCTAGACACAGCATTCTCATCCAAAATGAAAATGATATTCATGATTAAAAATAGTTCATTGAGGGGAAAGAATTGTCTTTCAAGACAGCAGCCCTGGACATAGTGGGTCAAACCAAGAATTCTAGATTCGGGCTCTCTAAAGGAGAAACTCGAGGGTGCCCTGGCTGCTCCTTGGATCAAAGGATAAAAGCAGGAGGGATCTTGGAGACCAGCTGGTCCAACAGCCTTCTATGCAGGAGAAAAAAAGGAATCATCTCAAACTGGTCACTTTGGCCAAGTCCTTTCTGGGCTCTGCTCTGGTTGGAGGGAGAGGGTCACTAGAGCTGAAACTTGGCAGACCTGTATTCTCCTCCTAGCTCTCACTCACTTTAGGCAAACCAGTTTCCTTCCCTTGGCCCGCCTTTCCCCATGTGTAAACTGAGAAGGCTGTAGTGAGTGTTCACTTCTCTCTCTCTCTCTCTCTCTCTCTCTCTCTCTCTCTCTCTCTCTCTCTCTCTCTCTCTCTATCTATCTATCTATCTATCTATCTATCTCTCTTTCTCTGACATTCTAGGTTACAGGGGAATAGACTGAGGGCTGTAAGGGGCTATAGAGGCTCTTTGTTTAACCCCCTGAGTTCACAAATGAAGAAACTGAAATCAAGTGGCTTTGCCCAAAGTCACGTGGATAATAAATACATAGAATAACCAAGATTTTAACACCGATCCTCTGATTTGAAATCTAGAATTTTTTTCTGCTGCACCACTCTGGCTCTCTCCTAATACTGACATTCTATGACCTCTGCGCTAAGACCCTTCTCAGCTTTCACATTCTATATCCCAAGATCCTTCCTGACATTCTTGGTTCTATGATCTGGTCCAGTTCTGATGTTCTAAGGTCCCTTGTGCTATATTCTCTCCCAGCTTTGACATCTTCTGTTCTAATGCCCCTTGCAGTTCTGACATTTCACTTTCTAAGGTCTCTCCCAACTCTGACTTCCTCTGTTCTAAGGTCCCTCCCAGCTCTGAGATTCCTTCTCAGCTCTGACATTCTGTATCCTAAACTCCTTCCTAGTTCCCAGAACATCCTATATTCCAGGGTCTCTCCCAACTCTGGCATTCTCTGTTCTGTGATTCTAGGGTCCTATGAATCCTCTCTTGACAGCTTCCATTTGCTTAGGTACTTCCCTGATTTAGTCCTGAGAATCCTGGACCAAGGCTTTTTAGAGTCAAACAAGGTCTTGGACCTATGCAAAGTCTCTGCCTCCCCCAATTCTCACCCCAAATTTATCTAGGATTATTACCTTCCCTTCTTACCAATTACCATTAGGGGGGTGGCCCAAAAGCGAAGGACTTCTCCATGAAGGACATCTAGGTCTGGACCCACCAACAATTAGAGATTTGCTCAGGATCACACTGTCAATGTGTGTCCAGGTCTTTCTGAGAGGAGTTCAATATCTACCACACCATGCTGTCCCTCAATAATAAAACAGTAGTGGATATTTACATAGTGTTGTAAGGTTTGCAAAGCTCTTGGCATCCATCATCTCTTTTGAGCTGCCCAATAACCTAGTGAGATAGATGCTATTATTATCCCCATTTTTCAGATAAGGAAACTGAGGCCCAGAGAAATTAAGTGACCTATCTAGGCTCATATAGCTAGTAGGCAGGTTCCTGAATGCAAGTCCAATGTACCACCCGCTTGGCCATCCTTCCTCCCCAGTCCAATAAGAATCCCCTCTCTAGAATCCCTGAGAAATGACTCATCCAGTCTGGGTTCATCTTCTATGATGAAGGGACACCCTCCCTCCTGAGGTTGCCCACTAAGATCATAGGGTCATAGATGTAGAACTGGAAAGGACCTCAGGGGCCAGTTAGTCCACCCCCTCCCATTTTACAGAAGAGGAAACTGAGACTCAGGGCAGGCACACAAGTGGTAAGTAGACAAGGCAGGATTCAAACCCAGGTCCTTCCATGCTACATCTCACAATCTTCCCACCACTTTATCCCCATCCCACTTCTAGACCTCTCCAATTCTAGGAAGTCTTTCCTTACACCCACTCATCAAAATTGTGTCCTCCTTTTACCCTCTGAGGCCAGACTCCTTGAAATCAGGCAGAATGGCCCAATCTGCCCATGGTGACAGTCAGTCCCCAGTCCTGCCTGGTGCCCAAGCTCATAGCTTCCCTCCCTAGAGAGCCACAGAATCTCTCCATCATTTCCTAATTTACCTCCAACAAAGGCACAATCCTTCCTGCCTCTAAGTAATGGGGCTGCCTCTTGCCTTATGATCTATCACACCTGTGAGGCCTTTTTTCTTCCAAAGTGATGCTTCCTTCAGCTGAGGCCCAGTAAATCACCCTCTCAGGACTCACACTGTGGGGCCAGGTTCCACGGAGCATTGGAGGGGAAGCCCAGGGGAGAAGTTGTGGGAAGTAGAGAGTCCCAATGCCTTCCCAGGACAGCTGCCTGAGGGGAAATGATGGTGGAGGAGGGGGCTTGGTAAGGAGATTTAACTGTTCTGAGCCATTTCCACATGGTACGGAGAACAGCTGGCATGCTACCCAGAGGATAATTGTGTGGTGGGAAGGACACTAGATTTGAGGATCCAAGGAGCCTGAAACTCTGATTCATTGCCTGTGGGACTATGGACAAGTTCATACCTTACTCTGGGGCTCTGTTCCCTCTTCTGTTAAAAAAAAAAAGAGTGGAGGGCACAGACTATCAAAGACTTAGCCTGAAGTCCGTGGTCCATGAACCCAATTGGATAAGAAAAACATACATCTTTATTTCAATATAACAGTTTTCCTTTGTACTCCTGTATAATTTATTTCATTCATGGAAAAACATGTTTCTGAGAAGGGAAACTTAGGCTTCGTAAGTGGGATCACCAAAGGGGGAACACAGATGGGTAAGAATCCCTGGACCATTTGGTCTCTGAGGTTCTTGTCAGCTCTAAATCTATGATCCAAATAAGGAGGTTGGGTTGAATTATTGACTGTTGTTTGGGGTTGAATTAATGGGTTCATAAGATCTTTGGATTTAGAGCTGAATGAAAACTCCCCTCCCTCTGACTTTACAGAAGGGGAAACTGAGGCTCCAGAGAAGAGAAAGGGAACAAGCATTTATCAAGCACTTACTGTGTGCCAAGCTCTGTACTAAGCACTTTACAAATATCCCATCTGGTCCTTGCAACAACCCTGTGATCTAGATACTGTTATCATCCCATTTACAGATGGGGAAACTGAGGCAGACAAAGGTTAAATGACTTGTTCTGGGTCACACAGCTAGTCAGTGTCTGAGGCCAGATTTGAAGTCAAGTCTTCCTGACTCTAGGCCTGATGCTCTATCCACTGAACCACCTAGTTGTCTCACAACTAGAAGGAAAAGGCTTTGCTCAGAATCATACAGGTAGTCAGCAGCAGAGTCAGGATTTGAACCCAGGTAGGTCTCCAGGCACCAAATCAATTGATCAACCAACAAGGAGTCAGTCAGCATGCATCTACTAGTACCAGTTGCTGTCCTAGGTGCTGAAGGCACAAAAACCAAAATGAAATGGTCTGTACAGTACCTTCATGGGATCCGTTAGTGTATCATGGAGGATTCAGCCTATGTCTCAGACCAGATATACAGCACCCAAAGCAAAGTGGAAATTGGAAAGTTTTCTTATGGATTCCTGTGCTCTATCTGAATAATTAAAAGCCTGAAGCAGAATTTTGTGGGGTTTTCTGTAGGGAGGTGGGAAGAGAGGTGGAAAATTACCTGACCCAATTTGTCTTCTCTTTGAGCTAGGCATCCATAGCCTCAGTTTTTCTATCTTTAAAATTGAAATTCTTTGTCTTCCTCTTAGTTTATACTTTCTGCCCAAGACTTCCCTGGGCTCTGAACCAGGAGTTAGGAAGACTTAAGTTCAAATCTACCCTCAAACACTTACTGGCTGTGTGACTGGGCAGATCACTTAATCTCTCTATGCTTCAGTTTTCTCTTCAGTAAAATGGGACTAATGATAACATCTACCTCCTGGGGTTTTTTATAAGGATAAATAATTTATTTTTACATATCCTGAGTTTTAAAAGAGATTTTTATATCTTTTATATTTTTATTTCTCTCCTGAAATAATATTTCTAGAGCATTTTGCAAACCTTCAAGTGCTACATAAATAATAAAACAATAATAATAGCAATTATAACTATCATTATCATTATTTTATTATTGTCAGGACTAGGCAACCTTCTCAAGGAGAGAATGCTGGGAAACATTTTGTAAAGGAAAGGATATTCAATAGAATGTAAGCTCCTTGAGTCCAGGGGCTAGCCACTCATGTTTTTGTTTGTCTCCCCAGTGAGAGACTCAGTATTCCAAATCTGACTGATTACCCCTCTCTCTTCATCATTCTCCCTTCATTTCCTCCACTCTCTAACACCTCCTTTGGACTAAACAGCTCAAGAGAGATCAGAAGATTTGGCTCTCCAAGACACATTAGAAGTCACCTAGTCCGATGCTTTCATGTTCTAGATAAGAAAATGACTTGCCCAAGAACAATCCCACCAATGGTAAATGGCAGAGCTCAGATTCAAACCCAGGTCTTTTGACTTCAAGACTGGTGCT
The DNA here is from genome assembly GCF_019393635.1 of Dromiciops gliroides. Taxonomy (NCBI): domain Eukaryota; kingdom Metazoa; phylum Chordata; class Mammalia; order Microbiotheria; family Microbiotheriidae; genus Dromiciops; species Dromiciops gliroides. The sequence continues at coordinate 17,485,142 of NC_057861.1, read as the reverse complement.
GGATCTACTGTCAGAGAATCAGAGTTTTAGAGACTGAAGGGACTTCAATGGCCATCTAGACCAACTCATCCCCAAACAAGAACTCTCTATGTGATATATCAAGCCAACAGTCAGGCTGTCTCTGCTTGAAGACTTCCATGGAAGGGGAAGCCAGCATCTCTCTCAAGAAGGCCTGTTCTACTTGGGGACAGTTCTAATCGTTAGGAATTTTTCCCCTCACACCCAGACTAATTTTTCCTCCCTGCAACTTATACCCCTAAAGGTATATTTTTATTCATTTAAAATTTTGTCTTCTTAAAAAAATATTTTAAAATTTTTTTTGGTTTGCTTTGCTCTTGGGCAACCAATCAGAACAAGACTAATTCATCTTCCATGAGACAGTCCTTAGAATCCTTGAAGATAGTTTTCATGTCACCCCTGAGTCTTCTCTCTTCCAAGCTTACCCTCCCACAGTTTGTTTAATCTATCATCAGTTGACATGAATTCAAGGTCTTTCACCCCATTGGTCAATCTTACTGGACCCTCTCCAGTTTGTAAATGCCCTTCTCTGGTGCCCACAACCTCATCCCAGGTGCTTCCCAAGTACCAGACTCACCAGCATCCTCTCCTTTCTCCTTCAGAGCAAGAACCATCTCCAGTTGCCCAAGGCCTGGTACATAATAGGCACTTAATAAATGCTTTTTCATTTATTCAGGTATTCTAGCAGTAAAAACATGATACCAAAGGGCTATTGTCTGCTTGAGGGGTAGTATAGAGGATGGCATGGGAGATGGGGGTGGAACTATAAGGGAATGAGGGATTGCCCAAGAGCCCCCAGAGGGAAGGAGATGGCAAACTTCAAAATCTCCATTGTTACTCCTTTCCTGAATGAGGCACCAAGACCCTGAATCTCCCCAGTGGAGTGACAGATGTCCCTGCTATTGGTCTATACACCTGAGTACACCAATGTTCCCTTCCCTAGGGGTTACCTGTATGCTGGGCTAGAGTTCGGTGCCGAGTGCTTCTGTGGCCACAAGATCCAGGGGGCAAATGCAAGCCAGGCTGAATGCAACATGGAGTGCAAGGGTGAGAAGAACAACATATGTGGTGGTGTCAACCGACTGTCCATCTATCGGCTTGAGCTGGCCCAGGAATCTGCCCGGAGATGTACGTGAGTCTGTCTGCCTGGCACCATGCACTGAGTGTGTGAGAGGGGCTGCTGGGGATAGGGAGGAAGTGCCAGAGGGCCAAAGATACCCTCTGAGAGCTTAGTGGGCACTCAGATGGAGGCCTGACAGCCCAGACCAATGAGAGGTTCAAGAGGATGGACTGGGACCCATTGGAATATACTGACATGAACACTGATTGCGACTCACAATCAGATGCCTGCATGACCATGGATAAGTCACCTCTCCTCTGTAGACCTCAGTTTCCTTTTCTGTAAAATTAGAGGATTAGATTAGATGATCTGCAAGACCCTTCTAATGTTGACATTCATTGTTCTAATGTCTCATACTCCTCTGACTTTGTATGTGCTAAAATTTGTTGGACTGGAACCGCTTCCATCTCTGAGCTCTGAAGGTCCTTTTCAGTGCTGACATTACATGTTCTAAGATCCCTCCCAGTTCTGATATTCTATGTTCTCAACTCTCTTCTAGCTCTGACACTGTGATTTTTTTGTTTTAAGGCTTCTATCAATTCCAACATTCTCTGCTTTAAGGCCTCTCCCAGCCCTGACATCCCCTGTTCTAAGGGCCCTCCCAAGCCCTGACATCCTCTGTTCTAAGGTCCCTCCCAGTTCTGACACCCCCTGTTCTAAGCCTCTCTCAGTTCTGATATTCTAGGATTCTAAGTTCTAAATAATTTTTGAACTCAGTAAAAATGTTGTTTTATTCATTTTTATTTTCTGGGTTTTGCTTTTAATCCTTTTTGTTCACTTAAATCTCAACCAATTTTTAAAAATTCCATTTCCAATTTCAAAATCTATGAATCAAGATTATTTCCCCCAGCATTTGGGCAGGCCTCCTCTGACGATCTTAAATAATCCAGTTCCTGCACCTGGACCACTTCATACATACTCCTTTGGCAGCATCAGCATGAGGTCATCCTCAAAACAACTTATGATTTCCCTCCTTCAGCCCAAACTTTGGACACAGATAACAAAATGATCTTTGGGAGTTTAAATATGGCCTTAGACACTTACTAACTGGGTGACCCCGGGCAAGTCATTTCACCCCGTTTGCCTCATCTGTAAAATGAGCTGGAGAAGGAAATGGCAAAACATTCCAGTATCTCAGCCAAGAAAACCCCAAATGGGGAAATGAAGAGTCAGACACAATTTGTTTGTTTTTCGCAGGGCAATCAGGGTTAAGTGACTTGTCCAGGGTCACACAGCAAGTAAGTGTCAAGTGTCTGAGGTTGGATTTGAACTCAGGTCTTCCTGAATCCAGGGCTAGTGCTTTATCCACTGTGCCATGTAGCTGCCACATGTCAGACACAATTGGAAAAAAAAGTTGAATAAAATAATATTACTAAAGTAAAAATATGATCATGGCACTTTATAAGTCAAAAGTCTTGCAAATTCTTGAAAGTCTAACATAGGCAATAGCCTACAGGATAAAGCCCTTCACAAACTGGCTTCAGTTTCCCTTTCTGGGCACATTCCTTTCTCTCATACAGTCTACATTCCAACCAAATGGGTCCACCTGCTGTTACCTTAATTCAGCCTTCCCTCACCCCCGCACCCCTTTCCAACCTAGAGTGTCTTTCATTCCTGAGATGTATTTGTTCTCTCCTCACCTCTGCTTCTCTGAAAGGATCCTTAACCTCCTTTGAGGTTCAGCGCAGGGGCTCTGATCTTGTGGGAAGCCTTTTCTGATTCCACTAGTTGCTGATGACACTTTCTCCCCTTTCAACTTCTTCTCAAGTTATCTCTGTGTCAATGTTGAATTTCCCAGTATAATGGAAGCTTCTTGGGGGCAGGGACCGCTTTCTCTCTGTTTTGTCTTTGTATCCCTAGTGGCTAGCATCACATCCTTCATATGTTGTTGTTCAGTCGGTTCAGTCCTGTCGACTCTTCATGACCCCATTTGGGCTTTTCTTGGCAAAGATCCTGGAGTGGTTTGCCATTTCCTTTTCTTTTTTCTTTCTTTCTTTTTTTTCAGGGAAATGAGGGTTAAGTGACTTGTCCAGGGTCACACAGCTAGTAAGTGTCAAGTGTCTGAGGCCAGATTTGAACTCAGGTCCTCCTGAATCCAGGGCCAGTGCTTTATCCACTGTGCCACCTAGCTGCCCCCTGCCATTTCCTTTTCCAGCTCATTTTCCAGATGAGGAAACAGAGGTTAACAGGGGTAAGTGACTTGCCCAAGGTCACACTGCTAGTAAGTGTCTAAGGCCAAATTTAAACTCAGGAAGATGAGTCTTTCTGACCCCAGGCCTGGGGCTCTATCCACTGCATATAGTAGGCACTTAATAAATGCTAATTGAATAGGATTAAGTTGGAGTAAGAAGAGCTAAAGAGCTGTTGTCTCTGGCTTAGTTAGGCTTCCTATCCGTCTTTGGATTTACCTACTTTATCATCATTAGATAGATATTGAGGTTACCCTGTTCCCCATAGACATTAATCACAAGGCTGTGCAGTATAGCAGAGCTGCAGGCTGAGTCCTTACTACCTTTGCCGCTGGGTTCAAATCCTGTTTTTGTTGCTTTCTACTTGTGTGACTTCGAGAAAATCATTTTTAACCTCTCTGAGCCTCAGTTTCCTCATCTGTAAAATGAATCAATGGATTAGATGGCCTCTTTGTGCTCTAAATCTATGACTTCTAACATTTGTGGAGCCAGAAATGCAATGCTGTTGGGGAAACCAGTGGCATTTAAAAATAGGCTTTCACCAATGGGATGATTCATTTGGATGGGATCTTAGGAACCATCAACCCATTCATCTTACAAAAGAGGGAACTAAGGCAGAGAGAAATAACTTACCCAAAGTCAGAGCTAGTAACCAGTAGAGTAAGACTCAAAACTCAGTTTTTTTAAACCCCAAGTGGTCTCCAGGTTTTCTCTCCCTGTGCAAGGCTGCCTCTCCAAATACAATGTTTGTTTGGTCTGAAGGGTTCCTTTGGGTCATAAGAGAGTAGAAGGTTATAAACTCAGCACTATTAGGGACTTCAAAGGTCATCTAGTCAAACTATTTTTACAGTGAGACCCCGAAAGATGAAATTACTTCCTTAAAGGTCACACAGATGGTGATAAATGTGGGCTTCAAACCCAAACCCTTTGACACCCCCCCCATCCTCCACTGTCCCATGCAGCCTCCTTCATTTTACGGAGGAGGAAAACTTAAATGATAAGTGATAGATGTGTCCTTTGACCCCTCCCTCAAACTTTGATCCTTCCACTCTCCCATGTTGCCTCTCTTATCTCAAAAATGTTTAAACCCAGGACCTTCTCCATCTGAAGTAGACACAGCCTCTCCTCAATTATGGACAAGATCCATGTGGCTAGATGGAATTTGACTCAGCCTAGACCCTGGTCAATCCTGAGGTTGTCTGGTATATCTGGACACTAGCCAGAGCTTGCCTGTACCTACTTGCACATGTTTGGTATAAGAAATTTGATCTGTGTGAGACCTTTTTCATCACCCAATCAATGGGAAGGGAGCCAGAGTCTGTCTCCTTCAAGACTTGCTCTTTTCTGCAAGGGGAGATACCAGGTGACCTGTTGGCTACGAGACAAACACTAACAATGCCATAGAATTCTCACATGAGAATTGCCTCTTAGCTCAATACCTCCATGGTTCTGATTGTTGGTTTGTTTTTAAACAGTATCATTTGCATTAAGAATGTGCCAGGGAAAAAATAATCTCCTACACCAGCAGAAGAGTTAGGGATGCTTTGGTCCTAAAATAGTCACCATTTCTTTGTGCTAAAAGGCAAACCCAGGCAAGTGTTTGTCCCATTCTTCTGGGAAGCCCTTGCTGAGACCTTCAAAAAAGAACAGCCACCCAGGGAAAGATGAAAAGACTGAAGTGTGAACTGAATTTAACCTCAAAGTCCAGGACCAAAAACAGAACCCTTAACAAGAAAGAGAGCAGCTCAGATGAGGAGAAACAAGTTGTCCAACTGGGCTTTCAGTCTAAGCTCCTCTACTTCCTCGCTATGTGACCTTGAGCTCCAGAGGACAGAAATAGGATAAGGGCAGGGTGGATGCAGGAAGGCAGTTTGTAGCTTGAGAGAGAGGAAAACTTCCTAATAATCAGAGGGGTCCAAAAGTAGAATGAGCTACCTCAGGGGCTACGGAGTTTGTCCTCCCTGGAAGTCTTCAGGCAAGGAAAAGGGAGCAATTTGTGATTCCTCTGGGTCTCATCAGCAGATCAATAGCTAGGAATTATGGTACCCAGGGCAAATTTAATTGATTGGGGATGGGAAGGACAGGGGATGGTTTGTCCCATTTGGATTCAGTCACACCAAGAGAGGGGTCAGCCAGTCCCCTAAAGAGGCCAGCCCCAGCCCTCACAGACTATGGCTGACAACCCCTGACCCTGACCCAGCCACATCTGTGAATTCAGAAGCAGAGGAAGTATCATGGCAGGCAGTTCTACTTTCATCTGTCTGTGTGACCATGGGCAAGTCACTTTCTGTCCCTGAGCCTCACTTACCTCTTCAGGTAAACAATTAGATTGTAATCAAAAGTTCTCTCATGTTCCTTCTAACTGAAATCCTGTGGTTAGCATGTGTTCAAAGTTAGAGGAGCCTGACCTAAGGGATTTTACTATACAAACATCTGGCTGAGAATCACTCTGTTCAGGATGTTCCTTTTAGACTTAAGATGTTCTGCATATAATTTTGAAGGAGCTAAGTGGCACTAACTGGAAGTTGACTGTGGTCATGATATTAGCCAGATTCCTTGGTTAATGCTGAGATTAGCCAATGAATCATGACATTAGGTAGAATGTGTGGCTTTTAACTGCTACACACACACACACACACACACACACACACACACACACACACATAGTTGTGGATATTCAGGAGAGAAATGTTGGTCTTGTGAGGACTTCAATCACCTGGCAGATAGGAAGCCTGACAGCCAAATAAAATTTCTTGCCTAATCCCTTAAAATAATAACATTTTCTAGAGCCCTCTTTTCCTCACAGGGTAACTTCCTTATTCCCAAAATGAGTAGGAAACCACTGCAACAGAGGTAATCCTATAAAGGACATCTTCTCCTCTGCTCCTGCATATCACTGTCAAGACTCCCAAAGCCCATGTTAAGGGAAGAGGGAGACATATATCTCTGCCATATTCCAATTTCCTCTCTCCTGCAGGGGATGCTCAGACTTTGTTTCTAAGAAGCCTTACCTCAGCCAACTATAGATTGAGAGAATCAAATCCCCTCTTCTCCTGGATACTCTCTTCTCTGTAGGTTTTTGTTGCACTTGGCTGTGCTCTTTCCTGGTTCCCTTCCTACCTGTCTGAGCACTCCTCAGGCTTCTTTGCTGGCTCCCCATCCAGGTTGTGCCCACTGACCTTGGGTGTTCCCAGAGTTTCTGTCCTGGGTCCTCTATTCTCTTCAATGCTCTTTCCACTCTGCTATCTTCCTCCCTGTATTCTCTGAATCTGATACTTAGGATGGGGAAGGGCACAAAGAAACTCTCCCCTTCCCATTTTGCCCTCTCCTCTCTCCCTGCTCTCCAAACCCTAGATATCATAGGCAACAAAGTGAACTGAGGATTCATTGTTTGTGACCAGATCTGTAACTTAGTGGGTACCAGGAACCCTCAGCAAGGAAACTCCCTCTAGCACTAGAAATGTGCTTCTGACCTGTAACTTACAAGATTATCTGGGACACTGGCAGGGGTGGGGGTGGGGTGAAGAGACTTGTCTTGGGTCACATGGTCAATCCAGTCTATGTGAGAGGCAGGTATGGAGCCCAGGGGCTCCTGACTCCAAGCCCAAAGGTATATTCACACTGCCTCATTCAGAGAGGTCACATCACTTAAACTTCTTGTGTTCAATTGAATATTTTTAAATTTTATTTTATTTTTAATTTATGAACTAAAACAATTTTCATAACATAGCATAACTAAAAAGATGATTGCAGGGGCCACTAGGTGACACAGTGGATAGAGCACCGGCCCTAGATTCAAGAGGATCTAAGTTCAAATCCAGCCTCAGACACTTAACACTTACTAGCTGTGTGACCCTGGGCAAGTCACTTAACCCCAATTACCCCACCCCCCCAAAAAATATGATTGCACATGAAACAGCAATCTACTATGTACAACTTGCTATTCCTGCCAAATATACAACAAAGTTATCATGTAAATTTCTTTTTTTTCTTCCCTCCCCCCCACCCTAGAGATGGCCTCCATTAGATGCAAATAGGTGTGTGTATGTGTGTATACATATTTGTCTATACACAAACACACATATATATGTGTGTGTGTATATATACATATATAATTATTCTATACATGGTTCTATTTATCATTTCTTCCTCTGGATGCAGATAGGATCTTTCTTCAATGTCCTTTATATTTAATTTGGATATTTATAATAGTCAAAAGAACTTTTCATTAATTCAGTTAATTCAGCCATTCTTAAAACAATATTGCTGTTACTATACACAATGTTTTCTTGGTTCTGCTAATTTCACTCTTCATTATTTCGTGCATGTCTTTCCATATTTTTCTAAGATCATTGAGCTCATCATTTCTCATAGCACAGAAGTATTTCACCACAATCATGTACAACTTGTCTAGCCATTCCCCAGCTAATGAATATCCCCTCACTTTCTAGTTCTTCACCACCATGAAGAAAGCTGCTATAAACATTTTAGAACATATAGGTTCTTTTCCTTTTTCCCTGATTATTTTTGGAAATACCTAGAAGTGGTATTACTGGGTCAAAGTAATTTAATAACTCTTTGGGCATAATTCCAGATTGCTCTCCAAAATGGTTGGATCACTTCACAATTCCACCAACAGTGAATTAGTGTCCTAATTTTTACACATCCCCTCCAACATTTGTCACTTTCCCCTTCTATCATTTTAACCAATCTGATGGGTGTAAAATGATATCTCAAAGTTGTTTTAGTATGCATTTCTCTAATCAATAATGATTTTAGAGCATTTTTTCATATGACTATAAATCGTTTTGATTTCTTCTTTGGAAAACTGCCTTCAATTCAATTTAATTCAATTGAATCTTTTGGTAAGGAGGGGAAGGGGTGGTATTTGGACCCATGATTTCATAGGTAGAAGGAAATTCTTTGATCAATAAAGACTAGCATCTGTTTTGTTAGTCTTAAGAGAGCTAACAGGATCACATAGATTGAATTTGTCAGCAATAAGATTTGCCCTCCCCCCCAAGTCTTCCTGACTTTGAGGCTGGCTTTTTCTCTTTTATATTAGATTTATATATGTGTATGTGTGTATGATAGATAGGTAGACAGACAGATAGATGGATGGATGGATGGATAAATAGATGGACAGACAGGCAGATGGAAGGATAGACATACAGAAAGATGGAGAGACACAGGAAGGGAGAGAGAGACAGAGACAGAGACAGAGACAGAGACAGAAGGATCATGGACCTATGCTTTTTTTGGGGGGGAGGGGCAGGGCAATGAGGGTTAAGTGACTTGCCCAGGGTCACACAGCTAGTGTCAAGTGCCTGAGGCTGGATTTGAACTCAGGTCCTCCTGAATCCAGGGCCGGTGCTTTATCCACTGCGCCACCTAGCTGTCTCATTGATCTATGATTTTATTGATGTGAGAAACTCCCAGGGAGGAAATACCCCCCCATCACTGCAATTGGCAACTCATCCTGTAACTTAAAGTCTTGAAGAGTTTTCTGGGGCAAACTATACTTCTGTTACCTAAATCATAATTTTTTTTTTTGTTTCTTGGAGTCTTGGTTTTTGTCCTGACCTATAAACTCATGAGGAATCAGTCTCATGATTTCATGTCTTTTTTCCTCCATAGAGTGGAAACTCCTTGAGGGTGAAAATTATTTTATTTTTGTTCTTGCATCCCATCAACTTGCACTTTGGCTGGCACACTGTAGGGACCTAATAAATTCTTGTTGAATTGAATGATTGGCAGTGAACTCCTGGTGTGGAAATCTCTTCCTCCACTGGCGCAACTCAGCTGCATTTCTCTAATTAGAGTCTTAGAAAGTGACGTGGAAGGTTCCATGGCTGGTATGTGTCAGGAGCAGGACTTGTCACCAGGGAGGACTCCAAAGGTAGCCCTCTATCCATTTGGTAGTGAACATTTATATAGTACTCAAGGTTTGAAAAGCATTTTATAGATGTTATATCATTTGACCTTCATAACGGCCCTCTGAGGTAGATGCTATTATGATCCTTATTTTACATATCAGGAAACTGAGTCTGGCAATAGTGAGATGACTCACTCAGGGTCATACAGCTAGTAAGAGTCTGAGGGCAAATTTGAATTCCAGATCCGGTGCTCTCTCTACTGTTCCACCTGCTTCCATTCTATTTATTGTAAGAGCTGACATTTTTTAAGTATTCTAAGGACTTAATCCACAGTATCTCACATGAGCTTCCTGACAGATCCTACAATGTAAGTACTACAGGTCTTATTATACCAATTTTACAAATTAGGAAATTGAGGCATAGAGCAATAAAGCATCTTGTTTATAGACTAAGAATTCATAAATGTTGGACTTTTGTTTTTTGGGGGGTTTTGGGGGCTTTTTGTGGGGCAATGAGGGTTAAGTGACTTGCCCAGGGTGAAACAACTAATAAGTGTCAAGTGTCTGAGGCCAGATTTGAACTCAGGTCCTCCTGAATCCGGGGCTGGTGCTTTATCCACTGCACCACCTAGCTTCCAAATGTTGGACTTTAGAAGTCATCAAGTCCTCATTTTATAGAGACATAAACCAGGGCCCAGAGAGGGCAAACCATGATTACACAGGGATGGGTTTCTACCTCATTTTCCTGACACCAGCCTATTCATGCTGCCCTTTATAACTGCTCCATAATCAGTATTCTCTATTCATGATGCTTGGTATGGACCCAAAGATCTACTTCTCCATGCCTGGAATGGTCTTCCTCCTCCCCTCTAGCTTTTTCATCTGGCTTCCTTCAAGACAATCCCAGCTTCTGAAGGTCTTTCCTGATCTCTAGCTCCCACTCCCCTGCTCCAACCTCCTCCAACCCCCAACTCATGAATGTCTTCCCTCTCTGGTTACTAACCATTTACATTGTATACATCTTATATGTGCCTTGTTTTTTACATATTGTCTCCCCCATAAGACTGTGAGCACCTTGAGATCACAGACAATTTTTGCCTTGCTCTGTATTCCCGGTCCTTAGCACAATGTCTAGTACATGGTAAGTGCTAGTTGACTGACTGAGTGACTGACTTCCTCCTATAGTGAAATTCACCCGTTTTCAGTCCCCTGCCCTGTTCCTGGGGGTGGCTTCAAAGTTGGATATCTGGGAAGCAGTTGAAAATTCCACCAGGCTGTAGGTTTCTTTGTTAGTCACTAAAAATAGAGGGTTCGCATTATCTCTGGATCATTGGGCTAATTCAATTCATCTCTGATTATAGGTAGCCTTTAATAAGCCACAGTTCCATGGCCTGGTTCATCCCCCCACTGTATTCTTTAACACAGCAGAGCCCAGCCTAATTACCCAGGGGGCTGGCTGCTGTCTTCATACCAAAGAGAGCTCTGCCCCTTCTCCCCTTGACGCTGCGCCTCAGTGACATGGGAGCAGCCATTTCGAATCCCCAGAACAATGACATGATAGGATTTCTCAGGTCCCACCCGGTGGATCTCAGCTGCTCCCATTCTCCAGCCCAGCAGTCATCCTGAATCAAAGAGCAGTGGCTCTGGTCCCCTTGAGCTCCCATATAGCCAGGACCAAGGCGGTACAAGAGCTGTCCCAGCCGTGCTGGGAACGCAGTATTGACATTTATGGAATCCAGGTCACTGGGACTTTGTCTCCTCTAATCACCCTCCCCCCATCCTCCCCATATTGGGAGGCCTGTGAGAGGGTTTCTGGGAAAATCAGCAGGGCACCTGGCAGTCATAGAACCAAGAAACCCCAGAGCAGGAAGGTACCCCACTGGCCACAGACTCTAAATGGAGAAAGAGTCCTGATGACAGCACACCCAACCTACCTGACATCCCGTTTATCGGGTCTGAGACTATATCCTGACCCTTCCTGCCTCAGTGGCTCTGACAAATCATTTGGTTCCATGGGACCTAGTCATCTTTTCTTTTTTGTATACATATTCCTCAGACCTTAACATAGTGCCTGGCACATAGTAGGCATTTAATAAATGTTTATCGACTGACTGACTTTCTTATCTGAAAAATTAGAAGGTTGGGTCATTGTATCATAGATCAAGAGCTGGAAGGAACCCTAGGAGTCTTACAGTAGGGGATCTCAGAGCTGGAAGGGGCCTTAGAATAGGGAAGGGCAGAGCTGAGAATGAGAAGGCCTCTTAGAACAGAGGATGTCAGAGCTGAGAGGGGTCTTAGAAATCGTCCAATCTAAACCTGAGTCCCAGAGAAGGGTGCTTACTTGCTCAAAGTAAAAAGGCAGGAGCTAAGCCTGAGATGCCTTTTTTTTTTTTTTTTTTTTTTAGTGAGGCAATTGGGGTTAAGCGACTTGCCCAGGGTCACACAGCTAGTAAGTGTTAAGTGTCTGAACTCAGGTACTCCTGACTCCAGGGCCAGTGCTCTATGCACTGCGCCACCTAGCTGCCCCTCAAGATGCCTTTCCTGAGCCAGATCTCTGCCTGCCTCCCTCCCCCCACCTCCAAGCACAGGCAAGACTAAGCCCATAGCTCACTCCCTGAGAGAAGAGGCCCTGGGTTCCATCCATTCGCCTTTTGCTTCCCTCTGGGCAGCTGAGCTCCTGACAGCTGACAATGAGGGGCATTGTCTCCATGAATAGGGAGCTGCAGCTGCTGGGGAGGCGGGGAGAGGTTCCGTCTGAGGGGAGCACAAAGCACCAGAGTATCCAGGTGCTCATCAAATCCCCCTAGTCCCCCCACCCCATTCAGGCTGACAGCATCACTGAACTCTATCAAATCCAACACTAATAATGGGTCCTCTGGTCTCAGTAGCTCCGACAGTTATAGATCAAATCTTGCTCTTCTACTTTCTACCTGGGACAGCTCCGTCTGGTCTCTGGGGGATAATGGAGAGAATACCGTTTGTACTTCCTCACAAGGCTGTGGAGGGGAATACACGTGGAAGCCTAAAAAATCATAGAAATATCAACTGAGATTATTCTTAGAATCAGGGCACCTCAGTCCTTGCCCCAGCTTTGCAACTGACTTGCTGACGTCTTAAATAAGCTGTTAGCTTTCTCAGGGATTTGACTTTGGTTTTCCCCTGTGCCTGACACATAGAAGGTGTTTAAGAAATGTTTGTTGACTGATGGACTGAGAGGGTATGGGAGGAGTTTAATTCAAAGACATCTTCTGGTTCTAGTGTTCAATGCTTCTATAGTAAAACAGTAGAATTGGGGCTTCAGGATGGATACCACAGCTTCTTTTCAGCATTTGCTAAGAATTTGCTGTGCGACTTTGGGCAAGGTGGTTAACACCTCTGTGCCAAGTCTTAAAGAAAAGTGTTTTGATTGACTAACCCTTCCTTTCAGACCCCCAGGGGTTAATTCTTCTCTCCTTTTGGTTCTGCAGATGGCAGTGCCATTTTCCGAGGCTGCTTTCACAGGCCTGACAACCTGTCCTTGGCTTTACCTGTGACAGCCATGATGTTGAACATGTCCGTGGACAAATGTGTAGACCTCTGCACAGAGAAAGTAAGTGGACCAGTCATATCCAGGCTGGAGTTAATGGGGGAAGGGACGGGGAAGGAAGGGAGGGTGGGTAAGTGTATATGTGTGTATAGATGTTTTATGGGAGCAGTCCATGGTGATTTGATCATCCAGTGAATAAACTGAATTAATTTAAGTATTGACTGATTTGACCTCCTTGCATATGAATAGATGGATCAATGACTGTATGAATGAATCAATCAATGAATGAAAAAGCATTCATTAAGCACTTAGTATACCAAATCCTGCACTAAGCACTGGGACAAAACTAAAGATAGTCCCTGCCCTTTGGGAGTTTGAATTCTCTTGGGGAAGCCTCAGGAGTAAGGCAGTGGTGCCCAGAGAGGGGAACTGGGCCTGGAAGTTACCAAGAAGGGGATTAAATTTATGCCCCTGGATCTCCAGCTAGACTGTGAGCTTCGCTGGGTAGGATCTGGGTCATGAAATTTTCTCCATCCTCCAAGGTGCCATCACGGACTGGGACCATAAGCAGAAGTTAACAGAGGTCTTAAGCCCAAGAGCTGGAGGCTTTAGGAGAGTCCAGTTAGCCCAACCCCTCATTTTTTACAGAGGAGGAAACTGAGGCCAAAGAGCAGAAATCATAAGAGCACACATTGATAGCTGAAGGGAACTCAGAGGTTACCTCATCTAACACCCTCATTTTACAGAAGAGGAAACTGAGGGCTGAGAGGTTAAGTTATAGGTTCTTAGACTTCAAATATCATCTGGTCCAACCTTCTCATTTTACAGAAAATGAGGCCCAAAGAGATGAAGTCATTTGCTGAAGGATACACAGCTATGGTCGTAGACTTATAGATTTGAAGCTGGAAGGGAACATAGAAGCTATGTTGTTCCATTCCCTTTTAAACTGGAGAGACCTAAAACCTAAAGAAGCAATAGTTTCTCCAAGGTCCCCCAGGTACTAAGTTTCAAAGCCAGATCTGATTCGAAAGCCAGCCAACCCTCCTTCTGCAGTTCTTCCCTCCAAGTGGCTGTTGATTTCTTCCTGTAATTGAAATTGAAGGCAGCTGTGCCCTTTTCCCAGAATGAAGTAAATGTAAATCCTTTGTAAATCCCTTTTGCTCAGGAAACAAAGAAATCCTGGGGAAGGAGGAATGTTTGATGTTTAAAATCTAAATATGTGGTCACCTTAAATTAGAAGCTTTAGCACCAGTATTTGGGCATTAATCATTTGTTAAAGCATACCAGGTATTAGTAAAAAGAGAACACGTGGAGTTAAGAATGTTAAGAAAAGGCCTATCTAGCCTAGAGTTCCAACCTGGTCTGGTTCTTCCTCAAGTCCTCCACCATGAGCCTGCTTCAACCATGAATTGCTCCAGAAAACTGAGTGTGGAAGCTTTTTATAGGTCCAGAGCAGAGGTGGTCCTTACACACTGCTTCAAGTTGATTGTACAGCATCATCCAAATCCATTCACTGGACTTGAAGGTGGTCTCAGGTTGAGTTCAAAGTCCTTAGCTTCTGAAAACAATAACTTCTTAAGGGCTGGCCAGATGTGGTTACAATCTAATTAACTTTAAGTAGGCTTAGGGGCAGCTAGGTGGCACTGTGGATAGAGCACTGGCCCTGGAGTCGGGAGGGCCTGAGTTCAAATCCAGCCTCAGACACTTAACAACTTACTAGCTGTGTGACTCTGGGCAAGTCACTTAACCCCAATTGCCTCACCAAAATCAAAAACAAAACAAACAAACTTTAAGTAGGCTAATCAGCAAGCTCAATCACTCTCACTTAATTCAATCAGTTTAGATTAATCTGCAGGGAAACTTTTGAGCATCTGCTAAATCCCATTATTTTCTCACAAAGGGGAGTGGGAAGAAGAGGGTATGGTTGGATACTATGTGGGACTTATAATATTCCATAGCTCAAAGGACTATTAGAACATGGAATATGAGGGCTGGGAAGGACTTTAGAACAGGGGATGGGGCAGCTAGGTGGCACAGTGGATAAAGCACCAGCCCTGAATTCAGGAGGACCTGAGTTCAAATCCAGCCCCAGACATGACACTTACTAGTTGTGTGACCCTGGGCAAGTCACTTAACCCTCATTGCCCAGGAAAAAAAAAAAGAAAAGAAAAAGAACAGGAGATGTCAGGGCTGAAAGGGGCTTTAGAACAAGGAGTGTCAGAGCTGGGAGGGGCCTTAGAATAAGGAATGTCAGAGCTGGGAGGGGCCTTAGAATAAGGAATGTCAGAGCTGGGAGGGGCCTTAGAACAGAGAATGCCAGAGCTGGGAGGGGCTCTAGAACAGGGAAAGTCAGAGGTGCCTTAGAACCCAGAGTGTTAGACCTGGGAGAACCTCAAAACCAAAAAGATCAGAGTTGAGAAAGATCTTCCATTTGGACCACATAAACTGTCCACTGTGTTCATCTTAATACAGATGAAGAAACTGAGTCTCAGAAAATGGAAGTCACTTTCCTAAAGACCCATCAGTAACAGAACCACATTTAGGATCTAGGTCTCCTCACTCCTGGGATAGGACTCTCTTCACTCTAGCACAAGAGCCTTTAATGGACACATTCTAATACATTAGTGCCAACCATCTAGCCAGGTCCCTAGAAAATGGAACTTAGTCTGGTCAAAGTATGAGGGGAGAAAAGACTGGAGGCCTGGGGTCTAGATATTATTATCTCATCATAACTATTGCACAAGGTGGGTGCCACAGGTGTTATTATGCCCATTTGACAGAGAAGAAAATTGGCTCGGTCAAAGTGACTTGCCCATAGTCGCAAGGTGACTTTGCAGCATGTTTAGTAAGTGAACCCAGATCCCCCCAATTCCCTTAAATCCAAAGAAGGATTTAAGGCTTCCTTCAGCCTTCCTGCCATGAGATTGAGGGTGTACAGGCCATCAGCACCAGTCAACACAGGCAAAGAAACACATCAATGTATAATGGGCATTTTTTAGGCACTAACTATGTGTAGAACATTGCGCTGGACCCTGGGGGAGATAGGAAGTTTAGAAAAAAGACACGATCCCAGACTTGGAAATTACAGTGTGGTAGGGGAATGAAACACTACTGCAGGTGGCTAGAATACATTATTCCATGAGAAGTGCCTTAAGGAGAGCTATAGAATACAGTCCTATGGGAGAAAACCATCACCCTTCAGTTGGACTTTAAAGGATGGGGAGGAAATCGATGGATGCAGAAGGGGCGGGAGGGCACACCAGGCAGAGGGCACTGCTTGAACAAATACATGGAAGCCTTAGAGTATTGGAGTCAGAGGATCATAGAATTTAGAACTAGAAAGAAGCTGCAAAATGAATCAGTCCATCTCAAGTTTTTCTCTAGCACACTAAGTCTTTCAGAACACTTTACACACATGATCTCATTAGAGTCTCACTATAATCCGTAGATGTCGAGTCTGCAAATAATTATTATCTCTGAGGCTCAGAGGTTAGGTGACTTAGATAGTCATACAGTTAGCAAGGGTCCAGGGTGGGATTTGAACCCAAGTCTCTCTGATGCCAAGTTTGCCACTACAACATACTGGTTTTCCAAATTAAAAAAAAAAACCTGACATATCACACTTTAATATTTGCCTATTGCTTTGAATAACCATTAGGTTATTCAAGCCTAACAATAACCATAGGAGATAGGTACCAAAGTCATTATTATATATCCATTTAATAGATGGGGAAACTGAGGCTCAGAGATGTACAATTGCTTCACCCCACTAGTAAATGTCAGAGTCAGGATTCATTCCCGGATCTCAGTCTGATCCAAGTCCAGCATTACCCACTAAACATTCCTACCACTATGATTTGGGCTCTCTCCCTAAAAGAACAGTCCTAAGTGCCCAGAGATGTCTCCCTGCCTGCCTGTCCCCTGCAATTAAATCTGAGCCATAACTGGGCACCCAGTTCCGGGCGGTGTGGCTGCTCCCTCTGCAGGCTGGCTGAGCAAGGTGTAAATAAAGCAGGGCCCCTGATTAACCTGCCACCACTGAGGCCCGGCTGCGAAATTGCCTGTCAGTCCCAGAATGTTCCCTCATAACTCTGTGCTTTAAAATCCCAAATGAGGTCACGGAAGATGCAGTCCCCGGGCTTTTAGTGACCTGCCTCCCAGTGACAAATTCACACATTATTCAGCTGCTTTTGGAAAGAAGAATAGAGCAGCAGATGTATGCACATGTAAAAGGATTTGTGGGGAGGAAGAGAGGGAGAGAGAAAGGAAGGGGAAAGGAAGGAAGGAAGGAAGGAAGGAAGGAAGGAAGGAAGGAAGGAAGGAAGGAAGGAAGGAAGGAAGGAAGGAAGGAAGGAAGGAAGGAAGGAAGGAAGGAAGGAAGGAAGGAAGGAAGGAAGGAAGGAAGGAAGGAAAGAAGGAAGGAAGGAAGGAAGGAAGGAAGGAAGGAAGGAAGGAAGGAAGGAAGGAAGGAAGGAAGGAAGGAAGGAAGGAAGGAAGGAAGGAAGGGTGGAAGGGTGGGAGGGTGAGAGGGTGAGAGGGAGGGAGAGAGGAAACCATATAAGCCCTGTGCTAAATCCAAAATAGAAATGAGACATTTAGAAAGGTTCAACCTCAGGGGAAATGGTAAAGATCAGGAGCCCTGTTGTGCTTTTTTTAAGTGCATAATGTGTCTGGCACTGTGCTAGACACTGGGGCAGCAGGGAAGATGATGGTAATGTACAGCAGTTAGAGGAAGCAGCAGTAGGGCAGATGGTAAGGCTGATCCTTGAAGGAAACTAGGGAGTTTGAGAGATGGAGGTGAGAAGAGATTATCTTCCCAACAGAGGAGACCTCATGCACATAGGCTGAAGAGTTAGCATGTCAAATGTGGAGAATAGCAAGGAGGCCCGTGTCTTCAAATATGCCTCTATTCTGATGCAGAGGAATCAACCTGCATTGGGAGAGGAAGGAAGTCAAAGTCTTGGCCCATCTATTCCTACAGTTCCTGAGGGCACTATGGTCCAGGTACTTACCCAAGGTCCCACAGCCTGTATGAGTCAGAGATAGGACAGGAACCTAGGTCTTTCTGACTCTCTGACTAAACTCTCTGTTCATGATGCCAAGCTGCCTCATGTTTACTATTCCTATTCTTATTAATTCCTATTGCTGCTTCTACTACCACTACTAATTATAATAACTGATATTTACAAAAGAAAAGATAAAATAATAATGAGGAGTGAACCTATCAAAAAGAACTTAGATTCTAATACTTTCATTCAACCACAAAAAAGTCATATCCCCCCTATGTGAAAAAACTGAAAAACTCAATATAAAATGTTCTCAAAGTTTTAGTTCAGTTTTAAGCTATTAAAGCTAGCCTAAGAGGAGCTTACCCTCTGTCAAACAAGAGGACAGTAATAAAAATATTAATGATGACAGTAATAATGATATTTACATTAGGTTTTGCAAACTGCTTTTGGTACTTTATCTCATGGAGGTCTACACCAGCCTATGTATTGTGGGTTCCATGGGCACTATCCTCATTCTGTAGATGAAGAAGCTGAAACACATAGAAAGGTTGAGTTACCCAAAGTCACACAGCTTCTAAGTATCAGGAATGGGATTTCTGAGTCCAGATCCAGCTTGATGGTGGTAAGAACATGTAGGACCTGAGGCTGGCTACTGCTGTCCTGCCATCTCCAAGACCTGATCCAGGAATCACTGATTCTCTTTTCTCCCCCCAGGAGTACCCCCTGGCAGCTCTGGGGGGGAAGGCCTGCCACTGTGGTTTCCCCAATACTCGCTTCCACCTTCATGATCAGGAAGATGAGCAGCTCTGTGCCCAGAAATGTGGCGGTGAAGAATATGAGAGCTGTGGGACAGCCAATTATTTCATCGTGTACCAGACACAAGTGCAAGGTAAGTCTGACCTCTGTCCCTCAAGGATCCCCCTCCTGTCCTCCCAACCCAGCATGCCCCAAGCACGGCAGAGCTTGGACTAGACTTCAAGCCTGCCCCCATCACCCTGGCTTCATGGGTCAAATGAGATAATATTTGTAGAGTGCTTACTTAGCAAAGAGCCTGGCAAATTGTAAAGCCCTTTAAGAAGGCTTATTCCCTCTCTCTTTCCCAAGCATCAAATTACACTGTATATACTTCCTACATAGTTTGTATTTACTTATCATACACTTATGGAATATAAATTCCTTGAGAATGTCTTATTAAATTATGTTGTTGCTAACTTTTTTGTGGTTGGCGCATTGTGTTTGCTAAATTATTGGGGGATTAGGCTGGCTTTTGTAAAATATTGCTACTTACATATTAATTGCTATTTATATAATAATGGCTATTGCACCAGTTTAAGCAGTATTATTTTCTGGGTAACTAGTCATTTTTATTAATCATGCTAGCATATAATTAATAAAAGGGGTCAATGTCTTTTTTTGTGGGACAATGAGGGTTAAGTGACTTGTCCAGGGTCACACAGCTAGTAAGTGTCAAGTGTCTGAGGCCAGATTTGAACTCAGGTTCTCCTGAATCCAGGGCCAGTTCTTTATCCACTGTGCCCCCTAGCTGCCCCACAGTGACACTTTTGAATGTCAAAGATGGAACCCACTGAAAGGCTTATATGCCTTTGGAAGAGTGGGTGTTCCTGAGGGTAACAATTGACTCTGATTGGTTAACAGGTAATGATATTATAATGAGGTGGGCCTATTCTAATCAGGGACTGAGGAAGAGTAAGTATTTATTATTAAAGTATATTAAATATTAGAAGAGTATTGACCACGTGGCATTTAACACAAGCTGAACCCCCCCCCCCCCAGCGCCATATTTCTAAGAGAGAGCATATGTCCTAACAGCCTACCTTGTCCTAAGAGGGGAGTGCTCACCAACCAACAACAGATCCAGATCAAGAATGTGTTCCAAGATGGCAGGGGCTGGGAACTTCGTGTGGTCTCGACTTTTATTTTGATAGAGGCGTGTCACTACACACTGATCAAAGCTAATTGGTTAGTGTCCTTCATTTTCATTGGTTGTCGTGACTTGAGGGTGGTCCATTTTAAAATGAGCTGTACCATGAAGTGGTGCTGTGAGGGCTGCCGGCCTGGAGGTCCGTGAGGGGACCGAGCAGACGAAGTGCAACAGGACGGGGAGAAGGAGCCTGGGCTCCGGGCAGACCCCAGCCCCCACCCCGCAGCCGCCATGGGGAAGCGAAAGCACCAGAAGGATAAGATGTACATAACATGCGCCGAGTACACGCACTTCTACAGCGGCAAGAAGCCCGATCTCCCCCAAATTTCCGTCACTTACCTTTTGATCACTGCAGCTTGTCGCTGCAGCCGTTTGAGTATCGGGTGTGCACTCCCGACCGAGTCGTCTTTGACTTACTGAATATTATGTCTTGGATAAAGAAGGGTGGGACCAACCTTGGCTGGATGCCAAGTCTCTGATCAAGCTGAACTTCGCCAAGAATAATGAAGGTAAATACCACTGTCCAGTGCTGTTCTCCGTCTTCACCAACAACTCCCACATTGTGGCGATCAAGCCCACCGGCAACGTGTACACGTACGAGGCCGTGGAGCAGCTGATCCCCAAGACCAAGAACTTCAAAGCCAGCTGACAGATGAGCCCTTTACGTGCCAGGATATCCTGATGCTGCAGGATCCCACGAACCTGGACAAGTTTGATGTCGCCAATTTCTATCACGTTAAGAACAATCTGAGAGTCCTGGGCCCGGATGAAGAGAAAGCCCGGCAGGACCCGACATATTATCTGAAAAAACACCAATGCTGAGACCCGAGAGACACAGCCGGAACTTTACAAAATCTTCAAAGGGGATGAGATCCTGGCCGCAACTATGAGGGCTCCGGAGAAGAAGAAAGTGGACAAGCTGAATGCGGCTCATTATTCTACTAGGAAGGTCAGCGCCTCCTTCACATCCACAGCCATGGTGCCCGAAACGACCCATGAAGCAGCCGCCATTAATGATGATGTTGTCCGGTATGGGCTTGTGAAGAAGGGTTATGTCCGGCTGCACACCAACTAGGGGGGCCTCCACCTGGAGCTGCACTCCAAAAACATGTGAAAACGTCATCAAACTGCAAAAAGAATTATTACAACGGGACGATCTTCCACAGGTCAATTCGAAACTTTGTGATCCAGGGTGGGGACCCAACTGGTACACGGACAGGGAGCGAGTTCTACTGGGGAGTTCCAGCCCAACCTGTTGCACACAGGCCAAAGCATCCTCAGCATGGCCAACTCTGGGCCTAACTGCAACAAGTCCCAGTTGTTTTTTTTGTTTTTGTTTTTGTTTTTGATATCACTTTTCAGTCATGCGCTTACCTAGACAAGAAGCACACTATCTTTGGAAGAGTCGTTGGTGGTTTCCATACCCTCATGGCCTTGGATAATGTGGTGAGTGACCCCAGACCTGACCAACCCAAGGAGGAGATTCGAATGGAATCTGCCACGGTCTTCGTGGACCCATATGAGGAGGTGGATGCTCAGGTGGCTGAATAACAGAAGAAGAACAGGCTGGAGGAGGAGCTCTCAAGGTGAAGGCGATGGCGGTCTGTCAAAGCCGGACACTTCAGGGCCTCAGGCTTACCGTCAGGGAGTGGGCAAATACATTTCCCCCAAGCTATGAAGCAAGCTGCAGAAGAGCCCTCCGCCAGCGCCACCGGAGCCGTCAAAAAGAAACCCAGTAGGGGCTTTGGGGACTTCAACTCCTGGTGACAGCCTGGGCCTGGGACACCGCCTGAGCCGGTGCTTGAGGCCCAGCACATGCCTTGGCTTCCAGGAGGATTAGGGAACAGTCTTTGTAGAGGGGGGCACCAACAGAAGGGGGGTCATCCTGAAATAAAGCAGGATGCTTTAAAAAAAATGAGTTGTACCATGATGACATCAGGGTCTAATGGGAGAGACCCCCTGATCAAAGCCATTCAGATGGGTGTGCTTTGATCCCCTCATTTCACTGAGATAGTCATAATGGATTTCTTGGGAGGACCCAGTTCTGGTTAGGTTTCTCTTCCCCTCTGCCCCCCCCCAACCCTTTAGAGAGGTAAATTTTTAGGAGGGAGTTCTAATCCTGTGCAGGACATACAATAGAAATCCATTATGAATAATTATTGTCTCATAAGAACATGGACTGTCTCCTTTTTGTTTCCTTATTCCTGGTGTGGGTTGATAAATGCTTGTGGAACTAAATTATATAACGGGCAGCTCACTACCTCCCAAGGCTGCCCACTCCTCTTTTGGACAGATCTCATTGCTAGAAAGTTCTTCTAGTCATCATGCCTGAATTTGTCTATTTGCATCCCAGTTCTGCCCGCAGATATTTGGGGATAGAATAACAACAATAATGTCAATAATAGTCATAAGGGGTAATCATATATACACACACACACACACACACACACACACACACACACATATACCTTGAGTCTTGCCTCAGACATACAGAACAGTAGAAATGTCACTGTGGCTGAAGTTAGAGGATTTGCATTCAGATCCCCTCCTAATTAACCATCTGAGCCATCTCGGTCAAGTCTTTTACCCTCTCTAGGACTCAGTTTCCTCATCTGCAAAATGAAGGCATTGGACTAGACAGCCTCTGAGGTTCCTTCCCTCTAGAACCCTATCCTAGACAAACCAGCTGGGTGACCATGAATAAATGAATATAAAAGCATTTATTAAGCTCTCCCCATATGCCTGGCTGGGTGGCCCTGAAGTGCATAAAACACTGGGCTTGAAACAAGAAAGCCTCATCTTCCTGAGTTCAAATCCAGCCTCAGACACTTACTAGCTGTGTGACCCTGGGCAAATCACTTAACCTTGTTTGCCTCAGTTTTCTCATCTGTAAAGTGAGCTGGAGGAGGAAATGGCAAACCACTCCAGTATCTTTGCCAAGAAATCTCCAAATATGGTCACAGAGAGTCAGACACAACTAAAAAATGACTCAGCAACAACAAATACACCCTGCACTTTGTTAAGCTTTGAAATAGAAACAGCAGGACAATCCCTGCTCTCAAGGAGTTTGCATTGAAATGGGGGAGATGACACATCGAGGAAGGCTCAACTTTAGATAGTCCAGAAAGGCTTGAGAACCTGATCACGAAGCAGCAGGGTAGATGACAAGGTCCACAATTCACTTAAACTCTCTGTGAATAGCTCTCTAAGACTCTAAATTGCAGGGCAGTTGCCAACCTTTATTAGGAAAAGAAGTTTTACTTCCAAACCAGGAGTTGCCTGTACCATGAAATCGCAATAAAAATATTATCCCAAGGGATCATAGATTTAAAAGTGAAAAGGACCTCAGAAGAAATCTAGTCCAAGCCTGTATATAATCACATTACCTGGGTACAAGTCCCCCATTGAAAGTTTACTGGCCTTGTGACCTAATTACATTTCTGATCTCAACTTTGATGGGCCTTTAACTATCCATCTCTCATTGGATCCATAAAGTGGGCAGAGTGGGATGAATGATATTCATTTGACAGATGAGGAGATGAGATACATAGAGGTTACAATGATTTGCCCAAGGTCCCATAGTTAATCAATGGCAGAGGCCAGAAAAAACTAAAATTCTATTGGTTCATAGAATCACTCAGTAAGACACTGGACAGAGGCCAGCCCATGCCTGTGTTTACCAGATGTCCAACATCGTTCCTATTCCTCCTGACCCCCAGTGTGCCATGTTGTACATGCTCCCCCCAGACTGAAGCTCTCTGCTATCGCTCCCCTTACACAGAGGAGCCAACCAGGCTTGGCAAGGAATTGGCCTACCTTGCCACCAACAGCTGGGGGGGGGGGAAGAAGCATGTCTTTGTTTTCTCTTCTTGGCTGCCTTTTCTTAGCCTTTTCTGTGGGTTCCCGTGGGTCCACTTACAAAATCTCTTTCTTTCCTTCCCCAATTCTAATCAAGGATCACCCAAGTATCTTCATAGACCTTAAATGTAGAATGTCAGAGCTGGGAAGGGCCTTAGAACACAGAATGTCAAAGGACACTTAGAACAGAGAGTGTCAGAGCTGGGAGGGATCTTAGAACAGACAGTATCAGAGCTGGGAGGAACCTTAGAACAAAGAATGTCAGAGCTGGGAAGGGCCTTAGAACAGAGAATGTCAGAGCTGGGTGGGATCTTAGAACACAGAATATCAAAGTACACTTAGAACAGAGAATGTCAGAGCTGGGAGGAGTCTTAGAACAGAGAATGTCAGAACTGGGAGAAGCCTTAGAACAAGGAATGTCAGAGCTAGGAGGAACCTTAGAGCACAGAATGTCAAAGGACACTTAGAACAGAATGTCAGAGCTGGAAGGAGCCTTAGAACAGAGAATAGCAGAGCTGGGAGGGACCTTAGAGCACAGAATGTCAAGGGACACTTAGAACAGAATGTCAGAGCTGGGAGGAGCCTTAGAACAAGGAATGTCAGAGCTGGGAGGGACCTTAGAGCACAGAATGTCAAAGGACACTTAGAACAGAATGTCAGAGCTGGAAGGAGCCTTAGAACAGAGAATAGCAGAGCTGGGAGGGACCTTAGAACATAGAACACAGTATCTCAGAATCATAACCTTTGGGAGGTAAGGAAACAATCCCAATGAAGTGAAGCATCTTACCCAATGTGCCACAGTCTGCAGCCAATCCAGGACTAAAGCGACCCGGCTCTCCTGACTCCACATTTCATGTCCCCTCCATCTACCCCCTTTCTCTCCAGAGAATGGACCATTTGCTCTCAAAGATCCAGTGCTCTGTTATACCTCGCCTCAACCCTGACCCTTTCCCCAACCTCCCTGCCCAGGTCTTCAATGTCAGCTCCCTCCACTTACCCAAGCCTCTGACTGTGCTTTCTTTGCAGACAATCGCTGCATGGACAGGCGGTTCCTCCCAGGACAGTCCAAAGAGCTCATTGCCCTGGCTAGTTTCCCTGGGGCAGGCAACACATGGGCCAGGCACCTCATCGAGCTGGCCACTGGTTTCTACACGGGCAGCTACTATTTTGATGGCTCCCTCTACAACAAAGGTGAGACTGGTCATTTAGAAGGACCTTTCAGTATGTTGGGGGTGGTGAGGAAAAAGAACACAAGATGAAAAGTGCGATGTTTAAAATCTAAATGTGTGGTTGCCTTAAATTAGAAGCTTTAGCACCAGTCTTTGGGCATTAAGCATTTATTAAAGCATACCAGTTATTAGTAAAAAGAGAACATGTGGAGTTAAGAAAGTAGAGAAAAGACCTATCTAGCCTAGAGTCTCAGTCTGGTCTGGTTCTTCCTCAAGTCTTCCACCACAAGCCTGCTTCAATCATGAATAGACCGAGCAAACTGAGTGTTGAAGCTTTTTATAGGTCTGGAGGAGAGGCAGTCTTTACACACTGCTACAAGCTGATTGGTCAGCATCATTCAAATCCACTGGGTCACTGACTTGTGTTGGTGTCATAGGGAGTCAGCCAGGTGGGGCTTTAATGGAATTAACTTTAAATAGGTTAGGGGCGGCTAAGTGGTTCAGTGGATAGAGCACCGGCCCTGGAGTCAGGAGTACCTGAGTTTAAATCCAGCCTCAGACACTTAAACACTTACTGGCTGTGTGACCCTGGGCAAGTCACTTAACCCCAATTGCCTCACTTAAAAAAAATAAAAAATAAACTTTAAATAAGTTAATCAGCAAAGTCAATCACTCTTAATCAGTCTCACTTAATTCAATCAGTTCTAAATTAATCTCAGGTGGGGCCTTTGGGTATCTGCCAAATCCCATTATTTTTTCACAAAAGGATGGAGGGTTCTGCAAGAAGACAGTCATGTTGATGGGGGTAGAGGTAAGGTCAAGGAAGGCTTTGAGATACTGCTTGGAGAGGCATGGAATTTCAACTTAGAACATTGTCTTGCTCATGAACGACACCATAGACCAAGCCCAGACTGTAAAGTCCAAACAAAAGCACCATTGGGGATGAGGAAGAGGTGCCATCCCTGCCCTCAGAGGGCTTAGAATCTAATCATAATGATTTTTCACATTTCCATATAACTTAGAATTACAAACTACTTTCCAAGATTTCAAGATTTACTCTTAGGCCCAGGTGTGGGCCCCCCTCTATTCCAACGAGTCCCCTACCACTCCCAAGCACTTTATGTCAGAGACTTGACCTAGAACTAGTGATAGGCAAAGGTATTTAGAAATCAATTCTTACCCCTCTGTCTGGCATTGAATATTGATCCATTATGACAAGGAGGGAAGATCATCATGACAGCTGAAGGTGAGGATGGATTGCAGTGGAAAGAGAATTGAGGCAGGGAGACCTAGGAGGAGGCTGCTTCAACAGTCCAGGAAAGAGGTGATGAAGGTGTGAACTAAGGGGGTGGTTGTGTGAGTGAAGAGGAGACATAGGTGAAAGTTTCTGAAGGGAGAAATGGTGATAGGTTTGATCATAGGTTAAAAATTGGGTGAGTGTGAGTGAGGACTCAAAGATGTCACTGATGTTGGGAGCCCAGGTGGCTGAGAAGATGGTGGTGCCCTCAACAGAATTGGGGACTTTCAGAAGATGGATGGGTTTGTTGTTGTTCAGTCATTTTTCAGTTGTGTTCAACCCCGTTTGGGGTTTTCTTGGCAAAGAAACTGGAGAGTCGTTCACTATTTCCTTCTCTAGTGAGGAAACTGAGGCAATCAGGGTTAAGTGACTTGCCCAGAGTCACACAGCTAGTAAGTGTTTGAGGCTGGATTTGGTCAAAGACAGTACACTTAACAAACAAACAAATTATACACACAGATATGTATGTGTAGATAGATAGATAGATAGATAGATAGATAGATAGATGTGTATATATACACATTCTATATATTTTATATATCAGACACTGTTAAGTACTTAAATATAATCATATAAGTAAATCACATGAATATTTATACATAAATATATATATATATATATGATTAATTAGTGAAATGTCTTTCATGAGATGATTTTTCAAATCCCTTCTTCAGTAGCAGGGGGAGTGTAGTTATTTTTTTTGTTTTGTTTTGGTTTGGTTTTTGGTGAGGCAATTGGGGTTAAGTGACTTGCTCAAGGTCACACAGCTAGTAAGTGTCAAGTGTCTGAGGCCAGATTTGAACTCAAGTCCTCCTGACTCCTGGGCTGATGCTCTATCCATTGCACCACCTAGCTGCCCCTGGAGTGTAGTTATTAAGGATCATCTTACCTGGGTGTCCAACACTGCATCATCACAATCAGTCTCTGCCAATCTCCCCAGTGAGAAAACCCAGAGTGAAAACTGAATATGCTCCTCAGAGCTCTGTAGACCAAGAGGACAGTAGCTTCCAGGCAGACAGGTAGGGGTGATGTGGAGCCAAGCCTAGGGGTGGGAGCCCTCTACCTTACCTGCCTCCTATTAGGAGGCCATGGAAATAGGCTTAGCCAGTCAAGAGGGAAGCTCTGGTCAGTGTCCTGGTTTCACACTGCCTATGCCCCACTCTGTGCCATCAATTATCAGGGCATTGCTCGGCTCCCACTGCCTGAGTGTAGAGTTCTACATCAGAAAATCCTTCAGCTTGGAATCAGATTGACAGAATTTGAGTCCTGCCTCCTCTATTGATTGGTGGAAAAAATGCTCCCTCTGGAATTGGAGGACCTGGGTTCAAATCTCAGCTATACCACTTAGTAGCTGTGTGACCTTGGACAAATCATTTGATTTCTTTGGACCTTACTTTCATCATCTATAAAATAAGGATCTTGGACTGACTACGTAGTTTCCAAAGTCCCTTCCAGCTCTAGAAGGGGATTGGACTAAAGTTGACTACTTTTTTAAATACAGACTTATGATGTTATTGTTATGGAAACTCCCCCTCCCCTCCCCATGTATAAGAGGCTCAGATGAGATGGTCTTTGAGGGTCTTTCCAGCACTATGTCTATGATCTCAACGAAGATGGGCAATTTGTGATTTAGAGTCTTAGAGAGTATCATTGGGTCACTTAAAAATGAAGTGGGGAGGGGGCAGCTAGGTGGTGCAGTGGATAAAGCACTGGCCATGAATTCAAGAGGACCTGAGTTCAAATCCAGCCTCAGACACTTGACACTTCCTAGCTGTGTGACCCTGGGCAAGTCACTTAACCCTCACTGCACCCCCCCTCAAAAAAATGAAGTGAGGATTCAAAGGAAAGCAAATAAAACAATACTTGCCCTCAAGGTGATTGCATCCTAATTGGGGAGACAAACATGAAAACAGCTCAGCATGTACAAGACATTTTAAAAAAATAAACAAAAATTGGGAATGGATTCTTTTTTGTATTATTTATTTTAATAATATTTTGTTTCCCTCCAATTACATGTAAAAACAAATTTGAACATCCATTGTTTTTTTTAAAGTTTTGAATTCCATATTCTATCCCTCTCTCCTCCCCCCCCCCCGACAGTAAGCAATCTGATAAAGGTTATATGTGTGCAATCACTATAAAACATTTCAAGAATAGATGGGCAGTAGTCTCAGAGGGGAAGGCTTAGTGTCTGGGGGGACTGCAACAGGTATCCTGGAAAAGGTTGGATTTGAACTGAGTCTTGAAGGAAGTCAGGAGGCAGGGTTTGAGAGGGTGGGGCATTCCAAGTAGCATCAGAGGTGGATTTGAATCCAGATTCCTGGACTCTGGTAAGACTCTGTACGAACCCTCTCTCATTCTGCTTCCGTGTAGTTACTTCCAGTGACGGACACCTCACTGTGTTATAGAGAATCATTGATTGTCAAAAGTGTGCCTCCTTATGGAGAGTCAAAAGTTGCCCCCCTCTTCTCTTCATTCATTGCTCTTGCTTTTTTGGGGTCGAACAGAACAAGTCTAGTCCCTTTTCCCTATTAAGATGGTTGGGTCCAAATCCTACTTTTGCTTCCTGAGCCCTCTGTGACCTTGAACAAAGTATTTTGGCTATTTGGGCCTCAGTTTCCCCATGTGTAAAATAAGAGGCATGAGGTCCCTTCCAAGTCTGGCTCTATGATCCTTGGCTAAGGCAGGCTAACTGGTAGATAGAACCTTGCTAGAAATGAGCTTGCTCCAGGGCTAGACACCAGACAGCTTGTGACGATTAAAAATGTGAGACATAGTTTCTGGGTAATTCAATCATTTTATTAATAAGGCCATTGGGTTATCAGTAAAATGAGGTCTATAGCCATCTCTCTCAGACCAAAGATTCCTAATGGTGGCAGGGTCCCAGATTATATGCTCTTCGAGGAGGAGGTGTTCCGGAGGGATGCCTAATCACTTCTGATTGGTCAACTTAATTTGGGAGATGGCACTCAAAGTTGGGATGGGTGCTCAGGAAGCTCAGACCACCATCTGTCTCTCTCTTGCCTTAAAAATTCTGGGGAGGCAGCTAGGTGGTGCAGTGGATAAAGCACCGGCCCTGGATTCAGGAGGACCTGAGTTCAAATCTGGCCTCAGACACTTGACACTAGCTGTGTAATCCTGAGCAAGTCACTCAATGCTCATTGCCCCACCAAAAAGAAAAAGAAAAAGAAAACCGCAGACCTCTTGCTCCATCATTGTGTTCGTTGTCCTTTTTCATTCTAGAATCTGTGGTCTTGTCAGGACACACCAGGGAGTGGAGGAGACATATTCCTTCTCCCCTCATACCTCCACTGAACCATCCTCAGTCCATCTTCTACAAGGATCAAATGAGATAATATTTGTAAAGTATTTAGCACAGTGTATGACATATAAAATATATGGAATGTACACATGCATGTGTACACATGCATGTATACATATGTGTGTATATATATGTGTGTGTATATACCTACACATATATTTGATAGATAGATAGATAGATAGATAGATAGATAGATAGATAGATAGATAGATAGATAGATAGATAGATAGTAGGTACTCTATGAATGCTTATCCCCCTCTCCATTCTACCCTCTGCAGACCTAAATATGAGATAGAGTCATGGAATGCTAGATCCAAAAGGGATGAATGAATGAATGAATGAATGAATGAATGAACAAAAAAATCTATTAAGTGCTTACTATGTGCTTTGTACTGTGCTAAGCATTGGGGATTCAGAGAAAATTGAGCAAGTTCATGGGTACCAGGAGCCCAGGTCCTAATAAAGGGAAGCAGGACATATCGGGGGGAGGCCAGGAAAGAATGTTTGGGTCTGGGAAGTTACAGGAAGAGGACATGGGACCATATGACCATGGGTAGTTGTGTTCTTTCTGGGAATGATCACGTGGACTTATTGCTCAGCTAGACGTGGAAAGCTGAAAAACTTGGGGAGGGGTGATTGGTGCTATACTATGACAAAGGGTAGAGAGTCACTGTCTGGGATCAGCATTGGGTTATAGAGGAAGAATTCTCCTTAACTATTCTGCAGTCACCTAGTTCCAGCCTTTCATTGTAAAGATGAAGAAACCAGGGTCAAGAATGGGAAAATCACTTGGCCAAGAGTTACACAGAAAGTTAATGGAAGGTCAGAGAATAGGAGCAGGTCTCTCAACTTTTTTAGTGTCCTTTGCACCATACACATCCTCTTACTAAAGGTGAGTAAGAGGATGTACCCTCTCACCATCCCCTGCCTCTTCTCTTTCCTTTTCTCTCGTACTCTCTCCATCTTTTCTGAGGAGGGAGGGAGGGAAAGAGGAGACAGAGGAAGAAGACAGATAAAAGAAATAAAGAGGAGGGAGAGAAAAAGAGACGGGGAGAAGACAAGAAAGAGGAGAGAGAAGAAAGGGGAGAGAGAGAAGGAAGAAGAAAGAGAAAAATAAAGAAGAAAAAGAGAGAGAGGAGATGGGACAAGGGGACAAGGGGAGAGGAGAGGAGAGATTCTCTGTTCTCTTTATCACTCTCCATATGCTCTCTCCTTTGTCAGTCTCCTCTTCATCTTCCCTCTTTTTTTGCAGGGCAATTAGGGTTAAGTGACTTGCCCAGGGTCACACAGCTAGTAAGTATCAAATGTCTGAGGCCAGATGTGAACTTTGGGTTTGGGGTTTTGTTTTGTTTTGTTTTTCATCTTCCCTCTTTCTAATCTCTCCACCCTCCCTTCCCTGATCTCTTTCTTTCTCATTCATTCCAATCTCTTTCTCTCCTTACCCTTCCTTTGTCCCTCTTTTCCCCTTCTATCTCCTCTCTTCCCTTCACTGTGCATTCCCTTCTTTCATTTGCTCTCACTTTTTTCTCTCCCACCCCTTTCTCACACTCTGTCTTCCTCCCTTCTCCTTCCTCTCTTTTTTCTCCCTCCCACTTATACACAGGGCACTGAATGCCAAGCTGATATTTCAGTTCTGTTGAGACCAAGGTCTCTGCAGAACATGATCCCCACTGGGCAGCCCCTAAGGAGATCTATAAGGACCTCTTGCTGGCTGCTAGGAGAACAGCAGAAC
Source organism: Dromiciops gliroides (assembly GCF_019393635.1). Lineage (NCBI taxonomy): Eukaryota > Metazoa > Chordata > Mammalia > Microbiotheria > Microbiotheriidae > Dromiciops > Dromiciops gliroides. Next base: position 17,454,085 of record NC_057861.1, on the reverse strand, counting down.
TCCCCCTGCCATGATCTGGAAGTGCCTGGGAGCTGGCTTTCTTTCACCCTGACTGACACATAAGAGTAATTTACTACATTAATATTATGCTAGGAACAAATACCATTTTTCTGCCTCCAGAACTCCTGGAGGGACAGCAGTGGCAAGGATACAATGATGTCAAAGCCAGCCCCACTGCTGCAGCCAGCTTTACAAACTGCATTGAGGCCTGAGGCATAGAGGCAGAAAATCTTCAGATCCAAGGCCTTCTGCTTCTCAGAGCCCAGCCCAGGACAGTCATATTGGGCCCCTGGCTTGAAGAAATGCCCCTAGTCCCATAGGGAAATTGGGATGTCGAATTCTTTCCAGGCACCATATTTCAGGAAGGACAATGATGAACTAGGGAGGGAAGGACAGCCAGGAAAGGAGGAAGACATCCAAGATGGATAAGTGCCTCAAGTACGTGACACATGAGGTTGTGTTGAGGGATGGAAATATGAAGGAGAAAAAACTCAGGGAGAACTCGAGAGCTGAGACTTTGAGTATGCCCAGGGTTGTGGTACAGAAGAGGGGCAAGGCTTTTCCTAGTTGTCCCCAGAGGGAAAGGAAAGGCCAGGAGAAAAGTGGGGGAGTCACAAAGAAGGAAACAGGCTCTTTATAAGGCAAACCATTGTCAAGGAGAGCCTTGGCAAGTGGGGAGCTCCCCATTACCTCAGACACTTCGAGGAAGGTGGGACAGTCCCTTCTCAGATTTCTCAGATATGTTCTAGAGACGATTCTATTCAGGTGTGGGTGGGAGTAGATGGGCACTAAGCTTCCTTCCAAACCTGAGATTCTCTGTTCATGGTGTTCTTCAGTCATTTCAGATATGTCTGACTCTGTGACTCCATTTGGAGTTTTCTTAGCAAAGATACTGGAGTGGTTCACCATTTCCTTCTCCAGCCCATTTTACAGATGAGAAAACTAAGGCAAACAAGGTGAAGTGACTTGCCCAGGGTCACACAACTAGTAAGTGTCTGAGCCTGGAGTTGAACTCAGGAAGATGAGGCTTCTGACTCTATGCCTGGCACTCTATACACTATGGTGCCACCTAGCTGCAGTTGGTGCTTGATAAATGTCCATTGCATTGAATTTGTAAGAGAAGCCTTTTGTACTGGATGTTTGCCTGGTCTAAGGAGTTCCTGGCTCTAATTCCTGTAAGTGACTTGCCCAAGGTCACCCAGCTTTGAAGTGGCAGAGTTAGGTCTCCTCCTCCAGCCTCCAGACCCCTGGGCTGCCACATCCTGCTTTCCCTCTTGGTATCTTAACAAACACCATTGCCTCCCCCTTCCTCCTCAGGCATGTTAATAACCAGAAATACAAAACATTGGATGTTTTCCCCTTTATGCAGGAAGGAAACCAAGCAGAGCCTGCAGGCTTGATGAGAGAGAATTAGCTCCCCAGCATCTGATTTTATCTGGGCTCAGTCTGTGGGAGGCCCGGGATTCTGTCCTGTTCTCTCGTTTTCTCTCCAGCACTTCCAGCCCATGGGGTTTAGCGATGAGGATGCTAATCCTAGCCCCAGCAGGGCCAGAAGAGAAATGGGCAGGGAGGACTGTTTGTCTCCCTCCCTGCCTGCCAGACCGTGTAACCCCTGAGGACAAGCAATATATCTTGGGGCACACACAGCTCAGGGAGGAAATGTCCCGTTCATGGAGCTGTCTGTGTATATAACACAGAATCTGAGAATGTCAGGGCTGGGAGGGGCCTCAGAACAGGGAATGTCAGGACTGGGAGCGCCCTGAGAACAGAGACTATCTGGGTTAGACCAGAAAGTGTCAGATCTATAAGGAACCTTGCAGGTCATCTAGACTAACCCACTCATTTTATGGATTTGGAAACTGAGGCCCAAAGGTGAAGTGAGTTTCCCCAGGTCCCACAGCACACTAGCATTAGAACTAAGACTAGAACCAGGGCCAGTGCCCTCCTTGCTGGGCCAGGCTGGCTCCCTAGTATTTGGTGATGGAATCTATCACAGAAGCAAACAAGGCCGAGTTGGCATCTTCCCTTCATGCCCCACAGGCTAAGATAGACCATCAACTGCACACACACCGTAGGAAAGGGCAGCAAAATAGACAGATTAAGCCAGACCATTTCATGGCTCCATGGAGAGCCCAGACTGGGGCTCTGTGGATCCAAGGCCCCTGACGATGCTGATGACCTAAATGTTTGTGCGTTGAAGGCAGGGTCTGCTACCTGGGGTCCCAGCTTAAGAACAGTGGCAGACCAAAGACACACCAGTTCATGAACCTTGAGGCCACCCATGGAAAAGTAGAAAGTATCTCAGGCCTGGAGCCAGAGAGCCCGGGTTCAAGTCCTCACTCTGTACTCAGCAATGGTATGACCTTGAACATGTCATGATATGTCTGCTGTAAAATTTTAAAACCACACTTGTACTACCCACCTCATATAGAGCATCCCAGCTCCTACCACCATGCCTTTGCCCCTGCCATCCCCATGCCTCAAATGCCTTCTCTCCTCATGGCCACATCATAGAAACCCTGATTTCCTTCAAAACTGAGCTCACGTACCACCTCTTACATGAAGCCTTCCCAGATCTCTCCAGCTGCTATTCAGTACCTCCCCCATTGAAAAAATAAACAAAAATGTCCTTGTGTTTTGCATTTACTTTGTATATACTTAAATATACACTGAAATAAAATGTATGTTCCTTGAAGGCAAACACTGTTTCACTTTTGTCTTTATATGCTCCCTGCCAGGATGGTGCCTGGTACATTTTATTGTTGTGTCCAACTCTTCCTTACCCCATGGACCATGGCACGCTAAGGCCCAGTTGGGTCTCCACTATCTGCCTGGTACATAGTAGGAATTTTATCAAAATTTGTTTTATTTACAAAAACATTTATAAATATTTGTCTATAAAATAAATATACATCTTTGTTTATAAATATTTGATTGATTAATGTCTCCAATTCAGTCCAATCCATCTTAAGGTCTTCCTTTAAGCAAGGCACTGTCCTAGGTGTTGGAGATACAAAGACAAAATCAAACCTGCACCTGCCCTCAGAGAGGTTACATTCTCCTGGAGAAAACAACATGCAGATAGTTCAGTATAGAGTTGAGAATTTGAGGGGGCAAGAGAGACTCTCAACAACCAAGGGGATCTGGTTTCCTCTGGAAGGTGCTTTATGAGCTGAGCCTTGAAGGAATGCTAGAGGTAGAGGGGAGGAGGAAGGACACTCCAAGCAAGGGGCACATCCTGTGCAAAGGCACAGAGGTGAGGGATGGAATACTTTTCAGGGCACACCAAGTAGGCCAGGTCAGCTGAAAAGGAGAGTGAAGGGAGAGTGAGGTGAAATAAGACTGGAAAAGGAGGCTGGAACTCAATTGAGCTTTAAATGCCAAACCCAGGAATTTGCATTTTATCCTAGAGAGGATAGGGAGCCACTGAAAAGTGTTGAGCTAGAGTGGAAAGACTGTGCCTAGGAAGGTGATGGGATAATAGGTATGAGAGCTCTTTATCAGGATGATGTGATAAGCTGTTATTGTTGAGGGAAGATCCCATGAACATCCCTTCCTCCTTGAGGATGTAAAACAGTTGAGGATGCTGTAGGAACTAGGGGACTTCTTCTCTTGTCCTGCTGTTAATGAATCTCTTTGTCTTCTTCTTCTGAGCAGGGTTTAGGGGTGAGAGGGACCACTGGAGGAGTGGGAGGACCATTTGCATCAAAACCCATGAGAGTGGCCAGAAGGAGATCGAGGCCTTTGATGCAGCCATCCTGCTCATCCGAAACCCTTACAAGGCTCTTATGGCAGAGTTCAACCGCAAGTATGGTGGCCATATTGGCTTTGCCTCACAGGCCCACTGGAAAGGCAAAGGTAAGGACCATGAGTGTTGCTCCAGCCCAGCCAGGGTCGGACCACCCACCCCCAAAAGGTCTGAAACAAGCTCAAGAAGTTGATCATCTTGGGGCAGAACCTCTGAGGATAGTAGCTAGTCCTTGCAACATCCCTGCAGTGTGCATGGGAATAGGGAGTAGGATAGGGTATCCTCTCTATGATAAACTCATTTATAATACCCCTTTGGATGCATACTATCTGTTTAAAGCAATCTCATTTTTAATAGCCTCCCTTGAAAATCTTCCTATCAGACTCTCTCCATCTCCCCTAAGCCAAGCCTCATCTTTTGAGATGCAGACTCCCCATGCCCCCTATGGGGGATGGGGTTTCTTCCAGGCCCTCCCCCACGGGCTCCCAGCTGCTCCTGAGTTACCACCTTCTCCCCGGTGCTGCTCAAAAGCATATTGTGGGATGCTGTTAATTATAGCACTTTACAAATTGCTCCCATGGAATTGACGCCATTGGAAAGAGTTAAAAACCTCTAGCTTCATTGAACATCTGCTCCCTTCCATTCCACGTGACTTTAAAGGGAATGTCTGCTGAGTCCTATAACCCCAAACAGCTCCCTGCCTGATTCCTGCCCCAGCAGGAACGGGGAATATGAAGAGAAAGGAGATGGGGATGGGCTCACTTCTCCAGAGAAGGAGGGGTTGGGAGGTTTGGGGGTTTTAGTTTTAGTGGCTTCAGCCAGGGCCAGAGCCTGAGAATGATGCCCTAAGAAGCATTCCCAGAGAGCTTAGAACATATATAGTTAGAGTCAGAAGGGACTTGGAAATAATGAAAATGTTAAAGTTGGACAAAATCATCAAAAAAGAATGTCAGAGCTGGGAGAGGCCTTGGAACAGGGAATGTCAGAGCTGGGAGGGGCCTTAGAACAGGGAATGACAGAGCTGGGAGAGGCCTTTGAACAGGGAATGTCAGAGCTGGGAGGGGCCTTAGAACATGGAATGACAGAGCTGGGAGAGACCTTAGAACAGGGAATGTCAGAGCTGGGAGGGATCTTAGAACAGGGCATATAACAACTGGGAGGGGCCTTAGAATAGAAAATGTCAAAGCTTAGAGAGACATTAGAACATAGAATATCAGAGATAAGAATGGGCCTTAGAACAGGGAATGCCAGAGCTGGGAGGGATCTTAGAATATTAAAATGTTAGGACTGGAAGAAACTACAGATCATAATGGTTTTTAGCTGGCAAGGCTAACCATATCACCCCCATACTTAGCTCATAGAGTGTTAAGACATAAAACATGGAAGATTTGTGCTAGAAGGAACCTGAAACATAGAATGGAAGGAGAAGACAACCTCAGAGGCCAGACTGATCACAGAGCTGCCAAACACCGGGACTGTTCCAGAAGCCTTGTTTTGTTCCACACTGCTTTTAAAGTCAGAATTTGCTGCTAAAACTAACATCACTGGATATGCGATTTGAGGAGGTGGTTCCCCTAGGAAAGACCAAGCCAGGCTTCCTCCGTGACCCTGATGCACAGTTTCAATTGTCCAGGGATGCCTCCTGCCCAGAAATAATCTCTAGACTTCTCTGAAACAAGTTGGGTCCAGGTTCCCTCCCAGGCCATCTTTAGTTGGACCATCAGCTGGATATAACCCCAAGCTGTTCATTTACAAGAGACCTAAAGAGTCTATAACAGCTGCCATTCAGCCCAGTGCTCTCTCCAGTGCCATTAGACATGCTTGCCAATGTACCCTTCTTACCCACCACTCCTTCCTCTCTTTACCTCTAAAAGCCCTTACAGTGGAGGACAGAAGGACATTTCCCATTCTGATCTCTATCTCCGGAGCCTACTTCAGGGTACAAGTGCTCTACACCAAGGAGGTTTCCTTGGGGAACTCAATCTTTAGCCCTCCTTGGGTCACCTGACCCAACTGGAAGCTTAAGTTCTCCACCTGGGCCATTGCCACTCATGTGCCTGCTCATTGTTCTTGAGCCAAAGTCTCAATTCCCCAAATATCTCTAGACTTTGTGACAATTAGACTTGGTAGGAAAAAAATTACATCTTGAGTCAGAAGGCCTGGATTCTGACTTCTACTGTTTGCTGTCTGTGTGACCTTGGACCAGTCCTTTCTCCTCCCTCTTCCATCTGCCTAAAATGAAGCCATTAGAGTAGATGAACTCCAACAATCAATTACAAGCATTTATTGAGTACCTACTGCATGTCAGGCATTATAAAGACAAAAAATACAAAGACAAAAGTGAAGCAGTCCTTGCCCTCGTGGAGCTAAGAGTCTATCAGAGGAAATGTCATGTCCGTATGAAATATATACAGAACAGAAACATTAAGACATTTTTCAGTGTTGAGTCATTACCAGCCAGTAAGATTGAGAAAGGTCTCACTTAGGAGATGACAGTTGGCCTGAGCTTTGAAGAAAACCAAGGGTTTTATGAAGCAGAGAAGGATTCCATATAAATGCATGGAGGTGGGAGATGACCTCCAAGGTCCCCCCTGGCTCCAACATTTTAAGGATTTGGAGGGAACAGAAACTGTGGCAGAGAAGAGCAAAGAACCTTAAAGAACTTTTCATTCCAGGCTCACAATTCACTTAAATCTCTTCCAGTCTTCGATCCTAGAACTAATTGATCTCAAACATCATTCCAGATCTGAGTTCCTATGGCTAAGTTCTGTCTCCCTTTTTCTCTCCTCTTCTCCTCCCTCTTGACTAGCCTTTCTCCCCTAGACACAGTGGAGCTAAGCTATGATTGTCTTCACCTTCTCAAAAAAAAGTAGAAGAAAAAATCTGTTAAAGAAAGAGCCTCAGGTCTGTCATTTGAGGACATATTCTATAATTCTACTTCTGGTGGTGTGACCAGTTATTGCAAGTTATTTCACCTTCTGGACCCTAGTCATCTCCTCTATCAAATGAAGAGATTGGACTACATGACCTGCGGATAGATTCAGAGCTAATAAGAATTCTATAGGTTGCTTAATCCAACACCCCTCATTTCACAGATAAAGAAACTGAAGCCAGAGAGAGATCATAGATTTGGGGTTACAAAGGACTTTATAGGTCACCTGGTCCTACTCTTCTCATTTTACAGAAAAGGAAACTGAGGCCAGAGAGAGCCAATAAATTTAGAGTTACAACAGGTCTCCTTCATTTTATAGATAAAGAAACTGACCCTAGAGAGGGATCACAGATTGAGAGCTACAAAGGGACATTAGAGGCAATCTATTCCAACCCCCTTCATTTTATATATGATGAAATTGCGGTCCAGGGGTGGGGGAGAAAGACTGGCCCAAGATGATGTAAGTAGAGGTAGAATTCGAACCCAAGTCCAGAGCCCATGCTCTTTCCAGTGTAACTGACTTGTCCAAGATGACACAAATAGTAAGCAACAAGGCTGAGTTTCGAAGTCAGGTCCTCCAACTCCTACACCAGTCCTCTCTCCATAGCTGCCTCTCCTTTCCACTTAATGATCCTTTGGGTTCCTTGCTTCCAGAGTTCAGCCCTCTCTGAGTTTCATCAATACAGAGGACTGAACTGAGCACGATCAATGGGGCTGGGTTTTGCAGCGAGCTGGCGGGTCCAGCTGTTGGAGACACAGCTCCGCCTCTCGCCACCACACACAACCCCCATTCCAGCTGTGCATCTCCCCAACCCAGGCTGAAGGCCCCTGTAAAATCTGGATTTTGTTCCATGACATTAATTTTATGATCTCCCTGGAGCAGATCCAAAGCAAAGTTTTATGTGATATGATTACACAAGGTGAATTGTCCTGGATCTGTGTAATGAAACAGATACTGTGTTTAATGATTCTTTGGGGAATTAAGTGCAGTTGGGCTATTAATCAGGCATGGGTTCCTGCAGGAGAATGAGATGGAGCAGAAGAGACCCAGAGCTCGCATGCCTCGGGAGCCAGAGGCACGTGCTTGCATCCCAGAACCCATTAGCAATATTTATCACAAAACATGCACGCTAAGATCTGTTACCAAGAATCCAGGTATAACTGTGGAAGGGCTTCCCTTCTCCCTACCCTGACATTACCCCAGGAAAAAGCACTTGGAGGTGAGATGGCTCAGGGACTTTGGAGGGGCTGAGGTATGGGCCAAAGCTCACTGAGGATTGTAGAATAGTACAATACAGCTGGGGGAGGTCTTAGAGGCCATCAACTATGCACCCCCCCCTCCCCTCCAATTTTCAGATCAGAAACCTGATGCTCAGGTGAAGAGACTTGCCCACGGTCACACAGGGCAATAAGTACCTGCTTCTGGATTTGAACTCAGATCTTCTTGACTTCAGTCTCAGTGTTTTACCCAATGTTCTACCCAGCTGCCTCTGGGAAAGAGCCACATCTGGAAGCAAGAGACCTGGATTTGAATCCTGACTCCGTCAAGTTCAAGTGAACAAACTTTCATTAAGCACGTACTACCTGCAGGTTGGAGACAGCTGAGTGGACCTTGGAGTCAGGAGAACCTGAGTTCAAATCTAGTTGTGGGAATCAAGCTGGGCAAGTCACTTCACTCTATTTGCCTCAGTTTCCTCATCTGTACAATGAGCTAGAGAAGCATACAGCAAACCATTCCAGTATCTCTGCCAAGAGAACCCAAATGGGATCATGGAGCACCAGCCACAAGTGAAATGACTCAACAACACATGCAGGGCACTGCTTAACATTCTGGGGGTCAAGGACGCTCAGGGAGCTTACATGCTACTGAGGGGATACATCTTGTACATCGATAAATAGATACGAATATTGTCAATCTTCAGAAGACAGAGAGAACACGAACCAGGGGGAGGGGGCTAATGAGGAAGGGTCAGGAAAGGCCTGAGCTGAGGATATGAGCTGTGTGCCCATAAGCCAGGTTACCTCCCTGGGCCTCAGTTTTCTCATCTGTAAAATGAGGTAATTGTAGCTCTTTTAGCTCTAAATGCAATGGAAGCTATTCTGCTCCTATGGCTTTGGGTAGAGTAGAAGCCAGGATCTAAGAGAAGGGCCTGGGCCCTAAGGAGAGGGCACTGTGGGTGAGGCAGTTGCAGTGGGCTAGCCAGAATAAAGACCAGACCTGGGACATTCTCCCAGGGTCTGCCAGGTTGTTGGGAAGCCATCCTTGGTCATCCATGTCCCTGGGTGGGAGAGGTCTCTTTATTGTTATCATACGCACTGGGGATTGAACGGAATTCCTCTTAGAATAGAAGCTCTTTGGGGGCAGCTAGGTGGCGCAGTGGGTAGAGCACTGGCCCTGGATTCAGGAGGACCTGAGTTCAAATCTGGCCTCAGAAACTTGACACTTACTAGCTGTGTGATCCTGGGCAAGTCACTTAACCCTCATTGCCCCACAAAAAAGAGGGGGAAAAAAGAATAGAAGTTCTTCTAGGGTAGCTCTTCTGCCTTTGTCTCCCCAGCACCTAGCACAGGCATTTGCAGATGGTCAGTGCTTGAAAATGTTTCTTGGCTTGAGTTGAACTGGAGTCAAGGGACCTCAGCTCCTTCAGGCCAGCCATGGCATGTGTGTACTTGGCAAGATCGTAGAGCCTCTGAGGTGAAGGAAAACATGGAGACTATACCAAAGCAGAAATCCCCATCTTCAGCATCCCTGACAAAAGTTCTCCCAGCTTTTCCTTAAAGACCTCCAAAGACAGGGAACTCACTGTGTGAAGCAGTCTGTCCCACTTTTTAGGAAGTCTAATTACAGCTAGGTGGCACGGTGGATAGAGTGATGGCTCTGAACTCAGGAAGGCATGGGTTCAAATTTGTCTCAAACACTTCCTACCTGGGTGACCCTGAGCAAGTCACTTTACCCTGTCTACTTCAGTTTCTTCATCTGTAAAATGACCTGGAGAAGGAAATGGCAAACCACTTGACTATCCTTCCCAAGAAAACCTAAAATGGGGTCACGTAGAGTCAGATATGACTGAAAAACAAGTGAACAGCAGCAACAACTTATGACTCCAGGCCCAGCCTTCTCTTCACAACACCCTTGGTAAAGCATGTGAGAAAAAAGGAGCCCCTGGGCTGGGAAATTGCACCCCTGGATAGTGATAGTGTGACCTTAAGCAAATCTCTGCAGTTCTCTAAGCCTCTGCTTTCCTGTCTGTAAATTGGGCATTCCAACAGTCCTTTTGTTTGTTTGTTTTCTGGGGCAATGAAGGTTAAATGACTTGTCCAGGGTCACACAACTAGTAAGTGCCAGGTGTCAAAGGCTTGATTTGAACTCAGGTCCTCCTGAATCCAGGGCTGGTGCTTTATCCACTGCACCACCTGGCTGCCCTGGGTCCAACAGTCTTAATTCAGATTTAAGTGATTGAAAAAAACACCTTAAAACTTAAAGCTGCACTAAGATTGTTGGAACACCCACCCTGTAAACCTTGTAGAACTTGTGAGGGTTCACAGAAATAAGGAGTGGGAAAGTACTTTGAAAATTGTCAAAGCTATATAAATGCTAGATCTTTTTTAATCATTCAGATGCATCTGGTCTTAACCCATTGTAACAGTGTGGGCCCAATTAGGCAGATAGATTATGATAATATGTTTCTGTGATTTTAAAAAAATCTCCTTGTTATGGACATAAATACTTCCCAAGCATCCAGAGCATCATGGAGGTGGGCTAGGATGAAAGGGAAAGCATTGAGGGGAAAAAGAAGTAAGATCTTTATGGAAAATATATTTCTTCTGTCATTTAGTATCTAGAATTTCAACTAATGTTCCTAGGCACGGTCTTCTGAAAGACCTCTTGGAGTCCCAGGTCATGGATTGTTCAAGCTAGGAGCCCCCTCATTTTAGAGAGGAAGAAAGACCCAGAGAGGGGAGAGGCCCTGGCCAAGGTCACAAAGCAAATCCGGGACTTGAATCCAGATATGTTTTCCCCCCATCATAAAATTAAACTCCACAGGGAGGTGAGGTTTTCTTTATACCCTTCTTCCCCTAAACTGGTCCACAATGAGGGTTAGTTAGATAATGGATTTAGAACTAGAAGGAACATCAGAGATCATTGAATCCAACTCCCTCATTTTATAGAAAAGGAAACTGAGGCCCAGGGAAGTGACTTGACACTGGGGGCAGAATTTGAACCCAGGTCTTCTGACTTGAAATCCAGTACTGTATTACTCAGTACATCCTCTGAAGGCTCACTCCCTCTCACTTCTCTTCTTCACAGAGTGGCCAGAGTTTGTGAGAAATTATGCACCATGGTGGGCCACGCACACTTTGGACTGGCTGAAGTATGGCAAGAAGGTCTTGGTGGTACACTTTGAGGACCTCAAGCAAGACCTGTTCACCCAGCTGGAGAGGATGGTCAGCCTCTTGGATGTGGATGTCTTGGAGGACAGGCTCCTGTGTGTGGAGGGCCAGAAGGATGGAAACTTTAAGCGCTCAGGGTTGAGAAAGCTAGAGTATGATCCTTATACCCCTGAGATGCAGAACACCATCAACTCCTACATCAAGATGGTGGACAGGGCCCTCAAACTGAGGAACCTCACCGGAGTCCCGGATGACTACTACCCAAGATGATGATGAGGCATGTGGGGTGACCAGGAGAGCAAGGGGAGGGAGGGAGGAGGACCAGGGATCTCAACAGAATGGGCCACCTCCATAATTTCAGAGCTAGCTAGACAGTTGGGCTAAATTTCAGTCTTGGCTTTTGGGACGACCCATTTTGCTGCTATTTCATTCAGGAGTTCCCTGCAAAAAAACCACACATCCCTAAGAGGTTGTCACACATTTCCACCAATCCAATAGGTTGTTGAGGTGCATGAATATTTTACACACACACACACACACACACACACACACACACACACACACACGTGCCCATTTCTGTCTTCTTCCTCTTCATCCTTTTCCTCCTCCTCTTTCTTCTCCTCCTCCTCCTCCTTCTCTTTCTCCTCCTCTTCCTTTTTTCTCTCTCTGTCTGTCTCTTCTTTCTTTCTCCATCTGTCTCTCTCACTCTATCTCTGTCTATCCCTCTCCTTTCCTCTTTCTTCTTTTGTCCCTACCTATCTCCCTCTTTTCCCACCTACTTTCTCTCCTCTTTCCCCCACTCCCATATGCCTCCCTGTCTTTTTTTTTCTTTCTCACCCTCCCTTCCTCTTCATGACCATTGGAAGTTATGACAATTCAAGACCTCTTCTATCAATCTTTACTCTTGCCCTTCATGATTGTTTCCACCACACCCCACACCCCCCAACTGCTACAGTTTCCACCTGGGAGTGAGAAGGCACTTCATCCTCTTGGGGATAGAAACAGGAAGAGAAGTGGTTATCCTTGAGACCTGGCTACAGACGAAGGGGGAAAGGGCCGGTGGTGATAAACAGAAGAAGTCTCAGATCCTGCCCCACCCACCCAGGCTGTTCACCTGATATCCACCTGGCTCTTCCCTCATGCCCAACCTGAGAATCTGAAGGTATGAGATGGATAGTGTTGGGCTTGGAATCATGAGAGACACAAGTTGGAATGCACCTCTTACTACTTATTAGCTGTATGACCCTGAGCAAGTCACAACCTTTCTGAGCATCAGTTTCCAAATCTGTCAAATGGGAAGAATTATACCTGCAACACCTACCTTCAAGGGATTGTTATGAGGATCACCTGAGACCACAGATATAGAGTGTTTTAGAAACATTAACGTTCAAATCTAAATGTCGGCTATTATTATTGTCTCTAGGTCAATACAGAAAGAGTGCTGGATTTGGCATCGGGAAGTCCTGGGTTCAAATCCCACTTCTTACCTTTACTAGCTGGCTAAACCACTTAGCTTCTATGACTTTGGTGGAAAGGCATCCCACACAGGGAAGTTCTCAAGGCTAATAACATCCTAGATCCCCTGGGTTTTTGTGAATCTGGGCTTGTTCTTAATAACACATCTATCTTTACTTGTCAGTTCCTATTCCTAAAATGTGGGTTGGGGAGTCTCAGAGCAAATCCTTTTCCCTCTTAAGGTCCCCAGGCTTGCTGGATGGGGTCTAGGGAAAGTCAGTGGGCAAGAGGACAGCAAGGAGGAGACCTCGGGTTCCTGTGGCCTTCAAGAGTCAATGACATGTGGGATTTAATTCTTTACCTTCTTCCCCAACACTGCACAGGCCTAGGGGAAATGATGACCACACTGTAGACCTAGATGCCCACCAGAGAGTGAGAGGAAGGGCACACATGAATGGCCACAGGGAGATCTCCATGGGAGCCAACAGACAGATAAACCCCCTTTAGGTCCCTGTCGTTTGATGTCTCCTTATCCACTCCCGGGTCCAGAGAATGCATGTGCTGCTGGGACAATTAAGGAAGCCACCACCATAACGCCCATTCCTAGGGAGGCAGATGGAGAGCAGGCCTGGGAGTGAAAAGTCATGCCTTGGCCACCTACCAGCAGTATGACCCTGGGGAAGTCACTTCACTTCTCTGGCATGCCACAGAAAACCCCAGGATACTGACAAACCGGCAATCTGCATCAGAGGGGGGAATTTTCACTGCAAGGAGCTCCCCAGGCCAATGCAATCCTAGGTCTAGAACATTTAAGACACACTCCTCCGGCAGTTTAACGTGCTCTCCCCTTGGAGGTGCTGCAGGCTTTATTATCCCTACGGAGGATTTAAGATGGGGAGAGGGTTAGAATGTATGGTGATCTGGCAGACTAGAACAGGAATACTTAAATCTCACCAGGTCCCCTTGCTCTCCCAGCCCCACCCGCCCGGCTTGACTTCTACCTCCAGCCCTCAGACCTGCCTGTTTTTCTTGGAGAGATTTTTAAAGGACCGGATGGGGGTGGGAGAGGAGAGAAGGAGGCATCTCCAGCCAAAAACTGCTTTTTCATCCTGGAGGCACCCAACCAAAGGATTTCAGGGGGCCTGAGTCACTGGAACACCCAGCCCACAGAGACGGCTTTCTTGGGCTCAGCACGGGAAGGTGCAGACCATCCCCCAGCCCAGAGCCCTCCTCCCCATCTTCTCACCCACGAAGGTCCTCAGTACCACCTTCGAATGTGGATACTAAAGCCATGCAGTGTCCACAGACTGTCTGGCCAATATATGCAGCTTCCCCCATTACTTGGAATGTTCCCTTTCCCTTCATGCTCCGCTCACTCCCAGGAGAGAGAAGCGCGCCTCCAAGGTGGCTGGAGGCCAACAAAGAAATATATTTTTTTAAGAGGTGGATGAAGAACCTGCTTCCCTTTGGGGAGCTCAATCACACAAAAGAGGGGATGCCCTTAGCCCCTTGATTCTCCCTCACCCACATTCCTTGACTTGACTTAATCCCTCAGAGCCCTTGTCTTCATCCGAAGGTGGACATCTGTACACCAAGAGACACCCCGAGCCCAGGGGCCTAGGGGTCTCTGAATGTATTTTGTATGCAGTTCCTTGGACTGATTTTTAGTCTTTCTTTAGTAAATCAAGGTGGGAGGGGGAATTCGGGTGCCCTCACCCTGCTTGGATGCCAGCTCTCCAGAGGGCAGCATGCCCAGAAGATGGACACCCGGGAGCTACCTCTGCCCCGGGGGCTTGGCCCAGCCGCCCACCTCTGTCTGAACACTCCTCAGGTTAATGCCATCATTAAATGAGCATTTTGTCGATTTTTCTCTGATGTGGTTGCGGCCTAGTGTGGTACCTCATTGCTTGATGTGTTCTACAAGTCTGTGCATGCATTATGTATGATCGTGTGTGATTGTGTGTGTGTGTGTGTGTGTGTGTGTGCGCACGTGTAAGTGTAGGGACAGGTAAAGGTCAGCATCCTGTGTGTTTTTGTTTGATTCAAGTATGATTCACTATGAGTGACAAACTCAGGTCTTGTGTGACTGGGTGAGTGACTGCCCTTCTGTGTGCATTGGAATGGGTGTGGGTCTAGAGAAGGAGGCCCTGTCTCCTGTGTGTTGATATTTAGAGCACATTTGGGGATGGGAGGGGTTGTTTGGAGGGGACCAGAGCTGGCGGCGAGGAGTCCCATGTGTATGGGTGGGTGCCCACGTCAGCAAACTCCCAAATAGCTTTTCAAAGAAGATACTGTGTTTCACCGTGACCTTGGGGAGGTCGTGCCACTTCTGAAGAAACCTGATCCCGGGGCCCCATAGGAGGGCTTCTTCTGTAGCCAGCCCTGAGCCTGGTACAGCAGGAGGGAGGGAAGAAAGATAGGAAAGAGGTCAGATGGGGTTGTTTTCCAAAGGAGGTCTTTTGAGGGCATTGCTGGGGGAGCTAACAGCCAGGCAGCCCCAGGCAGCTGAATTCAGAGAGGAGCATCCTAGACTATCGGAGCTGGAAGGATCTTTAGAGACTATTCTTACTGCCACATTTTAGAGATGAGGAAATGAAGGTCCCAAGTGAGAAAGTGACTCATCTGAATCTAGCAAGTGGCAAAGCTGACACTTGAACCCAGATCTTCTGACTCCCAATGTTTCCGCTAGGCTAAGAGTATTCCTTACTCTTGCAAGCAAGTAGTTCATTCATTGCAGGGCAGTCAAGAGCCCATAAGCTGATGAAAGCCTCACATCTTCCTTTCCAAGGTCAGGGTGGAGCTAAAGAGAGAAAGGAGCAGGGGAGCATTTCAGGGTCCTCCTGGGCTTGAGCTTTCTTCCAGCATGGGGGAATCCAAGCCCTTCTCTGCTCCTAAAGCAGAATGTCACTTGCAGCTGAAAATGTTGTTTCTCCTTCATTCTTGAAGAGGACCGTGACATTGGGAGGTGATGTCATGACTTGCACTAAATTGGATTTAAGTGAGGGAGGGCCGTGCAAGGTCACAATAGGAAGGTATGGATGAACAGGTGGACAATTTAAGGATAGTAGCCTATATTTTACAGCCTAAAATGTACTAGATTGTATACTATAAAATAGGGACAAGACTAAGACCCCCTCCCAGGAACTGGCTGCTGTTTGGCACATTCCTTTTTTTTGCTTTGGCCACAAACTGATCCCCTAATACCAAGTAGAGACCAAGTCCTAACCTCAGCCATAGACTAAATCATAAATGTGGACACAGAATACATCCAAGCCCTTTTCACAGGTCGAGGCCCAACTCTGTCTATACCCTGAGGTCTTACCCTGGATACAAACTTTACTTCAACCTTGGTCCCCTAAGCCCTAACCCTAGCAGGTCATCTCTCTAACAGGTTGCCTTGGGTTACAAGGGGATCCACTTGATTTGATACATTTATGATCAAGGATATGGCTGGCTCTACCCAAATCCCTTCTCACTGTTAGAGATACAATCCAATGAGCCTGCCTCTTCATGGCAAGTGAATAGTGTTATCTTTGGACACAGGGATAGGGAAGCTGACTCAATATTTATTTAGGCCAGTAAATCCTCAGAGGGATTGAACATTTAGCTTCAGTAACTCAGAGTTCTCTCTGGTTTATCAGGAGATCAGAGAAAACCAGCTGGTGGGGGATATATTTGAGGATGGAGGGGAGGGTTTTGCTACATTCCATCATATTCCCTCCCTACTCTAGAGGCAGCTAGGTTGCACAGTGGGTAGAGCACTAGATGTACAGTCAGGGAGACCTGAGTTGAAATGTGGCCTTTGACCCTTGCTGTGACCCTGTGCAAGTCACTTAACTTCTGTCTGCCTCCATTTCTTCAACTGTAAAATGGTGATAATAACAGCATCTACCTCATAGGGTTATTGTGAGAATCAAAAGAGATAATAATTGTAAAGCATTTAGCACAGTGCTTGGTACAGGTAGGTGCTAGCTATACAAATTGCCATTACCTTCCCCTTATTCTGCCTTCCTGGGACTATTTTTCGGGGGGGGGGGGGCTGGCCATGGTTCTCAACTCCAACAAAAGGCTCCCTCCCATAACATTCCAGGGCTGTGCCCAGAACAAGTGCTTCTGACTTTGGGTTCCACTGTGGGAAGAACAGGTCATCAAGGGTAAAGGTTCTTTCCCTTGGTCTCTGCTTCCAGCAGAAACAACTAAGGGGTATGGGGGTGGAAGGAGTATGGAGGTACTAGAAAGAAGACAGTTTCACTGAAGATTAAACAAAAAATGTGACCCTGGCCAAGTCACTTCCCCCCTTTTAACTTCAGTTTTCTCATTTATGTAACAAAAGGGTCAGACTAAATGATTTAAGGTATCTAAAATTCCTTCTATCTTTAAACTCTGTGACCCCTATGGTTTCTTTGATACATGTGACCTATAACCATAGAGATTTAGTGAGTACTAGGGAATTAGGGGAGGGAGGGATGACAAAGTTGATTAGATCTTGACTCATAGTATTTTTTTCAATATTATTTTATTTTCCCCCAGTTACATGTAAAGTCTCACAGTGTTTTAAAGTTGGAAGGGATCATAGAGATAATCTATTCCAACTCCCTCATTTTACAGGTGACGGCCCAGAGATGTGCTTCACACAAGGTTCTGAACTGGAGAAAGTGGCGATTTAAGTAAGGGGGTACAAATGAGAAATGTTGTTTAAACAATATTGGGTGAGGAAGAGATCTCTTTAAAAATTCAAGGGGCTGTCACATGGAAGAGGATTTCACTTTTTTCCTGATTAGACCCAGAGGATAGATCTATGAGCGGGGGCTAAATACTAAAGAGAGTCAAATTCAGGTTCGATGAAAGGAAAAAAATCAAGAAAGCAAATGGATTTCCTCTGAAGGTAGTGGTTTTCCTTCCCTGAAGGTCCTGAAGCAAAGACTAAATGGCCACTTGTCAGGAATGTAGCAGAAGGGCTTCTTGGGTAGGTGTGGGTTGGACTCAGTGTTTTCCAAAGTACTATCTGAGTAACATTCTATAATCCCTTAGGCTCCCTCTCAATAGACATCTTCAAGAATGAGCTGAACAACCATTTTCCATAGATGTTCCAGAAAGGTTTCCTATTCGTGTATGAATAACAGTCTCTGAGGTCCCTCCTACATGTGAGGACCTATGATTCTGTGATAACTAAAGCCCTCCCTCTCCCAGAAGAACAGATGTCAAATTTTTAAGCTAAAGAAATAAAGCTCTAACCGTGGAGTTTCAGAGGCCATGATTAGGTGGAAAGGAATCCTTTAAAGGGTCCTGATATCATGCCATGATGGTGGTTAATTCACCATGTAACTTTAGGCTGGTCAGTTTCCATCTTTGTAAATTGAGGTGGGTGGGGATAGGAGGAAGAAGGACCAGATGATCCTTAGGGCCCCAAACAACTTGAATATTTGATTATATGATTTCATATACAGCAGGGCTCTTTGAGGGAAGCTTGGAGCCAGTGTGTATTCTTGGGCTGGGAGTTGGAATGCAAAGGAGGTGGTAGGCAGCACCTGCAATGAGATGGCTTGCTTTCACCAAGGTCCAATGTCTAAATCAGCCATTGGCTTTCATTGCTCTTTGTGTCCCTGTCCAGTCCTTGCCCTAGAAGCCTGTGTAGCTCATGCTTGATGCCAAGTCCTTTCATTAAGTTCATGCAATGTAGAGTCAGCAGAATTACAGACCACACAATTGTCCTTGGTGCTAGAAGGTTGCACGGTGCCCCTGCTATCCGCGAGCCACGTTCATCGAGGCAAAAGGGAGAATCATAGTTCTAGAGCTGAAAGCAGCCTCAGAGGCCATCTGGTCCAGCCCCTTTATTTTACAGATGAGGAAACTGAGAACAAATGGAGTCAAGTGGCCTTGCATGAGGTAACACGGGTAGTAAACTGAAAAGGTAGGATTTGAACCCAGGTCCTCAGATTCTCATGCTGGTGTTCTTTCTACTGTACCATGCTGCCTCCAAACTGAAGTCCATCTCCTACAGGAAGCCTTCCTTAATTAACCCTAGACACACAGTCCTTGAAAAATCCCCAACAATGCCAACTTAACTAAATATCTCTCAAAATCACAGCAAAATATTCCATTTCAGAGGTCCTTAAGGGCTTGAGGGCTAACTATCACCCATACCATAGGGTCATAGGTATAGGGTGAGCTAGAAAGGGCCTTAGGGATCATCTAGAAAACAAGACTGAAGGTCTGAGAAGTTAAGTGCTTTGATCACAGTGACGCAGTGAATAATTGTCAGAGGAAGATCTTCCTGAAGCCAAGTTCAATATTCTATCCACAGTGCTACATTGCCTCTGTTTTCTACAGAAACATTTCCTAGTACCTTCATAGAGAAGTAGGATTAAACTTTGACTCAGACAGTTGATGTTAATCAAAGAAAAAGATAAGCGTGATGGGAAGATCCCTGGGCTGGGGAGTCAAGTGATCCAGGTTCTACTTTGGGACAGGCCATGGGCAAGTCATTTCCTCCTCTCTGGGCCTCAGATTCCTCACCTATAAAATAGGTGCTTAGATTAGATCATCTCTAAAGGTTTCTTTCATCCTGAACGTATTCTGATTCTATAGCTAGAAGACAGTCTCTCTTATGGACATGCCAGCAGGTCCCCTTCCCTAAGAAGAGGAGAGTCTGCTCAAATAGATGGGGAAGGAAAAGGCAGGTGCTAAGAGAAAGCAGCTTCATTAGTTGGCTCACCAACATGAAGAATCTCTCTCTCTCTCTCTCTCTCTCTCTCTCTCTCCTCTCTCTCTCTCTCTCTCTCTCTTCTTTCTCTCTCTCCTTTCTCCTCTTTTCTCTCTCTCTCTCTCTCTTTTCTCCTCTTCTCTCTCTCCTCTCTCCTTTCTCTTTTTTCTCAGACAATGAAAAGCCCAAGAGACAGAGTTTCTGGGTAATTAAGCATCAGTTTATTAATTAGACTACCTGATAATCAATAGATTGATGGTCAGTGGTCTCTCTTGGTAACCAAAGACAAAACCATGGAAATCGCCAAATGCTTAAATACTTTTGAAAAAGGAGGTGCCCCTGACAGGTAAGAATCATCCTCGATTGGTGAATAATCAATAAAGGGGTGGACATATTAATGAGGAAGTGGGGTAAAAGTCTTCAGCTCCTCCTGTTGAAAATGTAGCTTAATCATGAGACTCAGCTGCCTCCAGCAATCTGGACAAAGGAATCCATCTCTACCCAGACCACTCTGGTTGTTTTTCTCCTTTATGAGTTGGGTTACCCTAGACCACAATGGGGGGGGGGTGGAACTGCAAGGGCATAGACTTATTTCCTAAAGACAACAATTCACCTATATTAGATTCTGTTTACACTCTAAACAAAAGTAAGGTTTTCTCATTGGGTGGGGTCCCTCTCAAGATCTCAGAGCATATACCCAGAAGATTTGGGCAACCTTGTCTATCAGCAATGTCCTTCAGAGACTAACTGGCCTATAGGGGTTGGTTCCTGAATGAGGAAATAAAGGGGGAAAAACCTTAATTCTAATTTAATAACTGGCTATTTATATAATTGAAAACAATAATCCCCCCCTACTTCCCCCTCCCATAAATACACAGGAACAAAGTTCTGCCCTCAACTTAATCCTTGACTATTGGCAACCAGTGCTTGCCCTTATGGAAAAGTGCCAGGATCCCCAGAGACCAAATCTTCCTTGGGAAGATGGATGGCAGAGTGGATTTGTAACAGATAAAAAACCTAGCACAAGCTAGCAATAAGAAGACCTGACATTTATAGAGAGTTTTTACAGTTTTACAAGCCACTTCAATGTACATTGTCTCAGTCAATCCTCATGAGAACCTTATGAGATAGGTAGTGTAAGTCCTATTTTTCCATTTTACAGATGAAGGCACTGAGGCTTATGGGAATGAAGTGGCTTGCCCACAGAATCATAGGATCCTATACTAGCTCTAACTAGATCTTGCTCTAGAGCTATAAGGGACCTCAGGGGCCAGCCCATTTTACAATGAAAGAAACTGAGACCCTAGGAAACAAAGAAAAACCCAATGAAGACATGTCTTTCTAACTCCTGGTCCAGTGTTCTTTATCACTGTTCATGCCACATCCTCTCTTCTTTTGAGAAAGTTAATTAATTATTGCCCATACCAGACTCCTGGACTCAGTGATGGCCATGTCAGCCTAGGGAAATTTTGGCTAACCCAGAATTTCTACTGTGAAGAGATAAATTTTGTGAATCCTAACATGCCTGCAGACACATCAAATACCATCATTGATTCATTGGCACAGATGACACGTGTTTTTACCTAAAATATACAAATAATTACTCTTTTTTAAACATTTTTTAGTGAGGCAATTGGGGTTAAGTGACTTGCCCAGGGTCACACAGCTAGTGTTATGCGTCTGAGGCTGGATTTGAACTCAGGTCCTCCTGACTCCAGGTCCGGTGCTCTATCCACTGAGCCACCTAGCTGCCCCAAATAATTACTCTTGACCATAAAAAACTGATTGAATTTCATTTTTCCCAAGCCAATACTCATTTCCCAGTGCCTCCAGGATGTAATTATTCTTTTCTTCTCTAGGACTAGCTGTATTGCTTCAATAGAATGCAAGCTCTTTCAAAGCAGGGATTTTTTAAAATTGCCTTCAGATCCATAGAACTTAAGACAAAGCCAGCACATAGTAGGTCCCTTAGCAAATGGCTTTTGTGCCGTATTGGATTGGTCATACATTAAGCAATCCTCAATTATCTGACATGAGATTAGAAGAGCAGAGTGTCCCCCTCCCCTAAGGATCCATAATGCTTTTAAAATCAACAGATTATATAGGAAAAAAATTTTAAGCACGATATTTTGTTTTTCCGACCTAGGTTAGATTCATGGTTCTTGACACTAATTTGCCATGTGACACTGAGCAAATCAACTAGCCTCTTCGGAAATCAGTATTTTTGCATCTTCAAAAAGAAAAATAATTGACTAGAGGACTTCTAAAGTCCCTTCCAGCTCTGTCTTATGATCCTGTGATTATGTTAGATGTCACTGTCCTACCAATCCCTACAGCCATTTGGGCAGGTATAAGGGTGAGGGCTGAGTTAATCTCATTAAGGAAACAAGGCTCCATGCGGATGAGTACAGCCTGGAGCCCAAGGGAGGCAGGGGGAGTCCTTGCGTGCTGTGGGGAGGAGGCCAGGATTCAGATGGTGGAGCTGACTTTCTGCTCCATACAGATAAAAATTATTCGTGGGTGTCTGGTCTCAGTGAACACAAAGTATAAGGGTTTATAGTTGACTGATCTGGGACTCTTATCTGCTGGGGCTGTGCTTCCTTCTAACTACCTGAGTCTAAGGGGTTTCCATCCCATTCTCATTCATTCTCCATCTCTATCTTTGTTTTTCTGTCTTTCACCTCCCACCTTACTCCTTGTTCTCTCCCTCCCCCCTCCCCTCTCTCCCCTCTCTCTCCCCATAGATTTTCTCTGTCTTTTTCCTATAACTGTTTTTTTCTCAATGTCTTTTCTTCTTATTAGCACTTCTTTCTCTCTCCTTTTCCTTATCTCTATCCTTCTCCTCTTCTCTCGATATCTCTTCCTTCCTCCTTCCTTGCTGTCACCTTTCCCCCTTCTCCTTCTTCCCTCCTCCCATCTCTCCCTCCCTCTCTTCCCCCCTCCCCACTGTCTCCTCATTTTCTTTCTGGGGGAGTGAGGACAGCTCAGCAGGAACCAGACATAAGTGAGACAAATGCAACCTGGGCTGGTAACCAAGGAACTGGTTTCCTTAGCAACCAAATCTGCTCCTACTTGGAGCTTGGCTCTTTAGCTATTGTTGCCTTCAGTCTCCAAGGTGCCTGAGTACTCAAGGAAAGAAGCCTTCCCTCCCCTCCCCTTTCTGTTCTCTTTTACCTGGCCTTTTTCTTTGAGTCAGAAGATCTTGGTTAGATTTCTAACCATTACTTATGATCTGTGTGACCTTGGACAAGTCATTTTCCTTCTATGGCCCTCTGTTTCCTCATCTGTTAAATGAAGGGATTGGACTTAATCATCTCTAAGCTCTAAAACCTTAAGACCCCAATAAAAGCCTAGAACAGGGGAATTAAAGTATATACCACATTATTCTTCTTACCTATTGGATTTCTGTAAGATGTCATTTAACACCATGCTCTAAAGCCAGTACGCCTAATCTGTAATGGCACTGGGCAGGCAGAAAACTCTAGAAGAGATACACAAGCCCCTTCCCCTTCTTCTTCACCCTCATTTACTCCTCTATTGTCTTTTCTCCTCTCTTCTCCTCTCCATCTCTCCTTTCCCTTCCCCTTCTCTTCCTCCTTGCCAAAACCTGTTCTTCAGAAGGAGCTGACCAACTTATCTCCCAATGAGGACAATGAGAGAATCTCATGGAAAAGACTTGCATTTGACCATTGCAAAGATCTAAGTCAAAGAAATGAAGCTGTTAGGGGGAGATTTCACATTAGGAGGGCCTTCAAGGCTCCCCTGAAATTCCACAGAACAGATGGAATTCCTGTCCTTACAGCATCATAACAGAAACAAAACAAATTCATATGGAC
The DNA here is from genome assembly GCF_019393635.1 of Dromiciops gliroides. Taxonomy (NCBI): domain Eukaryota; kingdom Metazoa; phylum Chordata; class Mammalia; order Microbiotheria; family Microbiotheriidae; genus Dromiciops; species Dromiciops gliroides. The sequence continues at coordinate 17,431,019 of NC_057861.1, read as the reverse complement.
CTGATGTAAAATATAATCAGGGAACTCTGAGCCTTGATAGCTGTGTGTCAGTGGGTAAGTCATTTCACCTCAAGGCCTCAGTTTCCTGATTTGTAAAAAGCAAATAACAATACCTGAAAGACCTATTGTTAGAATAAAATGGGGTGATTATATATTTCAGAAAGACCTGAGCAAATGTCAGTTATTATTATTATTATTACCATTGTTACTCTCCCCTACCTCACAGGGTTGTTGTGAGTATCACAATCAATCAACACACATTTATTAAAGACTGACTATGTGTAGGGACCTACTATACTAGGCATTGCATGAAACACTGTATAAATATTCATTGCTGCAATGATGGTAAAAATTATGGTTTTGATGATGGAAAGGACCTTCAGTGTCATATAACAGCCTTCAATCAAAGAACCTCCTAACCCTGATGGTAGGGACATTATCACTTTTCTCTTTGTATGCTCAGTGCTTATCACAATATCCAATACACAGTGGGTGCTTAATAAATGCTTGTTGAATGAAGAAATGAAGTTAAATTTGCATCAAATTCACCTCTGTTCCTCCCAGAAGAGAACAAAATGGCTATTCCCTTCAATCTGAGGGCAAAGACCTCTCATTGCCTGAGAGCACAGTGCCTACCATAAAGTCAATGACCAATCAATGCTAGTTGATTAATTTAATATTGTTGGGATTTCTGTTGTGTCTGACTAGAGGACCATTTGAGGTTTTCTTGACAAAGATACTGGAGTGGTTTGCCATTTCCTTTTCCATTTCATTTTACAGATGAGAAAACTGAGGCAAACAGGGTTAAATGACTTGCCCAGGGTCACACAGCTAGTAAGTGTCGAGATTTGAACTCAAGTCTTCTTGACTCCAGGCCTGGTAATCTATCACCTAGCTGCCTGATGATGACGATGATAGCTAATATTTATATAACACTTAAAAGTTTGCAAAATGCTTTACTATGTTATCTTAGATCAATCACTTCCGCATAAGCATTTCTTGTTTAAAACAAAAGTTAAACTCCCCAAAAATAACCCTTGGGTCTGATTGCACACATGACTTTCTGTGCTTAAACTTGACCAATTCTTAACTGAGAGAAAGAATGTGTATTTTAACCTCAGTCATCTAGAGCCTTGGTCAGTCATTATATTTCACCTTAATTCTATCTCCTTCCAATGTTGCCTATCATAGTTCCTGAGTGTATTGTCCTCCTGGTCTGCTTCCTCCATTCTGCATTAGTTCACATGAGACTTCCCATGATTCTCTTAATTCTTTATGTCTGTCATTCTTCACAGCTTGATAATTGTCTGTGACCTTCATAACCCATCATTTGCTCAGCTGTTGCTCAGTCATTGTACGCGTGAGCTGTTTCCAGCCTTTTGCTACTAGAAATAGAGCTGCTATGAATATTTTAGTACATATGGGGCCTTTCTTTTCCATTTAACTTATTAACTTTCAACATATTTGGAGGAATATTCAGGAAAGAAATGCCAGCTCTGTACCCATAAAAGCACAGAGACACCCCCTTGAAGGGTGCTATAATGGGAGCAAGCTATAGAGTTCTTAAAGGGAACCATTAAGAAAAATCTAACCAATGAAAGCTCCAATTTGCAAAACAGATCAATTCAGGGTAAGTTTTTGCTTTAAGCAAATGATTCATTATGCTCTTCCTCTTAAAAAAAGAAGAAACTTCCTCCCTTCCCTCATTTAAATGTAGGAAACAACACAGTATAGGAAAAAAGGAACACTGGACTTGGTAAGGGGAGATATCTGTTTTCGAATCCTGTCTCCAACTTTTACTATTGTTCTTCAGTCTTATCAGACTCTCTGTGACCCCATTTGGGGTTTCCTTGGCAAAGATCCCAGAGTGGATTGCCATTTTCTGCTCCAGCTCATTTGACAGATAAGAAAACTGAGATAAACAGGGTGAAGTGACTTACCCAGGGTCACCCAGCTAGTAAATGTCTGAGACCGGATTTGAACTAAGGAAGATGAGTCTTCCTCATTCCAAGCCCAGAGCTCTACTACACCACCTAGCTGTGTGAAAAGGAGCAAGAGACAGGACCTCTGTGGGCTGCAGTTTTCTCATCTAGAGAATATAGATAAGAATACCCTGTAGTACCTGCCTGTTGTGAGATTCGGTCAATCAATACTTATTTAACTTTTAAATGTGTCAGCAACCAGAAAAACAAATACATGGATTCATGCAAGATTACATTTATAAACGCCCCCCTATTATCATTAAATGGTTGTTTTTCAGTCTTCTGCCACTGGACAAAGAGACTTAGGGACAGAAATATAATGCTCAATTTTTTTGAAGGATGGAGGGGGTAGTCCTACTGGAGATTTTTTAGACATAATGATATAGCCTCTTAAAAATGGCATTAACAGTAGATTGGAAAGTGGGATCCTGATTCTGACACTGCCTCACCTCAGTTTCCTACTCTGAAATAAAGTTGTCGGACTAGATGGCTACTAAGTTGCTTTCCAACTCTGACTTCTTTGTCAACTGTGGAGCCAGCAAAATAGCTATTCTAGATTGAAGGTAATACATGGATTCACATCTACTTCAGATCTAAATAAGGATTCACATTCACTCCCAAAACTATAACTCATGAGCTAAGTATAAACATAATGGTCTGACCTACCTGCATCATGCTTTATGGACATCTATGCTCATGAGCCCCCACTGGTGTGTTTAGTTTTCCCTCTAGTCATAGGGCACAATTGGTTCAAAGCAAAGACATTTAATAAATAGTATAGTTATAAAAGTTAAAATAAAGCACTCTCCCTCCACCTTAAGCCTAGGGTATACTCTCTCATAAGTACACACACTATTGATATACTGGGCACCTGTTGGGATTATACATGAGAAACAGTCATATAGAGAAAACACATACCCAGAGCACACACATGGAAGGACAACTCAAGCTTTTGATGCTGCAGGAACAACAATGTCTTCTGGTAATATCTTCAAGCTTCTCTCACTGGACCTGCTTCCCAAAGACATCATAACTGGGTATGTTGCTTTGCTAGTGCCTGCTTGTCTAGTAGTGACTCCTAGGCTTGTAGTCTCTGCTAGGCATTGCTCCTTGCTATCAGCTTTTATGCTCATCTCTTGGATTACCTTGTAAAGGGATTTGAGAGAGAAAAGGAAGTAAAAAAGGAAGGAGACAATATCTTTTGATGCATATCTCTCAGGAGAAAAATCAATTTTTTTGTGGGGCAATGAGAGTTCAGTGACTTGGCCAGGGTCACACAGCTAGTAAGTGTCAAGTGTATGAGACCAGATTTAAACTCAGGTCCTACTATGTATCAGGCACTGTGCCAAGAACTCTAAAATGATCTCAGTTAATCCTCACAACAGTGCCAGGGGATAGGTGCTATTAGGATCCCCGTTTTACATTTGAGGTAACTGAGGCAGAGTTCTCATGACTTGCCTGGGATGACACAACTTGTAAGTGTTTGAGGCAGAGTTTGAATTCAAATCTTTGTGACTCCTGGGCCAATGCTCTACCCACTGAGTCACCCATTTGTTTCTAGGTCTAATAATCTACATTCTGTGTTTTAAGATTCCTTCCAGTCATAAAATTCTATGTTCTCCAGTCCCTTCCATCTCTGGAATTCCATGTTCTCATGTTCCATTTTCAAGAAAATCCACCTCAGAAGCAACATTCCTGTTGTCTGTTACAAAAAGCAAGAGACATTTGTCAAGGATAGAGGAAAGCGGGTACTTTGCACATTTGGGGTCCAGACCTTTAATTTCATCTATATTGGGAACTTCCAACATGTAAACTTCTTTCAACAATGTCAGTTACCTACCTGTTTGTAATTTAGACAGTCTTAGAATATTTCCTGAGCCACCAAGATGTAACGTGACTTTCCAAGGGTCGTACTATCAGCATGTGTCAAACACAGGAACTGAATTCAGGTCTTCCTAACTTTAAGACTGGCACCCTAGTCACTATGCCAGGCCTGCCTCTTGCCTTACACATTTTACATGTTTAACAAATGACCTCATAGTGAGGAGGGAGAGGGAATGGTAGGAGTTGGGGAGGAAGGGAGAGACAGAGACAGAGAGAAAGACAGAGACAGAGAGAGGCAGAGATAGAAAAAGACAGAGAGACAGAGACAGACAGAGAGAGAGAGAGAGAGAGATATGGAGAGAGGCAGAGAGAGAGAAGAGAGACAGGGACAGAAACAGAGAGATACAGACACAGAGAGACAGACGAGAGAGAGAGAGAGAGAGAGAACAACTTAACAACTTCTTGTCTCTGGTCTGGCATCTTTCATCATCATAGGGAAAACAAAATATATTAAGGTTTAGAAAAATAAGAGATGAGAGGGAGAAACCCCTCTTCCTTCCCCCACCTCCATATACACAGAGCATCAGCATCATAGCTGTTGCAGCTATAAATAACCATCCCCTAAGAAGAACCAATTGTCAAGACTCATTCCTTTTCAGAGACAAATTGTGCACCCAGTTCATGTTGATATTTAAATGAGTGAGGTGGGGTGGGGAGAGAGTCAGACAATAGAACATGGAGGCCAACATCAGGCCTTTCCTGAAAAGCAGTGAAATGGATGGGAGATGAGAGTTGTAAATCTGAATGGGAAGAATATCCATCGTTACAAAAGGAACATGTTTATTTATCACTTTTACTATTTTCCCTAAAATTTACAGTCTGCAATCTGCCTGGAACGCAGGAGAGAAAATGTAAATGGCCTCTAACCAGCACTGCAACGGCGAAGGAGAAAATGATAAAATATTTATTCTCCCCCACCACTACCACCCTTAAATCCAATTTCAAACAAAGGCGATGATTTATCCAAGGTGCAAAGCAAGGCTCTATTTCAGCCACTGACAGCTAATTGAAAAGAATGCTCATTATGGAATGGAACGGATTACACCAAAATGATTTTTGTATGTTCGGGAGTAATTTTCAAAACAATTATGGAGAAGGGAAAAGTAGTCCCAAGGTTGCCAGTGACTGGTGATTCCTAAGGAAACCTTTCATTCCCGCCCAACCCGAGAGGATGTAGTGGTGGGGGAAGCTCTGTGTGGAAGTGAGGTTGCAGCCCAGGTCTTGGGCTATCCATGTTATGAGGTGGAGCAGCCCAATAGGCACTAACTGGAAGTTGAGGGAAATACACTTGCTAGTTAAGCAAAGGTCTTGAAAAACTCGGTTAGCCCAGAGCATACTCCATGTCCAGACTCCAGACATTTTCATTGGCTGTTTCCATTGGCTGTAATATTCTTCCTCATCTGGGCTTCCTGGCTTCCCTGGCCTTCTTCAAGTCCAAGCTAAAATCTCACTTTCTCTGAGAAGACTTTCCTAGCCTTCCTTAATGTTAATGCCTTCCCTCTGTCAATTATGTCCAAAGTATCCTGACAATATCTTGTCTATACAATACAATAAATATTTATTAAGTGCCTACTATGTGCCAGGCATTGTGCTAAACACTGGGGATACCAAAAGAGGCAGACAGTCCCTGCTCTTAGGGAGCTTGCAATCCAGTGGGGGAGATAGCATGCAAACAAATATATATACAAAGCAAGCTGTTGACAGGTTAAATGGGAAATAATTAGCAGAGGGAGAACACTGGAATTAAGATAGGATAAAGAAAGCTTCCAGTAGAAGGTGGGATTTTAGTTGGGACTTAAAGGAAGTGTGTCTGTGTGTTACATGCTATCTCCCCCCCCCCCATTTGAATGTGAACTCCTTGAGGGAAGGAACTGACCATCTTTTTTTAATCCCTATCACTTAGCACAATGCCTGGAACATAGTCAATACTTACTGAATGTTGACCCACCAGGAGTCAGGCACCACCATTGGCCGCTTTATCCACCGCGCCACTTAGCTGCCCCCTACATGGCTCTTTCAACAAGCTGCCTCTCTCCCTTCTTCCAAGAGAATCCAAGAATCAGAGTCCATGAGGAAACTGGAACAGGACAAAAGAAACCCCATGCGATAGGGTACTGTCAGAATCTGAGTTCCTTTACAGCCAGCGCCGCCCAATTTAGCACTTAATTATACACCGTCTGGACAGCACTGTAATTGTTTCCTGCTTGCTAGTCTCAGTTTCCTGTCAAGGCTGGAAGCAGGGACCATGTTTTCAGTTTGGTTTTGTTCCCTGAGATGTGCCTGGCAAAGGTTTAGTACCCAACCCATCAAGAGACAGGGCTGCCCGGCCAACCAGACCTCTTCTCCCCCTAAGCATTGCTGCTCTTTCTGATTAAAGGTAATGACTAGGTAGGACAGTTAGGTGGTATGGTGGATAGAGTGTTGTCACAAGGAGCAAAAGAGACATTTGTAAAGCCTGGTATGTAGTAGTTGCTTAACAAATGCTGGTTTCCTTCCTTCCTGTTTCTTCTATCTTGGCCTAGGGCTGAATACACTGTAGAAGGTCAGTAAAGGTTTTTTGGTTAATTGATTGAGGAGGGCGAGTCATCTGTTTTTCTGCATCCCTCATTGTGCCTAGCACAGGGCTGAGAATGCAGTAGGGAGACCATCATAGATTGGTTGATGAGATCAAGCCTTCTTCTTCTTGGTATGACTCAGGGCCTGGCACAGAATGGAGTAGCCAGTAGACACTTGCCTAGGTCTGAAGGTGCTTTGGAGTTTGGAGGCCAAGTTAAGTAAGGAGGCATTCTTGCCTTCAGGCACTCTACATTTCTGTTGCAAGGCTTACTCTAATCTCTGATAATTGGCCGCTGATCGTCCTCAGGGACACAAGGGTTATCTAGGTGGCCTAGGGAATGGATTGCTGGACATGGAGTCCAATCCTGCCTCAGTCAGGACCCTTCTGTGTAACAAATCACTTAACCTCTCTAAGTTTCCTCATCCATAAAATGGAAATAATCACAGTACCTACCTCCTAAGGACATAATGAGGATCAGCTGAGACAATATATGGAAAGTGTTTTTGCAAACCTCAAGGTTTGCTATGGCTATAGAAGACACCCCACATTATGTGAAGTATTCATTCCTCTGTTGCCAGGGGTTGGGGCACTGGATCTGGAATCAGGTTCAAATCCTGCTTTAGACCCATGCCATGAGGTCCTGGTCAGGTCCTTTAAGCTCTTCCAGTCTTGATTTCATTATTTTTGAAGTGTGGATAATAATCTCAGGGTTGTCATGAGACCTAAATGAGATTACATATGGAAGGTGCTTTGTATACTTCAAAGCGCGGAATAAATGCTAGTTATTATTTAGCTCCTGCAGGCTGGCTCAGGAGGCTTGAGTTAAGCCAGAAATTCAGGCCATGAACAATGTGGTCCCACTGTTTTTTGTTTGGCCATAAAACTCTTTATCAAACGAGCTCTACCTCTCTATGAGGAGGGAAGAGCCCAGAGGCACTGAAAAATGTGCAGATAAATGTTTTGTAGAGTCCAGCCAAGATCAAGAAGGGGATGATGAATTTTCAAAGTTGGTCTCTGTCCCTTCTTCCTTTTTTTCACTCTTCTCTCCATCCCAACCACCTTCAGTGCCCAGAGATCCCAAAGCATGGATCTGGGAGGGGAGATAAGACATAACACCTTGCTTCCCCACCAACCACTGCCCTGGAAGGTGTGGTAAAACATCCCTAACCTAGAAAGAAAGCTGGATGATCACTTTGGTTGCTGCACCCTCAGGAGATGAATTGGCACTTGAGATGGCTACTCAGAGAGCTAGTGACACCCACCTTGAGACATATAGCTAAAGACTCAAAAAATCTCCCACTTCTTTTTTCTTTTCTTTTCTTTCTTTTTTTCCCCAGGGCAATGAGGGTTAAGTGACTTGGCCAGGGTAACACAGCTAGTAAGTGTCAAGTGTCTGAGGCCAGATTTGAACTCAGGTCCTCCTGACTCCAGGGATGGTGCTTTATCCACTGCACCACCTAGCTGCCCCTATGGTGATATGTAGGGATGCTTATGTGGGCTGTAATTGTCCCATTTCTATTTTAGATTTTTTTTGTTTGCTTTTCTTTTCTTTTTGTGGGGCAAAGAGGGTTAAGTGACTTGCCCAGGGTCACACAGTTAGTGTCAAGTGTCTGAGGCTGGATTTGAACTCAGGTCCTCCTGAATCCAGTGCTGGTGCTTTATCCACTTCACCACCTAGCTGCCCGGGTCTCCCACTTCTAGCCCTGCAGACCAAAGCTGGCTATAAAGAATGTCCCTAAATGAATCTCCAGTCAAGTCAATCAGCATTTACTGTCTTTTACTATATGCTAGTCCCTGTGCTAGGCAGTGGGGATACAAAGAAAGAGAGGCAAAAATGATGCTTTGCCTTCAAAGAGCTCACATTCTAATGGGAAAGATAACATACGAACAACTCACAGTACCTGGTAAATCACTAAGTCACTTTCATTCGTGTGCAACTCTTCATGATCCCACTTGGGGTTTTATCAGCAAAGATACTGGAGTGGTTTTGCCATTTCCTTCTCCAGCTCAGTTTACAGATGAGAAAACTGAGGCAAACAGGGTGAAGATATTTGCCCAGGGTCACACAGCTGGTGAGTGCCTAAGACCAGATATGAACTCAAGAAGATGAGTCTTCCTGACTCCAGGCTCAGGACTCTATCCACGGCACCACTTAGCTGCCCTCTGGCATATAGTAGGTACTTAATAAATATTTATTGAATGGAAGGTACAGACAAAATTAAGAATATCCTTCGATAAATATTTTTAGAATTTTTGTGCTTAGACTATTTCTTTCTTTTTACAGCCATGGTCACTGATATATTATGAAAATTTATTATGACTTAGGAAATTTAGAGAGGCATTTGCTACTAAATAGTAGGGAAATGTGGAAGGGAGAGGTTAAGCCCCTCCCCTTCCAATTAGCTTTATTAACTCAGGAAAAATTTACTAATTCTTGCATAAGTTGTTCCTCAAATTTAACTCCATTCTATCTTTGTACCTTTGCATTATCTATTCCCCATGCCTGGAATGCACTCCCCTTCTCACCCCCACCTTTTAGAATCCCTCCCTAGTTTTTCTCAAGACTCAACCAACAGTGACCCTGGGCAAGTCACTTAACCCCAATTGCCTCACTAACAAATAAATAAATATTTTTTAAAAAAAGACTCAACCAAGCTGCCCTATACTAAAAGTTTTTACTTGTCTCCCTGTTTTTTAGTGTTTTTTCTTCAATTAACATGTGTATACTTATATATTTACATCTTATATCCTTCTAGTAAAGTCCCTTGAGAGCACTGTTTTTCATTTATCTTCCTGTCCCTAGCACCTAGAACATGGTGCCTTGTAACAACATAGAAGGTATTTACTAATTTCTTATTTAATTGGATTGCATCGAGATGACATGATGCATTACAAGCCCATGGGACAACAAGTCATTTGTCTGAGTGTTTGAAAAGTTTTCAGCCACACTTGACAAATAGCAGGTCTGCAACTGAAAATAAAGTTACCCTCTAGATGTTTAGAATAGGGAGGGAGTAGGCAGGGGTAGAAATACTCATCCTGTCTTAATTGGGCTCCAACCAGAATAATAGACCTTCACCCCTTTCTCATATTAAAAGGAAGCCCTTCTCCTTGCCAAGGTAAACCCCTCTACATGCACAATTGACCCCAATTTCATCCCATCTTTTCTAGCAGATTGTCCCTCTATCATCCCACTCTTCCACATCTTCAATCTCCATGTCTATCGGCTGATTCCTTGCTGCCTACACACATACCCATTATCTCCCCATCCTTAAAAAACCCTCATTGATCCATCCTTATCTTCCCTTTTGTGGCTTATTTCCTCAAGATGGACATCTACAATAGGTGCTTCCACATGCTTTCTTCCCACTCTCTTCGCAGACCAACTTCTGACTTCATCATGAAACTGAAACAACTCTCTCCAAAATAATTTCTTTTTTTGGATGCAATTGGGGTTCAGTAACTTGCCCAGGGTCACACAGCTAGTAAGTGTCTGAGGCCTGATTTGAACTCAGGTCCTCCTGACCCCAGGGCCAGTGCTCTATCCTAGCTACTCCTTATGTCTAGCCTTGCATCTCCAATTGCCGACTGGACACTTCCAGCATCCTGTAGCTATCTTAAACTTAACACATCCCAGACTGAAGTCATTTTATTTCCCTCTGAAGCCTCCCTTTTTCCTAACTTCCATATTACTGTCAAAGGTACTACCATAATCTCAGTCACCCAGGCTCACAATCTGGGTGTCAACCTAGAATCATCATTCTCTCTCACTCCTCATTTCTTTTTTTGGGGTGGGGCAATGGGGGTTAAGTGACTTTCCCAGGGTCACACAGCTAGTAAGTGTCAAGTGTCTGAGGCCAGATTTGAACTCAGATCCTCCTGAATCCAGGGCCTATGCTTTATCCACTACACCATCTAGCTGCTCCTCACTCCTCACTTCTAATCTCTTGTCACATCCTGCTGATATTGCCTTTGTAACTTCTTTCAAACCCTCCCCTTTCTCTACTCTGATACCACTGCTCTAGTATAAGCCCTCATCACCGTGACACTTCATTTCCCCACTCCTAGCATTTGCACCAGCTATCCCTCACGTCTGTAATGCTCTTCTCCTCCCCTCTGCCTCCTTGATTTCTGTCAAGCATCAGCTCAAAGTCCACCTTCTGCAAGAAGCTTTTCTCAGTCATCTCTGATCTTAGTTCCTTCCTTCTGAAACTACCCTTAATTTATCTTGTTTGTCCATAGCAATTGGCATATTATCTTCTTCATTAGACTATGAGCTCTTTGAGGGGAGGGACCCTGTTTTTGCTCTTTGTGTGTGTGTGTGTTTGTGTGTGTGCATGTGTGTGTTTGTGTGTGTGTGTTCCCAGTGCTTATATAGTGCCTTAATAAATGCTTGTTGACAAAATGATTGACTTTCTAGATGGGCCCTGACAAGCTCCATAGATTAGATTAAAGAACTACCATTCTATTTGTAAACAGGACAGAATCCCCTTGATTCAAAACTTACTTGTTCCTTGGAAGGGGGGGTTGGTATCTCTATTGGATTGAGATTCTGGGAGGTCCTAGAATGTCAAAGTTAGGTTCACAGGACACAGGATTATGGATCTAGAACCAGAAAAAACTCAGAAGCCATCTAGCCTATCCTCTTTCTTTTACAGATGAGTAAACTGAGGCCCAGGAAGTAGAAATGTCTTGTTTAAGACACTCCAAAGCCAGTGTTTTTTCTTCTGTCCCTCAGTGTGCAACTTAGCCCACATAGACCCCAACATGTAGAAAAGTAGTAACGATGCCTGACTTGCTTTAAGGTTTACCAAACAAATGTATATTATCTTTATAGATTCTCAGAAGGGCTCTGTGAGATAGGTGTTTTTCTCTTCCTCCATTTTACATAGGAGGAAATTGAGATTCAGAAAGGTTCAAAGATTTACCAGTGATCACACAATGAGTAAAAGTATCACAGGTCAAATTAGAACGCAGGGCTCTCTTAACTTTTAAGTACAAGACATACTCTGACACCACACACACTGCCTCTCCATTCAGATAGGGCTTAAAGGGGCAGCTAGGTGGTGCAGTGGATAGAGCACCAGCCCTGGAGTCAGGAGGACCTGAGTTCAAATCCAGCCTCAGACACTTGACACTTACTAGCTGTATGCCCCTGGGCAAGTTGCTTAACCCCAATTACCTCACCAAAACCAAAAACAGATAGGGCTTAAAGACATAGGTTCTCTGAAGTTGCTTTCCATCTCTCTCTCTCTCTCTCTCTCTCTCTCTCTCTCTCTCTCTCTCTCTCTCTCTCTCTTTCTCTCTCTCTCTCTCTCTCCTCTCTCTCTCCTTGTTTCCCTTTCTCTCTTCCCCATCTATCCTTCCTCCTCTGTCTCATTATCTCTGTATCTCTGTCTCTTTTTCTCTCTCTCCCTCTTCCCCTTCTGTCTTTTTCTATCTCTCCTTTTCTGCCTCTCTGTCTCTATCTCTCCTGTCTTTTCTTCTCTCTTCCCCTTCCCTTCCTCCCTCTCTGCCTCTCTCCTTCTGCCTCCTCTTGGTTTCCCTCTCTTTTCATGATGGATCAGAGAGCAGTAGTTTTTTTTTCCAGTTCCCTCTCTTTCTTTCCATCCCTTATGGAACAGAGAGTAGAAAGCCCTTTATTTTCCTTATTCCTGGCAGATACCTTGGACTGTGTGTTCCTTTCTGGTGGCTGAATTTTGGAGGATAGGTATGAAATGGGAATCTATTGCCATTCTCATTTTCAGAAGGCTTGTGTGTCTTATCTTTATCTTTATTGATAAGGATAAATTTACAGGAATAGTCCAGTAGAATATAAGCTTTTTGAGAGAAGTAATGAGTCCATTTTTGTCTTTGTTCCCTTAGCACCAAGGATAGTGCCTACCACATCATGTTGTTGTTGTTGTTGTTGAGTCATTCAGTTGTGTCTGAATCTTTATGACCCCGTGGACTAGACAGAACACCAGACCTTTCTATCTTCCACTACCTATTGAAGTTGGTCCAAGCTTATGTTTATTGTTTTCATGCCACTATCCATCTGATCCTCTGCTACCCCCTTCTCCTTTTGCCTTAAATCTTTCCCAGTATCAAGGTATTTTCCAATAAGTCCCTTATTATTATAAGGCCAAAGTATTTCATCTTCAGCTTCAGTATTTGATCTTCTGGTGAGTAGTGTGAATTAGTTTCTTTAAGTATTGACTGATTTGATCTCCTTGCTGTCCAAGGGACTCTCAAAAGTCTTCTCCAGCCCCACAATTCAAAAGTGTTGATTCTGCAGTATTCAACTTTCCTTACAATCCAATTCTCACAGCCATACATTGCTATTGGAAAAGCCATAGCTTTTACTGTACAGACATTTGTTGGCAAGGCGATGCCTTTGTTTTTTTTTTTAACATGCTGTCCAATTTGCCATAACTTTCCTTCCAAGGAGCAGGCATCTTTTAATTTCATGGCTGCAGTCACCATCTATAATGATCTTTGAGCCCAAGAATATAAAGTCTGACACTACTTCTATTCCTTCTCCTTTTATTTTCCAGGAAGTGATAGGACCAGGTGCCAAGAACTTAGTGTGTTTTTTAAGCTTCAAGCCAGTTTTTACATCCTCATAAAGAGGCTTCATAATTCCTTTTCCTTTCTGCCATCAGTGTGGTATTGATTGCATATCTGAGATTGTTGATATTTCTCCTAGTAACTTTAATTATAGCTTTTGATTTATCCAGCCTGGCATTTCAAATAATGTACTCTTCATATAAGCAAAAAAAAATCAGGTGACAATATACAGCCTTGTTGTACTTTTCCAATCTTAAACCAATCAGTTGTTCTATATTCCATTCTAATTGTTGCGGGGGGGGGGTGAGTTTTGGCCACATATAGGTTCCTCGGGAGACAAATAAGGTGATATGGTACTCCCATCTCTTTGAAAACTATTTTGCTGTGATCCATCAGTCACATGCATTCAATGAAGCAGAAGTAGATGTGTGTTTTCTGGAATGCCTTGCTTTCTGCATAATCCAGAAAATGTTGGCAATTTTGTCTCTAGTTCCTCTGCCTCTTCAAAAGCCAATCTACTCTTCTGGCAATTCTTGGGTCATATATTGCTAATGTCTAGCTTGCAGTATCTTAAGCATAACCTTGCTGGTGTGTGAAATGAAAGAAATTGTTTGGTAATTTGAACATTTTTGGCATTGCTCTTCTTTAGGATTGGAACATAAACTGATCTTTTCCAATCTAGTGGTCACTGTTGAACTTTCCAAATTTGCTGGCTTATAGAGTGCAGCACTTTAACAACATCATCTTTTAGGATTTTTAATAACTCAGCTGGAATTCCATCACCTCCATTAGTATTGTTAGTAAGGCTTCCTAAGGCCCTCTTGGTTTTCCCTCCAGAATGTCTGGGCCCTAGATGAGTAATCACACCAACATGGTTACTGGTGGTGTTAAGATCTTTCTTGTAGTTCTGCTGTGTATTCTTGCCACCCCTTAAGCTCTTCTATTTCTGTTAAGTTCCTAACATTTTGTCTTTTATCATGGTCATTTTTGACATGAAACATTCTCCTGATGTCTCTAATTTTCTTGAAGAGATATCTTGTCTTTCCCATTCCGTTGTTTTCTTCTATTTCTTTTCATTGCTCATTAAAGAAAGCCTTCTTCTCTCTCCTTACTATTCTCTGGAATTCTGCATTCAGTTCCATATATGTTTCCCTTTCTTCTTTCCCTTCTCTTCCTTTCTTACCTATTTGTAAAGCCTTATCAGAAAGCCATTTTGCTTTCTTGCTCTTCTTTTTCTTTGGGATGTTTTTTGTTGGTGCCTCCTGTACAATATTGTGAACCTCTGTTCATAGTTCTTCAGGCCCTCTATCTACCAGATCTAATCCTTTAAATCTATTCTTCATTTTCACTTCACATTCATAAGGTATGTCATTTAGCTCATACCTATATGGTCTGATGGTTTTCCCTACTTTCTTCAATTTAAGTCTGAATTTTGCAATATGAAATTCATGTTATGAGCCACAGCTCTTATTTTAACTGACTAAAAAGTGCTTCTCCACCTTTGGCTGTGAAGTATATAATCAGTCTGATTCTTATTTTGACCATCTGGTGATGTCCATGTGTATAGTTGCCTTTTGGGTTGTTGAAAGAGTGGTGTGTTTTTTATGACCAGCAAGTTATCTTGACAAAATCTATTAGTCTCTGCCATGCTTCATTTTGTACTCCAAGGTCAAACTTGCCTGCTATTATAATTATCTTTTGATTTCTTACTTTAGCATTCCAACCCCTTATATTAAATGTGACACTTTTTGGTGTTATTTCCAAAAAAGATGTTGTAGGTCTTCAAATCTAGCATGGATTTGTATTACTGTGACACTGAATCATTTGCCCTAGATTTGAACAGATAATATTTCATCATTATGGCACATGATAGGGACTTAACAAATGCTTGTTGAGTTGAATTGATTTTGATCAATCTATATATTTGTACTAAGAGAAGAAATTCCCTGTTTGTGGGCTAGGTAACAGGACAATAAACTGGTATTGGTTGAATGGCTATACTCAAGAAGTGGCCATTAATGACTCAATGACAACTTGGAAGGAGGTCTCCAGTGAAGGGCCCCAGGGATCTGAGCTTGACCCTCCATCCTTTAACATTTTTATTAATGACTCATGTTGTTCAGTCATGCCTGGTCCTATGTTGTTTAGTCATTTCAGTTCTGTCCTATTCTTTGTGACCCCATTTTGGGTTTTCTTGGCAAAGATACTGGGTGACTTCTATTTCCTCCTCCATTTTACAGATAAGGAACTGAGGAAAACAGGGTGAAGTCACTTGCCCAGAGCCACACAACTAGTAAGTGTCTGAGGCCAGATTTGAACACAGGAAAATGAGTTTTCCTGACTTCAGGCCTGGTACTCTATCACTGCGCCACCTAACCACCCCTCAATGACCTTATTAAAGCAAAGAAATAGCAACCTTACCAAACTCACAATGGCATATATCTCGGAGGGATAGGCAATCCAGTGAATGACAGTTATTATCCAAAAAGATCGTGATAGACTGCAAAATCACCCTTGAATTTTAAAAAATCCATTTCACAAGCACAAGAGAGGGGAGGCGTAGTTACACAAAAATTTCTCTTAAAAAGATCTGGGGGTCTTAGTGTACTTCAAACTCTATATGAGGCAGCAGTGATATGGAATAGTCAAGGGAGCATGGGGTCAGCTAGGTGGCACAATGGATAGAGCACCAGCCCTGGATTCAGGAGAGCCTGAGTTCAAATCTGGCCTCAGACCCTTGACACTTACTAGCTGTGTGACCCTAAGCAAGTCACTTAACCCCAATTGCCTCACCAAAAAAAAAATAGTCAAGGGAGCTGATGGGATGCATTAAGAGGAGTGTGGCTTCCAGGAATGAGGAAGAGTATTGTGCTCAGCTCTGGGTGACAAGGTTTATGAAGGACATTGGTAAACTGTCAAGTATCTAGAGAAGAAAGACTAAGATGTTTAAGTACCTTGAATTCAAATCATATGAGGAATCATTGAAGGAATTGGGGGGTATTAACCTATCAAAGAGAAGGCTCAGGGGACTAAACATAACAGCTATGTTCAAGTTATCTGAAAGATTGTCATGTAAAAAAGGTGAAAGGACTTGTTGAATTTGGCAACACTGGAAGAGACAGCAGAAGCTGCCAAGAATCCAACTGAGGCAGGATGTTATAAAAAGCTTCATAATACTGAAAAGGGTCACAAAGTGGATTGGGCTACTTTAGGAGGTGAACTCCCCCACATTGGAAGTCAGTGAGCAGAGGTTGGATGAGCCCTTTGGAGTGTGATGCTGTAAGGACAGGTTTTCTAGAATCAGTCAAGCCAGAGAGATGGCTGCTGAGATTGCTTCTAGATCTAAATTCTGGGAGCCAATGTGACCCAGAAGGAGCTCCTTCTGAGTGAGGAAAAAATCCCCACTTTCAAGGAGCTCTTCGTCTAATGGGGGCAACAACATGCAAAGAACTGTGTGCCAACCAGACAGGATTGACTAGAGAGAACAACAAAGGGAAGACACTGTGACTAAGGAGGATGGGGAAAGACTTCTTGTTAGCTGAGACTGAATGGAAGTCAGGAGGGAGAGGATGAGGGAGATAATTCCAGACACTGGAGATAGTATAAATGTCTGAAGGCTTATGGAATGTCTTATCTGAGGAACAGCCAGGAGCCCAGTGCCACTTGATTCCAGAGCATGTAAGGGGAATGAGGTATAAGAAGATGAGAAAGGCAGGAGGGAGCCCAGTAATGATAGGCTTTCTAAAAGCCAAAGAGAGAATTTACTACTTGACTCTAGAAGTTACCAGGGACTCACTGGAACCAAGCATGACCATCAGGGGACATTCTATCTGACTCATTGCGCTGCTGAAGTGGCAGTAGCCTTTGGAGAGCTGTGGCTAATCAGGGATAATTAATAATTGGCACTGCTAAGTTCTCCTTTGGATGAGAGCCTGAAAAGGGTCTCCTACTTTGATGGCCCTGACAAGGGGAATGCCACATGAGGTCATGGAAAGAGCCCTGGACTTTGGGCCAGGAGACTTGTGCCTACTGCTTATACCTGTGCCTACAGACAAGTGCCTTCCCCTCCCTGGATATTAGTTTTTTCCACTGTGAAATGAGGTAGTTAGATGAGATCATCTCTGGGAGACAAAGTAGCCTCAGTATTTTTATTTTCGGTTTCTAGGGATAACTGTTCTCACTGTTTCCCAATTGGAGGAGTTAATCTGCATGTTGCACCAAGGGCAAAATGGCAAGCCTGAGGAATTCAAGTCCTTGTTAGGCAGGCCCCATGGCCTCTCCAAGATGCATTGACCTCTTCTGTAGAGAGAATGAAGATGCCACCCTCCTGCTCATTGGTCCTCTTCAAGAACAAAGGGCTAACGGGGCAGCTAGGTGGCGCAGTGGATAGATCACCGGCTCTGGAGTCAGGAGTACCTGAATTCAAATCCGGCCTCAAACACTTAACATTTACTAGCTGTGTGACCCTGGGCAAGTCACTTAACCCCAATTGCCTTGCTTAAAAAAAAAAAAGACATGGAGACAAGAACAAAGGGCTAACAAACAAATGATATCTGCACCATCTCCCTCACAGGATTTTTCTTTTACTTTTTTTTTCTTTTGGGGGAGCAATGAGGGTTAAGTGACTTGCCCAGGGTCACACAGCTAGTGTCAAGTGTCTGAGGCTGGATTTGAATTCAGGTCCTCCTGAATCCAAGGCTGGTACTTTATCCACTGTGCCACCTAGCTGCCCTCCCTCCCAGGATTTTAAAGGTAGGAGAGCCCTTAGAGGCCACCTTAGAGTCACATAGAGGAGGTCTTAGTCTTGCTCTGCTTAGCCCCAAAAGTTAGGACCAGGGGAAGTTTCAAAAAACAGATTCAGGACTAATGGGGGAGTCCTTACAATGAGAGCTGTCCAGTGGTGAAAGGGGCTGGCTCACCCACCCACATCTGTAAAATGAGGGAGATGGACTCTCAAGATATACTGAGGAGACAAGAGGCCTGCAAGCCCAGCCTTGGTGACATTTATCAGGTATCATGTAGAGGGGGACAAAATGGCAGCTGAGGAGCCTTCCAACTCTGAAATTATTTTATTCTGAATTCACCTCTAGCCCAATCCTCTCAGTGGATTCCTGTGTTCCACTCCTTAAATTAGGAACCCTGAGATGCAGAGAAGTGAAAAGACTTTGCCAAGGTAACACAGCCAGAAAGTGTTGGGAATAAATTTGAACCTAAGTCTTTTTTACTCCGAGGCAAGAAGTGATGAGTTCTTGAACTGGGGTGGTAGGTATGTGAGTAGAGAGAAGGGGGTTGGGTTTTGAGGTGGAATCAAGAAGATCACAGCTGATGGGATGGGGGGTGGTGAAGGAGAGAGAAGAGTCATGGATGGATCCAAGATTATGAACCAGGGAACTGGAAAGTTAGTTGTATCCCCACTAGAAAGAGCAGATTGGAGAAGGGACAAGCTTGGGTGGGGATAGGCGAGTGGGCAATGAGATTCCTTTTGAAATTGTTTCATTCAAGATGTCAATGGGGCTTCTAGGAAGAGATGTCCAGCCGGGCATTAGTAGCAAAATAATCATGGATCCGGAGCTGAAAGGAATCTCAGAGACTACCTGCTCCAACTCCTTCATTATATAGATGAGGAACTGAAAGAAGTAAACCCACTTACGTATTAAGTAGTAGAGTCAGGATTGAAACCCAGCCCTTTTGACTCCAAATCCACCCCTTCTTTCCTCTCCACTGTACTGACCTCCTTCTAAATATACATCTTTTCTTCTCCCAGCACTTAGCACAGTGCCCGGTACATGCTACCAACAACCACCTACTTCATTGACCAGACTGAAGGAAAGATGAAGTAGACTGAAGGAAGCTTTCAAGCCAAGTTTTCAGACTGGCTGCCCATCCCAAGTATGATATTTTGTTTCCTTCCTTTTTAAAGACTTCTCAACAAATTTTAAAAATTAAAATTAAAAAATACTTCTCTCCACCCCCTTGTTATCATGAACTATATGCTTAGCAAATCAAGAAGTCATCTCAGTATGCAAGAGGGTATCTGCCCAGGCACCCATCTCCCCAGGTTCCCTGAATGACAACCACAAGGCAAGAGAGTGAGAAGTCCCCCCAATTCCCCAGAGCTCTGAGTGCCAGGAGAGAGCTTACACAAGAATGAAGGGATAAGGTTCAGGGAAGCTCCCCAGAAGACATGGTGTCACATGTCCAGGGCAACAGAGACTCCATTGTCATACCTCATCTACTCACAGTCTTAAAAGTCCATTTTTACTACTTTAGAAAAGCAACACTGTCCCCCTATTCTACATAAAGGAGGAAATCACAGCATCCTTTGGAGATGGGATGAGCCAGATGCCAGATCAGATATCTCTCCATGCCTCACATGGGATGAGCTGGATATTTATACAGAAATCAACCGCATCTCTAGAGAAATCAAAGACAGAGAGACAGAGAGGACAGAGATCTAGAGATAGGGAGACTAAACCTGTGGTCCCTTTAATGCAGAACTCCCTGTCACATCTAGTCTTAGAAAATTTCCTAGATCACAGAGAGGTTAAATGCTTTGCCCAGGGTCACACAGCCTATGCGGCAGAGGCAGTGCTTGGACCCAGGTTTTCCTGACTCTGTGGACAGTTGTCTACCTAATTACTTTGCCCTGCTGCCTCTCATACCAGTCAATCAATGGACAAGTATTTGAGCACCAACTGTGCGTTATTGATATTTTCCACCACTTTCTTCAGTCTAAACAATCAACAAAAGAATAATGAATCAAGCCCTGATTTGCAGTGTTTGCTGAGCTCCAAGGTACAAATGCTCACACTGAAATTTTAACAACCAGCTCCTTTAAGCCAGTAGAAGCTGCTTCCAGCACACTGGTTGGGGGGTGGGGAGAAGGGCTCTAATAATTGTTGTTGTTTGTCCTTCATTCTCGAAGAGGGCCATGACATGAGGTGATGTCATAACTTGTTCTGAATTGGATTTAAGTGAGGGAGGTCACCAGTCTCACTATCCTCCAGAACCATCTGGGTCCAGTGGCAAGATATACATCAGGATGACTGGAGGTGGCCCCAGATGTTTAAGGGAATTGGGGTTAAGAGACTTGCACAGGATCACACAACTAGTGTCTGAGGTGAGATTTGAACTCAGGTCCTCCCAACTTTAGGACCAGTGCTCTACCCACTGTGTCATCGAGCTGCCCTTAATAATTAGAGGGATCAGGAAAAAGGGCAGGTAGATGATGACCTGAGCTACATCATAAAGGAAGAGAGGCAGAGGTACGGAAGGAGTGCCTAGCAGGCATGGGGGACAGCCAGTACAAAGACAGAGGTAAGAGATGGAGGGTTGGTTGTGTAAATGGAACAGAAAGGTCAGTTAGTTAGGTTACAAAGTAGAGGGAGCGATGTTCATTGAGCCTGGAAAGGTAAATTGGAGTGGATTCTATTGTTGTTTTTTGGTCATACCCAACTCTTCATGAGTCCATTTGGGGTTTTCTTGGAAAAGATACTGGAGTGAACTCCTTCTTGAGTTCATTTTACAGATGAGAAAGCTCAGGCAAATAGGGTCAAGTGACTTGCCCAGGGTCACCCAGCTAGTAAGTATCTGAGGACAGATTTGAACTCAGGAAGAGTGTGTAGGACTTCCCAAACTAAACAGAGGAACTCATATGGATCCTAAAAGCAACTGAAAACTACTAGAGTTTGTTGAGTGGTAGAATCAGCTCTGTGTTAAAGAAAATTGCTTTGGCAACAGTGTAAGATGGAATGCAGTGGAGAAAGATGAGACATGGAAGCCAATTAGAAGGTCATTACAATAATCTAGGTGAGAGGTGATGAGGGTCTGATGAGGTCAGTGAGTAGAGAGAACTCAAATTAAAGAGATGTTGTGAATGTAGAATTTTCCAGATTTGGCAACTAATTGCTTCTGTGGGCTAAGAGTGAGTGAGGATGAGCAGCTAGTGGATAAAGCACTGGCCCTGGATTCAGGAGGACCTGAGTTCAAATCCAGCCTCAGACACTTAACACTTAATTAGCTGTGTGCCCTGGGCAAGTCACTTAACCCTAATTGTCCAACAAAAAAGAGTGAGTGAGGAATCCAATATAATGTTAAGGTTATGAACCTGGGAGACTGGAAGAACAGGGGTGTCTTTGAGAGAAATAGAGAAGATTGAAAGAAGGGAGAGTTTAGGAAGAAAGATAATGAATTCTATCTTGGACTTGTTGAAATCTCTCTGGTCCCCTAAAAAAGAGGGGAAC
Organism: Dromiciops gliroides; assembly: GCF_019393635.1. NCBI lineage: Eukaryota > Metazoa > Chordata > Mammalia > Microbiotheria > Microbiotheriidae > Dromiciops > Dromiciops gliroides. Next base: position 17,409,804 of record NC_057861.1, on the reverse strand, counting down.
AAAATTGATGGGGAATCAAGCCATTAGAGGAAGAATCCCAGTGCCCCTGGGGGGATGGGGGAAACCTAGGAGGAGAGCTAAATATAATGGATGTGGCCATGAGAGGGGGAGCAGAGTAAGAACCTTGTTCCGTGTTGACGTCTCTTTTGGTATCTAAGCAGCATGCTGATTCTTCCTTATTGCCATTGATAAAGAAGAGGTTTTTGTAAATACTATTGAGAAATCACAATCATGCCTTGGAGAGAGTGGAAACAGTGCATCTTCTGCTCCATCCCATAGTATAACTTTACTTACCTTCATCTCTCAACCAGAACATTTACATTTGTTTCTTCATTCCTTCAAGATGTAGTTCCTACACCATCTTCTACAGAAAGCCTTTCGAAATCCCCCCAACTGCTCCTGCTCTGACTCCCAGTCTATCTTGTATTTACCTGCTTTGTATGTGTGCATGTGCATGCAATTGTATAAAATACATATAAGATATTTAAATCTATGTATTTATTAATGTTATATTTATGGTGTATCTATATTTTTTATTTGTCTTTATTGTCTCCTCCGCTAGACTGTAAGCACCTTGCAGGTTGGGGCTGTCTTATTCTTTGCATTTATATGCCCAGCACCTTGTACAATGCCCAGCTTATAGTAGAAATTCAATAATGTTTGTTGATTGATTGATCTAGTTAGAAATGTCCAATTACTTATTTGAGACTGAAGCTCAGGAGAGAGACTTGGGCTGGCTATATGGATCTGTGAGTCATCTGATGTTGTTGGCTCTCCCTCCTAAGGCGGGAGGCAGTTGGAGAGGCTCTACTCTTTTGCTATTGGTTTGATCCCCCACCTATTCTGTTCCCCTCTTTTGAGGGGGCCAGTGAGGTCTAACAAGTCAAAACTAAATTCATTTGCTTTCTCCCTAAACTCTCCCTTCTTCTAATCTTCTCAATTTCCCTCAAAGGCACCTCTGTTCTTCCAGTCTCCAAGGTTCATAACCTTGGCATTTTGTTGGACTTTTCACTCTCTCTTACTCCACAGAAGCAATTACTTGCCAAATCTTACCATTTCTATCTTCATGGAATCTCTTGCATTCAATCTCTTTTCTCCACTCACTCAGCTACCATCTGAATTCAGACCCTCATCACCTCTCACCTAGATTATTGTAAAAGCATCCTAATTGGCTTCCATGTCTCATCTTTCCCCACCCTATTCCATATCACAGAGATGAAAACTAAACCCATGGGACCTGTTGAGGTTATCTAGAATGTGTAGAGGGGACATAGGACAGAACCTTGGAGAGCACCCACAGGTGGGCCTGTGGTACAAATGAAGATCCAGCAAAGGAAACAGGTGAAACAGTCAGACATATACAAAGAGTGCCAAGAGAGAGCAGTGTTATAAAACCCAGAAAGGAGAGAGTACCCAGGAAAAGAGAGTAGTAAACAGTGTCATTTGTGGCAGAAAAGTCAAAAGGGATAAGAATGGAGGAAAGAACATCAGGTTTAGCAAGCAAGTCACTGGTGATTCATACATATGAGTGTGTGTTTGGGTGTGTATTATGTGTGTATGTTTGTATGTAAATGTGTGTATGTGTGTATATGTGTTTATATGTGTGTACATGTGTATTATAAATATTTAAGGTTTGCAAAGCACTTGACACATATTATCTCTCAGAGGATGATGGAAGTTATTCATATCTCCATATGTAGCCAAGACCAGACCCACCACGTTGGTCTCTGGATATCTACTTGCCAAGCCATCACCTGTGTACCTGTCCTCCTGTCCCCCTCCCCTCCTAGCTTTCCACCTCTATCTCTGAGAACAATAATTAATCAATACAACCCTTCTTGGAAAGGATGAACCAATCAATTGACCCATGGCTCCTCTCACTATCCTTGTGATTTCCCAGATTAAAATACCCATACCTGGTCATCCTTCCCCTCTATGTGCAGCCTAACCCTATTAGTGTACAAGTGCTTAGGGCAAGGAATGTCAGTCTTTGTTATTTGTATCCTTAGTGCTTAGCACATTGCCTGATATATAATAAATGCTTAACAGATTCTTTCTTTTTCATTCATTCTCATAGAACCTCCATCCATTTCACCACTGTGCCTCTCATATAAGACATGTGTGTATGTGTGGACACACATGTAGATACATTTGCATATATGTATCTACCTATCTAGATATAAGTATATCAATATAGATATATGTCTATTGCTATGTTTGTATAATATATTTATAATAATATATAATGTATTACATATGAAACATAATACATATAATATTATATATTTTTAAGGTTTGCAAAGCACTTGCATATATATTATACCATCTAAGGAACCCAGTAAATAGAGTGTTAGGCTTACAGTCAGGAAAATATGAGTTCAAATTTGACCTCAACCACTTAATAGTGTATGACCCTTGACAAGTCACTTAACTTCTGTCTGTCTTGGTTGTCTCATTGTCAAAATGAATATAATCATAGCACCTATCTCCCAGGGTTGTTGTAAAGATAAAATTAGATAATATTTACAAAGCACTCTGTAAACATTAAAGCACTATATAAATACCAGCTATCATCACCACCATCAGTATTCTTGTAATCATTTTTTATCATTATCCTGCCTGAGACACTTACTAGCTATGTGACCCTGACCCTGTGACTCTCTCTCAACTTCAGTTTTCTCATCTGTAAAAAGCAGGGTACTATTAGCATCACAGGGCTATTGTGAGGTTCAAATGAGCTAAGATTTGTAAAACATTTTTCAAATCTACAGTCCATGGGGAGCCACTGAAGTTTCATGAGCAAAGGAGTTTCCCAGTCAGACCTATGCTTTGGGAAAATCCCCTTAGCAACTGTGCAGAGGATAAATCAGGAGGGCAGGGAAAGCTTTGAGGCAGGAAGACCAAATTAGAGTCTATTGTAATAGTCCCAGTAAGAGATCATTGGTGACTCTGAAGGGAAGAAATGGTTTCAGTTGAGTAACAAGTCAAAAAGCATTTTGTAAACCTTAAAGTTATATAGAAATGCAAGCTATTATCATACTTCATAATATTATTTTCTTTTCTATCATTCTTTTAAATATAATAGGTAGTGGGGCAGCTAGGCGGCACAGTGGATAGAGCACCGGCCCTGGATTCAGGAGGACCTGAGTTCAAGTCCGACCTCAGACACTTAACACTTACAAGCTGTGTGACCCTGGGCAAGTCACTTAACCCCAATTGCCTCACCCAAAAAATAATAATAATAGGTAGCCTATTTATTTTTCTTAATGTATTTTTTTCTAATTTTTTATTCTTTCTTTCTCAGAAAAAGAAAGAAATGTACTAACAAGGGAAATCTTTCAAAACCCTTAAAGCACCACAAAAATGGCAATGAGTTAGTTGTGGCCTCTGTGGGTGTAGGTGCATGTGTAGAGAGTATGACATACTGGAAGGAAGGCTAACTATGGAGACAGAGGACTTGAAGGTCAAAGCCAGCATCCTGCAGGATAGTCACTCTTCCCTGGGCCTCAATTTCCTTATCTGTAAACTGAAAGAGTCAGACTAGATGGATTCTAACATCTCTTCCAGCTTGAGAAATAGCCCTCTGTGATAAGATACAGAGGATCCTGGACTGCTTTGTAAGCCTTAATGCATAATACAAATGCCATCCATTACCTAACATTAATATAGCACCTTGAGGGTTGCAAAATACCTAATATATGTGTACATAAAATATATGTAATATATGAATATTACATATCTAATTTGTGTGAATTGCACATATAAATGTGCGTGTGAAATTTAATCCTCACAAAAATCCTGAGAGATGGGTGCATTATAACCCCCATTTTACCAAAAAAGAAACTGAGGCTGAGAGGCTACATAACTTGCTCACAGTCAAACAACTACTAAGTATCTAAGGCTGGATTCAAACCCAGGTCTTCCCAACTCCAAGTGCCAACAAAATATCTACTACTCTACAAAGTTAACTGACTTCCCCACTCTCAGTGTTAGGGATGGGATTCAGACCCAGATCTCCCCCATTCCAAATCCAGCATTCTCTTTACTACACCAAACTGCCTGTATCCTGACACTTACAGGTTTCTGGTGCAGCTGTTCGTAGGTGTGCTCCTCTATGTGTTCTGTATTTCTGGGTTTGCTTTTGTCTTTGTAACCCCTAGCACTGAGCCTTGTGGAATTGGTGAATGGAAGACCCATTGGGCATCATTTTGTTCTGGGTTTGAACATCTGGAGGAATGTGGACTCAGCAGAGAAATGAGTGGTAGAAGCAATTTCAGGGGGATAGAAAGCCCGGGTCAGACACAGGCTCAGTGGTTTCCAGTTTCCTTATTCCCTTCTGTGTTAAAATCACATCTTGTTCTGACCCCCCTGACCACCACACCTCCCCCGAAGTTAGTATAGTGAGTTTATAGGCAACCAGTACAAAGGAGCAATAGCAGGAAGTAAGATTGCAAAGGGCGACTTGGAAATCACATGCAAACTGTCCCCAAGATAAAAGGTGCATAATTTACAAATTGTGTCATATATTAACCAAAATATCTGGTTGGGGTTCTGGTCTTAGAAAAACCCCAGACAAATTCCCAGTCTCCACATTCCAGACCAGCAGGATATCAAAAGGTGTTGATAACTTTGAGGTGACAAGGATGTGTTAACTTTAAAGTTTCATCCATAACTTTGAGACGACTTGGATGTGCTAATGAACTAAGCCCAAGGGTGGCACAGAGGAGAATTAATCTGCTACCCCAAAACTCTACAAAATGCAACCTCAAACTCCTGCTCCCCAAGAACTCTTCCCTCTCCATTGGGTCCATGCTGCCTAGTGCTACCAACTCTATTGCATGGTGATGTGAATGATTATCTGTGGCTTGCCCCACCCCCCATCCTTTCTCTCATGCTGCCTGCCTTTCTTCACCATCCCATCCCCTGTGCCCACACCATCTGCCTCTGTTCCCCTTTCACGCTTGTCTTGGTACCTTCTGTGCTTAATTAAAGTGTGATTGCCACCCTGTTTCCTACTGCCGGTCATGGGCTTTCCCAGTGAGTACCCAAAGAACCAGGCATGCCTGCCCCCATTTCATCATTTCATCAAGTAATTATCAATTCTCCTCCCTTCGATGCTGCCGTGAAGTGAGAACGAAGACTTCAGGAACTCCTTGACAAGGTGTTGACAATAATAATGATTCCTCTAATCATCCAGACATGCCATTTGCATGATCTTATCTCCCAGAAAATGCATGTATTTGGCAGGGCTCCCCAAGATATTACATGTTGCTCCATGCCCTGATTAATGAGGGTTGGAAGGAGGAAGAGTGGGCAGCATGTATGAAAAAGCAGACAGGCACCCCAGTCTGCTCCAAGGTCACAGAGGAAAGCCCTAACCATGGCCTTTTGTTGTTGTTTGATCATTTCAATCAAGTCTGGCACAAAATTTGGGTTTGCTTGGCAAAGATACTGGAGTGGTTTTCCATTTCCTTCTCCAGTTCATTTTACAGATGAGGAAATTGAGACAAACAGAGTGAAGTGACTTGCCCAGGGACACACAGTTAGTAAGTGTCTGAGGTTGGATTTGAACTCAAGAAAATGAGTCTTCCTGACTCCAGGCTTAGTGTTATATCTATTGTGCCACCTGGCTGTCTCCCCTTTCCTAGAGTCTCAAAAATGCCTCTGATGGGGGCAGCTAGGTGGCACAGTGGATAGAGCACCGGCCCTGGAGTCAGGAGGACCTGAGTTCAAATCTGACCTCAAACACTTAACACTTACTAGCTGTGTGACCCTAGACAAGTCACTTAACCCCAATTATCTCACCAAAAAAAAAATGCCTCTGATAGAGAGAGGGAATGGCCCAGTATAAATTCAACATAAACTCCTCCTTGATGGCAAGGTTACAAAAGGTGAGATTTAGACCTGAGTTCAGCTGGGTGAAGCCAAGATGGCAGAGGACAAGCAGTGACTCCTTGGAGGGCTCCCCCAAATCCCTCCAAATCCCTTCAAATAATGCCATAAGACAATACCTAGAGCAGTAGAACCCACAAAAGGTTGAGGTGAGATTATTTTCCAGCCAAAGACAGCTTAGAAGGTTGGCAGGAGGGGTCTGCTGTGCTGGGGTGGGAGTAGAACCCAACCCCAAGGTCGTGCCAACACAGATCCAGCCCCTGGCAGGCTGCACCAGAGAAAGAGACCTCTGGAGCCTCTGAATCAACTGCAGCGCCGGCTTCTTCTGGAATTAAGCTCACAGTCTGGTGAAAGGTCTGAGCGGTTCGTTGGGGGAGATTACAGGGTTCTCTGCTGGTGCTGAGGCAGAAATCAGTTGTTTTACCCCTACTGGGAACCCGGAAGCAGCCTTGAGTGTCAGAGGCCCAGGTGGGAGAGGGGCGCAGGCTCGCCAGAGCTAACAACCAAGCAAAACAAAAATTTTGTTTTCTGGTTGAAGAGCAAGTAGGCCTGGGGTCATTTACAGACCAGAGCACAGGCCAGGCAAATGAAGAACCTGCCCCTCCTTAAATCGTACCACCTTGGACCCCCTGAAGCTTGGGACAGTGCAACCTGGAAGCAACGCCCCACTTTAGGAAGGAGTTAAAAGTCGAGAAGTAGATGGGCAAGATGAGCAGACAGAGAAAGATGTGGACTGTAGAAAGTTTCTTTAGGGACAGGGAAGATAGAGGTGCACCCTCAGAAAAGGATAGCAACATCAGGGCTCTAAGGAAAAAACCGCTTCCGAGAAAAATATGAATTGGTCTCAGGCCAAAGAGTTGTTCAAAAATAAAAAAGAACTTTAGACCTGAGTTCAAATCTCACCTCTGATATTTGCTACCTATATGACTTGGAAAGTCATTTCACTTCCTTGGCTTCATGTTCTGCACATAGCAGAAATTATCCCAATTCCCCACTCATCCTGATGACATCATACCTAATGCCTGGCTCCTCGGGCCTCTATGGACAACCTTAAGGGACTGGGTGTTGTCTGCCTAATAATATAGAGCTCGTGAGCCCTCACTAGTATATCTCCCTTCCAGTGATCGGCAGTGATATTTAGTCAATCAGACTCCATTTGTTTTATTAGAAAGAGGTATTTACTAAGGTAGTATACTAAGAATAGTGGCAAGCAACTCCCCCCAAATTCTGTCATACTCTCCTCCTCCACAAGCACATACAGAATCCATAGAAAAGTGGGTTCTAGATTAAAGAGGACATATAGCAAAAGGATAACTCCCAACTGCTAGAAGTCCTTGTGGTGGAGTCCTAAAACATTTTCCTGAAGTACAGTATTTTTCTTCTTTCATTTTCCTTCTGGGCTTGTTATATAGCCTTGAGATCGTCCAGTTTGTCCTTAGTTTTCAATGCTGGCACTGTCACCAGTGGTTGCTATCTCAGGAACAATGCTAGGTAGGACACCAATGTGAAGAACAGAAATCAGAAGTTCAAAATCCTCTGGATCTTTCATAACTTTCATAACTCCTAGAGTTCTCTTCCATTCAAGGAGAAGGGAAGGTGGAAACTCCAACCTCCAACACTTAATCAGGCCACCTGCTCTAAATGTCACGAATAAAGTTCTTCAGCCAATCTGAAGACACCAACTGATTCTGATCCTATATATACTGTTTCACACCCATAATCCTCCACTTCTCCAGTCTTAATTGGGATACTGACATCACCACTTCCTCTGGCCTTGTAAAATTTAAACTACTTTTTCTGCCTCGGTTTACCCTTCTATGAAATGGGATCAGAGAATCATTTTCCTGTAGTCTTAGAGTGACAAGAGGCTTAATTAATGAATGCACCTTCGAGGCAAGTTGCTTTAGAAAAGCCCTATTTAAGAGCTAATTATTGTTATCATTGGCTACTTTCCACCTCATTAAATAAATGGATTCATTAATTGTTAGCTAATTCTCGGAGAAAAGTTGGAGACACATCTTGTGATAGAAGTGTATCTCTCCCAGAGAGCAGATCCAATTCTAGAACCAAGGCACTGGTCAGGATTGTTCCCATGAATCCTCTCCCCAGAATGTACCCGGTCTCCTGAAAGGTTAGGCATAATGGAAAGAGGTATCAAGCATTTGGAGTCAGTAGGTCTGGGTTGGAGACTGTCCTCTGACCCAAACTCACCTTTTGCTAATAGGCTATCAAAGCTGGATGGGCCTGAAGAGCATACAGCACAGAATATCAGAGCTGGAGGGGCCTTGGAACAGAGATGGGAGGGCCCTTAAGATCATGGAATGTCAAGGCTGGGATGAGCCTTAGAACACTGAATGTCAGAACTGGGAGGGGTCTTAGAACACAGAATGTCAGTTGGAAAAGAACTGAGGAATCATCTGTTACAACCCCTTCATTTTACAAGTGAGGAAACAGGATGAAAGTATGTGGCCCTAGGTCACCTAGTGAGTTGGGGGTCATGCCATCACATGGGGCCAGAGCTCCTGAATACCAACTTCATCCAACTTCTTTGTTACTCAGCTTCAAAGCAGGTGATGCCAACAGCACCCTCCACCACCACCAATAATTAACCCCTTATTCCTGCCTTCTTCTGTGACACTAATGAGATAAATGAGCATGATGAGGCCTCCTGCATGAGCGGCCCGGCAAAGTCTTCTGTGCCAGCCCGGGGCACGTTGGCAGGCCCTCCACACCCAGTGTAGCTCTCCTACCTGAGAATCCTCCTGGTGGGGGGTCAGGGGATAGGACACGGTCCCACCCTCCCAGAATTCACTCTACACCAGCTTAAGAGTGAGAAGGCCAGACACAACCAATTTTTACATGAGTAGAAGATAATGAGGTCACTGGGTGTATCTTGGTGTAATTAATGGAAATACTAGGGAATACCAGGAATACCAGCCAGAACAAAATTGCTCAACCAACAAACATTTATTAATACCTACTAAGGGCCAGACACAGGGTTGGCAATACAAAACAGAACAATCTCTGCCCTCAATGAATTTACATAAAATACAATGGAATACAAGGTAACCTCAGAAAGAAGGGCTCTGTCAGCTGCGGGGTGCAATGGATAGACCTAAATTCAAAATCAGCTTCAGACTTGGATGTGATCTTGGGTGAGTCCTTTCATATCTTTATCAAATGAGAAGAGGAAGTAGGGAGATGAAGAATAAGTATTTTTAATAAATTTAGTATGTGCCAGGCACCATGCTAACTGCTTACAAATACCTCAAATAATACCAGATTGGAGGAAGAGGAGGATCTAGACCTTAGCTCCTTAACCAGTGGGTCACAACCCCATATGGGGTCATGGAACTGAATGTAGGGGCTGTGAAAAATTTGGAAACAGTGAAAGGTTATGTGTGCCTATTTTATTTACCTATATACCCGGAGTCGCATAAAAATTTCTTGGGCAAAAAGGGGTTGTGAATGGAAAAAGTTTAAGAAGCCCTGGTCTAGACCAGGGAGGGTCAGCCTATAACACTCAGCTTTTTGGATTTCAAAGCGATCCAAGGAGGTTTTTCAGGCACAGAAGGTAAAGTGGTCTACCTGTGGTCACATAGCAAATATGAGCTCTTTTTTTTCCCCCCAACACTGTCACTCTTGCTATGCCACCTCTCAAGTAGGGATTTTTTCCTACCCCATAGACAGAAAACTCAGGCTAAAAATATCCCTTGATATGAATGAAGAAGTATCTGTGACCACAGCTATGCCAGAGCAATGGGTATCCTTTCTCTCATCTCAAGAAGTCATGATCAGCCTTGAGCCTGATGAAATTAAGTGCTGAGGGCCTGGCACAGGCTTGAACAATATTTTATTGGGTCTAGACATTTATTTGCTACACTCTGGGTCTGAACTCTGAGTGACTCACCACCAGCACCCCTTTCTCTTTTAACATTAAGAGAACTCGTGTTGCAGCGGTTGGCATATTTGACCACCTGGCCTTGGCTGGGGGACATAATAACTAATTAAGTAATGAAAGGGACAGTCCTGGAATCCTATTAGCTTAACATAAACAGAGGTCACAGCGACACTTTCTGCTGTGCATAGAGAATGAAATGGGTTTGGGGGAGGGAGGTTATGGATTATGGAAATTAACCGCATGTGGCCATCAGAGGAAATGCCAGGTCGCCTTGTGTCCACTGTCACCAAAGAGCTGGTGAGGCAGGGACAGCAGGGGATGGATGGCATGGCATCCTTGGTGCAGAGTGAAGTAAAGTAATATACACAGTTTTTCACTACAAATATATCAAGTGGCTTCAAAGACGGGACGAAGAACACATTTAAAGCTATTAACACCTTTGTGATACCAGTCATAACATTCAGTTTTGAAACAGTAGAATGGATGACAGTGGAATTCAAGAGAATCCAAATAGAAATCCATACAATATTAATGGAACAAAGGACCCACCATGCCCAAGCTAGTCACAGAACGACCAACAGTTCCTCATCTAAAAGGAGGAGGAGGATTGATGGATGTTTCCATATTTCATGATAAAAAGCTGAGAGAAACCCTTTCCCAATGTCCCTGGACATTGGAATACAATCAGTAATGGTCTACTTCGGGGGCAGCTAGATGGCTCAGTGGATAGAGCACCAGCCCTGGATTCAGGAAGACCTGAGTTTAAATCCGGCCTCAGACGCTTGACACTTACTAGCTGTGTGACTCTGGGCAAGTCACTTAACCCCCATTGCCCCACTAAAAAAAACCAAACCAAACCAAAGCATGGTTCACTTCTTTATGGAGCCCATGAAATGGCTAAGATCTCACAGTAGAATCAAAAGATCTTCCATGGGCAATATCCAAGTCAACTCACCCAACAATATGTTTACAAAGTTGTTTAGCCATTTTTCAGTCATGTCTGACTCTTTGTAATCCTATTTGGGGTTTTCTTGGCAAAAATACTGGGGTGATCTGCCATTTCCTTCTCCGGTTCATTTTACAGATAAGGAAACTGAGGCAAACAGGGTGAAGCGACTTGTCCAGGGTCACCCAGCTAGTAAGTGTATAAAGATATTGTCCACAATGGCCTGGATATAACATCAGTCCATAAAAATTTGAAAGCAATGCTTTTAATAGTGGTACACCAGAAACTATAAACTGTGTGGACTAGATCACTTTAAAATAGAGATGTAGGAGAAGAAATCAGCATCGTGCAGGAACAGGACATTTCCATTTCCTCCCCATCACCCTCTCTGTTGCTGGTATTGTCCCAAAGATTCTTTTACAGTCTTGGATAACAGACCAAAAGAGGGCTAACTTGACCATAGTCACAGAGACAAGACCTGAACCCAGGGTCCCTGACTCCAAATATTGGATGTTTGCTCTCAAAGACTCAGCAACAGAGAGCTTGGATGAGAGGGCAGGAAAAAATGTTGTCACTCAGGGCCTATAGAAATGTGTTATGAACAGGGGCAGCTAGGTGACACAGTGGATAAAGCACCGGCCCTGGATTCAGGAGTACCTGAGTTCAAATCCGGCCTCAGACACTTGACACTTACTAGCTGTGTGACCCTGGGCAAGTCACTTAACCCCCACTGCCCTGCAAAAAAAAAAAAAAAGAAATGTCATGAACACAGTCCAGGCAGAGCTAAAAGGGACCTTAGAACTCAGGACATAGAATGTCAGAGCCAGGAGAAGCTTATATAATACAGCATTTCAGAACTTGGAGCTGGTGCAGCTTAGAACATAGAATATCAGAGCTGAGGAGACAGGATTGTCCAGTCCAACCCCCTCCAAGATCACCCAGTGTCCAACCCTTCCATTCCAAAGAGGAAACAGGGGCCCAGAAAAAGGTACTGAAAACCTTTGGCTCTTAAAGATTTTCCTTTCTCTAGGAGGTCTATATAAAAGCTGCTTCTCCAGGAAAGGATAATATTTCACTGACAATGATAACATTTAGTGATGCTTTTATCCCCAGATGAAAGTTGTCAAAGCATTTTCCTCTCTTTATCTCATCCAACACCCCAAGCAGGAATGGAGCTCTCTCCAGTAGAATTGACTTCAAGAGATGGGATCCATAGGATTGGATTCAAAGAGAAAACAGGGAAGGCTGGAATGTGTTTAAGGAAGACCTAATGAACTGCATCTTACCCCAAGGCCAACTGGGATGCACCGAGGGACACTTCTCAGTCTCTCCTCAACTGATTAAAATAAGAATCCAGAGCTGATTGTGCCCTCATCTTTCATCCCTAACAACAGTTTCCAGAGTCCTTCCTTAACCCCTTAATGTAGGTACTTTTTTTGTGGGGCAATGAGAGTTAAGTGACTTGCCCAGTGTCACACAGCTAGTCAAGTGTCTAAGGCTGGATTTGAACTCAGGTCCTCTTGAATCCAGGGCCAGTGCTTTATCTACTGCACCACCTAGTTGCCCCCAGTGTAGGTACATTTGCTAGAGGGGCTGGCAGCTTTGGAAATCCAGCTTATGATGCAATCTGGGAAGACATTTCTCCCTGTAACTTTTTTTTCTCTCTACTGTATTTTTTTTGGCAAGGTAATGAGGGTTAAGTGACTTGCCCAAGGTCACACAGCTAATAAGTGTCAAGTGTCTAAGACCGGGTTTGTGAGCTGTGGGGTTCTTCAAATAACCTTTCTTGTGGTTTGTTATATTCATATCCATCATCAATGCCAATTAGAGTCTCCTCAATATCAATTAACCAATTAACATAAGTCAGTTGTCATTTTGGGGGTGGGGGTGGAGGTGATTAGGATGAAGCAATTTGCCCAGGGTCACACAGCTAGTAAGTTTCTGAGGCTGGATTTGAACTCAGATCCTCATGGCTCCAGGGCTGGTGCTCTGGGCACTATGGTGCCACCTAGCTGCCTCATAAATTAGCTTTAAACACACACACACACACACACACACCCCTTAGTATCTTTGCCAAGAAAACCCCATGTGGGGTCATGAAGAGTCAGAAAAAGGACCTACTAAGAGCCAGACAGTGTACCAAGTACTAGGATCAAATTTTTCAAAGGGAGAGAGAGTTGCCCACTTAAGTTCCCTGACCCCTGTCTCCTCCACTATAAAATGGGGAGATCGGCTTCTCAGGTCCCTTCTAGATCAAAATCTATGACCTCATGAAAAGACAGCTCAGAGGAGGTGGTTGCCTGAATACTTATCAGCATTTTGTGCCATTTTTTTTCCTTGGGATGGCATGGCCCCTGACTCATTAATATAGAGGAGGAGGGAGACAGGAGGGATTTGGAATGTGGTTTTTTCTCCCATCATCATTCAAGCAGAATACAACATGTTCCTCATCAGGGGATTATTTTCTGAGCAATTCACGTTTATGGGAAGACCTTGGCCCTGAGCTCATTCACAAACTGAGAGTTTATGAAACATTAGCTCACCTTCGGCAGCAGCCGCCGCCATCTTGGCACCCCCCCCCCACGAAAGTACGGGAGCATCGCCCACAAGCCCCCACCCCCGCATGATGGTGCCTTAGCTCGGTCCAGGTCCAGCTCAGATGGATCTGCTCAGGACCCATCAGGCCCCAGCCCCAATCTTGGGACGCTGCTCTCTTCACTCTTCAGAAGTATGTCCAACAAGTGCTGCTTCCCCATCGCCCTTGTCCCCCAGCTGACCCCCGGAGCCCCAGGCCCGATGGTCCAGTGCTAAGTGCCCCCACCAAGTTATCTCTGCAGGCAGCAGGAAGCGGACACTGTTCCTGGGCCTCCCTGGATCGGGAAGGCATCAAGGAGGGGCCAGAACTTAGCCAGGACGTGACCCCATGGTACCTCCAACTCTGTCACTAACTCTCTTGGTGAATCTGGAGCTCACCTCCCTGGGCCTCAGTTCCTTGGGGAATGGAATAAAATAAACAATCATTTGTTAAGGAAGTACTATGGGCCCAGCCTGGGGAGCCCCAAGAATGAGGGAAGCTCTCAAGGAACTTGCATTCTAATTAGGGGAGGGGAGGGGAGAGAATTGGATTAACTAACCTCTGGAGCCCCTTCCAGCATCAGATCTAGAATCCGGGGGAGGCCCCTTCATACCAGCATCCCTATGATGGGGATGCTTCAGGCTCAACCCTGCAGTTCCTGCTCTGCTTTCGGCAGATGCATCTTGGCAGCAATGGGGAGACGGCAGTTACCAGGCCTATCTGTGGCTCTTGGTTTGCCGAGCTCCCGGTGGGGAGCCCCTCACATTAGCACAAAGTGCAGGCATCAGATAGGGGACTTTATCTCTAGCTGCAGCTTTGTGATCAGTCTCTCCCATGATCCCGTTCAAGAGCTAAGGGGCCTGACAGTGACTCTATCCTTACTCCTTTCCTTCCCCCCATTCCCCCTCACCAGAAGCCTGGGCTCCATTAGCAGTCCCACGAAGTTCAGTTACAGGTTGGATATTGGTCTCTCCCCTAACTCTGCTTTCCTAGCTGCTTCTCTCTGCTCCCGGATCTCACATTGTGGACACTCATCATTGTTACTATTGCAATCACCCAGAATTTGAACCCAAGTCCCCTGACTCCAGCTCTGACATCCCCTGTGCTAAGGCCTCTCCCAAGTCTGACATTCTAAGTTCTAAGATCTTTCTTAACTCTGACATTCTCTCTTCCAAGGCCACTTCCAACCCTGCCATACTATATTCTAAGATCCCTCCCCAGATCTGATCTTATCGAGGGGTTCTTGAGGTCTGTGAGCTTGTCTTTTAATATTCTGATAATCATCAAGCCAAGTCCACTAGCATCTATCAAGTGCCCTGTGATGTTCCAGATACTATGCTAAACCCTAGGAACATAAGATCAAATAAACTGTGCTACCCTCAAGGGGTTTATATTCTAGTTGTCAAAGTGAATTGCGTACTGCACCTGGAGTCAGAAAAATCAGAGTTAAAATCTGGTCTCCAGACATTCATTTCCCACCTGCCTGAACTCTTTGACTGGACTCCATCATGGGCACACCCCTGGGAAACCTCATCAGAAGACTCACCACCTTTCAAGATGGCGGCACCTTGGCTACTCACTCCTTATCATTATTCTCAGGACCCTCCATTTGGAGGGATAGAGGGCAGGGAAATTCCTCTCAAAGCCTCGAGGACTCCCAGCCCCCATCTCTTCACTTTCCACTAACTCATACTCCTTGGACTGAGCTCCATCATGCCCTGGAACTGGCACCTTCCTCCTCCTCCTCTCCATCTTTTCAGTCTCCTTTTGTGTTCTCACTTCCCCCATTAGATTGTAAGCACCTCAAAGGCAGGGACTGTCTCTTTCATATTTGTATGTTCAGCACTTAGCACAGTGCCTGGTATAGAGTAGGCAGTTAATAAATGTCTATTGAATGACTGAATAACACTACATTCTGTAACCCTAGACAAGTCATTCCATCTCTATCTGCCTCAGTTTACTCATCTATAAAATGGGGACAATAACAGCACCTATCTCCCAGGGAGTTTGTAAGGATAAAATGAGAGAATGTATGAAGTGCTATATAAATGTTACTACTACTGCTACTACTAATGCCACCACTCCACTACTACCATTACTACTACTCCTATCACTACTACCACTACTACTATTACTATTACTCCTCCTTCTCTATTACTACTACTACCACCACTAGTAGAAAGACAACATGTTAACTGTTTACAAACAAGATATACACAGGATTAATTAGAGATTCTTTCAAAGGGATCTAATTGCTTTCCATTTCAATCCTATGTGTTTTATCTCTTGCATTTAAAAACCTACTTCTAGGTGCAGCTAGGTGGCACAGTGGATAAAGCACCAGCCTTGGAGTCAGGAGGACCTGAGTTCAAATCTGACCTCAGACACTTGATACTTACCAGCTGTGTGACCCTGGGCAAGTCACTTAACCCTCATTGCCCTGCAGAAAAATAGAAAAATAAATAAATAAATGGGTGGGTGAATAAATAAATGAATGAATGAATGAATAAATGAATGAATGAATGAATGAACAAACAAACAAATAAATAAATAAATGCCTCCTTCTGAGAAGGATTCTATAGATTTCAGCAGGTGGTCAGAAGGCTCCACAATAAAAAAGACACTAAGAACCTCTGCCTTTTATGTTCAGAGATGGACCGAATGATCCTTGAGGGTAGAGACTATTTCATCTTTAGCCTTTGTATCCCCCCAGTGCCTATCACTGCGCCTAGTATATATTAGGCATTTCATAAATGCCTGTTGATTGACTGACTGACTGACTGACTGACTGTCACTGCCTCAATTTAAACCTGGGAGGTGCTAATGAACTGGAAGATGCCAGAATCCTAGAACCTTAGAAGCTACTTTGTCCTGCTCTGTGCCTGTGCCCCACCCCTTCATTTTGAGGCTCAGATGCAAAGATTTTTCTTAATTGGATTCAAACAGGCGTGTTTACACTTATCACTTATTTATTTTGTTTGTTAAAAATGTGCAAATTACCCAGCGGCCTCTGGGTCCACAGCACCAAGAAACATCAATAAAACTATTAAGTTAAATTCAATTAGGCACAGCTTCTGAGAGTTACATGTCATAGGGCAGCACATGAATGAGGAAGCCCAGGGACTTGTGGGAATGGTGTAATCCAGCTGGAGACAGGGGTCTCTCAGTCAACCTCCTCCAAAGAGTCCTGAGATCCATAGAATGTTGGAGCAGAAAAGGCTCTTGGAGATCATACAGTCACACAGAGAAGGGAAGGCACTCACCCACAGTCATGCAGCAAGTTAGTGTCAGAGCTGGGAACTCAGATTTCATGGGGCCCACCCAGAGCTCTGTCCACTGAAATACAGAGGAAGGTTCATCAATTCACTCAGTTGTGACTGGGGCAGAAGCTGGGCTGAGACCTGAGGTTTGAATGACCGACTAGGACCAAATGCATTATGTTTTCATTGTCTGGGAATGGGATGGGGTCTTAGACTACAGAAGGTAAAAGGTGGGAGACCTTAGGGCTTAGAATGCTGTAGATGAGAAGGGCCTTGGAGAATAGGGGATGTCAGAGCTGGGAGGGGCCTTAGATCCTCAACCTGTCTCAAACTTCATCGCCAAGATCTACAGAATCTCTAGGAATATCCTGGTAAAATCAGGTCTCTCTCAGTTCTAAGCATCGATTCTATAAGGTCCCCTAGAGACAAGTTAGGGTGGGAAGAGCAAAAATTCTAAACTATCGGGGGGCGGCTAGGTGGCGCAGTGGATAAAGCACCGGCCCTGGATTCAGGAGTACCTGAGTTCAAATCCGGCCTCAGACACTTGACACTTAACTAGCTGTGTGACCCTGGGCAAGTCACTTAACCCCCATTGCCCTGCCAAAAAAAAAACAAACATTCTAAACTATCACAAGCCATGTAATAGGTATCAGACACCCTAGATTCCAGTCCCAGTTCTCCCCCTAAGTAGCTTCCCTTCTCTCAGACTTGGTTTCCCTTCTTGAAAAATGAGGGATTGGACAGAGAACTCTCCAAGACCCATTCCAGGTATGTGGCACCCACCCCAGCCAGGTCAAAAGGGCCCCATACTTAGCCAAATATCCAAAGCAGCAGATTTGGGGACAAGCAAAAACTGGAAAGAAAGTGGGCATCTAACGCCTAGGTAAGAGCCAAACCAACTGTGATCTATGCAGGTAATGGGATATTAGAGGAACTGAAGGAATGATGGCTACCTGCAAAGACATATATGAAGTGCTACTGCATGAAGTGAGCAGAATCCAGAGAGCAATAAATGGTGGCAATTATGTCAAGGAAAATCATTCAAATGAAGCTGAGAAATTGTAGTGACTCACCTTTGCCCTGGAAGAAGGAAGAGCATTCTTCTTATATGGTCCTCAAGACAATGGAGACTGTTCTCTTCTTTGCCTAACACAGTGCCTGGCACACAGTAGCCAAAGCCCAGCGTTGACAGAAGTCGAGATGAATGGCGATGGCCCAGGATAAAGTGGGTGACCTTGGCTTCCATGACTGACCAAGCACTAAGCACTCTACGGCACCTTCTTCAGTTACAACTTATTTATAGGGACAGCTCACTGCTGCAGTGGATAGAGAGCTGGACCTGTACTCAAAAAGACCTGAGTTCAAATCTAGCCTCAGAGCCTTACTACGTGGCTATGTCACTTAAATTCTACTTCCCTCAATCTTCTCATCTTTAAAATGGGGACGACAATAACGCCTATCTCCCAGGATTGTTGTGAGAATCAAATGAAATAATATTTGTAAAGTGTTTTTCACGGTGCCCAGTGCATATAAATGTTAGCTAACATAGCTCTTATTATAATAACTAGTTGTGTGTCTAAACTCAACCAATTTTTTTCTTCAGATAAGTTTCTTGGTTAAGTTAGTCTGCAGTGGGACTGTATTCCAGGGCTTCAATGCTTGATCCAGTATTTGCCCCCCCTTCCAGCCCAGTATTTGGGATCTGTCAAGGAGCCAGCTGGTGCCAACTCATGAGAGCCGGTTGTTAAATTTTCAGAGCGAGCAACTATGCCTCAGAAAGCAGCAAATGCTAACATTAGAATTTTATTTATTGTTTTGTTCGTTTTCTTCACTTAAAATGATGGAGAGAATGTCAACAATAATGCAGATTAAAGTGTGTCATGAATACATTTTTTTTCAGAAAGCAGGTTATTAAACATTTACTAGCACACCACTGGATTCTAATCCTTAGCCTCTGTTCCTTGGACTGGGGCAGAACCAGCATTACAGGGCAAATGAATCACCAAGGACAGCCTAAGATTGGTATGGGGTAGATGTGGGGAGGGCCAATTGAGGTCTCATCTCTTGGTAAATGGTTGTTGTCATTGAGTCATTTTCAGTCATGTCTGATTTATTGTGCCCCCTTTTGGGGTTTTTCTTGGCAAAGATACTGAAGGGGTTTGCCATTTCCTTCTCCAGCTCATTTTACACTTGAGGAAACTAAGGCAAACAGGGTGAAGTGACTTGCCCAGGGTCACACAGAGAGTAAGTGTCTGAGATCAGATTTGAACTCAGGTCTTCCTGACTCCAGGTCTCCTGTTTTATCCACTGTGCCACCGAGATGCTGGTTAAAGGTAGAAGTGACTATATGTGGATTCCCATTTAAACCTCAGGATATTTTTAGCACCACCACCTTCTCCACCTGATGCCTTTTGATCAATAACCAGAGTAGAACATCTAAATGGAGGTGATGAGACTGATTCATTTATTCATATCCCCTGAATTCAGTAAGCACCTACTATGTGCCATGCACTATATTAGAGGCTGAGGTTGCAAAAAAAGAAAGGAAGGAAGGAAGGAAGGAAGGAAGGAAGGAAGAAAGAAAGAAAGAAAGAAAGAAAGAAAGAAAGAAAGAAAGAGAAAGCTCTCAAGAGGCAGACATTTTATCAGTCCTCTGTTTCCTCATCTGTAAAGTGGGGATTACAGGGGTTACTCTCTTCCTCTCAAGGGGTTATTGTGAAGTCAATGCTGTGTAAACCTCAAAACCCTAAAGGAATTTGAGTTACTGACTATAATTCTTCAAATTCTCCAAAACTGGCTCCAACCCAAGGACATTGGAGCCTACTTCTATTCAACAATTTTGGTCTTAGAAGAAACAACACCCTACCCCTGAGACAAGCCCCCTCCCAACCACCTTCCCAGCCCCACCCACATCTACACTTGTATTACGAAATATCCAAACATCTGTAAGGAAACTGGAAAAACAAACAAAAAACAGCAGACAGACATGTTTTGGTCAATAGGATGCCAAACATCTGGGTGGGGAATGAGGAAGGGGCAACTTTCAGGAAGGGAAAGTCCTCAAACATCCAAATGCTTCGACTCCATGGTGCCAGACATCCGGGTATTGGGACACATTTGGATGTTTGGAGTCTACCATCTATTGGAGAGAACTTATCTTATTGAGGCATCACCTTGGTCCTTGGCCAAGGTCACACCCTATGTGTGAGCCCGTTCATGAAAATACCCCAGATGTTAGGTAGGCAGATATGTGGAGACACATCTGGTTCCTTTTGTCCTAGAATGGGTGGAAGAAGGATGAGGTTCAGGAAAAGGTCCCTTCTCTCTGGTTTGGAAGAGTTCACTCGGCCATTGGGCTGGGGTTTGGATCTGTTCTTATCCCCCAAGGCTGGGTGGAAAAGGCTTGAACCTGGGAATAGAAGGCAGTTTGGGAAGATGAGAAGGAGAGAGAAGACCTGACTTCAAATCCTACCTTGGATACTTACTGCCTATGGGACAAGCCACTTCATCTCCTGGGCCTTGGTTTCCTCATGTGTAAAATGGGGGGGGGTATACCACAGGGCTCTGGAGCTCTCTTCCAGCTAAGCCTATGACCCTGTGGCCTCCACCCACTCTCTATTCCAGCCAAACTGGATCACTATCTCTCTGCTCCATATGTCCACCTGCCCACACTCTTTTCCTGTCTCCCTGATGCCTGGTGAGGCCGCAGTGCCAAGGGAAAAAAACCCACCATCTGGTAGATTCCTATCTTAACTAATTATTCCGGCTAACTAGGTGTTGGGCTGGGTCGCTTCTACCTGCTGGGCAAAACAATCACGACAACTTTCCAAATACAAGATGGCTCGGGGAGGCAGGAACAGTAGCCTGGGGAGGGGGGCAGGGGAGATGAGGTCGGAGTTCTGCTGTCAGAGGGGGGAAGCAGGAGGGGGGACCTGGGGGTGGGAGGCTGAGCTCCTCTGGGAGGAGGAGAACAGCCAGGATTCAGGCGGCGTTGTTTGGGGCTCCTTGAGCGTAGAGAGCTTGGAACCCTCTCTATCCAGATCCCCGCGGCCTAGCACAGGCCTTGGCAGATGGTCCGCATTTAATAAATTGATCGATTGTCTGTCAAAGGAAACTCCTCCCCCGGGCCTGACCCCTCCTCCTCAGTCTCCTTTACCAGTCCTTCTTCCAGGTCCTGTCCACTAATTGCGGGTCTCTTCTCCTTCTATTCTCTCTCTTTCTCTCTCTCTCTCTCTCTCTCTCTCTCTCTCTCTCTCTCTCTCTCTCTCTCTCTCTCTCTCTCTCTTTCTCTGCCTCTCTCTCTCTCTCTCTCTCTCTCTTTCTCTCTGTCTCTGTCTCTGTCTCTCTCTTTCTTGCTCTCTCCCTCTCTCCCCTTTCTCTCCCCCTTCTCTCTCTCTCTCTCTCTCTCTCTCTCTCTCTCTCTCTGTCTCTCTCTCTCTTTCTCTGCCTCTGCTGTCTCTGTCTCTGTCTCTGTCTCTGTCTCTCCCCCTTCCTCCCTCACTCCTCTCTCCTCTCTCTCCTCTCTTACTCTTTGTCTCTCTTTCTGTGTGTGTGTCTCTCTGTCTCTGTGTATGTATCTCTCTGTGTCTGTCTCCTTGTCTCTATCTGTCTGTCTCTCTGTCTCTGTATCTCTGTTTCTGTCTTTCTCTCTCTGTCTCTGTCTTTCTCTCTCTGTCTCTCTCTTTTTCTCTCTGTCTCTGTCTGTCTCTGTCTCTCTGTCTGTCTGTCTCTGTCTCTGTCTGTCTGTCTGTCTCTGTTTCTGTCTCTGTCTGTTTGTCTGTCTCTGTCTCTGTCTTTGTCTGTCTCTGTCTCTGTCTGTCTGTCTGTCTGTCTCTCTCTCTGTCTCTCTCTCTCTCTCTCTCTGTCTCTGTCTCTCTCTCTCTCTCTCAGATCTCAGCAGCTGCTATGGATTCAATGAACATCTTTGTGCAAAGGATTCCTACATCTATTTAGAGAGTCCTACATCCCAAGCAGATACCTTGTAGGCACTTCAACCTCCCCATGGCCCAAACAGCACTCAGCATCTTCCCCCAGTGGCCCCTAAATCCTCGTGTTCCCAAGTCTCCAATACTGATGAGCCCTGCCCCCACCCTCCTGGTCACCCAGTCTCACAGCTTGGGGGTCATCCTCCATTCCTTGATGGCACTCACTCCACATGTCCAATCTTAACAAACTCATGTCTTAGACATCCACAGCATCTCTCCAATATGCTCCTTCCACTCCCCAGTGCCTGCACCATTGCAACACCTGCTGGTGGGTCTGCCTACCTCTGGTTCCTTCACTCAGCTGTGAGACTGATCTGATCACAACATCTCCCTACCCCTGCTCAGGCCCAGAGGTCACCTAGGACCTACAGGATCAAATAGAAGCTCCTCTGGCATTTACAGGGCAGAAGGGAAGAAGAGAGGGAAGAAGGAAGGGAAGGAAGAGAAAATGGGCTCTGAAATGCTTATCTTTATGTCTTAAGGCCCCTCCCAGCCCTGACATCCCCTGTTCATTTGTTTGTTTGTTTTTGTGGGGCAATGGGGATTAAGCGACTTGCCCAGGGTCACACAGCTAGTAAGTGTCAAGTGTCTGAGGTCGGATTTGAACTCAGGTCCTCCTGAATCCAGGGCCGGTGCTTTATCCACTGCAGCGCCACCTAGCTGCCCCTGACATCCCCTGTTCTAAGGCTTCTCTCAGTAGAAGGCAAGTTCCACGAAGGCCAGGGCGGTTCCTTTTTTGTCTTTGCATCCCCATGTTTCCCACAGAGCCTGGAACCTCATAGATGCTGAAGAAGCACCCACTGAATTACACTGCCTCGACATTCCCATTTCACAGGTCAGCAAAGGGGGGCTGGGAAAAGTCAGTGTCTCAGAGACCATCTAGCCCAAGACTTTTATTTTCAGATCAGGACACTAAGTCTGTAAAAGGAGGGTCCTGGGTTCAGATCCCACCTCTGACACTGCCTCACCTTTGCCGAATCACTTAATTTCCCCTTGCCTCAGTTTCCTCATCTTTAAAACAAGGGGGCTGGACTCCCTGAAGTCCCTTTCCAGCTCTAAACCCAGGCACCTACAGGGAAGACAATGACTCGGAGGAGCCCCGCCCCGATCCCCCACTAGTCAGCCCCGGCCCCCTCTTCCCCCTCCCTGGGTGGTGGCGAAAACCTAGTCCCGGCTCTCCTTGCTTCTCATTTTGTATTTCGGATAATGACTAGCCAGCATCAAGACTGACAGTTCCCGCCGCGCCCCCTTCACCTGCTGGGAGATTATCCCTTGGCGGCTCAGTAAACCCTCGGTGACAGGCAGAGCCCAGAATGGACGTGGAGAAGGAGATGAATGTCCTCGGCTCACCCCCGGGGACCTGTTCTCCAGCCCCACTCCCAGACAATGCTTAGTATTCTCGGCCCGGCCTTCCATTTGCTTCAGTTCACATCATAAAGAGCCCAGGAACCAAACCATTTACTTGCTCCTCACCTCACTGCCCAGGCAGCCCTGGAAGATTTCTGGGCCCCGCGCAACGGGCCATGGACTCTTGAAGAAATGTCAGTTGAAGGGTTTTTCACAGTCTATCCATGTCCTGTCTGAAGGTGCAAGGCTTCCTCCCTGCTGATATCAACTGACTTGTTTGTTCATTCCCTATCCACTATTCCCCTCATGCTGGACAAAGAGCACTCAGCCTATCAAGAGACCAGAATCACAAACCTAGACCTGGAAGGAATATCAGGGGCTGCCTGCTTGCCTGCCTGCCTGCCTGCCTTCCTTCCTTCCTTCCTTCCTTCCTTCCTTCCTTCCTTCCTTCCTACCTTCCTTCCTTCCTTCCTTCCTTCCTTCCTTCTCTTCTCTTCTTTCTTTCCTCCCTCCCTCCCTCCCTTCCTTCCATCATTTTCTTCCTTCCTTTTCTTTCCTTCTTTCTTTCCTCCCTCCCTCCCTTCCTTCATTTTCTTTCTTTCTTCCCTCCTTCCTTCCTTTCTTCTTTATTTATTTTTCTTTCTTTTCTTCTTTCCCTTCCTTTTTTCTTTCTTTCTTCCTTCTTTTCCTCTCTCTCTTACCTCCCTCCCTCTCTCTTTCCTTTCTTCCTTCTTTCCTTTCCTGGCTCCAAAGCCCTCTATCCACACTACCTTCCAAGCTCAGAGCCTAGTCTGTTTAAAATAACCAGAAATTCTTCCTGGCAACTCTTAATTGCTGATTTCAATATGCTCCTATCCCTCTTATATTAACATATGCATTCTGGATAGGGTTTTATTGTGTGTACCAAAGTCTCCCCTGAGGGATATAATTGTGCATAGGAGGAAAGTCTGAATAATATTTACAATGAATACTTGTCAACTGAACAATACATCCAGGTCTCAGGGATGCTGCATTTATATATTCCACAAGCATTTATTAAGCACCTACTTCAACACCAAAGGCAAAAACAAAAGGCTCCCTTCCCTTCAAAGAGCTTACAGTCTCCAGGGGAGAATAGTATACACACAAAGAACCAATCAAGAAGTACTTATTAAGCACCGACCTACTGTGTGCCAGGCTTCCAAGTTAGGTACTGGGTATAGAAAGATGAAAATGAAACAGTGCCTGTCCTCCAGAAACGTCCATTCTCCAGAAGGAGATGGTATGCATCTATACAGACATAGAAACAAAACACAAACAAAAAATGAAGAGGGAGACATCTGCGACTATGGGAGCCAAAGTACAAAATTAATAAAAGGTAAATCAGAATAGTTAGATCCAGCAATAACAATTAGGGAAATAGAGTTCCTATAGTAGGTGGCCTTTGAGCTGATCCTTGAAGGGAACCAGGAACCGTAAGGGACTGTAAACATTGTGTGAGCCCCAGCTCCCAGCTCCCAGCACCCAATAGGCATATAAGTCTTTGTTGAATGTCGATGGGTAATGATCTTTCCAGGCAAGGAGCTGTGTCCCTTGAGCTCTAGAGAGAGCTAGAGCCCAGCCCATCTATGGGGCTAGGTAAAAAAGATGGGATTGTCTTTTGCTGGACAGAAGCCCAGAATCCTCAGCCAACCCAGTCACAGAGACTCTCCTGCTTCCCACCCAGGGGGGGTGGTCAGGCTTATATCAAGTAGAGGGGTGGGTGATGAGGGCACTGATTCACACCAAATGCATCAACACCTGAGCCCTCTGGGAATTCTTTTATTTGGAACCCACTTCCTCATCAAAAGCAACAAAATTCCTAAGCATTCTTTAATGGGATAAGCCCATACATCAGTGAACTCTCATTTCTCTGTATTGCTCTAAAGGCTGGGCAGTGACTTTTACGTTCCTTTCCAGCCACTTCCCAACTGAAAATGCCCACTAAGCCCACAACCCTCCCCAGGACCCTGGCCAGCAGCCATGGTTCCTGACAGTCAAAAATGTGACCAAGGGTTTAACTAGGAGGAGGTGCAAGGAAGGAGAGAAGGCAGCTGGGGGCATAAGAACTAGCTGTGCTTCAGACCCTTTCTCCTCCATAGATCCCAGTTTTACCTATAAAATGGAAGATGGATCAAAATAATCTCTGAGGTCCCTTCTTCCAGGCTGGTCATCTGTGTTCAGATCATTGTTGATATAGAGCTTGAAGGCACCTTGGAGGCCTCTAGACCAACCCTTTCATCTTGCATTTACGTAAACTAAGGCCTAGAAAGGCTAAATAATGTGCACCAAGGTTACCCAAGGTAATGACACAAGGAGGATTCGAACTCTGGTCCTCTGGTTCCAAAGGTAGGGACTCTTGTGATTGTACCCTGTTGACCCTCTTACAGGCTAAGGTCCTTCCCATCTATGAATCTATGTTTTATTCTTCTGAAGGGTGCAAGACTTCCTCCCCAACACAGAACCCCATTTCACCAGTACTTACATGCATGTGTGCAAACATACATGCACACACTGCTGGATTTGGAATCAGAGGACTAGTACCTGTGTGACCCTGAGCAAGTCCCCTTTCTGCCCACTCAGTTGCCTCATCTGTAAAATGAGGGACTGGACTAGACAGATGGCCCCTGAGCTCTCTTCTACCTCTGATAAGAGGCTAAGTTCAGGCAAGTCTGCTCCTGTCTCCTGGGCCCTCCGGTGGCCAAAGAACGTCAATACATGATGATGGCAAGGCAGCATCCTTTTCCTGCCCCTCCCCACTCCTCCCTCTCTCCCTCTCTCTCTCTCTCTCTCTCTCTCTCTCTCTCTCTCTCTCTCTCTCTCTCTCTCTCTCTCTCTCTCTCACACACACACACACACACACACACACACACACACACACACACACACACACATCTGGGATCTTCCAGGAGAAAGACAAGGAAAGATTATAAGACCATTGACCTAGACTTTGAAGGGACCTCAGAGACCCACCTGTCTATAGGTCTTCATCTTGCCCTCTCCCTGGGTACCTGCTTTCCCTCTCCCTCAACCCCCTTCAGCTTCCTTTTTAAAGGTTGTCTTCTCCCATTAGACTGGGAGCTCCTAGAGGACAGGGACTGTCTTTGCCTTCCATTGTCTCTGCAGCACTAAACACAGTGATTAATAAATGCTTATTGACTGATTAATTACCATGTAATCTGACCCTCCTCATTTTACAGATGAGAAAACTGAGGCCAAGAAAGGGATCATAGGGATTTTAGTAAATCTAGAGCTGGAAGGGACTGCAGGGGTCATCTAGCTTATTTCTCTCCTTTGACAAATGAGGTAATAGGGCCAGCTAAAGTGATTTGTCCAAGGTCAGACAGCTAATAAGTATAATGTCTCTGGTTCTTTAGTCCCAGGCCAATGCACCATATCTGACTGACCCCCCTGTTTCAGCCTAACGAATTGGCTCTACTGTGCTGAAGCAGAGCCTCCTGAATGAGGCATATTAATTTAATTGAAGAATTAATTGAATGCAGGACATCCCAAGAGGCAAAGCCCAGATGGGCTCAGTCTCCTTGCTGACCACAGGCTTGGTTTGTAGAGGGTGCAGCAGGGATGTACAAACTTCATTCAGAAGAATTTGACGTGGCAATAGAAAAATAGACAAATGAATGTCCATGCTGGCAGGGGTCTTAGAATGTGAAATGACAAAGCCAGAAAGGACCTAGGACATAGACTGTGAAAGCTTGAGGAACCTAGAACAAAGAAAGCTACACCTGGGAAGGTCCTTACAACATAGGATGCCAGAAGCAAGGAAGACCTTAGAACACAGAATGGCAGAGCTGGAAGGGACCTAGAACATAGAAGGTAGTATGTGGGAGGGTCCTTAAAACCCAGAATATCAGAGCTAAGAGGCCCCTTAGATCACACAGTGTTAGTCCTTTTGTTTTTGATGTACAGTTGTTTCAGTCATGCCTGACTCTGACTCTTTGTGACCTCATTTGGGGTTTTCTTGGCAGAGATACCATGGTGGTTTGCCATGTCCTTCTCCAGCTCATTTTTACAGATTAGGAAACTTACTAGTTTAATAGGGTGGAGTGACTTGCCCAGGGTCACACAGCTAGTAAGTATCTCAGGCCAGATTTGAATTCAGGAAGTTAATCTTCCTGACTTCAGGGACAGTCCTCTGTCCACTGCGCCACTGAGCTGCCATCATCTTCGAGAAGATCAGTAGTGATTGGTTTTTCCAAGGTCGCACAACCAATTATTATCAGAAAAAGGGATTACCAAGGTGTATTGGCCCCTTCAACATGCCTGGGTAAGTTGGTTCCCAGGTTCAGTTACCTCCTAGGAATCTAGGAGGAACCTGATTCCTTGAGAGAGTGTCCACCCTGGTCTTTGACAAAAGAGAAGACACTTCCTGTAACTGGCAGGAAGCACAGCTTAGCTCCCAACTGAACTCTCCCCCACCTTCATCCCCTGCCCCGATCTGTGCCCCTCTTCTCCTGCTAGCAAAAGTATCCCTAAGCCCAAAATAACCTCAAAAATAGCTTCTCAAGAGAGGGTATAGGCTGGTGCTCCATGAAAGAATGCAGACAGAGCAGGTCCTGGGGACACTGGAGGTTGCAAGAGAGGATGAAATGCAATCCTTTTACATTTCTCTAATCGATTTCTTTTCCCTCCCTGGCAGTGGTTCTTCCAACCCTTTTCATCCTTCCTCAAACCTCTCATGGTTCCTCTTCCCCCACCCTCACAGCTTATTTTGCAGAAAAAATGAGGCCACTGGCCACAAACTCCCTCTTCTCCCCTATTCCTAATCTCACATCCCCCAGATGCCAACCACCATTATCTCCTCCTCTGTGCCAATGGTACATGAAGAGGTGGCCATTCTCCTTCCCAAGGCAACCATCCCATGCCATCTTCTCCAGCAGATTGCACCCTCTCTTTCTACTCTATCTATCTCTATTAGCCTATACTAGCTGCTTCCCTATTGCCTACAGACATGCCCACGTCTCCTTCATCAAAGAAAGAAAAAAAGAAAGAGAGAAAGAAAGAAAGAGGGAGGAAGGAAGGAAGGAAGGAAAGAAAGAAAGAGAGAGAGAGAGAGAGAGAGAGAGAGAGAGAGAGAGAGAAAGAAAGAAAGAAAGAAAGAGAAAGAAAGAAAGAAAGAGAAAGAAAGAAAGAAAGAAAGAAAGAAAGAAAGAAAGAAAGAAAGAAAGAAAGAAAGAAAGAAAGAAAGAAAGAAAGAAAGAAAGAAAGAAAGAGGAAGGAAGGAAGAAAATAACGACTCAATCTAATAGCCTTCCCTCAGTCCTCATCCCTCTTGGCCTCTGCTCTGTGCAGCCTTGGACACTGTTCATCATGCTCTTCTTGATAACCTTTTCTCTCTAGCTTCTCATGACCCGTCTCTCTCCTGGTTCTCCTCTTACCTCTCTTGGCACCCCTTTCTGTTCCTCTATGAAAACACTCCATCTCTGACTCCAAGTATCTTCTCTGGCTGTCCTCCATCATCCTTGCTTTACAGATGAGTAAACTGAGGCAGACAGAGGTGAAGTGACTTGCCCAGGGTCATATAGGCACTAAGTGTCTGAGGCTGGATTTGAACTCAGGTTTTCTGCCTCCTGGTCCAATACACTGTCCTCATTCCTGGAATGATCCCCCTCCTTGTCTCTGCCTCCTGGGTTCCCTGGTTTCCTTCAAGCCTCAGCTAAAATGGCACCTTCCTCGAGAAACCTTTCCCAATCCTCCTTAATTTTAGCAGCTTCCCTCTGAGACGACTTCCAATTGATTCTATCTTTATCTTGTTTGTACATAATTGTCTGCGTGTTGACTCCTCCATGAGACTGTGAGCTCTTTGAAAACAAGAACTGCTTTTGCTCTTTCTTTGTATCCTCGGTGCTTAATTCAGCCCCAGCGCATAGTAGGCATTTCATAAATACTGGCTGACTGAATGACTGATCTTACAATAGCTCTTACTCGGTGGTCTAAACTCTGAAAGCTTCATGAGCCAACTGTGGCCAGTGAGCACAGTAGATTGGGGTAGAGTCCTGAATGAGGCCAAAGCTATGAGTTCAATTCTTTTGTAGCCCAAGAGGGTCTGACTGTTTCAAAGACAGGCACACCCTCTAAGACCATCTACCAATCTCCCATTTGTGTGCTATCAGTCATAAATTCTGTTACCTGGAATTACATTCTTCCCCTGCTACTTACTATCTGTGTGACCCTGGGCAAGTCACTTTTAAACTCTCTTGGTTTCAGTTTCTTCTTCAAAATGAGTGGGTTGGAATAGATGGTCTTGGAGGTTACTGTTTGTTCTAGATCTGTGATCTACGATTCTATGATCATGGAGACAGTTCAGTGGCTTGGTGGACAGTGTAATGGACTAGGAATCGAGGAGTCCTGAGTTCAGACACATACTAATTGCACAACTCTGGGCAAGTGACTTCACCTCTGTCTGCCTCAGTTTACTCATCTGTAGAGCAAAGATAATTAAAGCATCTACTTCCTAGGGTCGTTGAAAAGATCAAATGAGATAAAATATTTGTAAAGTGTGTTGTAAACCTTACAATGCTATGTAAATGCTGGCTCTTCTTATGATTCTCCCAGACTCCTGCTCGGTGGGGGCAGGGAGAAGGGACAGTGCCAAAGGCAGCAGAGCATCTGTTAGACTGCCAAGCTTACAAAGATACCAGAGAAAGTCTGGGGAGGGCTGGAGGCTGGTGACTGAGAAAAAGGTGGTTATAGAGTAGGTCGGGGCTAAATAGGGATGCTAAAATCATTTAAGGTAGAAATGAGGGAAGACTTCCTTGGGCACTGAGTGACACCTGAATTAGTTGGGATAGATCCTCATAGCTCCTCTTGCCACACGGAGCTAAAAGGCAGTGCTTGACTTAACTCTTTTGGTACTAGACTTGTGGCACTGTGGATAGAACACTGGCCCTGGAGTCAAGAGGACCTGAGTTTAAATCTCCCCTCAGATACTTACTAACTGTGTGACCCTGAGCAAGTCCCTTATCCTTGATCGCCTCAAACTTTCAGGGCCATCTCCAGTTGTCCTGATGTATATCTTGCTATTAGACCAAGATGACTCTGAAGGAGAGAATGAGGCTGGTGATTTTGCACAGCCCTCCCTCACTTCAATCCAATTCCATGTAAGTCATGACATTCCCCCTATGTCATGGTCCTCTTCAAGAATGAAGGACAAACAACAGGGAAATAGACTAAATGACTTCTGAGTTCTTGGGTTCTATGCAAATAGAGTTTTGTTAACACAAAGCCCACATCCTTATCAACATCACAGAGAAGCTGCAATGCTTCCTCCCTTGTTCACTGGTTCTCCTGGATAAAGTCATTTGTCTGTTGAAGGACCTCCATGCACCTTGATATTAAGATTCTTGGGAGTAAGGAGCCTTGGAAACAGCTGTAGATAGGGCATCATAAGACATGGATTTTAATCCCACACCTTGCTTTATGATCTTATGCAAGTCATTTTATTTCCTCTACACCTCAGTTTCCTCATGTGTAAAAAAGTTAAACTTGGTGATCTTTTGGTCACCTTCTAACTCTAAATCCTGTGGTCCCCGGGTTTCCTTAAAATGTCTCCAAGAAACTGCTCCTACAAGTTTGTGTTCTTTTCCTTCCCCCTCCTGTTCATTTTCTCTTTCTTTCTTTCTTTTTCCTTTTCTTTTTCTTTTTTTTTGAAGGGCAATGAGGGTTAAGTGATTTGCCCAGGGTCACACAGCTAGTAAGTGTCAAGTGTCTGAGGCCAGATGTGAACTCAGGTCTTCCTGAATCCAGGGCCAATGCCCTATCCACTGTGCCACCTAGCTGCCCCTACTCCTGTTCATTTTCATGAGGGACTATAAGTTACCTTTGAGTTGAGAAAAACATTGAAACAGAGAATAGACCCAAACATCCCTTGGCAGTTTGTTGAAAGGGCAACATACTGAAATGAATCAGTAGTTATAAAGGAATTCTAACCCTAAGTGAGACAGAGGTTTGGGAAAGGGACCTTGACCACAATGAACAGGAATAAGGTTAAAAGGCAATTCATGCCTGTGAGTGCTACTTAGCCCATTGGATGCTCCAAAAGAGATTGACTCTTGGAGGCAAAAATTCTCCTTCTGGAATGGAAAAGACTATCACAGTCAAGATTTTGAGAACGGATTCTCATCACAATTGATGGGGGTGGGGGTAGCTAGGCGGTGCAATGGATAAAACACCAGCCCTGGATTCAGGAGGACCTGAGTTCAAATCTGACCTCAGACACTTGACACTTGTTAGCTGTGTGACCCTGGGCAAGTCATTTAACCCTCATTGCCCTGCCAGAGAGAGAGAGAGAGAGAGAACAGATTCCCATACAAGGAGAAAAAATTAAGAAGTTGTTGTTGTTGTTGTTGTTGTTGAGTCATTTCAGTAATATTCTGTTCAACATTTCATGATCTCATTTGGGGTTTTGGGGGGGGAAATGCTGGGGTAGTTTGCCATTTCCTTCTCCAGCTCATTTTACAGATGAGGAAACTGAGGCAAACAAGGTTAAATGATTTGCCCAGGGTCATACAGCTAGTAAATGTCTGAGGCCAGATTTAAACTCCGGTCTTTGTGACTCGAGGCCCAGCACTCTATCCCCTGTGCCACCTAGCTGCCCTAAGAATTCTCACCCTATTTTGATGTTGTGTTTGTGATGGGATTGAGATCAAGCTTAAGTCCCTGGGCTGTAAGATAAAAGAGTCATGGCAGAACCCATTCCTCACCTTAGTAGAAAGGGGAAGCACCTCAGATGAGGACTCTAGCTGAAGCCAATAGCTAGAAGCAGAAAAGAGCTTCATGCCCACCACAGACATGCCTGGCAGCAGCCATCAATTACAATGAGATCCTTGGAGCCATAACCACTCAGGACTGGCAGGGAGAAAATGCCCAGCAGAGACCACAAGACTACTTTGCCACCATGCTCCTATATGGAGACCTTCTCCCTATCTCCCTATCCCCATGGTTTTTCAGCCCACTTTTATGTGCTGTCTTCCCCACCTCCCATTAGAATGTAAGCTCATTGAGGGCACATATTATCTATCTTTAACTTGTATGTCTATACCCAGTGCTTAGCACAATGTCTCCTAAATAGTAAGTGCTTAATCAAAGTCAATTGACTTGATTTTAGTATAGGAAATCAGGTCGATCAAAAGCAGTATGATGATCTCTTCAGAGGTCTTGAGTGACCCTTCAGTGCCAGACATATGAGTTGCCTCGTCATATGGATACAGCTTTTCCCTAGTTGTAAATAATACCTCTCCATGTGAGTGCAAGGACCACAGGTGTTCCCTACTTGCATGTTCCTCAATGCATGTGCTATGGCTCCACAAGTATTCCCTAGACATATTACTCCTTCCACTGGTGATGCATGTATTTATACTAGATATATAGAGATAGAGATAGAGAGATAGATATATCTAGATATATAGATATAGATACACACACACTAAACTATATACTACTTCCCACTAAACCTGGTATATGTGTGTGTGTATATATATATATACACGCACCAGGTTTAGTGGGAAGTAGTATATATGTATGTGTATATATACATGCATAAGTATGTATATACATGTATAGTATGTGTGTATGTATATATATGTATATATATATATACCAGGTTTAGTGGGAAGTAGTATGTATGTATGTGTATATATACATGTATAAGTATGTGTGTGTATGTATGTATATATACCAGGTTTAGTGGGAAAGATTACTTTGTTACTTTTCTCACTGTGCTATTTCATCATTTATTTCTGCTTTCAACTAATCTTGTCTTCAGTCTGATTACTCAAAGTAAATACATTGGAGGGGGCTCATAAGCTCTGGCTTTGTTTATTTATTTTTCCCAATGTATATGCAGGTTCTCCCCTAGAGAACTTTGAATCTGGGGTAGCTTATCTAGGGAGAATCATGTGTCTAACCCTGCATTCTTGCCAACTCTGCCGTTCTAGATTCTATAATTCCAAAGCTCCAGCATCAGACTGAAAGGGCTTTCTCTGTCCTAAGTGAAAGAGGTCAGGAAGAGAGAGGTAAAGACGCGAGGGAGGAGGTAGAGAGTTGTTCTAACACAGCATTGCCCTTACAGCCTGTGACTTGTGTTATTCAAGGAGGCAGGAATTGGGAGCAGGCATGAGTCACATCTGGAAGAGTTGGGGCCTCACACAAGAAGCATCTGGAGCCAATGCAGAGTTTCGTTCTCAAGTAACTACTGCAAGATGCTAAACTGTGAGAGAGAGAGAGAGAGAGGGGGGCTAAATTCCTGACCTCCCTGACCCAGGAGAAGCACATATTATCAAAGGGGCATCGATACCCTCAGAGACTCTCAAAAAAAACCAGACCCTTGGCTGGGGGTGAATAGGCTCCCACAGTGGATACTATTTTTACCTTTTTGCTCTTTTTAGAGACTCTACCATAGCTCGCTGGCTGTTCTGGCTAAAGCATCTTCCAGTCCCCCAACCTCCCTGGAGAGAATGATGAGATTTCCATGTAGTAATGGAATCCTAAGTTAAGTCTCCCCACCCCTGCAGGCTGTCAGAAGGTGTGCCTTTTCACAAACATTGAACCACATGAAAACCATGTTTTTTAAGAGGAAGGGAAAAATTCTTCTCCAAATGAGGTATGAGTCACCAATGTCCATATAACATCAGGAACATTTAATGCCTTTGGTTGGAAACATTTCCATGCTGGTGCCTGAGTTCTTTTCAGTGAGAAAGCATTTGTGATCCGATGTTTAGGCAAATGGAAATCCTGGGGGGGGGGATGTTCTAAAATAAACAAGGCCGGAGCCTACAGAAGTCAGATGGAGACAGGGTCATGGCTGCCCTCCATCCTCTAGGGAATTCTACCTCTCAGGGAGAACTCTTGAGGGCCTCAGCTGCAGAGTCACCAACCTCCCAAAACTTTCTATCTGAATCTGGAGGCAGATTCAGTCCTGGGTTCGATTCCTAACTTTGCCACTTACCAGCTGGATTTCCTCAGACAAGACACTTCACTAAGGGAAAGGAAATGGTAAAGCAGAAGGAGCCCTAGCTCCGAAGTCAAAGGCCCAGAGTTCAAATCTCACCTGAGTGACCTTGGTCAAATCGCTTCCCTGTGAGCCTTGGCTTTCTTGTTCAAAAATTAAGGAAGTTGGAGCTCCTTTCCAGGTCTAGATTTAAAGTCCTCTGACCTTCCTGGGACTCAGTTTCCCCAACTTTAAAATAAGGTAATTAGACTGGATGGTCATCGGGGCCCTTCCTGCCCTGAATCCATGATCCTGTGACTTTAGGATCTAGTCCAACACCATCACCATGCAGAAGAGGAAACTGAGGCCCAGAGAGATGAAGCAACTTTGACTGTAAACTCCTCGAGGGCAGGGAGGACTGCCTTTGGCCTCTTTTTCCGCATCCCCAACACTTAGTACAGGGCCTGGTACATGATAGGTGTTTGATAAGTGTTTATTGAATTATTTATTATCGTTTATTGAAATTATTTCTAAATTTATTGAAATTATTTCTAAATGTTTACTGGATTATTAAATTGCCCATGTTCATAGCCCAGCCAAGATTAGAGCTCAAGTTTTTTGCCTCCCAGGGCAGGGCCCCTCCCATTCCCGCTCACCAGCATCCAAAAGTGTTGAGTTCTCTTCAAGGAATGAGATGAGAAGTAAGAATAACCACTAACATTTTTCTAGCCCTCTTTAAAGTCTGCAAAGCATTCTGCAACCTTCTCTCTCACTAGAGCCTCCCAATCACCCTGTCATTATCATTTTTTTTCCAAGAAGAAAACCAAGGCCGCCAGAGAATGAAAATTTTCCTGGGGTCTCACAGCTAATCAGTTGCCTGAGATGGGATTCGAACCCAGGTCTCTCCAGAGCCCTAGTCCAGAACACTTTCCCACAACACTCTGCTGCCTTAAAGTAAAAGGAGCGCAG
The DNA here is from genome assembly GCF_019393635.1 of Dromiciops gliroides. Classification (NCBI taxonomy): domain Eukaryota; kingdom Metazoa; phylum Chordata; class Mammalia; order Microbiotheria; family Microbiotheriidae; genus Dromiciops; species Dromiciops gliroides. Next base: position 17,374,966 of record NC_057861.1, on the reverse strand, counting down.
GCTTTGGTTTCCTCCAAGCATAAAAAATGGAAACTGTCACCTAAATGGATTTTCTTCATTGGGTCTAATGGTTTTTGAAACTAATTGCAAAGTCAATACAAAATTAATTTGGGGTTGATGAGCAATCATAATTTATTATTAAAAAGTAGACAATTTTCTTGTTCTCCCTGGTTATAATGTGGTCTCGGCGATCCCCGTGGGCCTTTCCCGTTCTGACATTCTATGGTGGCGATTTAGGAGTCAGAACACCTTGGTTGGATTCCCAGATCTACTAACTAATTATGTAACCTTGAGTAGCTCACTTCTCTTTTTCCTTCGCCATGAAACAAAGGGAATTGGATTAGAGAGTTTCTATATTTTCTTCCAGTTTCAGGCGTCTCTGAGTCTTTCAAACTATGACCATCCCAATACTCAGTAATATGGGGAGTCCCTCCCATGATGAAGATAGCGACCCATCTATGCCCGCCCATCCTTGTCAATCCAAAACAAGGGGTCCCTCCAAAGTGATGGAGGGGCTTCCTTTTGTTCTCTTGACTTTGTGCCTTTATCAGTTCACATAATATGACCCTCCACATGGGGATAAATTGGTGACAACCATCTTTTGAGCCCAAGGCAAGAGCAAGGGAGCAGTTTGACACTAATTCCTCTGGAATGAGAGGATCTGGGCTCAAATCCCTCCTTTGATACTTAGAAGCTGTGTGACCTTAGGGAAGTCACTTCCCTGTGCCTCAGTTTCCTCATCTGTAAAATGAAAGGGTTGGAATGAATGGCTTCTGAAGTCCCTTGCCATTCTGAATCTATAATCCTCAAGGGACTGACTCCCAGTTTAACAACCATTCCCTGGAGCAACTGTCACTTCTTACTGGCTTATTCCGCACAGTTTTCCTTCCCACTTGTCAAAAGTTTTCAGCTTTTTCTCTCTCTAACCTGCCTGAGTCCCAAGTCGAGATTTTTATGAAGCCAAAAGAGTCAGGGGAAAAAGAAAGCAGGGTTATTTTAAGGAGATGTCAGTCGGCAGGGGTGTGAGCGATGGTTATTGGAGGCAATGTGGGGCTATACTAGCTCTCACGCTCAGACCCCACAGGTAAATTGTTAATACACTCAGGGTGCGTGGAAGGGGTTCTAGGAGAGACATGCATCTCATTTTAAGAAACGCAGATAAGCTGGAACAGATCCAGAAGAGGGTGATGAGAAAGAAGATAACTCATATCAGGGAACTGGGGACTGGAAGTGCAAGAGAGGTGCGGAGGAGGGGAGGAAAGAAGTTCAGAGAGTTGAGTCACAAGTGAACTGGGAGCAGTATCCCCAAATAGAATGGAGGGAGGGTGGTGCCTTTTAATATAGGCTAAGTTGCCTACTATGGGCCAGTGATGAGGATAACATGCTTGGGTCACCGCTGAAGAGAGAAGCGTCTATAATCTACTCCTCATCACGATCCTCAATAAGATCTCATTTAAAACACCTGATCAAACAGCACAGTTGAGCTTTGTAGAGCCTTCTCTCTGAGATCGTCCTCATTTTTCTTTGGCCCCTTCCTCATTCAAGGTTCAAAGAAAACTCACGATCCCCAAAACAGAGTGTATTCGTGGGCAGGCAGTATCAGTAACTTGGACAGATCCGAGTTCTAACCCTGGTTTTGCCACCAAATGACCTTAGGCCAGGTACATGTCCCCACTGGGCCTCACTTTCCCCATCTTGTAAAGATGGTCTCCAAAACCAGCTCGTGATCAGAGCGACAAGTTTCTTTAATCCACTATATTAACTCACAGGCCACAGAGAGGAGAGGCAAGGTAGAAAGCTGTCCAATCAATTCCCTGTGTTCACAGAGCTTAATTCCATCCCCCTTGGGACCCTATCTCAAAATGTCTTTTATTCCTCTCATCGAATTTAATGAGCCACCAGCTAACGATGACTCACCAACCTTGGTGGAAATGTGGTAGCCAGATACAGTCTCACCCTGGCTTTAGGCACTTTGGAAGATTCCTGGCTGAGTCAAAGGGAGGTGCCTATCTCTGTGGACAATGGGAGGTCATGAGGTGAGGTTCAGAGCATGCCTGTCTCCCTCTCGTTCATAGAGGACCTCTCATTCACAGAGGACATCTTAGTGATGCTCCTGTGACTCATGTAGGAGGAGTGAGCAGTAGTGTCCTCGCTCAAGGCATTGACCAGCCTGGAGAAGATGGTCACCTTGAATTTCTTGAAATCCTGGCCCATGAAGACATACAGAATGGGGTTCATGCAGCTGTTGGAGATGGCAAGAGCAGTGGCCAAGGGCAGCCCCAGACTGAACACAGAGCCTGGCACGGAGGTGTGATGGAGCTCCAGCAGGTATAGGGTGTGGTAAGGACACCAGCAGAGGAAAAAGGTGATGATGATGGTCACAATGATTTTAAATGGCTTCTTGGATTTGGCCAACCTGTTCCGCTTCAGTTTGCAGACAATGATGAGATAGCACACCGTGATGATGAACACAGGGAGGACAAAACCACACAGGAACCGTGTGATAGTCACCATCACATGCCTCATATATGCCACTGAGTCCTGGGCCAAATGCAGGTGGTGAGGGTGGGAGACATTGGCCGACAGGCTAAAGTTATTGAAGCAGAGAATCTTACCCTGGTGCACAGTTGTGTCCCGAAAAACCAAGAATGGGGAGCCCAAAAAGAAGGCTAGGGTCCAGATAGCTGTACACGCAATGGAAGCTAGCCGGATGCTGCGATGATTCTGGGACCACACCGGGAAGACGACAGAGACACAGCGGTCAAAACTGATGGTAGTCAGCAGGAAGACGCTGGTATACATGTTGTAGATCACCACAAAGTGGCTGATCTTGCACATGACCTTCCCAAAAACCCAGTGGTAGTCCATGGCGGCATTGACGATGTGAATCGGGAGGAAGACGTTGAATAAAAAGTCTGCCACGGCTAAGTTGAGAAACCAGACGGTGTTGACCGTTTTTTTCATCTTAAAGGCAGTGACCACAATAACCAGGCCATTCCCCAAAAGTCCCAAAAAACAAACTAAACTGTAGACCACCACCAGGAAGATCCTGGCCACCCCATCATCGTTGGGGCTTGACTCTTCGGTAGCTATGACGAACCCATCGCCTTCATAGTCATAGTAGTTGTCAGTGATGTTGTAATCGTAGGTGGCCATTCTCTGCAAATAAAAGGCATAGGTCAGTCATTCGTTCATCCATTCATTCAGAAAATATTCGCTAAGCACCTACTATATACTCCCTTGCCCACTCTAATCTGCACACTGCCTGAATTCCATCAAGGCCCCAGCTCAGCTATGCCTTTCCCTCTGACTTCTTAATGATTTCCTTTCCTCCTAACTGTCGAGTATTTGTAAACATGGAAGAATGTTAATTAGCAGGAATGAGGCACCAGGGAAAGCATTCAAAAAGGATAATGCGGCAGCTCGGTGGCTCAGTGGATAGAGCACCGGCCCTGGATTCAGGAGAACCTGAATTCAAATCTGACCTCAGACACTTGACACTTACTAGCTGTTTGACCCTGGGCAAGTCACTTAACCCTCATTGCCCCACCAAAAAAAAAAAAAGGATAATGCAGAACTTCAATGAAGAGTCATCCAAGATCCAGGACTATGGACTTTGCCAAACAAGGCCTGTCTATTTTGTCCTATTGGTGAGTTCCTCCTGGAGTCTCCAGTTCATGGAGGGTTCGAGGCTGGCCTGCTTTCGTTTTCCTCTAGGCCCCTGTTCCTAACTCCCACTGAAGGAAAACAAAAACAAGCCCAGCAGCAGATACCCTCATCTCCCATTCCCCTTGCTTTTCAGTTCCTTTTTGCCGTATGTCTTCCCCTATTAGAATGGGAACTTCTTAAGGGAAGAGGCTGTCTTCATTTTTGCTTTAATCTGTATGCCCAGTACTTAGCAAAAACATTCCAGTAAACTGAAGGGGGAGGGAGTGTAAGTGTGTGGGTCACTTATCATTCAATTACCTCATTCCCACTTAAAAAAGCACATCACAAGATGCTATGCTCTACTACCTTCTTTGGATAAGAAGGATAAATCAGTCAGAAGTGTGATCAAGGTCTAGACATCCTCATTTGATCGACAAATCAATCACAGGCTATAGACCAAGTTCAAAAAATCCTCCATCAATTTAGAAGTCCTAAACACAGCAGCGGATAAAAGGAGCGTTGCTACACAGGAACTGTATTGGCATTTATTGAAGAAACTTGGCCATGCTCTTTGGGTCTACTACAATATAGCAAGCAGGTTCAGAACCTGGGAAGTCAATTTCTGGAAGCCCCTGAGAAGGAATAGATTGGGGAGGTGGGGAGCAGAAGAGATACCAGCCCTGGCCTCAGGCTCAGGCTCAGAATCCTTCTCCCTTCCTTGGCCAAAGGAGGAAAATGTCATTTCAAAGGGTCTGCAGGATTTGGGGCTTCCCATGGACATTTTAGCAGTGTCCCCAGAACATCTAGGCCATTGTCTTCATTGAGAGCACAAGGATAAACCAAACAGGAGCAGCTAGGTGGCACAGTGGATAGAGCACCGGCCCTGGATTCAGGAGAACCTGAGTTCAAATCCGGCCTCAGACACTTGACACTTACTAGCTGTGTGACCCTGGGCAAGTCACTTAACCCCCACTGCCTTGCAAAAAAATTAAAGAAAAAAAAAAGAATAAACCAAACACATTGAAGATTGGCAGTTTCAAGAGTCTACAAGGATCCCATCAGAAAATCTATACCATACTTAAGGGGAAATTCATGAGTGTCCCTTATAATGGCAAGGAAAGTACTTTCAGGAATCAGAAGCTGTGATACCATGCCGCGTGTGCTTTCAAAGTTTGAGGCCACTTCCTCCTGGACCCTGTATGTACTTGTGGGAAAGACTTTGGGAGTAGGGGGCGTTATTTTATTCCAATTCTTCTTATGCCCACTTAGTAAATACCCCTTTCTAACAAATAATTAATTTTGATTGATTAATTGATAAAGAATGATCATCATGGAGGGGAGCAGACTGGTGGGGCCTATGAGCTCTGGCACTAGAAAAGACACTTCTCCAACTCCTCAGGGGTACCCTTAGATCTTGAGGGGAGACATAATAGCGATGCTCTGGGGACCCAGGCTGCCATTGGGAATGGGAGCTTCAGAGCAGTGGATCACTAAACCATACATAAGGATACCTGCAGGCTACATATTGACTTAGAAAACCACAAATTAACATTAACTATATCCTATTATATCCGTATTTATTTTGTTAAATATTTTCCAATTACATTTTAATTTGGTTCTGGCAAGGGGACCCACACTCCAGAGCATATACTATTGGCATAGACATTGTCTTCTCTGTTAAAATGTAAACTGCTCGAAGGCAAGGATTGTTTTTGTTTTTTCTCTGCATCCCTGACAGTACAGTGTTTGGTACAAGGCAAGTACTTAATAAATGCTTTTTGATTGGTTGATTGATCGATTGGCTTTCACTCAGCAAAGACCCCTACAGAAATCACCACTTATATGTGTGAGAACACGCGCTGGACTTTTGTCTCGCTGTCCGATCCTTTGGTTATTATACTGTGGAAGACTTGGATAATCTACTCTAGAACCCATCTATCATGTCTTTCCCTTGACTCTCCCAAGTTTCATACCTTCATGGAATGATGGGAAAGTATGGGATGGATGTCAGAGGACTTGCATCCCAATGCCCAGTCTGCTAATTATGATATGATCTGGGACAATTCATATACCCTCTGTGGACCTCAGCTTTCATATATTAAAAATGAGGTGACTGGACCTCTAAAATTTCCTTGAAATCTAGAAAACTTTGATTGGGACCTATACAGGGTTCAGTCATATATTTAGAACTAAGAGGTACCTACAACTGAAGTACTTGAGGCCCAGCAAGTGACTTGCCTCATGTCACACATGTAGCATATGTCTGAGCCAAGATCCAAATCTAGAACTCAGAGTTAGTCCTTCTGGAATCACGGTCATGCTGCAAAGATTATAGAATTCCTGGCTTAGACCTGGAAGGGTCCTCAGAGGCCAATCAGTCCAACCCCTTCTTTCATCTTGCAAATGGGGAAACTGAGGCAGCCAGTGACTTGCCCAAAGTCACATAACTAGGATCAAAGAATCACAGTCTTAGAGACAGAGAGATCATGGAGATCACCTAATTACATGGTTCTCAAACTTTCTGGTACACTCTTAAAAATCAATTGAGGATTCCAGAGACTTTTTGTTTATATGGGTTATATTGATCAAGATTTCTGTCATTGTCCAGTTGTTTCAGTCATGTCCAACTCTCTGTGACCCCATTTGATATTTTCTTGGCAAAGATATTGGAGCAGTTTGTCATTTACTTCTCCAGCTCATTTTACAGATGAGGAAACTGAGGCAGACAGGTTAAGTGACTTGCCCAGGGTCACACACCTAGTAAGTGTCTGAGACCGCATTTGAATTCACATCTTCCTGACTAAAGGTCCAGCATTCTATCCAATGCTTCACCTAGCTGCCCCAGTTAGAAATAAAAACATCTTAGTATTATCATGAAAATAGTTTTGACCTTGCAGAACCCCTGAAAGGGTCTCGGGGACCCCCAGAGATCCCCAGACCACACTCTGAGAACTGTTGATCTTATCCCACCCCTTCATTTTACAAGTTGCCCTCTCTAGGTCTTAGATTACTATTCTATAAAATGGAGAGAGCAATAAGGTAGCCTTTCCTGCCAGCAAAACTCTTAGAGACTGTTGAGCAAAGTTCACAGTCCCAAATCTCAGAAAGACATTCTGTCTGTGGGGGGAAACAGATGGGCTGATACATGGGATCATCTGGTAAAATTTGAACCAGCACATGAACATTGACTATTATACTGTTGATGAGATGAGTGGGTTGGATGGACTTCCTCTAAGGTCTCTCCCAGCTCTATATGGGTGAGAGAGTTCTTTATCAGTAAACTGAAAGTAAAGGGCAAGAGAAAAAGAATTATTCTCATTATTTTCATTATCAACAATGACATTAAGTATTATTACCTTTTGAGTTCAAAGTAGCAGGGTAAGTTTAATGTGCAACCTGGAACAAAGGAAGCCCAAAGTTTGAGACCCTCAGATAGCTGTCGCTGCCTCATCCCAGGGTCATCCCCATCTCCAATTTCTGCCAGGCAGGGCAATTATTCTGTAAAATCAAAGATAGTATTTTTTAACTCAGGAGAGAATGGCTATTTTCAACATAAGGGAGAGGCTCCAAATAACACATTCAATGGGGCTACCAATGGATACATGAGACTCAGCCATCATCTGTATCCTGGAGCCAGCTCTAACAGGGTCTTGAGAGCTGATTGTTAAATTTTCAGTGCAAACACTGACACAGAAGAAATTGGAAGACCCTAAAAATCAGGGATTGATTTAATAGTTTGTTAATTGGCTAGACTTAAAAAAGAGAGAAAATGGTAATAATTAAACTTAAAAATGTGTCTTGTGTACATTTTTTTTCCAGAGAACCAGTTGTTAAATACTTACCAGCACCTCTCTGCCTAGAACTGCCCTGAACTATTCCTTCCTTATCATTGGATCATCTTACTTCCCAAATTTTTACTGGTTACTTCTACTAAATCGAAAGACATCCTGGTGAAGCAGACAGAGAGTTGCCCTGAGAGGCAGGAAGACCTGTATTCAAATCCTATGTAGGACACAAACTGACTGTGTACCCCTGGGCTAATTAACCTCTTGGTGCTTCAGGCAACTCTCAGAGAATCTGATTTGTAAATAAGTTGTTGATCTACATCAGAGAAGGGAAGCTGCACACCAGGTTCCAGGATTTCTTCTTACTGATGAAATCACAAACCTGGTTTAATAAAAAAAAAAAAAAACTAGAAAAAAAACTTTGGCTAAAAGCATTGTGTTTCCAGGAACTTTTACCTCCCTTCAAGAATGCATGCAAAGGGGGCAGCTAGATGGCGCAGTGGATAGAGCACTGGCCCTGGAGTCAGGAGGACCTGAGTTCAAATCCGGTCTCAGACACTTAACACTTATTAGCTGTGTGACCCTGGGCAAGTCACTTAACCCCAATTGCCTCACCAAAAAAAAAAGAATACATGCAAAGGGGCAGCTAGGTGGCTCAGTGGATAAAACACCAGCCCTGCATTCAGAAGGACCTGAGTTTCAAATCCAGCCTCAGACACTTGACACTTACTAACTGTGTGACCCTGGGCAAGTCACTTAACCCTCATTGCCCCACCAAAAAAAAAAAAAAAAAAAGAATACATGCAAAAGGAAACAAATATACAAGAATGGCTGAGATTGCAGCTGAGTCAGATCCTCAGGTCTCTCTGTGAGAACCTGTGCTCCATCTAAGACCATCCATTCCGTGGCAGGTGCCAAGCTTCATGGATCAGAGGAGTTGTCTCATCCACAAATTTCTTGTACCGATTAAATCGAAAGCCTAGATGTGCTTGTGAACAGTTAAATCCTCAAGAGTTTTCTGGGGCACCTAGAAATTGGGTGACCTGACCAGGGTCATCAGCTAGCAGGTGTCAGGAGTGGGATTTGAATTGGAGTCTGGATTCCAAGACCCTCTGCCATTCTGTTAGCTCTCATGCAAACTCTATTTCTTCTCTCTCTATCACAGTCACTGCTACCCCACCTCCTCCCTCAGATCATAAGTAGGCAAAAGGGATTGATAGAATCCAACATTTATTTAACCTTGCTCTTAGGGCTAAGAAGGGGCCTTAGGTCTGGTCCAACCCTCCACTTTTTTCTCACAGATAAGGAAAATGAGGATCGGAGAGGGAATGTGATTTTCCTGTGGTCACAGAGCAGAGCTGGGACTGGACACCAGGCAGCCTGGCTCTGTGGATATCATCTTTCCTTGGCACCAGGGCACAGCAGACATGAGCAGCTTGCTTTGCTCTCTGGAGAGTAGCGCTCCAGGCTTCTAGGGAAAGGTGTGAGTCACCCAAATGTAAACTCTGCTGCCTAGGCTGCCAGTCCTGTCAAATCTGGGTTGCCAGAGCAACACATTAACCCAGTGCAGAACCTTTATCTCTGTTTACCAGGCAGAGAAGAGGCAATTGCTTAATGAGGACTGATCCTTTTGTGCCCTTGAGGAGAGCTAAGAGCCTTGTCTAGTTGGAGAAGCCTGCAGGGGGATTTTTAGCAAGAGGTGCTCACAGGGAGGTGTTAGCACCTCCCAATCCCTCCATGCACTCAAGGTTGTATTAGCTGTGTGTTGAGGTTAGCATTGAAGCTCTGGTCTGGACTACGCTAACACTTGGAGGCAACATCCTGGAGTGGAGAAAAAGAACTCTGGCCTGGGAAATGAGAGACTTGAGTGCTTCTCTTGGCTCTATACTAGCTTGCTACGTCTCCTTGGGCAAGTCACTTCCTTTTCCCATGTCTTAGTTTCCTGATCTGTAAAATGATTCTCAAAAGACCTTCCCACTTCATAGATTTAGAGCTGGAAAGGACCTTGAAGGTCAGCAAGTCCAACCTTTTCATTTTACAGGTGGAGAAACTGAGGCCCAGGGGCAGAAAAATTATTTGGAATCATAGGATCATAGCAAAGTTAATGGGTATGAATTGGCTATAAGATATAGCTAAGAAGACTGAGTAGGAGAAGACAGACACAGACACAGAGAGACGGAAAGACAGATGGAAATAGGCATAGAGATAGATATGGAAATGGGCAGATAGACAAGGTAGGTAGATAGATGATAGAAAAAGTAGATAGAGAGAGAGAGAGAGAGAGAGAGAGAGAGAGATAGAAAGATAGAGAGAGAGAGAGAGAGAGAGAGAGAGAGAGAGATAGAGAGAGATAGAAAGATAGATAGAAAGAAAGAGAGAGAGAGAGAGAGAGAGATATGGATGGATGGATGGATGGATGGATGGACGGATGGATGGATGAATGGATGGATGGACAGATAGATATGGAAATAGGTATAGAGACAGAAATATGGATATAGAAATAGAGAGAAATAGAGAGATAGAGAGAGAGAGAGATGCAGATACAGATACAGATACAGATACAGATATAGATATATAGTGATAGCGATGAGATAGAGATCAGGATGAATAAAGATGGCCCTGGATGTTTAAGGCAATGGGGTTAATAGACTTGCCCAGGGTCACACAGCTAGTGTCTGAGGTAAGATTTGAACTCAGGTCCTCTTGACTCCAGGGCCAGGGCTCTATCCACTTTGCCACCCAGCTGTCCCTTTGGGTCCTTTCTGAAGGTGTCTGGACTGCTTTTGTAAGCTCCTCTAGGTACATAAGACAAGCTAGCTCCCTGCTTCTACCAGAGGTGTAAAACAAGTATAGTTTGCCCAGAGGGCCAACATCCGCAGAAGGGGCACACTTCCTTCCTGGGGAGGTATCTATGCTCCCTGCAATGACTTCTAGTCTAACATTGTTCATCCAGGAGCATGAGATAAAATCATCCCAAGCTTCATAGGAACATCAGTCTAGAACTGAAAGGTACCCCCAAGGGCATCTAGTAGGAAGAAAGGAAATGCTAGGTGCTTTGCAAATATCTTATTGGATCCTCACAACAACCTGGGAGAATGGAGTGGAGTAAGCATTACCATTATCCCCCTTTTACAGATGAGGCAAACAGAGGTGAAGTGACTTGCCCAGGATAACACAGCAGGCAAGTGTCTTTAGGCCAAGTGCTCTGTGCACTATTGTGCCCCCTAGCTATCATAAGGTTATAGGCATCAGAAGTAAGATTTCTACCACGGCCCTCTGGCCTCTCCACTGTACCATGCTACTTTACGCTCAGATTCTCGTTGCCATGGCATCCCTTCCTCTCCCCTCAACCACTAAGAGGATAAGGACCAGACTCCCTGAAGACAGGCCACCCACTCTTCCAAGATGACTCCACTCATAGTGCAAACGTCTTCCGCCTCCACCTCCAAATGAATTTGCACCAGACATAATTACTACTAATTACAGCTTTGAGTCACAGCCTCAGAGTTGTGGAGAGCAGAGACAGAGGTCAAAAGAGGAAGTCAGAAGACGCAGATTCAAATCTGGTCTCAGACACCACCGGTGTGACCTTGGGTCAGTGACTTGACCTCCCTGGGTCTCAGTTTCTCCATCTGTAAAATGAGAGGGTTGGACTCTGAGATCCATCCCAGTTCTACACTCTCCACCATCATCCTTCCCCAGGCTCCATCCCTAAGGTTCCAAAGAGGACTGTCATTGTTTAGCAAGCAGAGGAAACCAGCAGATGAGACACATGCTAAGTGCAGGAAGCTCAAGAAAGCTGCTGAAAGAAAAGAATTGAGGAGTGTTTCACCAACCACTGCTTACCCCCACCCCCACCCCTGCAGATGAGCTGGAAGGGGCTCAAAGGCGTCTGGGGTTATTTTGGGTCACATTTATTTTTGGTGGAATGAGCAACATGTGGTCCTCCCCTAGGCCAATGAGCACAAACATGCTTTTCCTAGGACGTTTGGGTCTCTAATATCTTAGAGGGTTCTACACTTAGCCCTGCTCTGTGGAAATTCAGTTCAACTCTACCTATGACCTCTATGTCCCTGAGAAGGGCAAGAAGAAGAAGAAAGCATTCTCCTTCCTCAGCTAGCTTACCCCGAGGGTTGGGGGACGGGAATATAGACTGTACATAGATAAAGCAGAACATGATGTGGGCTGTGATGGGGGAAAAGAAGAAAATCCATCTTGTATATGCTGAGCTTGTATTAACCCAACAGGATTACAGATCTATAGCTGGAAAGGACCTCAAAGATCACCAAGCCCAAGACCTTTATTTTACCGAGGAGGAAACTGAGGTCCAGGGAGAGGAAGGTACTTGCTCAAGGTCGCACAGGTAATATTAGAGACTGAATTTGAACCCGAGTTCTCTGACTCCAGAGCTAGTGTATCCTGTGCACATCATCTCCCTCTACAGCATGGAAGCTCCTTGAGGGCAGGGGTTGTTGCGTTTTTGTCTGTGTATCCCCAGCACCTAGCATAGTGCCCGGAATATAGGGTTTTGTATCCGACTCTTCACGGCACCACAGACTTTGTCCACGGCATTTTCTCGGCAAAGATACTAGAGTGGTTTGCCATGTCCTTCTCCATTAGGTTCACATATCCATTAGGTTCCCATTTTACAGATGAAGAACTGAGGACAATACGGGTTAAGCGATTTGCCCAGGGTCACACAGCTAGAAAGTGTCTGACGCTGGATTTGAATTGAGATCTTCCTGACTCCGGGCCCAGTTCTCTATCCACTGTATCAACTAGCTGTCCTACTCCTTAGTAGGTGTCTACTAAATACTTAGTATTTGTTGATTCATTGGCTGACTGAAAAATACAGACAAAATAGGAATCAGGGAATACAACAGGGAGGAAGAGGCCCTGGAGTTCAGCCTCAAAGGAAAAGAAGGATTCTGAAAGATAGTGATGAAAAACAACTAGCTCTGGACAAATGCACAGAGGTGTTCAGGGAACAACTGAACCATCCATTTAATGTAGAGCACGTGAAGGGGAGATAATGAAGATAAAACTGGAAAGGAATCAGGCTGCAGAGGGTCCTAAATTTCAAGTGTCTATATTTTATCCAGGGGGTAAAAGGGAGCCAGTGAAGGTTTTTGAGCAAAAGAGTGAGGGTTGTTCTTTAGGGAGATGATTCTGGCAGCTGTGTGAGAGAGGATTAGAAATGAGAGAATGGAGGCAGGGAGACCTTAGTTAAGAGGCTATAACAAGTCCAGATTGATAGTAGTCTGAATTAATGCCCTGGCTGGGTAAGTAGAAAAGGGATAGGGGAATGTTGTAGAAAGAGAATTGACTGGGGCAGCTAGGTGGCGCAGTGGATAAAGCACTAATCTTGGATTCAGGAAGACCTGAGTTCAAATCCACCCTCAAACACTTGACACTTACTAGCTGTGTGACCCTGGGAAAGTTACTTAACCCTCATTACCCCACCAAAAATTTTTTTAAAAGAGAGAGAATTGACCAAATTTAGCAAGTAAGTGGATATGTGAAAAAAGAGAGTCAAATGATTCTGAAGTTTTGATCCCAGCGGACTTGGAAGATGCTGATCAACATAGGACCATGACCATCTAGTCCAACATTCTTTTTACATATGAGGAAACTGAGGTTCAGAGGGATATACCCAGGGTCAGACAACTAGTCAGTCACAGAGGTAACATTTGAACACAGGTCTTCTTAATGCCTAATTTAGTGTTCCATCAGTTACACAGACCTGCTTCTATAGAGTTTAAGAGGGACCGGGGGGACACAAATGAGTTGACATGCATAAGATCCAAGTATGATCTATCTTAGAAGGCCATCAAATAATGGGAAGGACCCTGGAACACAAACCAGAAGACTTGGGTCCTAATCCAGCTCTATTATAAACTTGCATTCTTAGATACGTCACAGCCTCCACTTCTTCATCTGATAAATGGGTACAATAATCCCTGTCCCACCCAAGTGTGAGGATTGAATTGTTGAGTCAAACGATCCTTGTATCAGAGCTGGTCATAGGTAATGACTTTAGAGGTCATCTAGTCATAGGATTGGGCAACTAGGTGGCGCCATAGTGCATAAATCACAGGGCTCTGGAGTCAAGAAAACTCATCTTCCTGAGTTCAAATCCAGCTTCAGGCACTTAATAGCTGTGTGACTCTGGGCAAGTCACTTAAGCCTTTTTGCTTCAGTTTCCTCATGTGTAAAATGAGCTGGAGAGGCCATGAAGAGTTGGACATGACTGACTAGCCATAGGATTATAGATTTGACCTGGAAGGGACCTCAGAGGTTAACTGGTCTTGTTTCTTCATTTCACAGGCCCAGAGAGGTTGAGAGAGATGTCAGGAGTCATACAGCTTATTAGCACCCAGCCCTAGAACCCAGAGTGAACCTTAGAACCTAGGACTAGAACCCAGGATTCTTCATTCCTAGCTTCTTTCCATTATACTTTTGCTTCTCTTAAACTGGACAGAAAACTATCTCTGGGGGTTCACCCAGACCAAGAGTTTTTGCTCTATAAATCTAGTCCCAATAACAAGTAAAGTTTTCACTGGAGTATAGTGACTCAGGACCTTGTCCCCAGGCCCTGTGTTCTAAAAGTAAGTGTCCCTACAGCAGCCAGGAGAAGAGAAGAGGACAGTGGCTAGACTGTGGCTCCCAACACAGAGCCAGCATCAGCAGTGGAAGGCCCTCACCCTTTTCTTATGTTCCCTTGGGTTGTTCACTGCCCTCTGTAACATCTTCTCCCTATAACACCCTCTCCCCCCTGTGACTACTCTTCCTAATGCCATCAGTGCGTGGATTTAGAACCGGAAAGCACATGAAAGATCTCCCTACACACTGTCAGGGAAAGTGCCATTGATGTCTTCTGATTCCAGATTTCACCCCATAAAAATCCTGAAGGGGAAATGAGAGTAGGAAGGATCCCCACAGAGAACATCTCGCTAAATCAACTAAAATGAAATTGAATAGAATAAATGTAAATAGTAAGATGAAATATAGTAGGAAATATAATAGGAAAGGGGGCTGGATATGTGATTCCATTCACATATAGAATTTCCAAATAAGGAAACTCCCTCTGCAAATTCGAGTCAGCCCCTTCTTTGCAACTTATAGTCTTAGAGAGGGGCAACTTGGTATAGTAGAGTGGTTAGAAAACCAACCTTCCTGACAGGAGATGAAATATAATTAGGATGAATGTAAAGGCCCATACTTAGGCTCAAAAAATCATTTTCATAAGAACCAGATAGAGGAAGTGTGGCTGGAGAGCAGTTGGTCTGAACCCATCTAGAGGTTAGAGAGGTCTACCAGCTCAATAGGAATTCATCATGCAAAATGGCAGCCCAGACAGCCATTCAATCTTAGGCTTCATTAAGATAGAGGTATCAGGGGCAGCTAGGTGGCGCAGTGGATAGAGCACCAGCCCTGGAGTCAGGAGTACCTGGGTTCAAATCCAGCCTCAGACACTTAACACTTACTAGCTGTGTGACCCTGGGCAAGTCACTTAACCCCAATTGCCTCACTAAAAAAAATTTAAAAATAAAATTAAAAAAAAAAAAGATAGAGGTATCTTGGGGATAACTAGGTGGATTCAGGAGGACCTGAGTTCAAATCTGACCTCAGACAGTTGACACTTACTAGCTGTGTGACCTTGGGCAAGTCACTTAACCCCAAATGCCTCACCAAAAAATTAAAAAATAAAAAATAAGGAAACCAAGGTCCACAGAGATTAAATGACTTCCCAAGATTCCACAGTAATAAGTATCAAATGATATTTGAACCCAAGTCTTCTACCTCTGGAGCCAGTGTTCTTCCCGCCATCTTGTCCACCAGCCCAGAGATGAGAGTTTCACCCCAGGCAAAATCCATCTGGAATCCAGAGTTTCGTTCTGGGCCCCACTGTTTGGAAGAGGTTTTGATTAGGTAGAGAGCATTCTGAGGAGAGGAATGAGGATCACAGAATGACATCATCTGAGTGTGAGAAGGGACCTCAGTGACCATCTAATCCAGCCTATGCACGAGAGGAGTCCTTCCATGACTTACCTAGCAAGTGGTCCTCCAGACTCTGCCTGATGCCTCCGAGGAGGGAGAACTCACTCACTGCCTTCTGAGACAGCTCATTTCTCTTTGGGACAGCATGAAATATTAGGAAGTGCTTCCTTGACATCCAGCCTCGAGCTGTCTCCCTGCCACTTCCCCCCATTGTTCCTGTTTCTGCCCCCTGGGGCCAAGCAGAAAAAGACAAATCCTTCCTCCCCACAACACCTTGAAGACAGCTTTTGCGTCCCCTCCTGTACACTCGCTTCTTCAGCCAAACAGGGATATTTAACAGACCTCAAGGTCATGGCACATGCACATTGGTTCAAGGAACTGAGACTGTTAACCTAGAAAAACTGGGGGAGAAGAGGGGTGTGTGGCCCAGAGAGAGATATGTTGGTTGGTCAGTTGTTTCAGTTGTACTGACTCTTTGTGACTCCATTTGGGGGTTTTCATAACAAAGATACTGAAGTCGTTTGCCATTTCCTTTTCTGGCTCATCTTACAGGATGAGAAAACTGAGGCAAACAGAGTTAAGTGACTTGCCCAAGGTCACACAGCCAGCAAGTGTCTGGGGCTAGATTTGAACTGTACCACCTGGCTGCCCATAGGGCATGATAGCCATCTTCATGTATTTGAAAGGCTGTCCCACAGAAGAGGAATTGGACTTTTTATGGTTGGTGTCTAGGAAGACTTGGGCTGGATATAAGAAACAAACTTTCCAAATATTGAGTTTATCCAAACCTAGACACAGATGCCTCCGGAGAGAGTCTTTTTGCCATCCCTGGAGGTCTGGGAAAGGCTGAATGGTCATTTGCTGGGCATGTTGTAGAGACCATTCCTAATGAGGAACAGGCTGGATTTGATGGTGTCTGAGTTCAGATTCTTTCCCTTTA
Organism: Dromiciops gliroides; assembly: GCF_019393635.1. Taxonomy (NCBI): domain Eukaryota; kingdom Metazoa; phylum Chordata; class Mammalia; order Microbiotheria; family Microbiotheriidae; genus Dromiciops; species Dromiciops gliroides. The sequence continues at coordinate 17,358,592 of NC_057861.1, read as the reverse complement.
TCATAGAGTGTTGTTTTCCCTGGGTCGTGACACTTATCAGCAGTGACACCAAGAACAAAAGAAAGACCGAGCCCTGCCCAGGAGCTTGGCACTCCAAAAACACAGACAGGGTCCTTAAAGTCAAGGAGAAGACCATACCCTCTTCCTCCCCCCCTTTAATGTTATTGGAGGGCTTGGTTGTCACATAGCACTAAGCCTGCCCATGAGAGCTCTGAATATTCTTTATGCTGACCAATGGTCAATGACAAGGGATCCCAGAAGGCCAAAGGATGCTTGGATTGTCTTCCTCCTCCTCAGCCCCTGCCCTGATTCTATACCAGATTCTACACTAGAAGGTGGTCCCAGGCAACAGGGAAAGCCTGGGGGCCCATCTCTGGACCCAGGAGAACAACAATGGACACCCCCCAATCCTCAGAAAATTCCTTATATGACTTAAGTAAGTGGCCAAGGGAGTGAGTTTGGGAGAGAGGATTTGCAGCTGGAAGGAGCAGGCGCACAATGTCCTGTGGGGGCCGTGGTCCTAATTAACCCACTTACAAGCCCAACCTGCCAGAAATGATTCCTCTGTGAAAGAGAAGCCTGTCGGATGCCTCACATCAAAGTCCCACAATTGGCAGCTGTTTCCACTAATGTGTACTGGCCACTGGCAGCCGGATAGATTTAGCTCCTTGCTCCGGGAGAATGTTTTCTCTCCGCTCCCACACCCACTCACATGGAAACTTACCCAGAAGGGCCGGACCAGGGGACAAAGAGGTGCTGGTTGCCTTGGAATGCCACCACCACCCCGGCCTCCATCTCAGCCTCCACCCCAGCCTCCACCCCCAATTCTGCCCAGGTTTACAGAGAGCCAAGGCCCAGCATGGTGCCTTCCCTGAAGAAAGATTGGATAAACACTCTTGGAACTGCTAAGAGGTTGTCTTGACCATTCAACTCACCATGCATCGGATAGGAAATCCTAGGGGCCTGCTCTGGTCAATTGGTCAAAGGACTGCCTTAAGCAAAGATGGTACATATGTGGGGCCCAGTCTCACAATCCCATCACCTCCCCTCCCACACCTATTAATTCACTTTTGTAAATCTCTGTTCTTTTGGGGTGGCTAGTGTGGTAAAATATGAAAGTTTTTAACAGTCGGTTAGGATACTGAAAGATGCCAGTTTTTCAAGGACCACCCTTTTGGGGAGATGAACAGTCCGCCTGCTGCGCATGTCAGACTGCCTGCCGGGTTTTTTGACTTCCGGGGTGGAGAGAACGAGAGTAGGCCTTTTTGCCTGCTTGGCGGGACTCCTGGCGGCGCGGGACAGACGGTCTCCCTCACTCCAAAGGTGGCCTTTTTGGTTTGGTGAGTTTTTATAAGGAATATAGACTAAGCCTAGATTTAAGACGATTTGTACTGTATTTCTATTTTCCTATCCTTCTAATCAACAACACCTTATATACAATAAAGGCTCTATCTAGAAAACCAGAAGCTTCTTCCATTTACTAGTCTGGGAGATAAATTAAGGGAAAAGTTAAGTAGGGGAGATTTATGATCTAATATCCAATTTTAAATCTCACACTAGGTGGTGCAGTGGATTAGCACTGGCCCTGGATTCAGGAGTACCTGAGTTCAAATCTGGCTTCAGACACTTGACACTTACTAGCTGTGTGACCCTGGGCAAGTCACTTAACCCCCATTGCCCCACAAAAAAAAAAAAAAAGAAAGAAAGAAAGGTAAATCTCCAAGACTTTTTCTTCTTTTGCCCATTTTAAATGATCTTGGGAGAGGTCACCCTGCCAATAATAAGGGGAGTTTCCTAATAATGGTATTAATAATAATAATATTAATATTAATTAATAATAGCTAGAATTTATATAGCACCTTCAATATGCCAAGTGTTATTATTAAATAACTTAATTAACAATTAAATAACTAAATAACAATAATTATTAAATAATCGTATTTAATAAATATTATCTCATTTTACCTTCACAACAGCCCTAGGAGATAGATGCCATTATTATCCCCATTTTACAACTGAGGAAACTGAGGTTAACAGAAGTTAAGTGACTTGCCCAAGATCACAAGTTAGTAAGTCTCTCAGGCTGGATTTGAACTCAGGTCTTCCACAAGACCACCAAGTTGCATCTCACAAGAAGTTCCCTCAGCAACTGAAATCAAGAGCTTATACCCTATTCCAGTCAAAGATACAACCACAGACTGAGCCCTGACCTTGGTCACAAGCTGGTCCCTAATCCTTGCCAGAGGTTGAGCCCTAATTGATCCTAATCACAGACTGAGCCCTGATCCCAAACATAGACAGAGCCCTCCATTCCCCTCTCCCTGCCCCCCCCCAATCTGGCTCCTCAAAAACACAAGCCTCTAGCTGGTCCTAAGAGGCTTTACTTAATCCACATGAGAGTTTGCATCTACACAGATCATTCCCCACTCTGGGAGAAATAACTCAAAGCATATTGTCCAAGGGTCGCTTGCATCTTCCTTATCTTGTCTAAACACACTTCTATATGTATGTGGAGAGAGTGGTGTGCATTCAACAGATGCACAACCCACACTGATACACAAATACTTCCCCATTGCTAGAGACGATTTTAAACAATTCAATCCCTAAGTCTCCTCTGATGACCACTGCCTGTTTACATTTCTCGGGATTTTAAAGCAACAGTAATCTCCTTAACTAAGCTTTCAGCCTGCTAGTAATCATTTTTTTTAAATCTATGGAGACCCAGTGTGGTCTGCAAAATCTCCTCTTCCGAGTGTTTACAATCCTTGGGACAATTTACTGGGAGCCAGTCAATGGTTAGAAGTGTGGGGCCTGTGCAGGACCATGGGGTTCAACTAGCAAAACGTGAGAAAGAGGCCAGGGCATCCCAGGAGCTGCTCGGACAGCTGGGCCAAACTAGACCTGAACCGAAATCCCCACTACGATATCCCTGGCCAGTGGTTACCCAGCCTCCAAAAAGGGGGCATCCACTCCCTCTTGAGGCAATGCACACCACTTTGGGGCAGCTTTCGTTGTTAGGAAATTTGGGTGGGGTTTGTTTTACTGATATCAAGTTTAAATACGCACCTTTGACATTCAATCTGCTATTGATGCCAGATCTGCCCTCTAAGGCCAACCTAAACCAATCAGGCCCAATAGTCTGAAGTGGGCCTAAAGGAATCTCTGCCACAAAATGACGCCAAGCGTCTTTGCTTGAAGACCTCCAGGGATGGGGAGCCCACTACCCCTCTAAGAGGTACACAGCCTATGCAAAGGTGTAGAGGTTGGAAATGGGAATATCATGTTTGAGAAACAGCAAAAAGGCCAGTTTGGCTGAAAAGTAGAGTGTGAAGGCTGGAACTAGGTCGTACATGGCATTAAATACCAAAAAGAAGCGTTTGTATTAATTAATCTTGTTTCATTGTTATCTCTGCCCTGTGCCTTGTCCATTGCTTGGCACGAAATAGACACTTAAAGGGGCAGCTAGGTGGTACAGCAGATAGAACACCAGCCCTGGATTCAGGAGGACCTGAGTTCAAATATAACCTCAGACACTTAACACTTACTAGCTGTGTGACCTTGGGCAAGTCACTTAACCCCAATTGCCTCACCAAAAAAACAAACAAACAAACAAAACAAAACAAAACAAAAAATAGACACTTGATGAGTGTTTATTGATTTATTTTACAGAGGAGTGAAACTGAGGCCCGGGGAGGTGGGGTGACTTGCTTTTGGTCACAGAGATAAGGAGCATCAGAGCTAGGATTTGAACTCAGGTCCTCTGACCTGCTCCGTGGCTTATTCCATCGTGCCAGGACATTTGAGTCAAATCATCCCGTTTTAAGGCTAGAAGAAGCCTCAGGAGATGACCTGGCTCAGGTCTCTGCCTCCAGGAAGGTAAGGCAATATTGATGCCATTATATAATGGGAGCAACTGAGTGCTAGAGCAGATAGCACAGTATAGTAGAAAGAATAGAGTGGCTTTGATATCAGGGGACTTGGGTTCAAATCCCACTTCTGACACTTACCTCCGTGACCATGGGCAAGTCATTTAACTTCCCTGGGCCTCAATTTCCTCATCTGTAAAATGAAGGCACTGGACTGGATGGTCTTTCAGGTCCCTTCCAGCCCTAATAATACTAATAGCTAACACTCGTTATCTCATTTGATCCTTTGATCATATTTTAAAGATAAGGAAATTGAGGCAGACAGAGGTTGAGTGACTTGCACAAGGTCACTCAGCTAATAAGAGAATAAGGCTGGATTTGAACTCAGGTCTTTTTTGACCCTGGTGCTCTATCAACTTCATCTAGATGCCTCTAGGTCCCTGACCCTCTGAAGTGGCTAATAAGTGGGAGAATTGGGAAATCTCGGGTTTTTCTGGGCCTCTGGGGGCTGTCTCCTGATCCATCCACCAGAGTGTGAATTGACAGACATGCTTCCTCAACTAAAAGCCTATTGTTCAGCCAGGGGTCCCCCCACCCCAGCTCCCCACGTCCCTTATTTTGTCTAAACTTACTTGTTACTGGCTCAGCTTCTGAGCAGGAGAGAGGAGCTGGGCTGAGCTCTGTTGGTTTTTCCACTAGATGGAATGGTTTGTTTCTGGAAATCAGCTTGATTCATTAAGTCAAATCTTAATTGTACTGAGGAGACCCGCAGAGAAGCTCTGGGTAGGCAAAGTACCCACCTTCAGGCAACTCATCAGTCTCTGACTTTTTTTCAAGTCTGGTGCCTTCTTTCTGTTAATTATTTCTTTTTTATCTTTGTTGTTGTTTGGTTGCATCCGACTCTTTGCAACCCCATTTGGGGTTTTCTTGGCAAAGATACTGGAGTGGTTTGCCATTTCCTTCTGCGGCTCATTTGAGGGATGAGGAAACTGAGGTAAACAGGGTTAAGTGACCTTTCCAGGGTCACACAGCTATTGAGGCTACAGTCTGAGGTTGGATTTGAACTCAGATACTCCTGATGCCAGGGACAGCACTCTATCCACTGTGCCACCTATCGCCCTTGTATATGACTCACTTTGTGTATATTTGTTTGATGTCTCCCCCGTTTGATTGTAAGCTACTTGAGGGCAGGGGCTGTCTTTTGCTTCTTCTTTTCGTAATTTTTTGCAGGACAATGAAGGTTAAGTGAATTGCCCAGGATCACACAGCTAATAAGTGTCAAGTGTCTGAGGCTGGATTTGAACTCAGGTCCTCCTGAATACAGGACCAGTGCTTTATCCACTGTGCCATGCAAAAGGAAGGCAGCTAGGTGGTGCAGTGGTAAAAGCACTGGCCCTGGATTCAGGACGACTTGAGTTCAAATCCAGCCTCAGAAACTTGACACCTACTAGCTGTGTGACCCTGGGCAATTCACTTAACTCTCATTGTCCCGCAAAAAAACAAACAAACAAAAAAAAAACACCCTACAGCTTATAGGACAGTTCCTGGCACATAGTAGGCATTTAATGAATGTTGATTGATTGATTGCTTGATTGATTTCAGGATGCAGTCTCCTAGGAGGTCCGGTAGGGAAGTAGAAGTGTGGCTTCCTCCCGCTCCGTTGCATCCCCACTCCAGACCCACCACATTCACATTGCATCCCCACTCCAGATTTCCCACATTCACAAATTGCTCCCCATAAGTTGAATCAGACTCTGCTGAAGCATTTCTTTATAACTACCCAGTTCCCTACAGAGGCATCTGGGGTCAGTATGTGATGTAAGAAAATGAAGAAAAAAATGTAGAAAGAATATTTCCAGACTCAGTTGCCTCATCTGTAAAATGAAGGAATTTGATGAAAAGATCTATAGTCAAACCCGCTTGAGCCCCTTCCTAATTCAATATATGGCTCTATGATCAATTTATTGTCTCTCTATCATCTGGGCAGCTAGGGGGAGCAATAATGCATAGAGTGCCAGTCCTGAAGGCAAGAAGATTCATCTTCATGAGTTCAAATCCAGCCTCAGACACTTATTAGCCACCTGACCCTGGGCAAGTCACTTCACCCTATTTGTCTCAGCTTCCTCATCTGTAAAATGAGCTGGAGAAGGAAATGGCAAGCTAGTATCTTTACCAAGAAAGCCCCTAATGGGGTCATGAAGTCAGGTATGACTGAAATAACTAAACAACATCAAATAACAACATCTGAGCTAATTTGGGGTGGCAGGGAGGGAAGGGAGAAGAAAGTAGAAGGGTTTTCATTGGCACGTGGCACTGTAGTACAATAGAAAGGGAGATGGTGGAGAACCTGGGTTCAAATCCTGTCTCTGGCAATGGCTACCTATGTGACTTTGGGTAAGTCACATGACCTCCATAGGGACTTAAACTAGATGACTTCTGAAGTCCCTTCTAGCATAACTAATCTGCTCACCTTATAGAGAAGAGGACTCTTCCAGAGAATGGAAGCAATTTGCCCAAGATCACACATGGATTTAGAGTCAGAAGACCTGGGAAGATCACATAGCCTGCCTTGTTCATGTCACTAAATCTTGCTGGATCTGTTTCTCCATCTGTAAAATGAGAGGGTTGGATTAGACTGTCTTCCAACTCTAGAAGTTGGATCCCATTGAGTTTTCTAAGCCTCAATTTCCCTTTCTGTAAAATAAGGGGTTGGACTTGGTAACTTCTCAGGCCCCTTCCTCTAGATGTTTGTTCTTAACCTTTTGGGACCAGCTCTCCCTTTCAATGAAGACCAGGAAGGAGTATGAAGCCTGGAAAATTTGCCTATGTACAACGCCCCTGTCGTGCTGGACTTAACACATCTTGTAGGCACAAATCAGCCAAGCGGAACTTGGCTTTGGACAATCCGACTCTGGAGCTCATCGGAAACAGAGACAGATGTCTTGGAACATTTGGTCAGTTGGAAGAAGCCCAGAGGCACCACCTCCAGCCATTTCAGCCTGTGCCCATCCCTCTCCCCTTTTCTCCTCCTTTTCCTTCCATTTTAGAAAACTCATAAAAGTTCTGTGAGCCCTGTTCCCCTCAAAGATATCCAGCACTCTGGGGTCTTGGAGATGACTCTGGCCATATGACAGAATTCATTCTCCCCAGGGCCATCTTGTTCCTGGAGACTCCCTGCCAAGGAGTCCTGGATGATCTTGTTAATGTAATTAAGAATGAAGAACAGAGTGGAAACTTGCTCAACATTTGGCTGAAAGGAATTTGGTTTGGCATCTCCCCTTCCAAAGGATTAGAAAAACCAAGGCGTTGGCGGGAGAGACCGGGCAGGGTCAAGCCTTTCTTCCAGGGTGAATGACTCAAGCCTTGGGAGAGCCAAAGGTGTTATCCTTTCAGGGTAGATATAATCCTGATGCTGACTTAACAGACAGTCTCCTGAGACCCCAAGAAGCCACCACTAGCCAGGACTGCTAGTTTGCCATCCATCCCCCTATTTTCAATTATCTGAGTCTTCCAGATCATCCTGGGCACCCCAAGAGTTCATAGGTCCTCCCGCCCTCCCAGAGGGAGGAGAACTCACTGGAGAAGATGTTGACTCAGAAATAGGACAGCAGCATTGCCAGCAAGAAGTCTCGTCTGAAAAGTTCAGATTCTAAGAGACTGAATGGGCTTCTCTGTCTGTACCTTGACCCACATTTGCTGTTTTTCTTTTAAAAAGAAAATCCTGGTTTCCATGGCAACAACAGACTCTTTAAGGAAAACTGTGGAGGTTGGAGTGAGGCTTGGCTGAGATGGCAGGTCATCTTTTCCCTAGCCCCACGGGAAGGGAAATGCTTTATCCTTCAAGGGTGCTCTGAGCATCTCTAGGAGTCTCAGTACTTGGAAGAGACCAGGCACCTGGGGTTCAAACCCCTTCCCAGAGTCAAGGCAGCTCAACCAATCAACACATTCATGACTTCCATGCCCTGGCTGGGAGCAGGTCTCCATAGCAACCACCTCCTTCAGACTGGGCAGAAGAAGCTAAGAAATACTGTGGTAAATGCATGGGGAGGGTGATGGGAAGATCGGCCATGGTGGCAGAGGTCAACAAAGGATGGAGCCCATTTTCCTCAATGCTCGAGACATAAGATCACAGGATCAGAGATTTTTAAGCTGGAAAAAACTTCAGGGATGATCTAACACAAACCCCCCTTTTTACAGATAAGGAACCTGGAGCCCAGGGAGACATCTAGGTAGAGCAGGACCCAGAGTCAGCAAAGACCTCAGTTCAAATCTAACCTAAGACAAGTGTCTTAACTGATTTATGACCCTAGACAAGTCATTTAACTACTTTCTGCCCCAGTTTTCTCATCTGTAAAGTAGTGATGATCATAGCAGCTACTTCCCAGGATTTTTGTGAGGATAAAATGAGATACTATTTTTAAAAGTGCTTTCAAAATGCTAAAGCACTTGCATAAATGCCAACAGTTATTAGAATTGTTATATGGCTTGCCAATGTCATACATGAAGTGTATGAGATTTTATCCCAGATCATCTCACTCCAGAATCAGCATGCTCATAAGAACATGACAATTAAAGCTAGAAGAAACCTTAAGGGGGCAGCTAGGTGGCGCAGTGGATAGAGAACTGGCCCTGGATTCAGGAGGTCCTGAGTTCAAATCCGGCATCAGACATTTGACACTTGCTAGCTGTGTGACCCTGGGCAAGTCACTTAACCCCAATTGCCCCACCAAAAAAAAAAGCAAAGAAAAGAAAGAAAGAAAAAGAAAAAGAAACCTTAAGAGGGAAAATAGTCCAAACCCCTGTTTTTCATATGAAGAAACTGAGACCCAGTAAGTAGCAGAGCTCGGGATTCAACCCCAATTCTCCTGATTCCAAATTCAGGGCTCATTTCCTTTATTCAATTACTAAGATCCTTTTCGGCTCTCAGTCTATGATCTTATACTTCCTTATTTATACCACATTTTTGTCTCTTACCACATTCTCTCTTGTGTCCAGCACTGAGCACAGTGCCTGGGACATTTTTGTTATTGTTCGGTTATTTTTCAGTTGTGTCCTTTTCTTCATGACTCCATTCGGGGTTTTGTTGGCAGAGATCCTGAAGTGGTTTGCCATTTCCTTCTCCGGCTCATTTGACAGATGAGGAAACTGAGGCAAACTATATTCTTAATAAATGCCAGTTGGCTGACTGACTAACTGTATATATACCCCAGCTATACCCACGGCTTCTACCTCCTATGGAAGCAGGAATCAGATGCTTCTCCACAAAAGGTAAAAACCAGCGAATTTCAAATCAGAGAACTTGGCTTCCAGGTCAGTTGCTAATACCTTTCCCTTTAAAGTGGCTGTCTTCCATCTGTTCTGCATCTTCCATTCTATTCCTATTTATATACACATTGTCTCCCTTGGTAAAATGCCAGCTTCCTGGGGGCAGGGATCTTTGGGGTTTTCTCTTTGTATCCCTAGTCCTTAGCACAGTGCCAAAAATGTCTATGACAACAATTCAATCATAGTAAGCATTTAACTGACTGATTAAAATCCTGTCTTGGAGGCATCTAGGTGGCACAGTGAATAAAGCACCAGCCCTGGATTCAGGAGGAACTGAGTTCAAATGCAGCTTCAGACACTTGACATTTACTAGCTGTGTGATCCTGGGCAAGTCACTTAACCCTCATTGCCCTGCAAAAACAACAACAAAAAATACCTGAGGTCAGGGACCAAAAATCTTATATTTACCTGTGTATCCCTGACATCTCCAGAATATAGAGCATTCTAGCTTGGGGCTTATCAAAAATAAAAACAATTCCCCCAACATCTTCATCCTCTTTCTGGAGAGTCACACAAGCATTTATTTGGCATCTTTTATATACTAAAGATTGTACTGAGCCTCTCCATTAGCACGGATGGGACTTTAAAGGCACCTAATCCAACCCCTCTCCTTTTATGAATGGGGAACCCAGAGTATTTACGTTGTTTGCTCAAAGTCATCCAGGTAGTAAGTAACAGAGGTAAGATTTCAATTAGTCAATCAACAAGAATACATCAAGCTTACTTACTGTGCTTATTTATCATTTATTTAATAAGCACTGCCAGGCAGGCAGCTAGGTGGTACAGTGGATAGAGAACTGGGCTTGGAATAAGAAAGACTCAACTTGGGGGCAGCTAGGTGGCGCAGTGGATAAAGCACCAGCCCTGGATTCAGGAGTACCTGAGTTCAAATCCGGCCTCGGACACTTGACACTTACTAGCTGTGTGACCCTGGGCAAGTCACTTAACCCCCATTGCCCCACAAAACAAAACAAAAACAAACAAACAAAAAAAAGAAAGACTCAACTTCATGAGTTCAAATCCAGCCTCAGATATTTACTGTGTGATCTTGGGCTAGTCACTTAATCCTGTTTGCCTCAGTTTCCTCATCTGTAAAATGAACTAGAGGAAGAAATGACAAACCACTCTGGTATCTTTGCAAAAAAAAAAAATAGGGTCATGAAGAGTCAGGGACAACTTAAACAACTAAACAACAAAAATGTGTCAGGCATGTGCCAAGAGCTAGGTATGGATGCAAAGAGAAAGCCCAAAAGACTCAAGGAGCTTAAACCCAGGTTCCTGTCTCATGCTCCTTTCCACTGTACCAAGACCAAGGAACTTGTCCAAGGTCAAACAATTCATTCACAGAATCTGAGAATTGAAAGAGACCCAAATAAATAAGCATCTCTTCTCTGAAGTGCCCAAGGATTGGTCATGAGAAGCCACCACTTCCCAAGGCAGCCCATTCACTCCACTTGAAGACAGATTTCATGGTTAGGAAGTTCTTCCTGACCTACAGCCAAAATAAGTCTCCCTACACCTTCCACCCTTTGCTCCCAGTTCTGCCTCTTGGGAGACCTGCAAAGCAACACTAATTTCTCCTCTATATGACATTCCTTTACATGAAGAAAACCATCTCATCCGCCCAAGCTTTCTCTTCTCCAGAATGAAGATCCCCATTCCCTTGAGTCAATCCTTGTAGGACACATTCCCAGCCCTCTACGCATTGGCTTGTGCTCATCTGCAGGCACTCTGTGTCTCTGGCATCCAGGGCTGAGCACATATCTCAGATGTGGTCTGACCAAGTGGAAGAAGACACATCATGTCTGTACCTCTCCCCCTCCACACAGACACCACAGACACCCACACCTACATACACACACACACACACACACACACACACACTTTCCTTTCCACCAATGCACATATGCAAATCAGCACTTCTCCCTAAGTGACAGTCTTTGCTCTTGAGAACTGAGAGGTTCTTTGTTCACTTATAGTTCATGCCAGTAGGCGTGAAAGCCAGGATTTAATCCCAGATTTAAGCTTTTCACTATACTTGGATGGAATATAGTAGATACTTAATAAATGTTTTTAATTGAATTAAATAAAATTGGTCATGGTTGGTTAACAAACATTTATTAAATGCTTGCTATCTGTCAGGCATTATGCTAAGAGGTAAGGATACAAAGAAAGGCAAAAGAAAGGCTCTGCTTCCAAAGAAGGCAGCTGAGTGGTGCAGTGGGTAGAGAGCAGAGCCTGAAGTCAGGAAGACTCATCTTTCTGGGTTCAAATCCCACCTCGGATATTTACTAGCTGTGTGTTCCTGGGCAAGTCACTTCATCCTGTTTGCCTCAGTTTCCTCATCTGCAAAATGAGCTAGGGAAGAAAATGGAGATGGAAATACTTCACTATCTCTGCCCCAAAAATGGAAGTCATGGAGAGTCAAGCATGACTAAACAAGAGGAGCTTTCAAAGACGGGAAGGGAACAAGCATTTGTTAAGTGCCTACTATATGTCAGGCATATACTAAATGCTTTATAAATATTATCACACTGTCATGGATAGGACAAGTCAAGTATTTATTAAACACCTACTATGTGCCAGGCACTGTTCTAAAAGGGTAGGGATTCCAAAAGAAAAAAAGGCAAAAAAGTCTTCGTTCTCACCATGTAATAGGAGAGACAAGATGTAAACAATTAGGTACCAACAAGCCATAGACAGGATAAATTGGAGAAAAGCAGCAGAAGGAAAGTACTAGCTTCTAAGTTCTATAGTTAGAGCTGAAAGGAAAAAACATCTGGTTTAATACCCAAAAGGAAACTGAGGCACAAGAGGTGAGGCGACTTGCCCACGTTCTCACAAATAAAAAGCAGCTGAATTGAGCTCTTTTCCTTCTCTCAGGCTCCAGGAATCCTAGAACGACTTAGAGGCAGCCTCCAGCCCAAAGCGGAGTCCTTCCTCAAGGCCAGAGCCATTGTAAGAGAGATTCTAGGAGTCGTGTCCTTTCTGCCGGCACTGACCTTGCCTGCCTTCACCGTAACACGGCTCTGCTCTCTCCCTCATGGGTTCTCTACTTCCCTAGTGGTGGTCCTCCCCCACCCCACCCCAAGCCGTCTTTCTGATGCTCACCACATGTCTGGCAGAGCCCCTGACAGCAGGGGGAGAGGGTGCACTCACCCTTCCACCCCCCCCCACCCCCGGAAATATCAAGGCCATCCCATCTGGAGACAGATGGATGTTCTGGAACAGCACTGCTTCAGAAAAGGGCTGGAAGCCAGGGTCTGATTGTCCCAGGAGTGGCCCCAGGCCGCTACCCCAGCTGTCCTGGACTGAGAGAAAGCCCAAAAGGTTGGAAATCAACACAGAACTGGTGCCTCCTCCTAATGGGATGGCCCAAAAAGAAAAACATTCTATGACAAAGGGTGGCTGGGTTCATAAGCTTGGGGGACTCCACCCCCCAAAAAATGTCTATGACAATTCAATCAACCAGCAAGAATGTATAAAATACCTAAGAGCTACAACGGAGAGAGCTCAGGGCCTGGAGTCAGAAAGACCTGAGTTCAAATCTAGCCTCAGAGACTTACTAGAAGTATGACCTTGGGCAAGTCCCTTAAATCTGTTTGTCTCAGTTTCCTCATCTGTCAAATGGAGATAATAACAGCACCTACCTCACAGGGTGGTTGTGAGGATCAAAGTATATTTGTAAGTTGTAAAATTGAAATTGAAAGCATGTGAAAGATTTGCAAAATGCTTTGAAAACATTAAAGTACTACTAAATGCTAGTTATTATTATTTATCATTGTCATTATTACAATCAATAATCATCTATAATGGGCCAGGCACTGGGCTGGGCTCCAGGGATACAAGACCAAGAAGAAATAGTTCCTGACCTCAAGAAGGTTATCTCTCAAAAGAAACCAGTACATGCCCATATAAGTCAATACAAAGGGATTTCAGGGCAGGAGAAAACCTAGCAGGTCTTCCTTCGGGAGTGGGAGGGGAGAGAAGAAAAGCGCTCATATAGGACAGAGACTCTGAGCTGAGCTGTGAGGAAAACCAGGGATATTGTTGTTCTTCAGCCTTTGTTTTCAAAGAGAACCAATGACATCATGAGGTGATGTCTTGACTCATGGGTGATTGAATTTAAGTGAGTCAGAGCTACCCAAAGTTATCAGCCTCACGCTCTCTTTTCAAGGGTCATCAAAATCCAGCAGCAGGACAAAGGTCAAGATGACTGGTGATGAATGACCCAGGATGCAGTGGGTGACCTGGACATCTTCCAAATGCTTTCACGGCCACTGGAACAAACTGTTCTCGTCCACCCATTTTGACAGGGGAAGTCCTCACATGTTTGGGAGAGACATCCCTCTAACTCAAGTCCCCTGCCGTGAGCCTGAAATACATTTCATCTGCTGAGATGGTCTTCCTGGATGTGGCCACTGCACATGCTACAGCTTCTTAAAGCTACAAGTGAGAGATGGGTGACAGGTGGACACCAAAGGTAGATGGGCAGCACTGAAAAGGGGTCAGCTTTCTAACAACTCTGCCACATTACCTCATTCCTTATCAGTGGAAAATGCCAACCTCAGCAGCCTCACTTAAACCCAATTCGTGCACAAATTCAAGACAGAGCCCTCATGATGCCTTTGGTCATCTTTGAGAACAAAGGATGAACAACAATGAGAACAGATCACCATATAGTACGGTTCATACTACATTGGATCTCAGATTTGGAGGTCACTGAGTCTAACCTCCCTCATTTTACAGGTCAGTCAACTGAAGCTGAGAAATGTTATGTGACTTTCCTCAGCTTCTTAAAATTAATGTGTCAGGGAGTGAAACAATAGAGATAGATTAGACAGAGAAATAAAAATGTTAGCTATAATAATAACTAGACTTTATATATCGTGTTACAGTTTACAAAGCACTTTATAAATATTATCTCGGGGGCAGCTAGGTGGCGCAGTGGATAAAGCGCCGGCCCTGGAGTCAGGAGTACCTGAGTTCAAATCTGGCCTTAGACACTTGACACTTACTAGCTGTGTGACCCTGGGCAAGTCACTTAACCCCCATTGCCCCGCAAAAATAAATAAACAAATAAACAAATGAATAAATAAACAAATAAACAAATAAATAAAAGAATGAATAAATAAATAAATAAGTAAATAAATAGATAAATAAATAAATAAAAAGAAATAGCTCATTTTATCCTCACAACGGTCTCGGGAAATAGGTGCTACTGTTATCCCCAATTTACAAATAAGGAGATTGAGGTAAAGTTATCATGATTATTGTTATATGTGAAGTGCTTTGCAAATCTCAAAGCAATATATAAATACCAACTGTTGCTGTTTTTGCATTTATGAGCAATTGAGGAAGTGCCTGTCCTCAGAGAGCTTACATTCTAATGGGGCAAGAAGCTGGAAAGGGAAAGTGTAAGAAGAAATGGTGATGGGACCAATGGTGATTTGTGTAGTAGGATGTATAGCATGATTATATAGCATACAGTTAATGATCTAGTCTAAAAGTATAGTATTTTAATTTACATATGGAACGTACCCTTTGATCCAAGACAGAAATCATTTCCATTTTATAGAGGTTAGTTGTCTTGCCCAAGGTTACACCACCGGTAAGAACCATGATAAAAGCCCAGATCATCTTGAGCCTGAGTTATGGTTCTTCCCATTTTACCATCTTGTTGGGGAAAACTTGGCCACCCCATTTCCTTCACTGGAATCATGCCACTGAGGGAACCCTCCCCTCTGTCCTTCTCTCCCCTCCAGGTAGGGCTGTACACATGCATTCCAGAGAAGTGGCTTCCTGGCCCTTTTGGAAGAAACCCGAGGAAAATAATCCTGCAGTCTCTCTTGGCAATCTGCACCATAGCTTGATGGCCCTTATCTTCCTGAGGGACAGGTACTCACAAGCTGGAAACCTCAGCATTTTCTGAAAGGTTCTTGTCTTTGGGTTGAAAGGGATTTGGAGAGATCAATCTCCCCTCTGCCTTAGGCCAAAGAGGAAACAATGCCTATTTACAGAGTTAGCCCATCTTTCTTTCAAATCTCCTGGACCGGAGACTCCAAAGCCTTCTTGAGTCCTCTGAACTTAATATCAGCTCACTGTGGGACCCTGGACAAATCATTTCCCCTCTCTCGGCCTCAGTTTCCCTACCCATGAAAAGAGTTGGATTCCACGATATCTATCAATCAAAAAACATTTCTTTAGGCACAGGGAATGGAAAGACAAAAATGAAATGCCCCCTATGCTCAAGGAACTAGCATTCTGTCAGGGAAAACAACACACACACATATTTGTAAGAGACAGCGCACTCCCTGGTATAGGATAAATGCTCTATAAATGTCAGCTATAATGATAACTAACTTTTATAGATCATATTTACAAAGCACTATAAATATTATCTCATTTTATCATCACAACAACCCCAAGAGGTAGATGCTACTAATATCCCCATTTTACACATAGGGAAACTGAGGCAAGCAGCGATGAAGTGACTTGCCCAGGGTCATACCACTACTAAATGTCTGAGGCTGGATTTGCACTCAGGTCTTCCTGACTCCAGAACCAGCTCTCTATCTGCTGGGCTACCTAGGATGACTGAGTTTATGAACCTGGGGGACTGATTGGATGTTGCCCTTGACAGAAATAAGGAAGTCAGGGAGAGGGTTGGGTTTGGAAGGAAAGACAAGTTGAGTTCCTGATGCCTGGTGAATATCCAATTTTAGACACCCACTGGGCAGTTGCTGATGTGGGACGGGAGCTCTGGAGAAAGACCAGAGCCGTATCTCTGGATCTGGGAGGAGTCTGCAGAGAGGCAACGATTGGAGTCATGTGCACTGATGAGATCCCTAAGTCAGAAATCCTGGGGAGAGAAGGCCCCAGAGGACAAGATAGTGCTCCAAGGTCCCTTCTAGGATCCTACCATATTACAGGCAGGGATTTGGCAGGGGAGGCTCTTGGCCTCCTCAGAAGGAGCCCAAAAGGAGATAAAGAGGCAGGGGAAAAGGGAAGACTGAGGAGCCCCCAGGCCTCATTTTTTCACAATTCACACTTTTGGTTTGGGGCCAGCCTCAGTTCCATCCCAGCCTTTCAAAGACTCTTTGCTCTGTTGGTGCCAATCGCCAGCAAGCAGCGGAAGTGGTCACTTCCTCCTCAGTAAATACCAGAGGGGCCTCTCTCATTAGCTAATTAAACCACTACCACCCTTAGTGCACGGGCCCAGCCTGGCCCTGGCTCCTAGCTTCTGGCTCCTGGATGCTCTGCCTTCTCCCTCTGTGGGCGTGTGAGCTGAATGCCAAGGAGATGGATGGGAAGGCCAAAGAGGAAGGTTGGGGCAGCAGACAGTGCAGCCTCAGGGAAGAGAAGGAAAATGGGGGAGGGGGGGCAGGAGGACAGAAATGGGATCGCTACCAGACGTCAAAGGCAGGTTGTTGACTTTGGACCAGCCTCATGCCCTGTGGGCACCTGAGCATTGGGACCACATCATAAAGGCCTTATTCTGTCTGATGACTCCATCCTGGCAATGACGCCTCGCTGTCTTTGCTCTACCTCCCTGTCACTTTCTATAAGCCACACGTCTAGAGACAGCTCTGCGGAATTCTCAGAACCTTGGTCATTGCAAGCAATGCTCAAGTCAGTTTGGGAGAAAGGGAGGTGGGAGGGAGAGAAGTCTGAGCTTTCTAGGCACCAGGTGGCTGTGCCAGGGGTAAAACTCTGGAGGGGCGCATGGGCCCCAGGCAGGCTGATCAGTTCCTAGAGGAAGAAAAGGGAGGGAGAAAGATGAAAGGGAGATGGAGAGATAAAGGTGAAAGTAAGATAGGGGAGAGAGAGAGAGAGAGAGAGAGAGAGAGAGAGAGAGAGAGAGAGAGAGAGAGAGAGAGAGAGAGTGAGAGAGGGAGGGAGGGAAAGACACAGAGACAGAAAAAAACAGAGGAAGGGAAGGAGGGGGGAGATAGAAACAAAAAAAGAAAGACAGACAGAGAAGGGAGAAAGAAAGAGACGCAGACAGAGAAAAAGAAAAAACAGAAAGGAACGGAGACAAAGACAGAGACAGAGAGAGGAGAGAGGAGAAAATCCAACTGTTGGTCCCAGAGGGATAGGGGAGGGGGTCAGAGACTTAGGTCGGGCTGGCCTTAGGCTCACTGATAGATAAAGCCTGCCCATCCACCCATCTCCTTGGCCAGACAGGGTAGCCCTGTAGAAGCTTTAGAAACACTTTAGAAGCACGTGTTAAATTGCCTTGTGGTAAGGGAGGCAGGGCCCCCATAACTGGGCAGGGGTCAGTCAGGGCACACCCAGCCAAGCAGCTGAGAGCAGGGAGGGGCAGCCTCTCTAAGCCAAGAAAGACCCGAAGACCAGACTGACCTGAACGCCCCATCAGCCAACACAAACACGCCAATCCTTTTCTGTTTTTCTCCGGACTGAGTCACAGAACGTCTCAACTAGAAGGGACCTTAAGAGAAATCCTACTTCAATCCCCTCATTTTTGAGACAAGAAAACTGAAGGATTCAAGGAGAAAATAACTTACCCGAGGTCACAGTGGCAATGAATCAGATCCGAGACAGCAGCCCAGAATCCCAGAACTTGAAGTGGGTTACCTGGCCACTGACTCTCTGAATAGAAAAGAACAAACCCCGAGACTTCAGTCAGCACAGAGGTCTGTGTCTCCTTTTCCCTCCCACTACCCATGGCTCCCCCTGCCTTAGACTTTAGGAACCCTTGAAAAAGCACTACAAGAGGAGAAGAATCTTCAGCTCACCAACTCTAAATTTGGCATTCCTTCACCTTTCCTGCCCCCCATTCCCCCACCTCATCTCCCCTCCTCATCCTCCCTAACCCAACCTTGACTGGGAACCCTTGATCTCAAATGGCTACAGTGCTAGGTTTGGACTCAGGAAGACTGGAGTTCAAATCTTACCACTAGCTGTGTGACCCTGGATAAGTCATTTGATTTCAATTTCCTCACGTGTAAAAAGAGAGGGGTCAGACAATTCTGTGGTTCAGTGTGATTTCCTGGCTCTGGGACAGCTAAGCGCCCCCAGTTGCATCTTGTACTGGTAGCAGCCCTTCATTTCCTCCTCCCTACCTGATGGCTTAACCACTTTTTTATGATCACAGATCCTTTACATACTGACTATAGATGCAAAAAGTGAAATATCACTGTGCCCCAGGGAGGGATTAAAGATGTATTTTTCAAATAAACAAATAAAGTCATAATCATTTAACTTTAGATCTGGTTTCTCCTCGAATGATCATAGCTGGCATTGTTAGAGGTTTTAAGGTTTGGCCACTGCTTAGCAGACATCATCCCCTTTGATCCTCACAACAGGCCTATGAGGGCTGTACTATCACCCCCATGCACTATCACCCCCATTTGATAAATGAAGAAACTGAGGCTTGGGGAATATAAGTGACTTGACAGTGGTCAGTGAAGCTGGTAGGCACCAAAGGTGGAATTAGAACCCTGATCCTGGAACTATCCCTATCACCTTCCTCTAGACTCTACCGAGTCCTGGAGAAGTTAGAGGGTTCAGCCAAGTTCACTGTCAGGAGCATGTCTGCAACTAGAATTCAAGTATCATTCGTATTACTCCCAATGAGCATCCCTCACGGTGCTTAAGGAGGCAGATAGGGGATGCCATAGTGCATAGAGTGCTGGGGTCAGGAAGACTGGTCTTCCCAATTTCAAATCCAGCCTCAGACACTCAGTAGCTGTGTGACCCCGGGCAAATCACTTAATTCTGTTTGCCTCAGTTTCCTCATCTGTAAAATGAACTAGAGAAGGAAATGACAAACCACTCCAGTATCTCTGCCAAGAAAACCCCAAATGGGGTCATGAAGAGTTGGACACAACTGAACAACAACAACATGGTGCTCATAAATCCCCACCCTATTGTTCTCCTGTTTCAAACTAGTCCAAATATACCATTATTCCTCTCTTCCCAATAGACTTTTTCATGAACTTAACAGAGATAAACGTGCCCATTGAATAGATGTGGAAACTGAGACACTTAGAGAATCTTGGCATCAGAGGGACCTTACAGGTCAGTTGGTCCAGTTCTCCAACCAAAGCAGGCATCTCTAGTACATCATCCCTAACAAGGGACTGTCTAGATGCTGTCTGAACCCTTCCAGTGACAGGAAGATCACTCCCTTTCGAGATGTCAATTCAAAACAAAACAAAGATCACCAACATAATAAATCCTTCCCTCACACTAAGATTGTTCAGCCTCTATTTGAATACTTCCAATGACAATATTCCTGCATGAGTCTGTCCATACTGGACAGCTCTGATTATTAAGATGCCTTTTTTCTCATATTGAGAGATCTGCCTCCCTGTCATTTTCCCCAAAACTAATCCAAATTTTCTCCTCAGGAACCAAGTAGACTAAGTCTCATTTCCCTTCCGTGTGGCAGCCATTCAAGTAATAATAATAATAACAGTAATTATAATAACTCGCATTTGTGTAGCACTTTTACGACTTTGCTCTCAGCACTTCAGAAAGTTGATACCTTGACCCGCCTCCTATTGGAGAAGTAGTGGACCCAAGGTATACATTTTTTTAATATGACCAATGCAGGAATTTGTTGTTCTTGTTCTTGTTGCTTGACTATTCCTATTTATTACAAGGGTTTTGTCTTTCTTTTTTCCAGTGATGAGGGGGAGAGGAAGTGGTAGAGAGATAAAGTCTATTTTTGTTTTCTTTAAAAATTATTTTTAAAAGAATCAACACACTTAAAAGTAGGTGGCTATAGTGTTATTATTTGTCTCCATTTTACAGATGAAGAAACTGAGGCCCTGGGAGGTTAAGTGAAGTCGAGGGCTTCACAGCATCAGAGTGGGGAGTCCAACTCGAGCTTTCTAACTGTAACAGCAGTGCTTATTTCACCCCACCCTGCCAGAGGAGACAGCAAACATGCCTACCTCCTTCAACCAGAACTATGCTTATAGAACTTTATAAACCATAGCTTGTAGACCCCTCCCCATCACCATCCTGGTCATCTGCCTCTGAACTCCAGCCCATGGAGAAGGTACCACTGTCAATGACACGTTAAAGGCTAGAATTCAGGGGCCATTCCTCCTGTTTCCAATTAGCATAAAGCATGGCGTTTAACATCTAACCCTGCAAGTCTACTTTCTCCAACCCCGCCCTTCACAGTATCAGCAGGTGACCAACCCACATCAGCAACGTCTGTCCTCAGGCTCCAGCAGCCCAGATCTAAGAGCCTCCCATGCCAGCAGCAGAGCCCACTCACTTACCTCCAGCTCCACTCAGAACAAAACTTCCCCTGAAAGGCTGTAGTCTAGACCTCTACTTCTTGGGGAGGGCTGAGAGAAGAGAGCAGCAAGCCTATGGGGCACTACTGTGCCTCATGAGAAACAGAGCCCTGGCAGCCCACAGCTGCTAACTGAAGAGATGGAGGGCTGTGCATCAGCCCCATTGGTTCCCTCGCCTCTGGAATTCCCTGGCTGGGAACCAGGCAGCTGATGCACAGGGGCTGACCTGCTGCCAGCTCCCCAGACAGTGAAAAATCCCACCCTGTTTCCAAATGAGAGTCTGGGAGGAAAGACCCAAATTGCTCCTTACCACCACACACAGACACCACCAGCATCCCCAGGCTACATGGCATCGAGTGCTGACCAATTCCTTCACTTGGTACAGTCTCTCCCACCCGCCCACCCCCAACTCCTCATTGCTGCAAGTTTGAACGAGGTCACTCTAGGAGCTGTGAAAGAGAATCCTATGTAGTGGGACTAGGAGAGGGGAACACATTGAGCCTAGATTATTAGAAGTGGGAGGCATTAATGTACTATTGTCAGAGCCATGAACCGAACCAGCCATTCTCGAAAGGAATTTGGAATGATGCCCAAAAAAACAATTAAGCCACGAATACCTTTTGACCCATCGATATCATTACTAGTCCTATTCCAAAAAGAGATCAAAGAGGAAAAAGATCCCCCTGTACAAAAATACATGAAGCAGCTGTGAACAATGAAGTGGAAACAGAGAGGACCCATGAATTGAGAAATAGCTGAACGACAAAATACTGTACAAAATGAAGAGACAGTTTTGGAGATGCCTGAGAAGACTTATATGAACTGATTCAGGTGAAGTGAGCAGAACCAGAAGAGCAATTTCCACAATAACAATGACATTGTAAAGACAATTGACTTTTTGAAAGAACTCCGATAAATTTTCTGACCATGCTTTGTGATAAAGCATCCTGCCTAGGGTACAGACTGAAGCTTTTTTTTAAACTTGGCCAATGTGTGAATTCATTTTGCTTGTCTGTTCGTATTTATTAGATCTTTTTTTGGAGTCAGAGGACCCTCCCTGGCTTCAGATCCAGGATTTGCCACTGATGTGACCTTTGGCAGCAAGGTGACACAATGGATGTCCTGTTGGACTTGGAGTCAGGAAGACCTTGTATGAATCACACCTCAGATATTTACCAGTTGTGTGACCCTTCCCCCCCCCCATAAAGTCACCTAATTTCTTTATGCCTCAGTTTCCTTATCTGTAACATGGGGATGATAATAATAATAATAGCACCTACTTCCCAGAGTTGTCAAGATCAAATGAAAAAATAATTGTAAAGCTCTTTACAAACCTTAAGGTGCTATAGAAATATGTCACCTCATCTCTCTGGGTCTGTATCCTCCTTTTTTAAAATTAGGGATTTGGATTAAATGTCTTCTGAGGTCTCTTCCAGCTTAAAGTCTATGGTTCTCAGAATGTCAGAGCTGGGAGAGGTCTTAGAACAGAGGATGTCAGGGCTGGGAGGGGCCTTAGAACAGGAAATGTCAGGGCTAGGAGGGGTCTTAGAACAGGGGATGTCAGGGCTGGAGGGAGCTCAGAACAGAGAATTTCAAAGCTGGGAGGAGTTTTGGAACAGTGTTAGAACCAAACGAAACTTTAGAACATAGAGGATTCATAGATTTAAAACTGGGAGGGAGCTTGAAGCTATCCAGTCTCTCCATATTTTATAGAGGAGGAAACTGAGGTCCCAGGAGGTGAGGCTCATGCAGGTTTTGGTTTTTTTCCCCCACATCAGAGGTGAGATTTGATCCCAGGTCCCCTGACTCAGAAACCACTGCTCTTTCCACTGAATTTCCTCTGACTGTCAGATCTAGGAGGGACATCAAAGCTTTTCTCTTCCATCCTCTCTCCCCTGGCCCATCGGGAGGTGAACAGGACAAACCAACAACCCCCAGTCCCACATGCTACTTCCTGCCACTTCCCAGGGAGGTGAGCCCAGAACAAGGAAGGGGGGAATTGGGCGGAAGCTACCTTTTCTTCCTGTTTGAGGCACTGACCTGGTTTATGCTATTTCCAGGAAAGAGAACCACAATGGGTGGGTAGGGCCAGGCGATGAACTGGGCAGCCCTTTAGTATCCAAGGCCAGGGCAGTAGGTCACTAACATCTCTAGGGGCAGATATTTCCCCCACTCATATACACAATGGCCTTTGACCTCCAGGACTTCCCTGGGCAGGGGAAAGGCCAGTGACCACTGAGGTTTCACCCTTCACTGATGCAAAGGATACACCCCTCCTAAACACTTTCTGGAGGACACTCCATCACTACATCGCGTTTCCCCACACGGTTTACTTTTCTCACTGTGTTTAGCCTTGAAGAGCATTAAAAGATTATGAGATGGGGCAGGTAGGTGGCGCAGTGGATAGAGCACCGACCCTGGATTCAGGAAGACCTGAGTTCAAATCCAACCTCAGATGCTTAACACTTACTAGTTGTGTGACCCTGGGCAAGTCACTTAACCCCAATTGCCTCACACACACACACACACACACACACACACACACACAAAATGTTTTTAAAAAGAATTCTATCCTAGTATTCTGGAATATAGAATATTGCTACTTTGGGGATGAAATCTGAACTCCTTGGTCCGGCATGTCAAATGGTCTGGTAGCATTTTCCCCAGGGATCAAAACCCCTAAGGATAGGAAATGAGGTCAATAGTCCAGGCTAGGATCATGGGATCTGAGAGCTGGAAGTGACCCCAGAGGTCCTCTGGTCCAACCTCTGCATTTGACAAATGGGGAAACTGAGGCCCAGGGAGCTTATTAAACCCAAGCTCACATGGGCAGGAAGCATCCAAGGTGAGATATGAGCCCAGGGCCTCTGATTGAAAAGTCGGTACTTATCCCATTGTTAGAGGCCATAGGAGGAGGGGTGGCCTAATGGTCTGCCACATAAAATGTGGGGGGAGGGAAAAGAAGGAATTGTGAGGAGTCACAGGGGGAGGGGAGGGTTTGGGTTATCCTGGGAATGCAGCTGGGACTAGTGTAGACCTAGAGGTGAGTTTCAGGCTTGGTAGCTGTAGAGAGGACCTCCAAGGAGGAGTGTGGCCCCCTTCCAAGATGGTCCATTATCCTTCTGGACAGCTCTGATTGTTAGGAAGTTTTCCTGACATTGGTTTTTTTTTTATTTGTTTTTTTTGCAGGGCAATGAGGGTTAAGTGACTTTCCCAGGGTCACACAGCTAGTAAGTGTCAAGTGTCTGAGGCGAGACTTGAACTCAGGTCTTCCTGAATCCAGGGCCGGTACTCTATCCACTGTGCCACCTAGCTGCCCCCTGACATTGGCTTTTTTTTTTCTTTTTTTTGTAGTGAGGCAATTGGGGTTAAGTGACTTGCCCAGGGTCACACAGCTAGTAAGTGTTAAGTGTCTGAGGCCGGATTTGAACTCAGGTACTCCTGACTCCAGGGCCAGTGCTGTATCCACTGCGCCACCTAGCTGCCACTGACATTGGCTTTTAATTTACACCTTTGCTAGAGAGAACCATGGAGTATCAGAGCCAGAATGGGGCCTTGGAAGTAGAAATTCATAGAAAGTCAGGCCTGGGAGGGGCCTTAGAACAAGGAATGTGAGAGCTGGGAAAAGCCTTAGAACAAGGAATATCAGGGCTGGGAGGGGGCTCAGAACAGGGGATGTCAGGGCTGGGAGGGGCCTCAAAACAGGGGATGTCAGAGATGGGAGAGACCATAGAACAGGAAATGTTAGTCTAACTCAGGCCACACAGGACTAGAACTCAGAACTAGAGCTTAGGATTCCTGAGTTCCAGGCCAAGCCCTGCTCTCCCTTATTATCCCTCCCTGAACCCAGTCAGCCAGACTTCAGAGTTGGAATAATTACTCCTTTCCCTTCCCGGGATGCTTGAGCCCCCAGCTCCCTGCTCTGCGCAGCCACAATCCCCTGGAAAGGGAGAGCCCTCTGTCACTAGCCTCGGCTCCCCCCTGAGGGTGTCTACAAGGATCAAGAGGCACTTCCCCGGCCAGGCTGCATGAGCACTTGCCTGGAACTACTGGGAGGCCGAGCTCCCCCAAACCTCCCCTTCCCATTGACTTCTTCTTAATAGGAAACGCCATCAGTCAAGGAGGCCAAGAGGATCCCAGGGAGAAGGAGGAGAGAGAGGAAGACAAGGAGACCGAAAGATGGAGAATGGGGAAGAAGGCAGCAGAAAACAAGAGCTTCTCCATCCCCTTCAATCCCTAGGAGGGGGAGCAGTGGGGCAGCAGGAAAGGAAGCCTTGGACTGGGAATGGGTCCAATCAGTTCAACAGATATTAATCACTTAGCAACAATTAGCAGCAAGACTATAATGGAGGGGCAGCTAGGTGGTGCAGTGGATAGAGCACCGGCCCTGGATTCAGGAGGACCTGAGTTCAAATCTGGTCTCAGACACTTGACACTTACTAGCTGTGTGACCCTGGGCAAGTCACTTAACCCCAATTGCCTCACACACAAAAAACAAACAAACAACAACCTGTTACTGGGTTAGAACCATTATAAACTTTAAAGAACTATGGAAATGGGAACCGATGTTACTCCCATAGAAACACAGGCCATTTTTTTCTATCATTACACCAACCTCAGTAGATGACCCTGAAATAAGGGAGAGAATGAAGACAGCTCTTGATTGGGCAGAGGAAACATTTTCAAAGAGAAGTCAGGAGAAAAGCCCTTTGGAACCCTTGCCTGGAGAGCCAGCAGTGCCAGGCATGGATTGGAATTTTCCCACCCCTGGGGCGGTACAATTTAAACACACACCTAGTATCTGAACAACTGCCAGTTCACTCAAGGATTGATGTCATTGCTTTCCGTTGCTAACCAATCCAAACCGGCTGTCCACTCCTCACCCCCCCCACCCCTGCCCCCAGCCCTTTCTCCAGCCCCTCAGAAAGCATGAGAAGCCGCCTGCTCCATCCAGTGGATTCTTAACTGCTGTTGTGTAAGGGATCCGGTTGTCAGCTTTTTAAATAATTGAAGGAAATGCACTACTTCAGATGGAAGTTAGTGGGGAGGGGGAGAGGTCATTTTTTCTTCCCAAAAAAACCTTCATGGAGTATATAGAGTTCAGGTTGGTGGAGATATCAAGGTAACCAGGGTGAGGCAACTTGGGCTTTGTCCAGGGCACCAACAATTTGGAGGTAGAATAATATTTATATTAACGATCTTATAAGGTGATTAGGAGGAAAGTACTTTGTAAACTTTGCTTCTCTAGATGTATGAACTGTCAGGATCATGATGTTCAGAGCGCGAGGTTAGCTTAGAAAAGAGACTGTCAGGGCTAAGAGGGCCCTTAGAGCAGGGAATGTCAGAGCTAGGAGCAGCCTTAGAACAGGCAATGTCAGGACTGGGAGGGGCCTTAGAACAGGGAATGTCAGGGCTGAGAAGGCCCTCAGAAGAGGGAATGTCAGGGCTGGGAGGGGTCTTAGAGATTCGATTCAATTTAACCAGCATTTATTAAGTGCCTGCTAGTTGCAGACCACTAGGTGGGGTAACTAGAAACAATTACAAAGATCACGTTTGTTTTAACTTCCCCACAAGGCAATTTGTAAAAAGAAGGGGGAGAGGGACTTTAAAGCTGATATGGAGGCTAGTGGTGAAGTAGATAGGGTGCCAACCCTGGGAGTCAGGAAGACCTGAGTTCAAATCCACCCTCAGACAATTCCTGTGTGACCCTGGGTGAGTCACTTAACCTCTGTCTGCCTCAGTCTTCCCATCTATAAAATGGACATAATAGCAGCGCCTCCCTCCCAGGGTTGTCATGAGAATAAAATGAGATCATATTGGGAATGTTCTTTGCAAAACTTAAAGCGCTCTCTATATAAATGCTAGCTATTATTAAGATGATTTAAAAGCTCCCCTGGACCCCACCCTACCCTCGACTTAATTATGGACCTAGAAAAGAACTCGGAGAACATTTAGTTTAAGCGTCCCTTTGGCAGATGAGGAAACAGTGGCCCAGAGAGGTTAAATACTCTGCCCTGTGTCTCTCAGCTGGGAAGTAGACATCTGAGGTCCCTTCCAACTTTAAATCCTGTGCTACAGTCAGTGAGAAAGAAAGAGGGGAGGAGGCAGAATGAGGGGGCACATCGAATCCTAGAGCTAGAGCCAGAAGGAGACTCACAGACCATCTAGTCCCATCCCCCCATTTTACAGGAGGGAGAGAGGGGAGAGAAGTGAGGTGACTTGGCCAGAGTCACACAGCTAGTAAGGGAGAGGGGCAGGATCCCAATCTGTAGCTTCTCACACAGAGTTCTGCATTCCCAACCCTACAGAACACAATCTAGGGCAATCCCCAGGTTTTCCATAGGTGCTTGCTTGTCCCCACTCAGGACATACTCCCTAAAAGCAGCTACTGGAAAATTCCTTTATAGCCAACCTCCCCTGAAGCCTGTTGAGCTGGGAACAGGAGCTATCCAGAGAAAGAAGGGATTCTTCCTCCAGGGAAGTCAAGCAGGCTTTAGTCATACACCCAATCAAAGAAATCAGCCACAAACAAGTGGGCAGCTTCCAGCCCCAGCGAGGAACAGAGTGCACCATTCTCAGTAATCCCATAGATCACCATGGACTCAGCCTTGTGGACCACCCCACCTCCCTGCCCTTTACCTGTGGCTGCATCAAAGCATTCCATCTAAGGCTTCTGCCACTAATTTCCCTCTTGCTGGGCAGGTCTACAGCTTCCTGGGCACCCTGGGCACAGACCAAAAGGCCTAGTACTGCCAAGAGGGCATGGAAAGGTACCACACAGATGGGATGGTACAGACAGGACTGACTTTGAAGCATCCCTACATCTGTAGGGTGGCTAGGCTTCTGTAAATTCTCTCAGCCCTTCTTAGGGACGCATCCTGGGAGCAAGAAAGAATCCCAGATGAGGATTTATAGAGACCCGAGAACATAGACTGTCAATCCTGGGAGAACCCATAGAACACAGAACATTAGAGGTGGGAGGGACCTTAGCAAAGAGAATGTTGGGGGTGGGGGAAAGCCTAGAGCTTAGAACATCAGAGGTGGAAGGGACTTTAGCAACGAGAATGTCAGAGACTGAGAATCCTCACCCTAGAACACAGAACATCAGAGGTGGGAGGGACCTTAGCAAAGAGAATGTCAGGGGGGAAGCCTAGAGCTTAGAACATCAGAGATGAAAGGGACTTTAGCAAAGAGAATGTCAGAGACTGAGAATGCTCACCCTAGAACACAGAACATCAGTGGTGGGAGGGACCTTAGCAAAGAGAGCATCGGAGACTGAGAATCCTTTAGAATAGAGAATATCAGGGGTGCAGAAGCCTAGAACATTGAATGTCAGAGTTGGGAAGGACTTTGGGAAAGAAAATGTCAGAGATCAGAAGTTCTTAAGAACAGAGAATGTCAGAAGCAGGGGACCCTAGAACAAAGAATGTCAGATCTGGGTAGGGGGGACTTTAGAAAAGAAAATGTCAACAGGAGAAGAGAGAAGGTAGAGAGGGCAGAGCTTGGGAAACCTGAGATGTAGAATGTCACAGCTGAAGGGAACCTAAGAACACGGAACATCAGATCTGGAGGGACCTGGAAAATGGAATGTCAAAGACAAAAGGGACCTGAGGACAATGTCAGAAATTTCACAGAAATTTCAGAACTGGAAAACAACTTAGCTCATAGAACGTCAGAACTAGGAGGAACCTCCTAAGAAAATAGCAAAGCCATTTTTCAGATGGGTAAACTGAGACCCATAGAGGGGAACTGTCTTACCCAAAGTGACCCAGTGAATCTGGCAGACCCAGACCCAGAAGTCAGAGTCTTCAGGCCTGAAGTCCAAGGCTCCTTCTGCTGCCCCTGGGATGACCCAACTACAAAAATTTCAGGAATGATTGGTTGGTGTTTGGAGGATCTTCAAGCTTCTGAGGAATCTCAAGGCACAGCTTGTCCCAATCACAGCCACCTTCTCATGTGGCTTTTCCAACACAGAACAGCCCAGAATGATCAGGTCCTCTCCTCAGTGGGCGACAGTGGAATAAAGTCCCCGCCGGCTGGGAAAGGTTTGCGAACACCACTGAGACTTAGATTCACCCGATCCCGGCCCAACTGGGGTCACTGGCCTCTCCATCTTCTCCTCAGCCACAGGATGCAGCTGCTAAGACCACTTCTCTGTCCCTGACTCTTTCCAGTCAAAAGTGACAAGTACATGGCTTTCACAATTGCCACACACTCAGAGACCCAGTACTTCCTCCCACCCTTGGAGCTCGTAGGAGTGAGCCAGAGAGCCCCAGTGCCTGGCACGTGGTAGAAGTTTGTTGACTGACTCACTGACAATCCACAGCCAGCTTTTTACAGAGAAGGAAACTGAGGCCAGCAACAGTGAAGTGAAAGGTCCCAAGATCATATAGCTAGTCTGTGGCAGAGCTGGACCCCTGGATCCTCTTCTCACAGCACGCTCACCTTTTTATCTCTTTTTTTTTTCATTTTAGCATCTCTTGGGCTATTTATTTACCTTTGATTCAGATTCACCCTTTTATCTTAAAGATAAAAGCATTCGCCTCAAGTGCTACAGTTGTGGGGAGTGACTGAGATATAAGGGGCACAGGGTCTAGGACAAAAAGACAAGTGAGGGGAAAGGATGAATGAATGAATGCGTGAATGCATAAATGAATGAAGCATTTGTTAAGTGCATTTATTAAGCATTTAGTATGTGCAAAACACTGTATTAAACACTAGAAAGTATCTGAGGCTGGATTTGAACTCAGGTCTTCCTGACTCTGGGCCTAACACTGCCAAGGATACAATCCTGCTGTGAAATTGACCTAAAATTTGTCACTTTATTTTATTAGAGAGGAGGTCTGGACCTATGATTTTCAATGTTGAGAACTCCCAGTGAGGAAATTCGATACATTAATACAGAATAGCAATTCCTTTATAACTTACAGTCTTAGAGAATTGTCTGGGGGAGAAATAGCAGTTAATATTTTTTGCTCGCCCTGTCCACAGAACCCCAGAGGGGGCAAATGTCGATGAAGAAAGAAGTGTACACCCTGGTTTGAAGCACAGTTTTCTTGCCTTTCCAATCAGGATAATGTTCCTGCCGTTTCTAGCTCACCGGGCCCCTTGGGGGCTTCAATGAGACAACAGGAATGAGATGGGGACTTGGTAAACTCCAAAGGGCCAGACAGATGTGAGGACCCGTGATCATTCACTGAGAAAGGGCCGAGTCTGAGGGCGCTCAACATGGAAGCTGGGAGCCGGCTCTGAGCCCAGGCCGGGTTGCAGCTTGGATGCTGTTGCAAAACCTACCTGCCCCTCAGGGGGAGAGAAACAAAGGAGGAGGCTCTGCTGCTGGCCTCCCCAGCATCCTCCAAAATGTGAAACAGGCCTGGCTTGGCAGGAACTGGAGACACAGAGGCCCCAGACTAGAGTTCTTTAATCTCCACACGTTCTTCCTGAAGGGCCTGGGGTAGGAAGGGGATTCTCAAAGGGGCCAGAGTTGTCGCAAACTGTTCTAATCTCCAGTTCCTCCCCCCAACCCCATCCCCACGCCCTTACTGCTTGTGACCTTGGACATGTCGTGGTCTTTATCTAGGCCAAAATGCTCGTTCTATGGGGGAGGAAACTCAGCCCTGGTGAGCTTGTAACTTTCCCAAAGCTTCTTTAGGTGTTAAGTGATATATGAACTTCTTCCTGGCTCTGACAGCCCATGTTCTAAGGCCCCCTCCCCAGTCCTGACATTTCCTGTTCTAAGGCTGCTCCCAGCCCTGTTCTAAAGTCCCTCCCAGCACTGACATCCCCTGTTTAAAGGCCCCTCCCAGCACTGACATCCCTTGTTCTAAGGTCTTTTCCAGCCCTGACATCCCCTGTGCAAAGGTCCCTCCCAGCTCTGACAGTCCCTGTTCTAAGGGTGCTCCCAGCCCTGACATTCCCTGCTCTAAGATTCCTTCCAGCTCTGATATTCACTGTTCTAAGGCCCCTCCCAGCTCTCACTTTCTATGTTCTAAAATCCAACCTGTTCTGATGTTCTGTGAACCTTGGACTCTAGGAATCCTCCTTCCTAGACTCTAGAAGCCCGAAGCCCTGTTGATTGTGCCTGTGTTGTGTTCTTGGATAGGAGGGAGCAGGGGGAGGGGGCTGCAGTCCCGACTCATCCCATCTGCTCCCCATCAGCCTCCTTGACTCTCAAGCTTTCCCAACTCAGAGTTTCTCATTTGTTTTCAGTTCTTATTTGTAATTTGGCAATGTATGGTGTGGGATTGGAAGGTGAGAGGAAGAGGATGTGGGAGGAGGGGGGAGACAGAGTCCTGAGGACTGCTCCCTCCCCTTCCCCCCACCCCTGCTCCATAACACCCCAAACCTGGAGATTTGGAAGCACCATTGTCCCAGGCGGGTGAAAGAGAATGAGGAAGCCAGCCCAACCCTTGGCCAAACTGGGAAAGCACCAATATTGTGACCTGGCGCTTCCCATTCTGAAACTGGAAACTCACAAGGCGCCAAGGGCAGGGCTGGGAGAGGTAGGAAATCCTGGGGTCTGACGGTTAGCTCTGTGATGCCACACAGGACATTTCCTAATCATGCCTCATTTTCCTCCACTGTAAAATGAGAGGAATGGACAAAATCAGGTCAGAAGTCAAAGGATCAGAGATTTAGAGGGGAGGAGCTTTAAGAATTCATTTTATACAATCCCCCTCCTCACCTAACAGAGGAAGAAGCTGTGGTCCATCCAAGAGGTCAGGAGACTTGTGCAAAGTTAGTTGAGTCAGAATTCAAATCCGGGTTCCGAGAAGCTAAATCCAGAACTTTGCCCATTATGCCACAAAGGCTGATAATCTGTGGTCTAGATTCTATGCACGAAACTCCCTCCCAGCTCTGACATTCTCTGCTTTTGTTCTAAGCATCTCTAAGAGCCCCTAGATGGGCCAAGGTCTTTGCATTATGATTCTCTGTCCTCTGCTTACCAGGTAGCACTTTATCAGGGCTGTGAATTGTTGCCATGCCCATGTTGCAGCTAGGAAAACTGAGGTGGAGAGCAAACAGAGGGCATGCCTGAGGGAGCCCTCTGTGTGAACAGCCTGCTCAAACTGGATGCTCACAACACCCTCCACTCTCTTCTCCCCCCTCCAGCTCCTCCAATTCCTCCTTTCCTAATTCAGTTGAAGCTTTTGCCTGATTGACCCAGATCTGCGGCCAATGAGGCAGCCCCTTGCCGCAATAAGACACAAAAGCACATTTCCATAAAAGAATCTGACAATTACCCAGACTCCCTGAAGACCCTTTCTTGACGTCAGTAAGCTGCCGGATGGGCACAGAGAGAAACAATGAATGCCAGCCTCCTGGACCTTCCACCACATGCTGATGACTAGAACCAGCTGGGGGGCATTAAGGTAGATGACTGTTGGGGGGGGGGGGCTGATGGCCTGACCTCAGAAAGGCTGTGACCTTGAAAAGGTCCCAGCAGCCAAAGCTGTCGGCCATGCTTACATGTTTAACCACACAGGCAGCAGGTGGGATGCTACATTCCACACCCAGAAGGTATGAAGGAGTCACCCAGGGTCTAAAAGCTCCTGAGCATACCCCTTCCAGCCGGTGGTAAGGCAACTGCCTAAGGACAGGAAATCAGGAGACCCGAGTTCAAGTACTGCCTCTGATATTTACCACCTCTGTGACCTTGGACAAGTAATTAACCTCTTGGGGAGCCTCAATTTCTTCATCTGTAAAATGGGAATAACCATTTCTGCAGTCCCTCAAGGGTTACCGTGAGGTTCAAATGAAACAAGATAACACAGGGGTACAATGCATTACACACCTTACAATGCCATTAAGGGTTGGGGCTTATGAGGGCTCTCCAAGTCAGCTCTGGAAGGGTTGGGAAAGGCAGGGCAGTCTGGGCAGGCAGCACATCTGTCAAGACATGCAGGATGGTCGGGCCAGCGCTCATTTCCGTGCCTCATCAGAGGTTTCCTGAAGTATCCTGAAATATCACTGGGATGCTCCATCCTGGCTGGAGGGAAGCTGATGCCAGACCAGTGGCCGATGGATCCCAGTTCAGAGTTGATAGGCCTTCACCAGATTGCCAGAGGAGGGGGGTGGGCACAAGGGCAGATGAGTGGGTCCCAAGGACTGGGGGAAGAGAACGAAACTGCAGTTTGGAGGTTTCTGCAAATGTGCAGGGAGTTCAGCAAAAACGCTGAGACCTCAAATGTTCTCTCTCGTTGTTTGTTATTTTCTTCTGTAGTGGCTGACTCTTCTTGACCCCACTTGGGGTAATCTTGGCAAAGAAACTGGAGGGATTTGTCCTTTCTTTCTCTGGCTCATTTTATGGATGAGGAAACTGAGGCAGACTCCAGCACTCTATCTCCCCATGCCACCAAATACTCTCCATAGGGGCTGGATAGGTGCCAACTCTGCCTTGACTGACCTACTTTGAGCAAAGTACTGGGAATCAGGAAACCCGCCTCAATCAAAGAACAATGTGATTTTGTGAGTGGAGACTTTCCTCATAATGGTCTCAATTCGGGGCAGCTAGGTGGCGCAGTGGATAGAGCACCAGCCCTGGAGTCAGGAGGACCTGAGTTCAAATCTGGCCTCAGACACTTAACACTTACTAGCTGTGTGACCCTAGGCAAGTCACTTAACCCCAATTGCCTCACCAAAAAAAACAAAACAAAAAAAAAATAATGGTCTCAATTCCCTCATATCCAAATTGAGGGAATAGAATAGATGCTCCCCACAGACCCTCCCAGCTCTGACCTTCTCTCTTCTAAAAGTTCTCCACTAGCTCTTGGCACCCAATTCTTCAAACTATTTTTCTCTGACATCATTTCAAGCCACATTAACCGGCCCAATCACCCTCCTATGTAATCAACCAATCAATCAATAAACATTTGGTAAGTACCTATGTGCCAGGCACTGTGCTAAGTGCCAAGAATAAAGAAATGAAAGACTCATCAGTGGCTATAACCACCCTGGTTCTCGATTTCTCCATCCATAAAATGGATAGCTTTTGAGCTGCAAGTTGCATTTTAGAGGTCATCCAGTCCAACCTCTTCATTGAACACATGAGGAAACTGAGGCACAGTGGTCAAATGACTTTCCTAGGAGTTACATAGTAAGGAAGTGTCTGAGGTGGGATCTGAACCCAGGTCTTCCTAATCTCCAAGTCCTGAGGGCCAGAAGTAGGAATTGAGGAAGCTCCTTACACCAGCCCATTACACAACAGTGGGTGGCCCATGAGGGCTCCAAGGGCAGGCCAGGCACTTGTCAGGACAACAGTGTCCATCACCCCAGGGGAAAGGGTGGTGGGGGTTGGAAGAAGAACTGAATCTACTCTTCAGAAACCCCAAAGAGCAGCTGACTCCATAGTGCTGACTCAGGTCATGGTATTTCCAATTCCTGCAGTGCTACATGAGGGAGGGGTAGAGGAGAAGGGGCAAAATGCTTCTGGCCCAGCCTTGTGCTTGGATGCCCATGGGGAAGTGGGAACCCAGTCCACTGGCCCCTGTCTCACTCAAGGGTCTATAGCTTCTTGGTTGCAATGTGCTTTTCTTACAAAAGAGGAGGGAGGAATTACAAGGATGGCTCATTCTCATTTCATAGATGAGCCAACTGAAGCATGGAGGGGGTATGTAGCCTGCCTCAGGTCACCCAACAGGCACAGTCATTGGCCATGTGGAACTGGATGACCCATAGATATCTAAAACTCAACATGCCCTCAAATGAACCCGTTATCTTTCACCCAAAATCTCCCCTTCCTAATTTCCCTTTTACTTGGAGGAGTGCCACCATCTTCCCACCCACCCACCCCAGGGTTGCAACTCGAGTGTTGTGCTCAAGTCCTCACTTCCTCTCAACCCCTATATCCAATCAATTGTCAGGTCTTGTTGTTTCTACCTTCCTAATATCTCTAGATCATGCCCCCTTCTCTCCTCTGACATGGCCACCACCCTGGACTATGGCAATAACTGCTGGGGGGTGGGGATGTCTGTCTGCCTCAAGTCTCTCCCTACTCCAGTCTATCTTCCAGTCCACAGTCAACCAGGTCTTCCTAAATCCCAGATCTAATCATGTCACTCCACTCCCTTCACCCCATTCCATAAACTCCAGTGGCTCCCTAGCACCTTCAGGAATATACAGGTGTACCTCAGAGATATGGCAGATTCAGTTCTGAACCACTGCAGTAAAGTGAATATCACAATAAAGCAAGTCACATGAATTTTTTGGTTTCCCAATGCATATAAAAGTCATGTTTATGGGGCAGCTAGGTAGTACAGTGGATAGAGCACTGGGCCTGGATTCAGGAGGACCTGAGTTCAAATCCAGCCTCAGATACTTGACACTTACTGGGCAAGTCACTTAACACCAATTGCCTCACCAAAAAAAAAAAAAAAAAGTCATGTTTACACTGTACTGTAGTCTATCAAGTGTGCAATCATATTATGTCTAAAAGAACAATATGCACATCTTAATTTAAAATACTTTATTGCTAAAAATGCTAACCATCCTCTGAGCCTTCAGCGAGTTCCATGCCTCCATGCTGATGGCTGATGGCTGATTACGGCAGTGGTCCCTGAAAGTTGGAGTGGCTGTGGCAATTTCTAGAAATAAGACAATGGCCACCTAGCTGTCCCCTGATCATCCTAATCCTATGTGAACTGATGATGCAAATAAAGTTGTATCTGTAGGTTCTATGATCTTCCAATCTGCCTTGAGCCATTTAAATGATGTGTTGCAAACACCAAGGAGAAATTGTTATTCTCTGACAAACCAGTCTGCTGTTTAGCATTTCTATACTATGAATCTTCTCTTGGAAAAAGGAAGGAAGGAAGGAAGGAAGGAAGGAAGGAAGGAAGGAAGGAAGGAAGGAAGGAAGGAAGGAAGGAAGGAAGGAAGGAAGGAAGGAAGGAAGGAAGGAAGGAAGGAAGGAAGGAAGGAAGGAAGGAAGGAAGGAAGGAAGAAAAATTTGGATTTCAGTCATTTGTGGTCAAATCTACAATGTGATCTGGGTCATCTTTGAACCTCCAAAATTCATTCTTGATTTATGAAAAACTTCTTAGTAAACAAATGAACAATCAAATGAAGGAATAAATAAACTTTGACCATGCAGCAGGATATAGAGGCCTGAGCATAAGGATATTAATGTTCCTTACCTGGTTCTGCCACCAGCCTACAGCCTAAATTCCTTTCAAATCATAATATTATATATTCTAATATTATGTGTTCTATGTTCTAAGGCCCATCTAAGTTCTGACATTTCATGTTCTAAGAGGTCTCCAGCTGACTTTACATCATTGATCATTGAAACCTAGGACATTCTCTGGTCCCACAACTATTTATGCCCCAATTTCTTCTCTTTTCCAGGACAGGGGCTTTTGGTGGGTCCAACGGCCTGTCACCCTGAGATTCCCCAAGCAGCCGCAGGTGGTGAATTGCCTCATATCTGGTAAACTCAGCTATTTCCCAAAGACACCTCAAGACTCATCTAATCTAAAGCTTCCCTGAACAGGGATTGCCAGATATCCTCCTAGACAAGCTCCTTAAAGGATAGGGGCTATTTTGTTTGTCTTTGAATCCCCAGTACCTGGCACATGGTAGAGTAGTCCCTTAATAGACGCTTGCTTAATGGATAGAGGGAGGGAGGGAGAGAGACAGAGACAGAGAGAGGGAAATAGAGAGAAACAGAGAGAGACGGAGAGGAGAGACAGAGACAGACAGAGACAGAGAAACAGAGAGACAGAGAGACAGAAACAGAGAGAGACAGAGAGAGAGGAGAGACAGAGATAGATGGACAGACAGAGACAGAGAGAGGGAGACAGAGACAGAAAGAAAGACAGAGAGAGAGAGAGATACTTGAGCACAGGACAAAGGGCATGGGACCATACCCTGGGAGGAGGTAGGTGGGAGGCTGGGTAATAGCAGTAAGTCCTGCCAAGCAGCAGCAATACCCAGCCAATTGCCTGACCTCTTAGGGATCAAAGGGGAAAAGGTCATCCAGGAGACTCTAAGGTATATTTGGATTGAATGCCAGAAATTTTCAGATAACATGCAGATTAGTCACCTTGAGCTTGAACCCAAAATCACAGAACATAGGATATAAAGGATCAACAAATACAGAATATCCAAGATGAAATTGACCTTAGAGAATGACAAGTCCAGTGGTGTCATTTTATATGGATGGATAATGAGTCACCTAGGGAGGGAAGTGACTTGTCCAAGGTCACACAGGTAGCAAGTAACAAAGCCAAGGCTCCTGGCCCCCATGAAAGGATACTTTTCCTTCTATCACTAGGATTGCATATCTGCATCCAAGAAAATCACCACCAGTGAGTGGCCCCAGCCCAACTCACCTAACCCACTAGACTATGACTCACATGGTAGTCAATTATCCATCATTTTGCCAATTTTAACAGTCGGCTTTCCTGTGCCATAGAACTGGCCCCAGGACCTCCCCATCCCAGATCATGGTTCATGTTCCATCCAACCATCCACCAAGACACTGGAGTCTGGCATGGCAAATGGCACATCCATCCCAAACCCAACCTCCCACTCTCCACTTCTTATTCTTGAGCAGAGGAGCAATAATCAGATTGATCCTACCATCGGTACCAAGAACAATGTAGCAATGGGCTGCCCTGTGACTCTACTCACCTTCCCTGGGATAACCAGGACTCCCCCCACCCCACCCATACCTACCCCTATATGTGTTATCCACACCACCACCCCCCCATAAGAATGGGTAAACTCCTTGAGGGCAGGAACTGGTTTCACCTTGATATTTCTCTTCCCCAGAGCCTGACACACACTGGGCATGTCATAACCACTCGTTGATTCATTGGTTTCTTCAATCAGGGCCCCAAAAGGCAAAGCCTTTCGGACATCCCCGAGAATGAATCTTTCCTGGAAATAAGTTTCACTTCTCCCCATACCTTATAGTCTGGAACTGCTGACAAAGCCTGGGGACTAAAGAAACACATTTGCTTAGAGAAGCAAAACCCAGAAAGCCCATGTCCACAGTGGAGGCCACAGCTGGAGGAGCAAAAGGTCACTCATCATAAATGCTCAGGGCCCTACAACCTTATGCCAATGCCCAAAGGGGAGGGAGCATAGGAAAAAAGACTGCCAGGGGGCAAGAGGCTCAGCCTCCAGACTCAGGTCTGTCACTGACTGCCCATGTGACATATTCTCGTCACTTGCTATCTCAGGGACTCCATGTCCTCACAAAATGAAAAGCGTAGATCAGGTGGTCTCTATTTCTTTCCTAACCTGGCATTTTGTGTTTTCTATTCCAAGGTCCCTCCTAAGTCTAACATTCCACCTTCTAAGGTCCCCCAGCCCTGACATTCCCTGTTCTGAGGCCCCTCACAGCCCTGACATTCCCTGTTCTGAGGCCCCTCACAGCCTTGACATTCCATATTCTAAGGCCCCTCCCAATTCTGACATTCTCTGTCCTAAGATTCTTTATCACTCCAGTATTCATTAGAGTAAGGCTCTACAATATAAACCCACATAAATCATTAGCTCTTCTATATATCACCAACAGAGCCCTGTAAGAATAGATAGTTCATTAAAAATAACCCTAGACAATATAAAATACCTGGGAGTATACCTGCTAAGACAAACCCAGCAACTCTATGAACAAAATTATAAAACACTTTTTATACAAATAAAGTCAAGTTTAAATAATTGGAGAAGTATTAATTGTCCATGGGCGGGCTGCATCAATATAATAAAAATGACAATTCTACCTATACTAATATACTTATTCAGTGCCATCCCAATTAAATTATGGAAAAAAAATTTTATTTGGCTAGAAAAAAATAATAACAGAACCCAAAATATAATGGAATCATGAAGGTAATGTGTACCATTACTTGGCATAATTAATCCAAAACAACAAATACCTCCCCCTTCCCCCAATTCCTACTTTATTCAAGAATTCCACAAGTCTTATCCTTAGAGCTTATCTTGAGTAACAACCCTGGGCTCTCCAAGACTATGACAGCAAAACACAAACTTCACCAGATCCTTCTAAGTTGAATGGGTTCCAAGTAAAGCCTGGCAACATTTTATGTCTTTGCTCTCTCTAAAGCAGTCTAATCAAAGGCATATCTGCATGCCACAAGATCTTCCCCTCACTCCAGGGGAGATTTGTTGGCCACAGACACTCAGACAGTTCCCAGGAGGAGGAGAAGGGGGCTGTAGTCAGCACTCAGGTTGAGAGGGTCCCATGCATTGAACTCCTTGAAACAAGGCAAAGTGGGAAAAGAACTGGATCTGGAGACTACAGACCTAAGTTCAAATCCTGGCTCAGCTCCTTCCTACCTCAATGACCTTGAGCAAGTCACTTCCCCCTCTCTGCCTCAGTTTCCTCATCTATAAAATGAAGGTGCAGTACTAAAAGATTTCTAAATTTCCTTCTGTCACTAAATTCTACAATCCTAAATAATTTAGATTATTTTTATAATTTATATCATTATTATATCAACACATTTTATATATTCAGGTTTATGATGATTGGATATATTTATTTGCCTTTATGATATATTTACCTTTTCGATTCAAGCTGATGGTAAAGAGGTATTTGAATTCTGATAATTAGCTGACCTTAGGGGAAGTTGGTTCACAGGCTCAGAGTTAGAGCAGGAAGAGACCTCAGAGATCTTCTAAACCCTAAGCCTCTTTTTCTTTATCTTGAAAATGATGGGGTTGCACTAGGGGGCCTCCCATATCCCTTCCAGCTCTAGTCCCAAGTTTCCCTGCCCTTCATTCTACAGAGGAGAAAGCTGGGAAGCATAGGAGTTGTGACTTGCCCAAGGTTACACTGTTAGTTAGCAGCTGACCCAGCACTGGCTGAAAGCTGCATCTCTTGATTCCTGTACTCCCCGCCCCCTCCATTTCCCACTGCACCACACTGCCCAGAGCTGGGCCTCTGGTTCTTTCTCCCCTCCCAGGCCCTATCAAGAAAACTGACAGAAAAACTCGGTACCTTCCAAACCATGCTCGGCTCAACAGCACCTGCACCCCGCCCCCCACCCCTGGCTGAAGGAAGGTATGAACTGTCAGCCCTTGGGTTTGGTACTGTGCTCCAACCATACCTTTTCCATCCAGCTTCCTAGCCTCCTGTGGCCATTCATCCAGAGCTACGTCCATCCATCCATTCAGGAGCGTGGGGGCTCCAGGCTAAGACAAAAGCAGGATAAATACGCCAGACCCCTTTACCTCTTCCCCGGAGCAGGCTCCGCCTGCCCCACTATCCCAGACCCACTGAACGCCTGCTGCTTTTTTTTTTTAAAGACAGCAGAGTTCCCAGGGTGGGATTTGGGCGGGCCGTCCTTCTGCAGGAAAAACATCTGGAAAGGGGTGAGCCCGGAAACTTGGCTGGCTTCCCCCCTCCTGACCCAATGCCGGAGCCGGCCCAGCCGGGTGGGCTGAGGACTGGGGTGGTAGGAGGCGGGGGGCAGCCCCTGTTTGCCAGGTGGTTGGGCAGGGCAGGGGAGGGCAAAGCAGGGCCCTGCACGAGTGGGGCTGTCGGGGGAGAAGGGGGAAGGATGAGGCCACCAGAATTTACTGCCATATGGCTGGGAGCTGTTCCTGCAGCAGGCGAGGGACCCCCTCGGTGGGGGAAGGGGGACTGATTGGATGACGGAGAACTGGCCTTGTGGGCTCGGAGGAGTGGGGGAGGAATCTGCAGGCTCTTACAAGGAACTCAGTCACTTCCTCCTCCTCTGTAGGGGGGCCTCCCATTCCTGCAGGTGGGCCTCAGTGTGAGCATATCCCATACAGCCAGAAGAGTGAAGTCAGCAAAACTACACTCTCCATCCCTATTGTTCTCCTGTTCTCCCCTGTCCCAGCAAAGCTTATTTTCAGCTGGGGTAGTGGGAAGAGCTGGGAACTTAAGGGATCATAGGTTTTGACCTGGAAGGGGACAGACCTTTGAGGCCAGCAAGGTCAACTCCTCATCTTACAGAGAAGGCAACTGAGACCCAGAGAAGGGAGTGACTTGCCCAGCATCACACAGTCAGGAAGTATCAGAGGCTAGATTTGAACCCATGTTATCCGGGCTCCCAGATCATCTCTGTCCCCTCTGCCCCACTCTCAGTCAATGGATCAGCAAAAATCCTCCCTGGGGAAGTATCTTTTTGCTCTTTTCCCTTATTGAGCGACCCAGCTTGTTCCCTTTAGCATCTTGACTCCAAGGCTTGTCATCTCTAGCAGGAGAATCTTGGTCCCAGACACCAAGCTCTTTAGAACAAAGGTCAGACACATATTGCTAACTAAGCAGCGGCTGCCACCAGGCCAAGTCCATCTTCTCTGGAATACGTTCATCTAACTTATGGTGAGAGTTCCCTGTCCACAGAGAGGCAGTGCTGGATTTGATATCTGCAAGACCTGAGTTCTGCTCCTTCCTCAGACATGTACTAGCTGTGTGACCCTGGGCAAGTCACTTAGCCTCAGTCTGCCTCAGTTTCCTCAATTATACAATTGAAGTAATAATAGCACCTACCTCCTAGGGTTGCTGTGAGAAACAAATGAGATCATATCTGCAAAGCTCTTAGCACAATGCCTGGCACATAGTAGGCAGTTACCAAATGCTTGCTTCCTTCTTTCTTTGTGCCTCCTGATTTAAGTCTCTAAAGGTCATACTATAATAATAATAGCTAACATTTATATAACACTTTGTTCCAGGCACCTCATTTGATCCTCACTGGGTATAGGTGCTATTATTATCCCCATCTCAAAAATCAGGAAATGGAGGCAAACAGAGGTTAAGTCACTTAACCCTTTAAAAAAAAAGTAAATGTTTAATTTTTCCAGGGCAATGAGGGTTAAGTGACCTGCCCAGGATCACACAGCCAGTAAGTGTCAAGTGTCTGAGGCCAGATTTGAATTCAGGTCCTCCTGAATCCAGGGCTGGTGCTTTATCCACTGTGCCACCTAGCTGCCCCTATCACACACATTGTTTTAAAAGGAAACTATGACTACATGGATGGAGAGAGTGCCTAATAAGGAAGCACCTTCCACCATTGCAATTAGATCAGCATCTACTTTATTGCAGTTTTAGTTGCTGCAGCTAAGAGTATGTGACTTGTCTAGGATCACACAGTTAGCATTTGTCAGGGACAGAACTTGAACTCAGGTTTGGGGGGTTGTTTTTACTCTAAAGATGGCTCTCTATCCACTAAACTCCATTGCTTCTTCCCTGGCACATGTTTGGTGCTAAATAGATTATTGTTCCATAGAATGAATTGGTGGGTTTACATTGTAATTCTCCAGACAAGACTGAGAAGGTGCTGAGTCCCATTCTGACTCTGCTAAGGCAGCCCAAGATCCTCAAACATTGAGTGTTTGGCTACAAGCCCAGAACAGGAATTCTTGGAAACCTGATGTTAAAACTGGGATTATATTGAAGGATTCAGGGCATGGGGTGGGAGGAGGAAAGGTGGTGGAAAAATGTTCCCAGATGATTCCACCCACAAGGAGTTTTGTCTTGGGAGAGACCAGAGTGCTCACAACTCCACCGCAGACAGAAGAGTCGGAGGAAGGAATCCCAGTATGTGAAAGTCTTCCCAAGTCTCTGGAGGCCTTCCCCTTCTGCCCAGCTTCCTGCTCGCCAAACCTGTGCAGTCCAAAAATACCCAAGGACGATGTTACTGCCTAGTCATTCCTTCAGAGCTTGAGAAGAGGAAGAAGTCCAAGGCCAAAGGGCACACAGTGAGGGTGTTTCGAGGCTAGGGAGGGGAGGGGACTGCAGGAGAGGTGGGGGCTTACTCTTCTTTTTAAAAATCAATTCGTACCATTACTTTTTTTAACCTGATTAAATTAATTTGTACCTATGCCCTTTTTTCTATCTTCTACATTTCTCAATGTCTCCCTCCCTCTTCTTTCCCAACCCTTGTAACAAAGTCTAAAAAAGAGCAGGGAGGAAACAATTTAACAAAACTAACCAACTCTTCAAAAAAGGGTGGCATCATATGCAGTATTCCTTACCCATGGTTCCCCACCTTGGTAAAGAAGTAGAGGGAGTGTTTTCTCATAATTCTTTTTTGAGGCCAGTCTTGGTCATTATAATTTGACAGCATTCAGTTCCTGGCACTCAGTATTGTTGCTCTTTCCATATAATTGTGGTAGTCATTGTAAGTTGTTTTTTTTTTTCTTAGCTCTGCTTAATAATAACAAATAACAGTTATATAGTACTTACCATTTACTGGGCACTTTACAATTATTATCTCATTTGAGCCTCACAACCACCAAGGGAGGTAGGTGATACTATTATCTCCGCTTTACAGATGAGGAAACTGAGGCAAACAAAGGTTAAGTGACTTGACCAGATTCACACAACTACTAAATTTCTGAGACTGGATTTGAACTGAGGTCTTCCTGACTCTAAGTCTAGCTCCCTTTGCCCTGTGCCACTTAGCTGTTCCATCAGTTCCTATATGCCTTGCTATGCTTCTCTGTATTCATAATATTGCCATTTCTAAATCCATTACATTCATGTATCATAATTTCTTTAGCCCAACTGATGGATTACCAACTTTGCTTCCAGTACCCTCATCACTAAGCACAGCGGCTGGAGCACAATTGGTGCCTAATAAATGCTTGTTGACTTTACTTGACAATGAATATTTTAGTCTATATGGAACCTTTATATCAATGGCTTCCTTGGAGTATATGCCTAGCAGTGGGATCTAAGGGGCAAGAGGTGAGGATAGTCTAATCATTGTTTTTCATGTCTCCAAAGTGCTTTTGTAAATAATTGGAGCAATTCCCAACCCTACCAAGAGTATATCAGCTTGCCTCTCTCTCCACAATCCTGACAACATTAATTAAACACTTTCTTCTTATATACAACCACTTGTATGTACAACTATGTAGAGATGAGATCTATAATAAGCTCATCAGCTTGGGTGTTCTATCCCATAATGCCTACCTCAGTCCATCCCTGCCCATCCAACCTGGGCAACTCTCTTCCATGTCCTTTGAAAAATCTGCCACAAAGTGGTCCAGAATTATTATTGCTTTTATGATTGTTGCTAATTGATAAGCATTTAGTACATCAAGTCAATTCACATTACGTGTCCCCTGTGTGCCAAGTACAGTGCTAAAAGCAGAAGATACAAAGAAAGGTAATAGAATGAATGGCGTGTGTGGTCTATGTGGCTCTGTGCTCTCTAGTTTTAGGGACTTTATTTTAGTCATGCATTAAATCACAATTGCTCTGAGCCCCCAGTTAGGAGATGTTGGAAAAAATATGAGGGCAATACTGAAATTGATCACCCCGTGGATAATGTGGTGATGAACCTATCCAACCTTAGTAGCCTGTCCAGTCCTACCACAAGGCAGCACCTCCCACTGCCACAGCACCCCCATTACAATTCCCATCATCCTTGCTCATATGACCAATGGGATATTCCAGAGTCCCCAGTGCTTGGGGGGGGGGGGATGGTGCTTAAAGTAGCTAAGATTTAGTCCCAGCTCAGCCATCAGCTCCTCTTTGTGGCCTTAAGGAAGTCAACAGAGATCTCTGGGACTTGGTTTCTCTTCTGGAAATGAGTATAATAACCCCACTCATCTACCCACTCAGATTCCACTTTGTTTGAGGATCAGATGAGATCACAGATAGGGAAGTCAGATCCTGGGATCCTCCATTTGGAGCTAGAAGAGTCCTTGGAAGTTAGCCAGATCTGCCCCCTTGCTTTTCACAGAGGAGGAAAAGGAAATCCAGAGAGGTTGTTATCT
This sequence comes from Dromiciops gliroides, assembly GCF_019393635.1. Taxonomy (NCBI): domain Eukaryota; kingdom Metazoa; phylum Chordata; class Mammalia; order Microbiotheria; family Microbiotheriidae; genus Dromiciops; species Dromiciops gliroides. The sequence goes on along the minus strand of NC_057861.1, from coordinate 17,314,398 downwards.
GCCTCAGATCACACAGGCAGTAGAGGTAGAGCCAGGGTGTGAAGCCAGTTTCTCTGATTCTGAATCCAGCCTCTATTTCAAGCAGAAAATCCTATACCACTGTGAATGACACTGATTGGGCTGGGGGAGGGAGGGAAAGTTTTGTGTTCATGGAATAAACCAGTGCAGCAGGGACCTTGGTGAAAAAAAGCCACACTCAGTGCCTTTCCGTCCGTTATCTCACTGGGATCTTACAACAGCCCCAAAAGGCAAGCGCTACAAGGGATTCCCAGCTCTGCTGTCTGCTACCTGAGCAACCTTAGGACCTCGATAGCCTCCAAGAGCCCTTCTAGCTCTTGTTTTATGGTCCTATGACTTAAGTACTATGTGACCTTGGGTGGCAGGTAGCTTCCTGTCTCTGGGCTTCAGTTTCCCCTTCATTAAAATGAAAGCAGATGGCTTCTAAGGTCACTCCCAGCTCTAAACCTAGGATCCAATCATCCCTCATTTACTTCAGCCACAGGGCCTGCATGAGGCCTTTGCTGATCACCCAGTTATTAGCACCGTCTCTCTATCTCTCTGTCTCTGTCTCTGTCTCTGTCTCTGTCTCTGTCTCTCTCTCTCTCTCTCTCTCTCTCTCTCTCTGTCTCTGTGTGTCTCTCTCTGTCTCTCTCCATTGTCTTGTATCACCAAATGTGCATTTTATATTTAGTTATGTCATCCCAGTCCCAAAGCACATTGGTAAGAGACTCTCTCCTAACTGGTGCAGATGAATGTCCTGCCCTGGGGGAGGGGTGGGCACAGAAGAGAGCTTTGGGGTCACTTGGGCACCACTGACTTCTAGCTTTGAGAGGGAAGATGGACAAGGTAAACCCCATTTCAGGCTGCTGAAGGAAAGACTCTGGGAAGACAAGAGAAGAGCTGGTAGCCTCCATCACAACCCTATCTCCAGCTTGCTATAGTTACTTGTGTATATGTTATCTACCCCACACATGCACACACACATATACAAACATATATACATGCAAACTCACCCATGCCCACACACATATACAGACACACACATATACACACAAACTCACCGATTCTCACACAAGATAGACACAAACATGCACACAAAAATACACACATATACAAATAAAACTACACATATATGCATGGGTATACACACAAACACACATATAAATATGTACACACAAACACAATACATATACAAACATGCATGCATGTATTCACACATACCAACACAGTCATTCACAATACATACAAATATACAAGCCGCATACGCCACATACATGTAAACATACATGTACATATTTGTGTGCCCATGTGTGTATGTGAATGCATGTATATACACACACATACCCCAGAATGAAAGCTCAGTAATGACAGGGGGGCACTTTAGTGTGATTAAAATTGTGCTGGCTTTGACATCTGGAGATTGGGATTTTAATTCTCCTTTTTCTATTCACTTGTTATGCAACCTTGACCGAGGTCCTTAAACTCTAGGGACTTCATTTCCTCATTTGTAAAAGGAGGGGTTGGGGCAGCTGGGATCCCTTTTAGCTCTGCTCCAATGTCCCCTGTGTCTCTCGTATACTAAGTGTCTCATAGATATGTGTGTACACATATGTATTTATTAACTTTATATTTATAGGAAGTTATGTGGCACAGTAGATAGAGCCCTGGACCTGGAGTCAGGAAGACCTGAATTCAAATCTGGCCTCAGACACTTACCAGCTGTGTGACCCTAGGCAAGTCATTCGACTTCTGCCTACCTCAGTTTCCTTATCTGCAAACTGAACATAATAATAGGACCTACATCCCAGGGTCATTGTGAGGATCAAATGAGAGAATATTTTTAAGTATTTTGGAAACCTAAAGTATCATATAAATGTTGGCTCACCATCATCACCATCATCTATTTGCTATTACTTCCCTATTAAAGGATAAGCACTTTATAGGTAAGGATTGTTTCAATCTCTGTCCTTGAAATTTCCAATACCTAGTACAATGTCTGGCACATTATAGGAAATTAAATATTTGATTGAGTGACTGATAAATTCTCATTGGATTAATGTTCCCATTTTGCAGATAATAATATTGAGTCCCAGAGAAGGAAAGTAGTTCCACAGGAAATAGGAGAGACAAGACTAGAACCTACTACTCCTGATGCCCAGTCCCAGGTTCTATTCACACTGCCCTTGATTCCCACCCCTCTCCCACCCCACCTTGACTAGACAAAACCAGAGTGAGCTGGTCCTCACACCAACACACACCCTTCCCTCTTTCCAAAAAAGGCTATTCTAACCATCCTGCTTTCTCTGTCCCACCATGGTCCACTCTTTACCTCTTCCCAGTATTCCACCCCCCTCCCTGGCTCAGAAGCCTAACTTCTCTGTCTCTCTGGGCCAAGATCTCATCAATCAGCTACCCACTTCCCCCAGGCTGGGGGAGTGGGAGGGTGGTTGGGTCACCAGAGGCTGATGGGAGAATTCCCATCGCTAGACTCCTGCTAATTGCTGCCAAAGACCTTCCCAGCTTTAGAAGGAAGACTCCCGGAGCTCCAAGGGAGATAAAGCAGCCTCCAGGAATCTTGGATGGGGTACAGAGGGGAAACAAACCTCAGGAAGGATTTCTATAAATTGTCTCTTCCTCCCAGTCCTTCAAGGCAAGATGGGTTACTGCCGGCTCCCTTTGAGTCAAACCATCCTCATAGAGCCAAATCAACTCCATTGAATGAGGTCCTACTTTTATCAGATAGAAACTACATCCGGCAGGGAAGATGAAGCTGGGCTCCAAGCCAGCCTAAGTCTCCATACACCCAATGTCAAGTTCAGAACCCCGGGGAAGCAGTCCTAGGTGATAGATGGAGGGAGTTTCTGCACAGGGATTTCCATCATAGTGATGGAATCACAGGTCTAGAGAAGGAGAAGAAGACAGAGAAAAAGGAAGAAGGGAGAAGAAGAAAGGAGAGAAGGAGGAAGAAAGAGAAGGAAGAAGAAAAGAAGAGGAGGAAGAAGAGAGGAGGAAAGGGGAAAAGAGGAAGAAAGAGAAAGAAGAAAAGAAGAAAAGAAGAAGGGGAAGAAGACAGAAAAGAAAGAGGAAGAGAAAAGAGAAGGTAGAAAAAATGGAGGAGGAAGAAAAGATGTCTAGTTTTTTTTATTATTCGAGTCATTTTTCAATCTTGTCTGCATCTCTGTGACCCTATTTATGATTTTCTTGGCAAAAATATTGGATCGACTTGCCATTTCCTTCTCCAGCTCATTTTACAGATGAGGAAGTTGAGGCAAACAGGGTGAAGTGACTTACCCAGAGTCACACAGCTGGTAATTGTCTGAGGCCAAACTTGAACTCAGGAAGATTAGCCTTCCTGATTCTAAGCCCTGTGCTCTATCCACTGTGCCACCTAGCTGCCCCAAAGGTTAGATTAGGTGCCCTCTAAGAATGCCTCCATCTGTACAATTTTGTGATTCGATATTATCTCAACTTCCTCCATAACTTTGAAAAGCACACTATGCCCAAAGAATACAGAAGAGTCTCAGAGAGGGAAATTGACTTCCTTGCAGTCACACAGTCAGGTCTCCTGATTTTCAGTCCAGGAAAAGAAGAGGATTATATAAATTAGAAGTAGAGAAGTTGAATGAGATTAAGACCAGAAGAGGAAGTAGTGTGGTGAGGAAATCGCTTTTCCTGTCTGGTCCATGATGAATCAGAGCCCCAAAGCTCCACGGTTTCCAAACCAGAAAATAATCACTAAAGTTTCTATTTCTGTGTCATTTGCAGCTCTCCTTACTTGAAGCGCCATCTCCCACCACCATGCCTTTGCACAGGCCATATCCTATTCCTAGAATGTACTTCTTTCTCACTTCCTCTTAGAAGCTTTGGTTTCCTTTTAAGGCTTAGCTCATTTCTGCCTCACAGAGGAAGATTTTTCTCAACACCTTATTTCTTATTGCTCTCTCCTCCAAATTCCCTGTACAGTTATCCCTTCCACATTGTGATTTTCCCCATTGTGGTTTCAATATATCACAGGTAAATTAAATAGGAACTTTGGGGAAGTTTTGTGGAAGCTGCAAGATAACATGTAAAGGCCAGTAGATGACAGAAAAATTTTAGAATCTCAGAAATGGATAAAATATATGTATAGTATTGTATAATATCAACATATTTTATCTTTTAATGAAATAATTTAGACTTCTCTGGTACAAATGGGGGTCAAAAATTTTACCTGGATTTTCTAGGTTGTGGGGATACTGTACCCTTACCCCCCACAATGTGGAAGGGATAACTGTATTTGCTAATGGCTATACTTTGATTGTGTCCTCTCATAGAATGTAAACTCCTTGAGTTAAAAAACTGGTTGGTTTTTGTCTTTGTGTTCCTATCATTTGATGTAATACCTTGAACTTATTTCTTCATCAATGCTTATTGAACTGACTTGAACTGAATTTCCTCAGAATATGGTGCTATTAGGATTTCAGAAAAACATGGACTTACATGAATATGAATGCTGAGTGAAGTGAGAAGAACCAGCACATTGTATGCAGTAAGAGCAGCATTGTGCAATGATCAACTATGGTTGACTCAGCTCTTCTCATCAATACTGATATGGTGGGAAAATGGGGTACGGGTTGGGGTTGGGGTTCTTGGGAATTCCTCTTTAAAGAATTACACCCTCTTGCACACAAAACGTAGTTAGAATAAGGTGATAGTTTATTTAGGAGCAAGGGAAGGGAAGGGTGGGGGGAGGGAAACCATGAAAGAAATCTTTGGACTTTTCATGGGGAGATTTGGCATAAAGCACATGGCTCAGAGGTACCAAATCTCCTCGAACAGGAGACTGGAAGGTACTTTTATAGAGGACTGATGGGGGTGGACCATCTTCCTGTGGAAAGTTCCTTTAGTGAGGGAGGACCATCCCCCATTGGTGGTAGCTGGGGGAATTGGGTGAGCAGTGGAGGACCATCCCCCACTGGTAGTGACTAAAGGAATTGGGTGAGGGGTGGCTACGGATCCCTCTTCAGAACCCAAAGGCCAAAGCCACACCCAAACTTATCTCCCCAGGGTAAGGGAGACCAGAATGAAGGGTAGGAATCCCAAGCTAGCTCAGTCCGATTTGGTTCAATTTATCTCTCTAGGCGTTATCTGTCCTCTGGTTTAGTTTCTCAAGGAGAAGATTCCTCGGTGTGCCCCAGAGAAATTCTGGGGTGCTCTGTGCCCCATGACAATACAATGATCCAAAACAATTCCAAAAGACCATGTTAGAAAATGCTATACACATCCAGAAAAATAATCGATGGGGTCTGAATGCAGATCAAAGCATACTATTTTCACTTTCTTTGGGGGGGGGTTGTGGTTTTTTTTTTCTTTTGTTCTGTTTCTTCTTTCACATGACTAATGTGGAAATGTTTTACAAGATTGCACATGTATAACCCATATCTGATTACTTGCCAACTTGGGGAGGGGTGAGGAGAAGGAAAGAGGAAGAAAAATTGGAACTCAAAATCTTATTTTAAAATTATTTTAAAATGAATGCTGAAAATTGTCTTTACATGTAATTGGACAAAATAAAGTACTGTTTTTAAAAAGAAAAATGAGGGGAAAAAGAATCAGGAGCCATTGTGATGAAGGTCAAACTCAAATAGAAACTGGATTATCTATGTTTGGTGTGTTTTTATTTTGTTAACTATTTCCCAGCTGCATTTTAATCTGATTTGGAGAGCGCCAGGAATCTTTTGGGCTACATGTGGCTAGGACAACCTGAGTTCAGGTCCTGCTCTGTGACCCTGGGTAAGTCATTTCACTTCTCAATAATCTAGATAACTCTGTAACTCTATAAGGAGGAACCTGGGAGAAGGGGTCAACTTGCGTTGGTGAAGGGGATTTCCTGACCTGGCCATAACCAATACAAATGAAAGGAAAGGTGCTGCTCCTTTCCTGTTGCTTCCTCAGAATAACCTTGCAAGGTGGGTAGCACAGATGCTATCCACCCCCATTTTAAAGCTTCAGCTCATTAAACATTTATTAAGTTCCCTGCTGAGCACTAAGCTAGGTGGCTGGGGAAAATACAGCATACGGATAAGACAGATGAGGAAAGTGAGTCTCAGAGGGATCAAGGACAAGGGACTTGCTCAAGTCACACAACTAAGGTGCTACAGAGCCAGGATTCAGACTCAGGTCCAGGCTTTTTCCTCTAGGACACTTCCTGGGAGATCATGGGGCCAATCATTTCACCTTTCTCAACCTCACTTTCCTCATCTGTGAAATGGGCATAGTAATTAAAATTAGGTCATATAGGAATAGATTACTGGTGGTTAGGAAAGGCCTGGTAAGATACCTGAGCTTTGAAGAAATGAGGGCTTCCAAGAGGCAGAGGTGAGAAGGGAACATATTCCAGACATAAGGGACAGCTAATGCCAAAGTGTGGAAAAGATGGAGCACTAATGGGGAAGAACAGGGAGAAGACCAGTTTGGCTGTACCCCAGAGTGTGGAAGTAAGAATAATGTGTGGTAAGGCTGTGATGATAGGCTGGGGCCAGGTGTGAAAGGCTTTACAAGATAAATAGAGATTATATTTCATCCTAAGGGTACTAGGGAACCATTTGAGTTTATTAAGTAGGAGAGTGACAGAGTCAGATCTACCCTTAAGGAAAATCATTTTGAGAGAACTAATTAGGGAGACTAATAAACTAACATGATTGTGTGAGTAGAGAGAAGAGGAGAGAGACAAGAAATGCCATGGAAGTAGAGAGCTGTCATGAGGGAGAGGGAGAGATTGAAGACAATGCTAAGGTCTTGAACCTTGGAGCCTGGAAGGGAAATTGACCAGAGTTTGGTTTTTAGGGAAAGAGAACAAGTCTCTAGGACATCCGGCATGAGATATCGAGTGGGTGGGTGGTGATGTGGGACTAGGTCTGGGGAGAGGCTGGGATTAGATCTGGAAGTTATCTGCATAATGATGATGAAACCCAAAGGACATGATGAGGAGAGACACAGAGAAAAGAGAGGAGAGGGGGGAGGGGAAAGGGAGAAAGAAAGAGAGAGGGAGGAGAGAGAGAGAAAGAAAGAGAGAGGGAGGAGAGAGAGAGAAAGAAAGAGAGAGGGAGGAGAGAGAGAGAAAGAAAGAGAGAGGGAGGAGAGAGAGAGAAAGAAAGAGAGAGGGAGGAGAGAGAGAGAAAGAAAGAGAGAGGGGAAAGGGGAAAGGGAGAAAGAAAGAGAGAGGGAGGATGTGGGGGAGAGAGGAAAGAGAAAAAAAATCCAAGATACAGCTTTGGGGAAGACTCACAATTGGGTAGTATATGTGGATGATGCAAAGGAGACTGAGAACTAAGTCAGAAAAAAATCAGAAAATACCAGAAAAAAGAGAGTGTCCCAGAGGAGAGGAAGACATCACTTCTTGTGTTACTTTGAGCAAATCACTTCTCTGAGTCTCAGCTTGCCCATCTGTAATATGGGCATAATAATGGTCATAACATTATAGCTCAAGATAATTCAAGGCAAAATGGGAATCCAAGGCCATCTAACCCATCTTTCCCCTCCCCTGATTTTACAGAGGAGGAAACTAAGGCCCAGAAAGATAAAGTGACTTCTCCAAAGTCCCACAGGTAGTGACTGGGGTGGGATTTGGTCTTGGGTCCTCTGGCACAGTGGGTATCACTGATCTAACTCATCTTTACACTAGAACCTCCTGCAGCAGACTCCTGACTAGGGCCAGTCCAGCCTCCTCTTGGAACTCGAATAGTTTATTGGGAAAAACTACTCTGCAAACCTTAAATCTCCATAGAAACAAGAGCTATTATTATCTTCCCAATTGCCTGAGCAACACCCAGCAGGACTTGGCCTCCATCCCCAAGAAACAAAGTGGAAATTCAGTTTGGCTCTCCCTAAGCTTTGGGGGGAAACGCCAGCTTGGGGGAACAGGAAGGGGCTCATCTCCTGCTTTCTGAGTTTCTGGACCAGCCTCTCCCCCTCCCTCCCTCCCAGGAGACATCATCCCACTTGCCCCCCTCCTCTCACAACATCAGCTTTCCTGCGGAGCAGGCAAAGACCACCAGGAGAGCCAGGCAGGGATAAGAGCCGAGGGGGTAAGGGGGAGGAAGGGGGTGATGTCTGCGGTTGTGGAGGGTGGGATAAACCCAGAGATTTCATGGAAGCACAGCCCACTCCAGTGGGAGCACAGCTGCTCTAGCTGCCAGGTGATGTCTGCACGTACTTTGGCTCCGGAAGCTTCTCTCTGGAAGGCCTGTGCTCTTCCCTGGCAGACTGGGGAGGTGGGGAGCCATTGTTAGCTCTGCTCCCCAATGAGCTAAGGTCCTGCAGGTGATGGAACTGAGGTGCTGGTGGCATGAATGGCTCCTAGGCAGACAGGCAGCCACCGTAGCCTAGCAGACTAAGAAGAACAATCACAGTTACAGTAGCAGCACAAACAACTTGTGCCGAGGTCATTTCAATCTAAACCTCAGCAAGAAGAAACATGGTGCCATGGGAGGTGGGCTGCATTTGTTTTTAGTCAAGCACCTGGGTACAAATCCCAGCTCTGCCATTAGCCATGTGGACTTGGAGCAAATGCACAACTCCTTCAGACCCAGTTATTTATCGGGGGGGGGGGGGGGAATTCCTGCAGAGACCCTGCCTCTATGATCCCATGAGCCTATGGAAAAGAGGAGCATGGCCTCTAATAATGATGACAGCTCCACATTTGCCATGTGGTGCAGGAGAAAGTGTCCTGGACTTGGAGTCGAAAGAAAGGATTCAAATCCCAACTGTGCCAGTTACTAATAGCTATGTAACCTTGGGCACATCACTTAATTTCTGTGTGTGTGTGTGTGTGTGAGAGAGAGAGAGAGAGAGAGACAGACAGACAGACAGACAGACAGACAGACAGAGTCAAACAGACAGATACAAAGAGACAGAGACAAAAGACAGAGAGATAGAAAGAAAGAAAGAAAGAAAGAAAGAAAGAAAGAAAGAAAGAAAGAAAGAAAGAAAGAAAGAGAAAAAAGAAAGGAAGAAAGGAAAGAAGGAAGAAGGGAGGGAGGAAGGGAGAGAGAGAAGGAAGGGAAAAGGGAGGGAGGGAGAGAAGGAAGGGAGGAAGAAAGAAAGGAAGAAAGAACAAAGAGAGAGATGGACAGAGAGACAGAGACAAGAGAGAGAGGTGGGGTGAGCAGGGCAGCAAAGGCTGGAGAAAATGGGCATTCTGGAGAAAGGCACAGGCAGCAGATGAATACAGCTGATGGAAGGGTCCTCCTGGGGAAAAGAGGGCTAGGAGCCTGGGGAGAGAGTTTGAAGAAGTCCTCCCAGAGTTGCCCCCCACCAATCCCCCACACCTCATGCAAGCTCCCAGGGCTCATTCATACTCTTGGCTGCTTCAGCAGTGGTCACCACCCCTATGCCTGTGGCCAAGGTGCCCCAGAAATAGGACCTCCCTGGCCTAGCAGCAAAGCTTTTGGGAAGCAGGAGCTGTACTTGGTCATTCACCCTGGGCCTTGGACCATCAGAACCAGCAGATGCCTTCTACCAGTTGCTGGTCAGGATGGAAAGACCTTAGGAGTCATTTAGTCCAATACCCTCACTGTACAGATGAGAAACTGATGACCAGAGAGATTAAGTAATTTGTCCAAAGATCCATAGGTCTCAATGACAAAAGGTAAGATTTGAACCCAGAACCTTTGATTCCAAATCCAGCACTCCTCCTACTGTACCATACTTAGAGATTTCGAGCTGACCTTGGAGACCATCACTTTATGATAATAAAACAAAAGGCCAGAGAAGCTAAGTGATTTGCCTGAGGTCTCCAAAGTGGGAATTATAGACCAGTTCTACTAGAAAGTTGTGCAGTGTGCTGGCTCCTGAACAGGACTGTGCTTGAAGAATGACTAAGTGGGAAGCCCACAGGAGCTGAAGGACAGGTCCATGCATAGGTGTAGGACCCACCTCTTCTTCCCTTGATAAATAAATACCAGCAGCTAGGTGGTATCATAATGCACAAAGCGCTGTGCCTGGAGTGAGGAGAACTCATCTTCATGGGTTCAAATTTGGGCTCATGCAGCTAGTAAGTGTCCAGTATCTCTGTCAAGAAAACCCCAGATGGGGTCACAAAGAGTTGAACGTGACTGAAAACAACACAATGACAACATGTTTTCTTCCCTTGATCAATAAATACCAGGGTCCCTGCTTCAGGGGCTTCAGCCATGGGCTTGGCTAAAGCTGTTTCATTGTTTCCTAAAGGACACAGTCCTACAGCAGAGTCATGGTGGTCTGACTGGGTTTGGGGGCTGGTGCGCAGGGGCTGGTAGTCTCATGTCAGCAGAGACAGAAGGGTTGTGTCTATGATGACAGTTCACCCCATAGATACTTGTCTGAAATAAAGGGATCTGAAACCTCCTTTCTCCTCAAGGCTCAGCAGGGGGAAGGAGAACAGAGGACGAACCAGCCCAGAGGAACACTCTATTATGGCTTGGCCTGAGGTCTGCACACTGACTCATAGCTCTCCCTAGTCTGCCAAGTCAACTTCTCTTTCCTCCATAGAGAATCACAGAAGGCCAAAGTTGGATGGACCTTAAAGTACGAAGTCAGAGTTAGAAGGGACCTCAGGACACAGAAAATTAGAGTTTGGAGGACCCTTAGACCATAAAATGTCAGAGCCGAGAGGGAACTTAGAACAGAGAATGTTGCAGCTTGGGAGGGGCCTATCCCTCCAATCTTTCAATAATGATCATGGTGGTGATGGGTTATAGAGCCTATCCAGCCCAATATTTCTCATTTTCTAAATAAAGAAACGTTGCCCCCAGTCACACAGGTAAAAAGAAGAAGAAAGATTTGTACCTAAAGCCTCTGACTCTAGAAGACCATCATGTCACTCCCCCCAAAAGAAATCTCAAAACTGAGGGGAGGGAGAGCAAAGAAATCCACGGAAGAGGAGAAGACTCTCTAGGCACAAAAAGATTTCGAGCAGCTCCCTCCATGGGAGCCCCAAAGTAGAAACCAAGGGGGTGTCCCCCTACTGGGGAAGGGCTCAGCAAAGAGCAGCATATCAACATAATGGAGCATGACCCTGCCACTAGAAATGGTGAAATGGAAAATTTCAGAAGAAACTGGCCAGACAGTTCTGGATTAATGCTGAGTGAAATGAGCAGAACTAAGGGAACAATTTCTATAGCAACTACCCCATTCTAGAGAAAAACAATTTTGAAAGATGTTAGAACTCTGACCGATACAATGATGAAGCACACAAGGCTAAAAGAATGAAGATAAAAACTGTCGCTCACCTCGGGACAGAGATAATGAGCTTAAAATACAGAAATTGGGAATTTGTTTAGCTGGGCTTGGCAGCCATGTATTGAGGGATTTGGGGGGGGGGGTTGGGGGAGGGGGTTAAATTGTTTAATAAGAGAGAGGGTAATGGGAGGGACAGATTAATTTTTAGTGTGATACTTGGAAAATGAATAAATCTATCTATATCTATTTCTATATCTATCTGTATATATACACATATATAATATATACATTTATATGTATATGTGTATAAATATGAGAGTGTGAGTAAGGGAGACAAAGAGACAGAGACAGAGAGAGACAGAGAGAGCATGCTTAAAAACACATAAAATGTCAGAACTAGGAGGGTCCTAAAAATATAGGATGTGAAAATCAAAAGGGACCTTAGAATTCGTCTTGTCCAGCACCTTCCCCCCCCCCCGCCCCGTTTTAAAGAGCAGTAAACTGAGGCCCAGAGATGAGCAGTAGACTAGGCAAGAGCAGAACCCCAGTGTCCTACATTGCAGGCTGATGTTCTTTCCACCACTCCCTGCTGCCAACATAACCCCACCCTCCCTGCTGGGCTGTGCTCTTTTTCTTTGGTCCAACTTCTCCCCTGTCCTGCACCTCAGCTTTCAAACCTGGCTTGGGATGAGATAGAGGGACCTTTCCATGTACTTTTATAAAACAACTCTTTGTGTCATGTATTGGCCATGGTCTAGGGTTGGGTTTTTTTTCTTTTTTCTATGGAGCAGCATGGAATTAGCTATGGAAACAACTCTATTTCAGTTCCAAAAAGTAAGCTCTCCTCTCTACCTTTGGACAGAAAAACTTGATTTTCCTGGCCTGGCCCTCGCCTCAGAGACAACAAAGAGCCACCTGCTGCCCCTGTGGAGGGCCACAGGAAAGGGGGTGGATAATTAAAGCTAGGCAGAAAGTCTGAGAGGGGCGGCTTTCTGTACCAAGATCCAGCTCCTGAGGAAGTGCCAAATCCCAGCCTTGTCTGGTATCTGCTCAGCCCCTCCATCTTACAATAGACCCTGGGGCCCTTCTGCTGTTCTGAGTGCCTTAGCCCTGTGGGATTGCTTCCATTCTGTCTTGAGACTGGCTCTTTGGAAGTCATACAGTTCCTTTGCACATCCAGTCACCTTCTGTTGTGTTGTAGAATTTCTATAGTGCTACAAGATTTGCAAAGCCCTTTGTTATGCAATCGTTCTTTCGATTGTGTCTGACTGACCCCATTCTCCAGCTCATTTGACAAATGAGGAAACTGAGACAAACAGGGTGAAGTGACTTGCCCAGGGACACACGGCTAGGAAGTACCTGATGCCAGATTTGAAATCTCAAAGATGAATCTTCCTGATTCCCAGCCAGTGATCTATCCACTGCACCACCCAGCTACCCACAGGCTATCTTATTCCAACTTTACAACAACCCTCTGGGAAGGAAGGGTCCTCCTTCTCCTCCTGATTCCACAGATCAGGAAATTGAAGCTGAGAGGGGTTAAAAGATTTGCCAGAGTTACCCAACTGGAGATTGTCTGAGGTAAAATTCAAACTCGGGTCCTCCTGACTCTAACTTTGTTATTTTGTTCCCTAAGCCAGAGATTCTCAAACTTTTTGGTCTGAGGACTCCTTTATACTCTTTTGTGTGTGTGTGTGCTGGGCAATAAGGGTTAAGTGACCTGCCCAGGGTCACACAGCTAGTTAGTGTCAAGTGTCTGAGGCCGGATTTGAACTCAGGTCCTCCTGAATCCAGGGCCAGTGCTTTATCCACTGTGCCACCTAGCTGCCCCCACCATTATACTCTTAAATTTTATTGACAACTTTCCTGCAAAGAGCTTTGGTTTATGTGGGCCATATCTTTCTATTTACTATGTTAGATATTAAAAACATCTTATGATTATTATGAAACTAGTTTCAAACTCACAGCTCCCTCCAAAAGGGTCTCAGAGATGCCCAGGAGTCCTTAGACCCTTTGAGGACTACTGCTGTCAGCTACCAATCCTCTCCTCCCACCTCCAAGATGGCATCCAGAATAAATAGCCTGTAAGGGATGAGGAATTTGGATAACTCTGGAAGGATTTATATGAACCTATGAGGAGTGAAATAAGCAAAATGAGTAGCCCCTCCCCCTCTGAGGATTCATGATGAGGGGTCTTCTTCTCCACCACCCATTTTGGAGATCCTCTTCCTGTTAGCCAAGATAACTCTTTTCATTGTCTGCAGAGTTTCTGGGCCAACCCCTGCTCCTTAGATTCTCTCCTTCCTGTCGACCTTGATGACCCTGAAAGGTCAGTAGGATGAGGGCATCCCCCTCCTCACTGAATCTTAAGCCCTGAGTTCATGGCCTACACAAGCCTGTGTTTGGGATGAGACCACCTCCTATTGTGCATCTAACCTTTGGTACAGGACCTTGTGAGACCTAGAAGGGCATCTTCTCCATTCTGGCAGACCCCCAAGCTGCAGGGTATCAGCCAATAGCCCATAGTGTTCAGTGGCCATTTTGTGGAATAAGGAATAATCTGGACCATGGCCACTTCTGGGGATAGAGACTCATCACTGAAGAACTTGATTCTTTGGGATAACAAACTCTGGGTTTCCCCTTTATTTCCCGACCTTACACCCCATCCCCCCATGATATCTGGGCAATGGTACATCAGAACTGCTTCAGAGAGGATTGGTCACTGAACCAAGAAGGGTCAACTGCTCAGTAGACTATAAAGAGTGATTCTACCTTCCAATTCTTCCCCAGAATGGATGGCATGTGAGATATAATGGTCTCTCTGTCTCTGTCTCTATCTTTGTCTGTTTTATCTTCATTGGGGGAAAGGGTCCATCCTTCCCATCCCCCCACCTCCAACAGTTACATCAATTTCAGACATATATGCTACCTAGGCATGTTCGAGCTTGGGCCTCAGGCCTCTCTGGGTCTTCTCCTTTTAGCATTTCTTTCCCTGGGCATAGGGACCCAAACAGCAATCCTGAGAGCTAGACTCTTGGGGAACAGCTACCTTGCGTATCTGGGGGTTCCTATGCTCTTCAGTTAGTGTTGACTACACAATGTGAGGTGGTTCCTACAGCGACTTTAGTGCTTCTTTGAGGAACAAATCATCATAGACAGAGGATCCCAAGTCCTGACCTGGCTTGTCAGAAGGCATGGACCGGGGCGGGGGGGGGGGGGGGGGGACAGAGCAGGGCTGAGTCAAAGGCAAAAAAGCTGATTCATTCATCCAGCAAAATGCTTCATGTTCTGAGGTTTTTAACTACCAAACTCCCAGGAGAATATAATAGTAACATATGTAAAACAATTTGCAAACCTTAAGGCACTATATAAATGCTAGATATTATTATCTGAAGTCACTGCTTCAGTTTTGTCTTTGTTATAATTCACTTATGAGTCTTGTGTGCAAGAAATAAATAACTGTCCTATACCTGACCTACATTATGCATTGAGAACTTTTCTATTTCGCATTTGGAGCCAGACCTAAGCTTTAAGTGATTTTCCCCAGGATGCCAGGGCATAAAGAGCCAGAGACAATGAAATAGAGCCTGGCCACTCTCTTTTAGAAACTAGTCTCTCCCCTCTCAAAACTGAGCCCAAACCACAATTGTAGGTCCAGACTTGGGGGTCCATCCTTAGCAGGAGAGGGAAATGGTGAGCACTCCAGCCCCTGAGCCCAGCAGCGGTTCTCTTTTTATACTAGAAGTATCAAGCATATAGTAGGTGCTTAATAAATACTTATTGATTGATTGATTCCTGACTGAAGACTGACAAATCCCTTTAAGAAACAAGAACCACAGAATCCCAGTATTGGAAGGGGTCTTTTCCGTTGCATGAAAGGAAACTGAACTCTGAGTAAGTAAAAGAAAAAACCCTGGAGAAGATAATGAAGCCTATTCCCCTTCTCACAGCAGAGAGGTAGAGGACTTTGAGAGCAGAATGTTACATACATTGCCAGAATTGGTTCCTGGGCAGGGTGTCTATGCTTAACTATTTCTCTTTACTCCCAGGCAGAGTTCAATTCAAGGATCCAGAGGGCAGAAAAATAGAAATATGTGTGAGAAAAACAAAAAGTGTATTGACTAGGTCACAAACTCTCTAGGTCTCAGTTTCCTCTTCTGTAAGATGTAGGAATTGGCCTCCATGACCTTTAAGATCCCTGGCAGCTAGGAGTCAAGAAGATCTGAATTCAAATCATGCCTAGTAGCTGTGGAACCCTGGGCAAGTCACCTAATCTCCCTCAGCCTTATCTGCTAAATGAGGAGCCTCGAAAATTCCTTCCAACTTTAAATCTATGATTCTATGACCTGTAAGAAAACAGTTTCAAAAGAGAACATTTATAAACAATTTTATAGTCATCAATAAACTCAATTTTTTAAAAAAGAAATTTTAAGTAGATCTATTTCTTGCTAGGATCTGGACTTTGCTGATCTCACCATCTCTCCTCCTGTGCCTCCTGCTTAAAGACTTTTCCATATTGCCTTTTTGTATTTGTATGAGGACCAGCCAGTCAGGAAGAAGGTGGCGGGGAGCAGGGGTTGGCACTGTCCAGGAGAGCCAAATGCTAATGAGGGATTCAGGGAAGGGAACCAAAGAGCAATTCAAGCCAGCAGGTCCCTTGCTATCTCACGCCCCACTAGCCCGTCAGGAAGGCGAGGGGGAAATTCTTTGCCCTCCTTGTTTGGTTTAATAAGATTTCGGTGGCGCTTCATCGAGTCCCAAGGAGAAACAATCAGGGCCTTCCTGTGCCTTTCCGGAGTCTTTCAGAAAAGCTCCCTAGCTTTGTTTGCACAAATACAAAGACTAAACCGGTTGTGGGTTATTTTTAGCGGATTCTTTCCCGTTGTCCTAAATGGCTCCCAGTGGTTTAGCCCTGAAAATATGATTGCTTTGGGTCTCTCTCATCTTTGTAGGGAGGGAGATGCTCACAAACTGACAGATCCCTTTCAGAACCAGGTATAACAAGATTGGGATGAGAAGAAACCTCAGAAGTCAACTAGGACAATTCACACTCAACTAGGAAACCCTTCTACAACATGAATGAATGAAAAGACACATGCCAAGTGCTTACTATGTGCCAGGGGATAGAGGGCAAATATAGATACAATCCCTACCCTCCTTATTGTGGGTCATCCAAGCTTTCTCACCCTCTGCTTGAAGACCTCTGCTGAGCAAGATTCCCCTCCTTTCTAGGACATCACATTCCACCTTGACCCTAAATGTTAGGAAGTGTTTTCTTTTTTTGTGGGGCAGTGAGGGTTAAGTGACTTGCCCAGGGTCACACAGCTAGTACATGTCAAGTGTCTGAGGTCAGATTTGAACTCAGGTCCTCCTGAATACAGGGCCAGTGCTTTATCCACTGCGCCACCTAGGTGCCCCTAGGAAGTGTTTTCTTAGGCCAAGACTAAGTGCTTCCTTTTACAACTCCCACCTGCCATTCTTTTGCAGCCCTCTTGGGCCAAAGCCAAAAAAAATGGCAGGTTTTTCTTCCATGGAATAGTGTTTAAACACTTGATTATAGCTGGCATGTTCCTTCCCACCTCCCCTGACCAAATATCTTTTTCTTCTGGGCTATCCAGTCTCCATCTCCTGTATGGACCCCAGGGTGACCACCTCTGGGTGTTCCCTTCCCTCCAAATGTCCTTTTGGTGTACAGAATTGAACACAGTACTAAAGATGTGGCACTATCTCCTCCTTCCCCTGAACATTATGCCTCTCTTAAAGCAACCCAAGATTACATTAGTGGGTCTGGAGGCCATGTTGTACCACCTACTCAAAGCCATTAAAATATTAACTAGCACTGGGCTAAGGACAGCTCCCCAGGGAACTCCACTAGACATCTCCTTCCAAGTCAACATTGAGTCATTGAAGTCCAGCCATTCAAGAAGTTCTGACTCTTCACCAAGCTATGTGATCATCCACCCCACAAATCTACATCTTGTCCCTTAAGACTAACAGGAGAGACTTTGGGAGGAGTTTTGTTGATGCTATAGCTACCTTATCCAAAAAATAAAAATAAAGTTAATCTGGCATGAGCTGCTCTTTTGGGATGTCTGTTCCTTTTGTAATGATCCCTTAACAAGATATTTTAGAATTTTAATAGGAGTCAAATGCAAACTTTCCAGCATATAGTTTGTTCTGGTTTTGACTTTGCCACCATTCTCCAACCACCTTCTCACCCTGGCAATTACCTCAGCACCTGTGGCCTCCACCCTGGAACATCCCTCCACCCCCAAGGACTCCTCACTCTAGAACATCCTTTTAGGACTTCTCACCCTAGAACATCCCTCCACTCCCAAGGACTTCTCACTCTAAAACATCCTTTTAGGACTTCTCACCCTAGAACATCCCTCTCCCCTTACAGTTCCCTTCTTCCATTGGTGAATTTCCATTTTGAGGCAAGGACCAGGCATCCTGTATTTGTCACCTGGCTCATCTTTAAATGCCTTCAGGAAAATTGATCTTTCTTTCATCTGATTTTAGCCTTCTGACTCCTCTCTGTTTTGCTGACCCAGTGAGAATGGTTTCTCACTTGTTCCTCAGATAAGAAGCTCTGTCTTCTGACTCCAGGCATTCCCTCTGGCCATCCCCCATGCCTGGAATGCTCTCTCTCCTCATCTCCTCCAGGCTTTCCTAGTTTCCTTGAAGTCTCACATAAAATTCCAACTTCTACAAGAAGTCTTTCCCAATCCTCTGTTGATTGTTTCTTATTTATACTGTCTTTAGCTCACCTTATGTGTATTTGTTTGCATGTTGCCTCACCTATTAGACTGTGGGCTCTTTGAGGGGCTGTCTTTTGCCTCTTTTTGTATCCCCAGTGCCTGGTACTTGGTGCTGATTTAATGACTGTTTGTTGACTGACTGGTTGAGTGACCAGTGGGGGTTCCTTTTCATGTATAAGCTGTATTAGACAACCTTTAAGGTCCCTTCCAACTCTCCTTCAATTCAACAAGCACTTATTATGTGCCTAAGCCTCAAGGAGCTTCAGTTCAATTGTGGGGAAACAACATATGAATAGAAAAGGAAACTCAAAATAAATACAAATTCCCAAGGATAGGACCTTAGCCACTGGGGAAAAGATTGAGCTGAGCTTTGAAGAAGTCAGACATTGGAGGAGGTAACAGTGTCTCTAGGCATGGAGGAGAGCCCTGACCAACTAAAAAATTCTGTGCTTTCCACTAAGTTGGCCCAAGTTACTGAACTCTTGAAGTATTGGGGAAGTAGTGTCACTCCCCTTGTATGTCAGTGATTTTCTCCCAGCTGGCCTCCTTTCCAACCTACCCAAGTCTACCCACAAAGTCACATTTCAAAAACAAGATGAAACACAACACTTGTGGTCCAGCCTAGAGAGGGAAATAGCCCATTCCTCCCATGTCCTGTCCTCTATTTGTTATATAATCATCACTCCATGCCTCAGGGATGACAGCCTAATGTCAGGAGTGGGAGGCCAATATACACAACCAGGCTCCCAGAATCCTTTGCTTTCTGCAGGTACTGGCAGTGAACCCTGGTTAACTACCATCTTGAGGTGGGAGAGGGAGAGGGGAAAGATGGCCAGTGAGGCAAAAAAAAAATTCAAAACTCCTGAAGCAAGGATAGAATTCATTTCAGCCAGCATTCCATAAGTACCTATGATGTACCTGAGGAGAAAAACATTAAGATACTGACTGCCATCTTTGTAAGTTCCTTGAAGTAAGAGGCTGTCTTTCTTGTGGCTTATATCTGTACCTGGTTCAATCATGTCTGACTCTTCATGACCCCATTTGGAGTTTTCTTGACAGAGATGCTGGTGTGGCTTTCCATTTCCTTCTCCAGCTCATTTTACAAATGAGGAAACTGAGACAAACAGGGTATTATTGCCCAGTGACTTTTTCCATTGCTGTTACTAATTGCCACTCCCAAAAAGAAGAAATTTTTTTTTGTAAAAACTGCTATGAATTCTTAGGGAAGTTACCAGTAACAATGTGTTTAGAATTAATGAAATGACCTAAAAACTACTTAAAGTTCTTACACTATAATCCTTATCCCAGCACAAAATAATTAAACCTAATTTTATTCTGCTTACATAGTGTTCCTTTTTTAAATGGGTCCTATTTTAAACACTATGCATTTTTATTGGCCATACTGTTGTATTACATTAAGAAAAGTTTCATTTTCTTTGTCTCAGACAAAAACAATGTTGTCAAAATAATGGAACTCATGACATGAAATAGAAATGGATAAAGAAACAGTTCGTAGGAAAATTAAAGTAATTTGGATTTTTCCACCCCACAAATTATTTTATTTCAGTTTTACAATAAAAAACATGTTCTAATGGGGGGAGGATGAAATAAAAGGGGCGACTGTTTGGTTTTGTATGTGGTCAAACAGATGTGTGAAGTAGTATGTGAACATTTGTTGGAATTCTCCTGTGTTTATATCTTCCAATTCAATTAATTTTTTTTAATTTAAGTTCTTCATTTAAAAATAGATGAAGTAACAATATTCTATAAAGGAAGTATATCTAAAAGGTTTATAAAGGTTTGGATTATCACACAGTCCGATTTCTTTTAAAAAATATTAAAACAATAAAGTATTTATTTTACCTTAAAAGGTGGGGGGGGGCAGACAGCTAGGTGGTGAAATGGATCAAGCCCTAGCCCTGGAATCAGAAGGCCTTGACCTGAGTTTAAATTCAGCCTCAGTCACTTACTAGTTGTGTGACCTTGGGCAAGTCACTTAGCCTTGATTGCCTCCCCAAAAATGGTGCCCCCTAGCTTCCCCAAGCATTTATTTATTTATTTATTAGTGAGGCAATTGGGGTTAAGTGACTTGCCCAGGGTCACACAGCTAGTAAGTGTTAAGTGTCTGAGGCCGGATTTGAACTCAGGTACTCCTGACTCCAAGGCTGGTACTCTATCCACTGCGCCACCTAGCTGCCCCTTATTCCCCAAGCATTTATAAGAACCTCCTAATGGGAGACTCAGGGTGGTATAGTAGAGGTCCAGTGTTAGAGTCAGGAAGTCCTGGGTCCGACCCATACTGGCTGTGTTATCCTAGACAAGTCACTGTGTCTGGGGAAGTTCTCCAAGGTGCTAAGTTAAAGAGAAGGCGCTGAGCTGCATTGATAGCTGCATATGGGAGTTCCCTCTAATGATAAAGTCCCTATTTCTCTCACTACAGTGTGCCAGCACTGGGTTAGATGCTGGGAATTAAAAGGCAAAAATGAGTCAGTCCCTATCTCCAAGAGTTTATACCCTTTTAGAGGAAACAATATACACACAAAACCAGGGAGTGCTAGAGTGGACTCCTTCGGGCTCAGAAAAGCTGATTGTTAAATTTTCAGCGTAAGCTGTTACACCTCAGAAATCAACAAATGTCACAAATCAGGATTTGATTTACTGTTTTGTTGATTTTCTAGACTTAGAAAAGTGACAGCAAAATGTTGATACAAAATGTTGATTTCAAGTACGTCCTGGGTAATTTTTTTAAGAGCAGGTTGTTAAACATTTATCAGCACACGCTGCATAAATATATGCAAAGCAAAAGCACAATCATTTCCATGGAGGAGTACTAACAGTTGGGGAAGTCAGTAGAACCTTCTGTAGGAATCAATGTTTAAGCTAAGCTAGGAAGGACAGAGACAGAGGAAGGTGTGATACACCTCAGGCATGGGGGACAAGAGCCAGCACTGGGAATCAGGGACCTGGGATCACATGCTAGTTCTTTGGGCCTCAGTTTCTTCATCTTCAAAATGGACAAAATGATCCTTCAGACAGAAAGCTGCTGTTGTTTTTTTCATACTGACTATGGTGTGCTCTTTATGTATTATTTTTTCTGCCTGGTCCTTCTGATGCAGAGCCACTTGGCTTCCACTTTGCAGGGGAAAGGTGGTATGATGTGACCAAGGATTAGAATGTAACCTGGATTTCCATTCAATTGTTTACCCTCAGGTCTGGACACCGATCCAGCTCTTGGGTTACATCAGGAGAATAAAAATTTTTCTTGAAGTCAAGTGAGACCTGGGTCTGGGTCCTATCTCTAACATTTACTGAACAGATAAACTGGAGCAAGTCCCTTCACCACCTCAAGCCTCATCTTCCTCATTTGAAAAATGTGATATAAAAAAAAAGAAAAATGTGATATATATAATAGTCCCACAGACCTCTTTAATTTCCTGACTATGGCTTTCCTGATGCCAGGCTGTCTCTGTTCTAGATCAGCCCCCTTGTTCTGCCTGGTGGACCCTGGCCAACTCTACCTAAGGCAGCAAGAAGGGCTTCTTCACCAGCCATCCTCAGCACCCCTCATCATCAGCCTGGGTTTTCTTGCCTACATTTTCTTTATCCTGAAAGTTCCTGACTTTCGTAAGCCTCTGGGTTTTCATAATGACCTCTAAGTTGTGACTTTTTGGCACACGCCTGAGAAAATGCAATCTCTGGATTCTTCACACTGCCCTGGAATAGACCCAAGGTGGGTGAAAGGAGCTGATTGCAAAAGAGAAGCAGAGTCTTATCTGTGGGGCTCCCGGAGGCTGGGCAGACAGGGGAGCTGCTGTGAAGACCTAACAGCCTGCTCTGGCCAGGCAGGGATATTGAAGAGGCCCCTCAACAGAGGTTATAGCCACATGGCTTTTTTTCAAATTTTGAGACTTTGGGGATTGAGAATGTCAGATATAGGAGGAAAAAATGTTAGAAATACAAGTATAACTAGGATGGGACCATCAGAGTCTCGTCCTAGCTTGATGATCTCCAAGGAGGCATGCTTTCTCTCAGTGGCAAATGCTGCCCCATCAGTATTTTACATCCCTCTTTTGGCTTGGATTGTCAGGCAGCCCAGGCTGCCCCCTTCCATGTGCTGTCTCCCATCCTTCCTCCCTAACCTTCAGGGTTTATGTGGGACTCTGATGTATAGTCTTCCTAAGCTCCAAGACAGACCACACTCATTCAGACTGTCCTCGTGGCTCCTGCCTTCCTACCAACTGGTAGCTAAATAGTTCAGTGGATGCATTGATTGGGCTAGGAAGTCAGGAAGACCTGAGTTCAAATTCTGTCTCATTAAGGGAGCAGCTAGGCAGTGCAGTGGATAAAGCACCGGCACTGGATTCAAGAGGACCTGAGTTCAAATCCAGCCTCAGACACTTGACACTTACTAGCTGTGTGACCCTGAGCAAGTCATTTAACCCTCATTGCCCCACAAAAAAAAAAAAAAACAAAAAAATCTGTCTCATTCACTTGGTAGCTATGTGACCTTGGATAAGTCATTTAAACTCTATTTCCTTCAGTTTCCTCATCTGCAGAATGAGGATGATGATGATAGCACCTCCCTCCCAGGGTTGTTGTGAGGATCAGCTGAGATAATATTTCTTTGTAAAGCATTTTGCAAACCTTAAAGTGCTATAGATATACACTACCATTAATATTATTGTTATTAATAATCGAATCTGCTCCCAGATACATAAGTTCCTAGTTACACCCCTGGTTGGAATATAGAGTCTTAGAGCTAAGTGAGACCTAAGAACCTAGAATGTCACAACCTGGAGAGCCTTAGAACATAGAATACAAGTGCCAGAAGGGACCTTAAAGCACAAATATCAGAGATGAGAGGGGCCTTAGCATGATGAATGTCAGAGTCTGGAAGGCTCTTAGAACATAAAATGTCAGTTCTGGGAAGGTCCTTAGAGACCTAACCCTAATCCAACCTCCTCGTTTGACAAATGAAGAAACTGAGACAGCAAAGAGAAAAGTCTTGTCCGAATTCACACAGAAAGCAGGTGGAAAAGCTCAAAGTAAAACCCAGCCTTCCTGACTCCAGACCTGGGTGACAGAATCAATCCGGTAAATGTTTAACAACTGGCCCTCTTTTTAAAAAATGTATGCAACACACGTTAAAGTTTAATCTCTATTATTCATATTTTCTCCATCACTTTCTTAAATCTACATAATCAATAAAAACCATGAGTCAAAGCCCGATGGTAGCATTTGCTGATTTCTGACATATAAATACTCATAGCGAAATTTTTATAATCAGATCCCTCTAGCCGGTACAAACTGGCTGCTACACACCCCTTGCAGCTTCAGGCATCAAAATGGCCCTTGATTGAAATCTGGCTGAGGATTTCACTTCAAATTAATCAGTGGCTTTTTGGAAATTCAATATATCCCTGAACCCCACCCTTAAGAACATTATCTCACCCCAATCCCCAAAGGGATTACTCTGGAGGGCTATGAGTCTGTGACAGCAGTGACTATCCAAAGGGAAGCCCATTTGGCAGAAGGACGAGGACAGTTGGACAGGGGGCAGGAAGGGGGTGAACCTTGAATGAATCTACACAGCCACCAGGGAAGGGAAGCTTCAGTAATTATCTGGAAAATCTGAGGACGGTAGAGACAGCCAATCCTAATTCCCAGATCCCAGATCAGTTATATTCTCCAAGAGTTGTTCAACTTCTGGTAATTAGCTGCAGAGGTTTTGTCCTTGCCAGTAGAAGGATTTGGAGATTTTATGCAATTAACTAGATAATTCAGGCCTTTATAAAAACATTTATACTTCTATTTACATAGAACTTTTTCTCCTGTTTTCAAAGTCACTTCCATTTCATCCAACCAGCTTTCACCTTCCTCCCCAAATTCTACCCACCCTTCACGGTCTCACTCATGTCTTGCCTTTTTCCCTGAAGCCAGCCTTCACTGATTTCACTACTCTCAGTGTCTACAATACATATCCAATCAATACATTCATTAGATCATTAATCACATTACATTGTGAGCTCCTTGGGGGCAGGAACTGTATTTTTACTCTTTTTGTATCCCCAGTGCTTTAGCACAGTGCAAGGCACACAATAGGTGCCTGATAAATGCTTATTTGGCTAATTGACTGGCTTGTAGACTTAGAATTGGAGTCTCAGAGACCACCAAGGATACAAATCTTTCATTTTGACCAATAAGGAAACCCAGGCCAAGACAGGTACAATGACTTGCTCTACATCATACAAGTAAGAAGTATCCAAGCCAGGATTCAAATCTGGGTCTCTTGTCCTGTGTTTTCAAGCAAGCAAGCAATAAACATGCATTAAGCACCTCCAATGTGCCTGGCACGGTGCTAAACACTGGGAATACAAAAAAGAAGTAAAACTTAGGCCCTGCCCTCAAGGAGCTTACAATCTAATAGTTTTCATTGAACTTGTGGGGGTGGGGAATCATCAATCAGTGTGACATGGAAATTAAAATTAAGGGGAAAAAGATGAACGATGTCCTGTCTTCATGTATTTTCTTTTTATTTTTTGTCTTCATGTATTTTCACTGACTGTCTCCATTTTTAAAATGTCCACCTTCCTCGTCTCCACCTCTTGTCTTCCCTGTCTTCCTTCCTTCAAGTCTTAACTAAAATCCCATCTTCTGCAGGATGCTTTTCTCAGCATCCCTTAATTAATACATTCCTTCTTTGATCATCTTCTGTTCTGTATATATCTTGAACACACCTAAAGATTTACCTCTTGTCACCCCCAATAGAATATGAGCTCCCTGAGGGCAGGGACAACATGTGCCTCTTTTTATGTGCAGCACTTGACATTGTGCATGGGATACAGTAAGTGCTTAATAAATGCTTGGTGACCGACTGACTTAGGCTGAATTAAGAAGGGTAGAGCCAGAGAAGAGACGGTCTCAGTGCACTAGTTTGCCCACATTTGGAGTATTGTATTCAGGGATGGCTATCACAGTTTAGAAAAGACATTGATAAACTCACTGAGGAGAAGAGCATCCAGACTGGGAAAGTGCCCAAGGACCTTGCCCAAATGAAGAGCTGTTAAAGGGGCAGCTAGGTGGCACAATGGATAGAGCACCAGCCCTGGAGTCAGGAGGACCTGAGTTCAAATCCGACCTCAGACACTTAACACTTACTAGCTGTGTGACCCTGGGCAAGTCACTTAACCCCAATTGCCTCACACACACAAAAAGAGCTGTTGAAGAAACTGAGGGAATTTAGCCTGGAGAAGGGGAGACTCAGGGGGGCACAGACCACTGTGACCATGGAGAAAAGAGAGTACCCATTTTCTGCTTGGTTCTGGAGGGCAGAACTAAGAATGATGCATGGAAGAAAGTTGCAGAGAGACAGATTGGGGCATGATGTAAGGACAAACATGATCACAGTTGATCTGGACCTAACTGATTTGGAGGAACGAGGATTCGAACTCAGGTCTCCTGATTCCAAGTTTATACCTCCCATTATATGGCTAACTAATTCCCCAAAAAGTGGAAAGTGGAAGTTGGGATGGGGTTTTAAAAATATTTTTTGTTTTCATATATTTTATATATTTATGATATATATATATAATATGCTTTATTTTCACATTTTTTATGTAGCATTTTACCATGTTCTAGGCACTGCACTAAGCACTTTACAGTTGTTATCTCATTTGATCCTCACAACAACCATGGGAGGGAGGTGTTATTATTACCCCCATTTTACAGATGAGGAAACTGAGGCAAGAAGTTGCTCAGGGTCACACAGTTAGTAAGTTTCTGAGGTCAGATCTCAACTCAGGTCTTCCTGACTCCAGGCCCAGCACTCTGTCACTGCACCAGCCTAGCTGTCCCACCTTCCTTTCTAAAAAGAAATCTCTCCCCTCCTTTATTCCGGTATTCTTTATAACAAAGAATAAAAAAAGAAAGAGAAAAAGGGACTCAGCAAAACTAATATTAATAGTCTGGCAGTATATGCAATGTTCCACCCCCATAGTTCCCACCTCTGCAAAGAGCATATGGGGTCTTCATTAGTCACCCCAATTCACACATGGCCCCAACTTCAATGGAAAAAAGGCTATTGTGGAAGGCAAATAAATTACCTTGCTTTGAACCCTGGGCTTCTTGCTGACAGGCACATATGGGGTATGAAGATGAACCAAGCTGGGAAACACTCAACTTATACTCCCTCCCTGGAGACTTCAAAGTCCCCACACTGGGTTGTGAAGTCCTGGACCATCTCTCTGACAAAATGACACAAGTGTTAGGGCCAAGGCAACTGGCCCCCAGCCAGGCTTGCTCAGAGGGATGTGCCCTCCCAGTCACATACCAGGGTAGGGCTCCTGCTCCCCGAGACTTCAGAGCTTATGGGTCCCAAATGTAAAAGGACAATTAATCATTTAGATAGTCTGACTATCAGTCAGTCAGACAGACAGACAAGAAACGAGCCAGGGAGAAAAACAATGTGACAGACGGATGGACCAAGAGACAGACAGACAACTAATTAGGAAAACAACAGTTTAGCCCTCCAATTAGCATGGTTTGTTAAGCAAATGAATGATATAAACACAATCTCTGGGTGAAGGTTGGAATAATATACATGAGATAATTCAAATTATTAGACTACTTTGAACCGCAGAAGCCCCTCCCAGCTCTGACATCCCTTGTTCTAAGGCCCCTCCCAGCTCTGACATTCCCTGTTCTAAGACCCCTCCCAGCTCTCACATTCCCTGTCTAAGACCTCTCCCAGATCTCACATTCTCCTCTCTCTAGTCCCTTTGTGATGAGGTCTTGGTTGAGCTTTGGCCATTCCCTCTCATTCCCATCACTAAGATTTTCTGATTCCTAAAGAAGTCACTCATCATACTCTCTCCCTGCCCAGGAAAAGTTCCCAAATCTCTCACCAACCACAGGGTTGATTAAAAACCTACTATCACATATCCATGTCTTCACTGCCCGGAAATGCCTGGTGTCCTACCCATTAAGAGCTGGCTGCTGATCACACTTCTGAATTTGCTTCTCAGCCCAGACCCTCAATCCCTGGCTTGTTCTTGGCTCCCTTCTTCTGAAATTCTTCATTCTGTCTCCCATATGGGAGAGAAAAGGGCCCGGCAGTTCTGGCATCAAGATGTTGACTGCCCATCAATTAATGACATCTCTGAGGCTCTCCTTGCCTGACTGCACCCCTCCCCTGACTTGGTGGCAAATAACCAGCTCCATCATTCGTTCCTGCTCTCTGCTGCAGAGCCCAATTTCCCAAGCACAGGATTTGTGGGAAAGGGAGGCCGACAGCCATTATTGCCAGGTTGGGACGTATCATCCTGGAAACCCCATCTACTGATAGCTGGCTAAGAGTAGCAGCCACAGAAGAAATGATAATAATAATATTAACTAACCATTCCCAAAAGAGAAAAAGACCTTTTTGTACAAAAATATTCATAGCAGCTCTTTTGTGGAAGCTAAGAATTGGAAATCAAAGAAATGCCCATCCATTGGGGAATGGCCAAACAAGCTATGGCATATTATGGTGATGGAATATTATTGTGCTATAAGAAACGACAAGCAGGATGACTTCAGAAAGGCCTGGAAAGACTTGTATGAACTGATGTATAGTGAAGAGAGAAGAACCAAGAGAATGATGTGCACATTGTTTGATGAAAAACTGTGAATCACTTGACTATTCTCAACAGTACAATGATCCAAGACAATCCCAAAGGACTATTGATGAAACATACTATCCACCTACAAAGAAAGAACTGATATTGATGGAACTGAAGCATACTATTTGTCACTTTCTTTCATTTTTAATTCATTTTCTTACATAAAACGACTAATACGGAAATGTTTTACATAATTGCACATGTATAACCTATACTTGATTGCTTACCACGTCGGGGAGGGGAGAGGGGAGGGCAGGAAGGAGGGATGGAATTTGGACCTCAACACTTTAAATAAAAATGTTTATTATTTTAAATAATAACAATAGCTAACTTTATATTGTATTTACTGTGTGCTGGGCATGGTGCTAAATGCTTTATAATTATTATCTCATTTGATCCTCACAACCATCCTTGGGAGGTCAGTGCTGTTATTATCTTTATTTTTACTTGTGGAAAAACTGAGGCAGACAGAGGTGAAGTGACTTTGCATGACTAGGGTCATACAGCTAGCAAGCGGCTGAGACTGGATTTTAACTCGTATAGACTCCAGGTACAGCATTCTAAGTATTATGGCACTACCTAGCCACTTGGATCAGCTGAGGATCATGGGATTTAAGTCTCTAAGACACCATAAAGATCAGGTAGGTCAGAGGTCTCATTATACAGCTGAGGAAATTGAGGCCCAGAGTGAGATGAAGGGATTTGTTCCAAGTCACACAAAGTCAGAATTTGAACCCAGGTCCTCTGGTTCTCTTTTCACCCCTCACCATTCTTCTGCCCCGCCCCATTCACATTCCTCCCTCTCACTTCTCCTTACTTCCCTCCATGCATAGGTCACTTGATTAAAATAACCCACCTTCTGGCTTCCTCTCCAAATCTTGACCCAGCCTGGCTAGGGTCACTATGGGCACACAGTATAAAGAACCTAACTGAATATTATTATTTTTTCCTGTTTTAGGAATGGATCTATGTTCAAATCCTAGCTGAGCTACTTTCGCATTGTAATATAACTAATAACAATGGACAAGTCACTGTCTCTGGCTAGGAATCCTATGAACCTCCCTGGGTCTCAGTTTCCTCGTCTGTACAATGAGAGAGATTGACTTTGTGGTTTCTGAGTTCCCTTCATATCTAGAATCATATGATCTCTCTGGGCTTCCATTTCTTCACATGTAAAATGGGTAGGTTGAGTTCCTTCCAGATTTAAATCAATGATCCCATGATGGAATCATCAGACTTGAGTTCAGATCCTGGGTCTGCCACTTAGTTCCCATGTGACCTTTGCTCTGTAGCCTCAGTTTCTTCTTCTGTAAAATGGCAGGTTGCACTGGCTGGCTTCTAAGGTCCCTATGCTCTTATGAGTGATCTCAGCGGACACTGCCCCTCCCAACTCAGAAGGCAGCCCTCCCCTGCCTCCGGAGATGAGATTCCGCACTGCTGCAGTCAGAAATCATTCCTCTCTCTATGCCGGGTCCTCTAGTAATGAGCTTCTCCACGTAGAACCAAGCTATTCCTCAGCCAGCCGACACACCGTCCATCATGGAGCCTGTCCTGCCCTGACATCCAGTGATCTGTGATCGCTCCTCCTGTTTAGCGCCTGTTAAGTTACTCCAAAGCCCTTGAGAGGGAAGAGGCCTCAGACTCGGCATCCTCTAATAGCTTCCTGACATTCTTTGCATTCAGATCAGAGACTCAGCCCATGGCCTTCCTCCAGCTGCAAGGGACATAGCTCCATCCTAAATTACATTCTGGACTTGTTCTCTTGGAATGTCTTGCTTGCTGCCTGGGATCCTGGGGCAGGCACCTCCTCCAACTGAGATGGAACTGTCCAAGGTCTACACACACACACACACACACACACACACACACAGAGAAAGACAGAGATACAGAGACAGAGAGAGAAACAGAGAGAATATAATTAAGGAGGTCACCCTGGGGATTAAAATAAACAACAAAAGAAAAAGAAAGGAATCTCTGTCCACAGCTACCATAGTCAAAGAGGGAGCAAGTTAGGATGGAAAGAGGAAGAGCATGTGATACTAGGGGAAGATGAACTTCAGAGCTGGCTAACTCTGCCATTAACTGACACTTAGGAGGAGACAGAAGGACTTGGAGTTAGGATGATGTGGGTTCAAATCCCAGTTCTACCACTTAATACTAGAGTAACTTTTGGCAAGTTGTTTAATTTTCATGGTCCTCAGTTTCTGAATCTGTAAAATAATTATTTGTTGTGCTGATGACCTCTGAGGTTCCTCCTGGTTCTAGATATGTGATATTTTTATATGGCCTCTAAAGACCCTTCCAGCTCTGAATCTATGATTTATCTGTGTGATCCTGGCAAAGTACGTCAGCTGTAGTGTCTCAGTTTCCTCATTTATAAAATGGACACAGTAATAATATCTGGAGTATTTATATCACGGGGTTGCAAGGTAAGACAGCTAGATGGTACAGTGGATAGAGTCATGGGCCTGGAATCAAGAAGATTTGAGTTCAATCAAGTCCTCAGATACTTATCAGACACTTACTAACTGTATGACCCTGGTCAAGTCACTTAACTTCTATCCACTTCATTTTGCTTAACTGTAAAATGGGGATAATAACAGCACCTCCCTCCCAGTTTTGTTGTAAAGATAAAATGAGATGATAATCATCAAATACTTAGCATGGTTCCTGGCCAATTGTAGGTCCTCTATAAATGTTCCCTTTTCTTGCTGTGAGTAAATGAAACTCTGTGTCACATAAATGTCAGTCATCATTATCATTCATGTGATCATGAGCTGGAAGGATCCCTCAAGATTTTCCATTTCAATTTCCTCGTTTTACAGATAAACTAAGACCCAGAAAAATGGAGTGGTTTGCCTAAGGTCCCACAGCTTCGGTTTGAACACCACTCCTCTCATTTCAAAGTCAGTGGTCTTCCCATTTGAGTTGTGTTCCAGGCTTTACTTTGCTGTGTGATTTCGGGGCAGATGCTTCTATAGCACTTTAAGGTTTGTGGAGTAAACTATTCCCAAGGTTCCTTCAAGCTCTCAAATTCAATAATTTTATGAAATGCAAATAAGAGTTTCAGAAGAAAGCAGATGTCTCCCACAGATGGGGAGGTTGGGTGTGAAGGGGAGGGCTGTGTGTGTGTGTGTGTGTGTGTGTGTGTGTGTGTGTGTGTGTGTGTGTGTGAGGAGGGTGGCATCCCTAGGGAGCAGTTCTCCAGGATCACACAGGGATAACTGTGGCTAGCCTTCTGGTGAAATTTATATTCCCCATCATGTTTTTAATCTCTGGAAATTTAGCAGCATGGCCATAAGCCATATTAAGAACACAGCCAATCCATCACCACAGCTCCCAGAGACATTCCCAAATAAATGATGGCCTCTCAGATGAACGGATGGTCTGGCCTACAATTTTTAATGTACTTCACAATAGAGACCTACAGAAATGTCTGCTGTGGGGAAGGTAGAAGTGAGTAGCAAGTCGAGTCTTAAAGCTCAGGGAAGCAGGAGTAATAAATGCAAGAAATCTGAGGGCCCCTAGGGGCCTTAGAAAATCAAAGGGGGCTATTCTCTTATCTTTCAATTCAACAACCACTTATTAAACACTTAATGTGCCAGGTACTGCAGATACAGAGACAGAAGGGAAATAGGCCCTACCTTCAAGGAACTTACATTCTATTGCAGGGATCCAATATAGACCAAAAAAAAGTAAAAATCAATGTAATTTAGGGTGGAGATAATACATGAACTAGATATGGAAGGTGGATTCAAAGAGGGGATATGGGGGCAGCTAGGTGGCGCAGTGGATAGAGCACTGGCCCTGGATTCAGGAGGACCTGAGTTCAAATCCGACCCCAGACCCTTGATACTTACTAGGTGTGTGACCCTGGGCAAGTCACTTAATCCCAATTGCCTCAAAAAAAAAAAAAGAGATGATATGAAGAGGGTGTGTGCTCCAGGCATAGGGCTCGGGCTATGCAAAAGCTTGGAGAAAAGAAATAGCATGTCACATTCAGGAATCAGCTAGTAGTGCAGTTAGATAAGAAGAGGGGAATATGTAGAAGTCTGGAAGGATGAGCAGGAGCCTAATTATGTAGAGCATTCAATGCCATGCTGAGTCGTTGAGTGAGGGAGCGATATGTTTGGACTCCTGCCGCAGGAAGATTATTTTAGTAACCATGCAGAAGATGACTTTCCTCCCAATAGAAGATAAGCTCCTTGGGGGCATGGACTATTTTCATTTTGTATTTGCACACACACACACACAGAGTGCTTGGCATGTAGCCATTATTATTATATCTGCTAGGTAGATAAAGCTTTGAACCTGGAGTCAGGAAGACCTGAGTTTGAATCCTACCTCAGATACTTCCTAGTTGTGTCACCCTGGTGATGTAGGGGGTGGGTTTAATTGATCAAATTGATCGTGAGGTGTCCCAAAGAATTACAAGACTCAGTGACTCAGTTTTCCAAGTTTTATTGCAATACTGTGAGTGACCACAGAGAGACCAACATGGAGGTGTCTTGAATGAGGGGAAGAAGAAGAATTATATTTATAGTGAAAAAAAGTGGGTTATCTCCTCATTATCTTAGTCTCCTCCTTATGGGAGGTTCATGGGAAGTCTTTCCTAATTTAGACTTCCTGGGGTCCTAAGACAACCTCCAAGGTGGTACCTTTTTCCCTGGAGGTGTGTTTTGGGGGTTTACTTGGTTACTTGGTAAGGTTAACCTAAGGACACAGTTGGCCTTTTCTGAGCATGTTCATAAAAACATATTTATGACTAATGTAGAAATATGTTTAATGTGATTGTGTGTGTATATATACATTTATATTTATATACATTTATGTGTGTGTTTATATATATATATATATATATATATATATATATATATATATAACCTATATCAGATTACTTGCTGTCTTGGGGAGGGGGAGAGGAGGGAGGGAGAAAAAATTGAAACTAGAAATCTTATAAAAACAAGTGTTGAAAACTATCTCTACATGTAACTGGAAAATAACAAAATACTTTTATGGAAAAAAAAGACATCTTTAAACTTGTCAGACCCAGGGGGTCTCTGTGCTTATGATATCTCTTTACTTAAGATTTGGTTTCTAGGTGTCGTCATCTAGGAATATCAATGGCTATTAATGGTTAATGATCCCTAGTTATAGTCTCTGTTGATGATGAGGGTTGATAGGGGAAAACCCTCTTGGTTACTGTAAGAACAACACAAATCTTAGTTCCTTTGTTAACCCTTTTAGGTACTATTGATAGGTTATCTGTTAACCCTTTTAGCCTCCTCCATCAGATGGATGAATGGATGGATGGATGGATGGATAGATGCATTGATGGATGTATTGATGGATGGATGGATGCATTGATGGATAAATGCATTGATGGATAGATGAATAGATGTATTCATGAGAAGAGATCTGGAAGTGGAGAGATCAATTAGGAATATGCTGGACCAATCAAGAAGTAATGAGGGTAGGGGGCAGCTAGGTGGCACAGTGGATAAAGCACTGGCCCTGGATTCAGGAGGACCTGAGTTCAAATCCAGCCTCAGACACTTGACACTAGCTGTGTGATCCTGGGCAAGTCACTTAACCCTCATTGCCCAGAAAAAAAAAAAAAACAAGTAATGGGGGCCTGAAGACATTTGTGGGCCAGAGGAAAATAAATAGCCCAAGGTTCCCATACTAGCAACTTAGTGGCTAAGCCATGTAAAGTTGCTAAAAATCCTAGCTAGTCTGTCTAAAATATCTAATGAGTGGTCACCAATAAATTAGAAGCTTTAGCAAGAGTATTTAAGTATTTATTAAAGAGCATTAGGATATAATGATCAGAGAGAAAGGTAAAAGTCTATTTCTAAGAGACCCCATCATCCGACCTACCATGGCGAGGTCAGGAACAAAAAGGACCCAACGCTTACTTCTTCCTCCCAGAACCCTCTTGTGAAACTGGGAACATCCCATCCACAGGCACACAACAGCTCCAAGCTAATTGGCTGGTAACTTTGATAGACAGTACCCACGAGCAAACGTCACTTCCTGACACCAAGGAACTGACCACATGGCTTGCCCTCAGACGCCTTCTCCTCATGGCAGAGCTTTCCTACAGTAATTCTCCAGCAGGTGGTGTCACTCTAATTGTTAGAGCTAGAACCCACTATTTTCCACTATTCCTCTCTGCATATGGTAGCAAGGAATTCCTAGGAGAGGGAGAAGACTGGTATGAGAAAATAATTATTAATAATGAATTTCAGGGGCAGCTAGGTGGCACAGTGGATAAAGCACCAGCCCTGGATTCAGGAGGACCTGAGTTCAAATCTAGCCTCAGACACATAACACTTACTAGCTGTGTGACTGTGGGCAAGTCACTTAACCCTCATTGCCCTGCAAAAAAAAATAATTTCTTGGGGGTTCCCAGAGATCAGTTTCTGTACTCTCTCCCCCTACTCCAGAACATCCAGTTCTTGAGGAACTTCAGCTATTGTCTGGGACAAGCCCAAGGGAACAAAAGAAATGGAGATTAATTCTTTTGTAAACCACACCTAGGGGCAGCTAGGTGGTACAGTGGTACATGGGCCCTGGAGTCAGGAGGACCTGAGTTCAAATCTAACTTCAGACACTTGACATTTATTAGCTGTGTAACCCTGGGCAAGTCACTTAACCCCAGTTGCCTCACCAAAAAAAAAATTGCCTTAAACCACACCTCACTTCCTTCCATCCTAACCAAGGATTTCTTTTCATATCCCACCCGAACACCACCCCCCAACTTCTTAGATTAGGGGCAAGCCTGGCCTTCATCTCTGAGAGCAAAGAGTGCCTCCCCTGGTTCCAGGGACCATAGGCTGTTGTGTGGCTATAGTATGGAAGCCCATGGGACCAAAGTGGGTTCCTCAAGAATCTCTCATAATCACTCCTTCTCTCTCCCTTTTCAGGACATTTTTGGTTGGGGTTTCTCTCATGGGTTGGAGTTTTTCCTACTATGAAGCAAGTTACCTTCCATACCTCTTCCTCTTCTCTTGTCTGTTCTCTCAGGCATTTCTCTCTCTGCCCTTTCTCCCCATCCCCTCTATCTCATCTGCCTCCCATCTCCCTCCTCCCTTCTCTCCCTAAGTCTCCCTCTGTTTCTCTCCCATATGTCTGTCTGTCTCTCCCTCTCCCTCCCTCCCTCCCTCCCTCCCTCTCTTTCCCTCTCCCTCCTCCTCCTCCTCCTCCTCCTCCATCTCTTCCCCCTTCTCATGAAAGGCCAGATGGCTAACTCTGGCCTAACCATGACCATTAGGTCCCCTTGGACTCAAATCCAGGAAGCCTCTCGATCCAAGGACATCCTGTCCTCCCTACCATGGCTACAGTCCCTTGCAAACTCTACTGTTCAGCCAACCCATCTCCTGCAGAAAGCAGAATCCCTGAGCTATTTTTAGGCTCTCAACCTGGCAGACCAAGCCTCCCAGAGAGCTCTTTCTAAGTCATTCACTCAAGTATCCTATTACTTACTCATCCTTAGGCACCAAATGTTCCCTGATCTCACGATCCCAGTTCTTTATCTGAATTTGAGCCTCATTTCCCGTACCTGAAAATGCAGAGAATCTCAGAATGGGAAAAGACCTCAGAGTACATCTGGTCCAGTCCATCCCTGAACAGAAATCCCTTTTGCAACATCCTCAACAAATGGATAGCCAACCTTTGTCTCAGGCAGGCCTCCCATGATGGGGAACATTCTATTCCACCGGGGCGGCTAGGTGGCACAGTGGATAAAGCACTGGCCCTGGATTCAGGAGTACCTGAGTTCAAATCTGGCCTCAGACACTTGACACTTACTAGCTGTGTGACCCTGGGCAAGTCACTAAACCCCCATTGCCCCACAAAAACAAAACAAACAAACAAAACAAAACATCATATTCCACCTCCCATACTCCACGGAGGCAGGCAGCCCAGTGTGCTCCTGGACAGCTCTCACCACAAGAAAGTCTTTCCTGATAACTCTCTCTGATTTCCACACATGGCTCCTAGTTCTCACGGAATTGTGTAATTTCTGACTTGGAAGAGAATTCAAAGGTCCAACACACAACTGAATGGCCCACTATCACAAACTCGATGAGGAACCATCTAAAACTTCAGAGAGGGGGAAATCCACCATTAACCCATTCAGCTTTTGGACAGCTCTAGTTATTAAGAAAGAAGGAAATAAACATTTATTAAGCACTTACTATGCTAAATACTTTACAAACATTATCTCGTTTGTTCCTCACAACAACCCAGCGAGGTAGGTGCGATTATTATCATCTCCACTTAACAGATGAGGAAACTGAGGGAAATAGGGTTAAGTGACTACTCAGGGTCACACAGCTAGTAAGTGTCTGAGGCTGGATTTGAACTCAGGTCTTCTGGACTCCAGGACCAGAACTCTTAAACATAGAAGAGACCAGACCATCCTTATTCATGTTTTCATCCCTGACTCTCCAAACTTACCTACTGACACCCCCCCTACCGCTCCCCATTTTCAACTGCTTTTTATGTGCTGTCTTGCCCCATTAGAATGTAACCTCCTTGAAAGCAGAAACTGACTTTCTCTCTGCTTGTATTTGTCTTCCCCGCACTTAACACAGGTCCAGGCACAGGGCATGAATTTAATCAGTTTGCTCCCTTACTGATCTTTCCCAATTGCTAGGGTCCTGCTTCCTAAAGCCTCAGATTCAGTTTATATTTCTTTGTAGTTATATCCTATTAAAACATATATGCTCCTTGGGTAAAAAGATTGTTTCACTTGTGGTATCTGTACCCTTAGGGCCTAGAACATAGTGGAGCCTTCATGAAGGCTTACTGGTGCATCACATATCCATCAATCAGCACAACAGAAGAAGGGGATGCATAGAATGACTGGAGGTGTTATGGGTGACCCAATGGGGACCCCAACCCATAATTCCAGGACCACAAATCACGCAGTGCTATAGGACATCTGGAGTAGCTATCAACCAGGATTTCAGGACTAGCATTAGTCTACATATTAATAACTTCAGTTAAAAAAGTAAATTGGGATTTGTAAAGTGTTTTAATAATGCAATATCATGGTTAAAGGCAAATTTGTTTCTTTGTTTTTAACTTGGCATGTTCTGAACTATTGAAGTCAGGAAGACCTGACCTCCAATTCTAGCCTCAGAAACTACCTTACCCAGGCAAGTCACTTCATCTCCCTATGCCTCAGTTTCTTCATCTATAAAATGAGGATAACAATGGCACCTTCCTCCAAAGGATATTTCAAGGACCAAATGAAATAACGTAAGTAAATCTCTTTGCAAACCTTAAAGTGTTATGCAAAAGGTAGCTATTATTATGATCAAATGAAATCATTGAGATAGCAATTGATCAAATGAGATACATTCAACAGTTTGGCAAATCCAACTTAAAGCACTATATACGACCGCTAGGTGGTGCAGTGGATAAAGCATCGGGTTTGGATTCAGGACGATTCATATTCGTGAGTTCGAATTCAACCTCAGACACTAGCAGTGTGACCCTGGGCAAGTCACTCAATCCTGTTTGCCTCAGTTTCCTCATCTGTGAATAGCAAACCACTCCAGTAAGTCAGCCAAGAAAACCCCAAATGGGGTCATGAAAAGTCTGAAATGATGGAAGAGCAAAGCATCATATAACTTGGAGTTATTTTATCATCATCATGGTTCCATCTCAAGATGCCTTTCTCCAAACACTTTAGCTACTACCCTTTGCATTCAGGGCTCTGTGTCTTGCTGACCTTCCTGCCAAGGACCCCATGAAGAGGTCCAGGCCCCCCACCTGTCCAGCTCAAGAGGCTGTAACCATAGCATTGAACCACTCAGTCCTATAGCACTGAAGGATGAAGCTCTTGTGCCACAATCAATTAATCCCAGAATTCCCATTGGGGGCCTCTCTGTGTTTGTTGCACAAGACTGATGATGAATACCAAATGACCTTTGATAGAAATACAAGAAAGCCCATCGAAAAGTCCCCCATAAATATTCCACGGCTCCCTGTCCTACGTTATCAGAATGTCTGATAAGGAGCACAGGGTTTTGGTTTTTTTTTCCCTCCAGTAAATGCTTTCTTTGCAAGTCTGAAAGAGACATTGGGGATGGATGACCCAGTGAGATAGAGCCACTGGGTTCATGAGGAGAGAATGAAACATGATCTAAACCTTTGTTCTACAAAGTCAGGGCAGCTGAGAATGACCTGGATAGAGTGCTGGGTTTGGAGAACAAAGCCCTGAGCCCAACTCTTGCCTTGAGCACTTATCAACAGGACAGCCCTGGGAAGGACACAATTTCTCCTTACCTCAATTTGTTTTTCTCTCTCTTTAGGTTTATCCAACTCTTCCTGACCCCATTTGGGGTTTTCTTGGCAGAGATACTGCAGTGGTTTGCCATCTCCTTCTCCAGCTCATTTTATGGATGAGGAAACTGAGGCAAACAGGGTGAAGTAACTTGGTCACCCAGCTGGTAAGTATCTGAGGGGGATTAGACTCAACATCCTCTGAGGGTCTCTTCTAGTCCTAAATCTCTAATCCTATGATTCTAAGGCCCTTTCTTCCATTCCTCCAGCCACCATCTCTGAATCTAAGGCATTTTTGACAGCAGCTGGGCCTCAAGCCTCCCTCCTTCTGACTGTATTTCAGGTGCAGAGGAGAGATGACCTCTGACTAGAGAACAAGGCTGCTTCATTCATTCTTTTTTTTTTTTTTTGGTGAGGCAATTGGGGTTAAGTGACTTGCCCAGGGTCACACAGCTAGTAAGTATTAAGTGTCTGAGGCCGTATTTGAACTCAGGTACTCCTGAATCCAGGGCCAGTGCTCTATCCACTGCGCCATCTAGCTGCCCTCATTCATTCTTTACAAAGCACTCTACATACATGATCTAACTGGATGAGGTACCAGGGGCATGAAACACTATATTCTGCCAGACAAGTGGTTGATTTTGCTAGACTGCTGGTTGGTTTCTTTTCTTTTTTATTATTTGCTGCAAGGGATGGCTCTCTGGGTGGGATGTGGAGAAGAGATTTCTTGGGAAATTAAGGTGATTTTTTAAAAAAGATATCACTAAAAATATTCAGATAAAATACGATGCCTCCAGAGCACAGTCTGGGCCATCGTCTTAGCTCTGCTCAGGGTGACTTCTCTTCTCTGGGGCCCAGGGACCCCAGCTGCCACAGGCTCTGTCTGCATGCCAAGCTGTCTCCCCTGGGGGTCTGTGCGGTCCATCTTCTTGGATGGCACCTGCCGGGCAGGAACAACCGAGTCACCGGCTCCATGTCTCCAGGGGCTAGGGAAGGGATTTCTTCCACTTGCCTCTGCACCTGGTGTCTTACACTCAGGTGATTCTTAACTTAGAGATAACAGACTCCTAAATGCTCCAGCACCTGGGCAGGGAGCACTCATGCTAGTCCCTATACTCGGAGAGACAGCAAAGGCCCAAGCTGCCTGGATACAGAGGGCCACCAGACCTCTGAAAGACCAACGAGGATCCACTGGGCAAGATGTGGGAAGCCCATATGTGCCAGAGACTGAGGCCTTACTCTTCTCTTCCATTTCCTCCTGCCCCCCCCCAAAAAGCCATGGAACCCCACTGCCCTCACTATCTGAACCCCCAAAGGAACCTAGATTTCTGTCTTGTGCTGAGCAACTTCGGCTTATTCCCCTGTTACCGAGGTGAAAATTAAGACTGAGGCAGCTTAAAGAGACTAGTATACTCCTCCTAAGGTGGGGAGAATAACCTGACTCTCCCTTCTAGAAATCTATTAAACAGATTGTCAGAGCTGGGAGGGCTCTTAGAACAGGGGATGTCAGGGCTGGGAGGGGCCTTAGAACAGGGAATGTCAGGGCTGAGAAGGGCCTTAGAACAGAAAATGGCAGAACTGGGAGGCTCTTAGAACAGAGGATGTCAGAGTTGGGAGGGGCCTTAGAACAGGGAATGTCAGGGCTGGGAGGGCCCTTAGAACAGGGCATGTTAGAGATGGGAGGGGCCTTAGAACAGGGCATGTTAGAGTTGGGAGGTCCCTTAGAACATCAAATGTCCTTCACCCTTTTTAACCAAACTCTGCTTTATCAAAAATCCCAGGACAAGGGGCCTTGTTGACCAGGAGGATCAGGCTGAGCATCTCATTAACCTCCAACCCCACACCAGGCTTATTCTCTCCTCCTCTGCTGCCTTCCTTTCAATCTCCCATGACTGACCCCAAGCCCAACCATATTTCCATTGGGGAATAAACTAATTCAAGGCTCTACCTCTGAGTCCATTCCAAGAAACATGTCCTATTCTCCTGGAAAGTCTAATAAGAGGGAGTTAGTCCCTCTCAGGTCACCTCCCTCTGCCCGGGATGGAGGAACTCCTGTGACAACCACATCTATATGTGTCCTTTGAGGATCCCTTGTTGGGATGGAGCTCTGCAGAAAGAAATGGGCCTATCTAAATCAGAGTCATACCTAGGACAAGGTATCTGGGGCATTGGCCCAAGCAACCAATGGAACTGGGGATATGCTTCCTTCTTGAGGCAGTGTTCTGGCTTGCCAGCCCCACACCACACTATCCCTCCCCTCTCCCACAGCCCACTTTCCCCTATTTCATGCCTCCCATCAGCTACCTCCCCACTACGTGGGGGGAGGCAGGAATTATCTATGGCCTGTGTACCCCACCCCACTCCAGCTGAATGTGCTTCAGGCTCCAGAATTCCTAGTCCAGAGACCACCTGTTAAGAGCTTCCTGCCCCATAGGGAGCTAGATGGCACCATAGTGCACAGAGCACTGGACTTGGAACCAGAAAGACTCATCTTCCTGGGTTCAAATCTGACCTCAGATACTTCCTAACTGTGTGACCTTTGGCAAGTCACTTTACCCTATTTGCTTCAGTGTCCTCATCCATAAAATGAGCTGGAGAAGGAAATGGCAAACCACTCCAATATCTTTGCCAAGAAAACCCTAAATGGGGTCACAAAGAGTCAGAAATGACTGAGACAAATGAAAAACAAAACACTGCATACACTCATTGCTCCGGTTCTTTCTCTATTGATTCTTAGACAGAGGTCATATAGAGTCCTATACTAGGAGTCGGGAAAACCTGAGATCAAATTAGACATTTACTATCTAATGAACCTTGGCCCCAAGTTCCTCAACCCTAAAAGGAGGAGGCTGGACACCATCACCTCTAAAGTTCTCTCAATTCCAACATTGCTTGTTGTATATTCTAAGGTTCTTTCCCACCCTGATATTCTCCAGTTCCTTCCTCTGACTTCCTAGGTTTTGCATTCTTAGCCCTAACATTACCCAATGTCCCTTCCTGCTGGAGCTTTGAGGATGCTAGACTTGGCTGTAATGTTGGGCACTCTGGCTTGTGGAGATGTAAGGCTGGGGGCAGCTAGGTGGTACAGTGGATAAAGCACTGACCCTGGATTCAGGAAGACCTGAGTTCAAATCCGGCCTCAGACACTTGACACTTACTAGCTGTGTGATCTTGGGCAAGTCACTTAACCCTCATTGCCCTGGGGAAAAAAAAAGATGTAAGGCTGGCTGTGTCCCCATAAAGGTATCTCAGACCTGAGGGGGGGATCAGGCACCTTTAGCTTCCCCTCTCAGCCCACACTCCCCACCAGAATGCCTCCATCTCTGCCCAGCTTAGGGCCAAGGAGCTGGAGTGAGCTGAGTTCCAGATGCCGAGCCAAGAAACATTCTCTTGAGACAGTGAGCAATGATTAAGAATTTTCATTCTGGTCTCCAAGTTGTTTTACTGGCTCCATCTATCAATCTGCCCTGGCAGTCATCAAGGCGAGGAAAACAGAAAAATAACAACCAGGCCCCAAACAGGCTGAATAATTCAAGGCCCACAAAACCTCTGGGAGCAGCCAAAGGAAGTTCTAGTGAATTTATGGGTGGAGTTTGGGCAGCCAATTCTCAGGGACTGGCAGGCCTTGGGGAGCCACAGTATGGGGAGCAGGTGGCTAAGTTGGACATTGTCACCACCATTGCCACATATCCAGTCACTCTCACCCCACCCCCATACAGAATTTGAGGGCTCAGGAAAAAGACCTGAATTCAAATCCAGCCTCAGATACTTTCTAGCTGTGTGACCCTGGGCAAGTCACTTCACGCTGTCTGCCTCATTTTCCTCATCTGTCAATTGATCTGGAGAAGGAAATGGCAAACCAGTCCAGTGTCTCTGCCAAGAAAACCCTAAATGGGGTCACAGAGAGTCAATAACTGAACAACAAATACTCCTTCACCCTAAAGGGCTATTAAAAAGTGAGCTATTATTCCCAAGCAATTTACCCATGATTACATAGGAATCAGTCAACAAGTTTTATGTAGGTTCTTAACCTTCTTTTGGGTTATACTTCCCTTCTCAGAATTACATTTTGAAGTGTACAAGATAAAATATACAGGATTCCAAAGGAAACCTACAATGGTAAAAAGTGATTATTGAAATATTTTTTAAATATTCACAGCCCCTGGTTAAGAAGATAAGGGGAATATGCATTTATTGAGCACCTACTATGTGCCAAGCACTCGACAAATATGATCTCATTTGATCTTCATGACCACCCTGTAAGGTGGGTGCTCTTCTTATTCCCATTTTACATTTGAGGAAACTGAGGCAA
Organism: Dromiciops gliroides; assembly: GCF_019393635.1. Lineage (NCBI taxonomy): Eukaryota > Metazoa > Chordata > Mammalia > Microbiotheria > Microbiotheriidae > Dromiciops > Dromiciops gliroides. The sequence continues at coordinate 17,272,168 of NC_057861.1, read as the reverse complement.
ACAGAGGTGAAGCAACTTCCTCAAGGTCACCCAGTATCTGAGGCCACATTTGAACTCAGATCTTCCCGACTCCAGGCCCAATGAATGCCCTATTCACCGAGGCATCTCCCCCTCTCATGAATCATCAATTGAATGCTCACAATGTGCAGGTCTGCAGCATTTCCTACCTTCAAGAAGTTTACATTCTATCGGAAGAAATAACATAGACATATCTAAGTGTGTACAAACTATGCAAATGGGGGATGGGCCTGGACCCATGATTTCATTGGCCGAGGAAGCTTCCAGTATTGAAATTCCCTCTACTAACTTTGCACTTTCAGAGATCCCAACTGTGATGTGTAAAATCTATATTGTGTGATCGCCTTAAATTAGAAGCTTCAGCACCAGTCTTTGGGCATTAAACATTTATTAAAGCATACAGGTATTCACGTGGAGTTCAGAAAGTTAAGAAAAAGCCTTCCTAGTCTAGAGTTCCAGCCTGGTCTGGTTCCTCCTCAAGTCCTCTGCCACCAGCCTGCTTTAACCACAAACTCACTAGCAAACTGATTGTGGAAGCTCTTTATAGGTCTGGAACAGAGGTGGTCCTTACACACTGCTTCAAGCTGATTGGTTGGTGTCCTCCAAATCCATTGGTTCACTGAACTTGAAGGTGTTCTCAAGTTGAGTTCACAGTCTAACTTCTAAGAACCATACCTTCTTAAGGGCTAGCCAAGTGTGATTACAATCTAGTTAACTGTGAAGTAGACTAATCAGTAGTCAATCACTCTCACTTGATACAATCAGTTTAGATTAATCTCCAGGTGCATCTTTGAGTATCTGCTAAGTCCCATTATTTTATCACATTCCCCCTTTGTTTCTTCTAGGAACAGGTGTTCCTTGATGAATCAGTAAAAAAATAATTAAGTCTTTGAAAGTCTTTCCTCAGTTCTCTTGTCTTCTTGGAGTAGTAAGATGTCATCAGGAGTAAGCTGGATTCTGGTCTAGAATACTGGGCTCTGGACTGGAAAGCTGGATTCTCTTCTTTAACTGTTTGAATTGCTGGATTTTTTAGTAAACCTTAGCGTAGCATTGTCAATGATCAAATCTAGTACATTCCATTACATTCCCTCCTTTATATAATAGAGGGTTGAGGTAGTTATGCAATCTATAACACTTCCTACCACCATGTGTCTGGATCAAAGCCAAATTTAGTAACATGTTCATGACACCTGAAAATGTTATGGAAAGGTTATCATACCACATTTCATGGTTTTGAGACAGCCAGTGATTGTGCTAGGCCACAGGTGGATGGATTCTGACCATGCCATCAGACTGAGTGAAAGAAAAAGAAAACTTTTAGGAGGGACAGAAGAAACTGGACTGTGTCCAGCAATTGTGGTCTACATAGTTGCCATCATAAGCAAACCATGGACTTGCATATACCTGTCTCTCCTTCTGTTGTACATATATTCTCTCCAGAGTCTGCGTCAAACTCACTGTAAGAGCAGTTAGTCTCTGAAATAAGTTTCCATAATTCATAAATCTCATATTAATTTCACCAAAGACAGTATGATGGTAAAAATGCATGTTATGCTGCATAACTGAGGATATATTTGTAATATATGCAATAATTCCAAACCATACCCAGAGTATACATAGTCACAATGACATGTAAATGATAAATTAATATAAATGATAATATTAGACATTATTACATAATCTTCTTTTAGCAAGTAAACACATCTTACACATGAATTCTCTATCTAGTATGACAACAACAGATACTTAAAAGTGATAAACAATTTATCAAAAAGAAATGACTCAATATTCAATATGTCCGTTGATAAATCAAGCAATAGGTTTCAATAATCCTTTTTTTTAAAACATAATATCATAAACAGACTCATTAAACTCATGGTTCTCTTCAGCTTCTGAGGCCCAATGACCCCACAGCATATACTTAAAATGTCTTTGAAATTCACTCAGTTTACAAGATTGAGGTAAAAAGAAAACAAAAGAAACAAAAGTAAAAAGCAAAACAACAAAACCAAAACCCAAACCCAAAATAAAAACAAAAACAAAAAAGCAAAAGGTTTGCTAAGTATCCTTTTGTGCTCATGGGGTAAAGCATAAGGAAGAAAAAATATTCAAACATGTTGCCCTTTAAAATGGACTGGTTTTTCTCCTGAAGCAAGGCTTTTAGAGGCTTAAAGCAAGGGAGATTAGGCAAATGAGGGAAAGTCAGTGAGGGGAAGTAAGTGAAAGTCCACCAAATTAGCAGGCTAGTGGCCAAACTAGGGAGGGTGGGAGGGTCCTTAAGATCCCTTCCTGGTTGCCAAACTGTGATGTTTAAAATCTATATTGTGTAATCGCCTTAAATTAGAAGCTTCAGCACCAGTCTTTGGGCATTAAACATTTATTAAAGCATACAGGTATTCACGTGGAGTTCAGAAAGTTAAGAAAAAGCCTACCTAGTCTAGAGTTCCAGCCTGGTCTGGTTCCTCCTCAAGTCCTCTGCCACCAGCCTGCTGTAACCACAAACTCACTAGAAACTGATTATGGAAGCTCTTTATAGGTCTGGAACAGAGGTGGTCCTTACACACTGCTTCAAGCTGATTGATTGGTTGGTGTCCTCCAAATCCACTGGTTCACTGAACTTGAAGGTGTTCTCAAGTTAAATTCAAAGTCTAGCTTCTGAGAACCATACCGTCTTAAGGGCTAGCCAGGTGTGATTACAATCTAGTTAACTGTGAAGTAGACTAATCAGCAGTCAATCACTCTCACTTGATTCAATCAGTTTAGATTAATCTCCAGGTGGGTCTTTGAGTATCTGCTAAATCCCATTATTTTATCACACCTCCTGCCCAGAGCCCAAAGTGCCTTGGCCAGAGTCAAAAAGAAAGGTGGTGTGTCAGAGATGATCCTGAATTTATTGAAACTATATCCAATATAAATGCGGGGTAAGTTGGGGAGAGGTGCTAGCAGCTGCAGGCATGTGAGCCTGTCACAAGGCATTCATACCAGTGACATTTCCCTCAAGGTTCCTTAAAATAAACAAAGCATTCATTTTTCCAATGTGTGGCAGTACAAGATTGATCCTGGAAAGGAAACCCCTTCACACTCCAGGGACCCCACCCGGTACTCCCTGAGAGGCCCAGGCCAATGTGACCAGGCATGGCAGCAGGAAGGATTCTCAGGGATGGCAGTGTCAGGTTCAGCCCCTGAGCAGAGAGAGCCAGTGACTAGCAGCAGCGAAGGTAGCCAGGTGCATGGAGGGGAAGGAGGAGGCAACTGGAGGTCTTGTCTTTCCTCACCAAACTCTGCTCAGCTGGGGCTGAACTTGGAAAGGCAACTCAAAGAATTGCCCCCCAGGTCTCCCTGGCTGCCTGACCTGGCCAGCCAGGAGGAGCTGGCCAGCCAGGGGAGGCTGCCATAATCTTAAGATCCCAATCAATAAGGGAGGGTCCCTCCAGCCCCTGCAGAGATTTCTCTCCAAATATGTGTAAAGTTTGGCTTTCTTTCACATGGACTCTTTGATCCTACCATAACCCTGGGAAATTTGGTCCTGTCCACTTTTACAGATGAGGAAACAGGTCCAGACAGAGGTATATTTTTTCATTCACTCAACAGATATTTCATCATATAACAGGAATTATTCCAGGTGCTAGACTTATCCAAGGTAAAAAAAATGACCTGGAAATCCAGGTCAGGTAGCTTCCTAGTACAGAATGTCAAAGCTGGAAGGAGCCTTAGAATAGGGGATATCAGGGCTGAGAGCATATGTCTACAGTGTTTTGTGGCTACAAAGTGCTTTCCTCCAATAATCTCCTTTCCACCTCTTATCAGTCCTGGAAGTACAGCTATTATTACCTCCATTTTACTACCCTTGTGACTTTGGTCAATTCAATTAACTTCCCTGTGCCTCAGCTGCCTCCTAGATAAAATGAGAGGGTTGGAGCTCATTACTCTTCAGCTCTGAGTCTATGAAGTAAGACATAATCCCTGCCCTCAAGGAGCTTATAGATTAATAGAGAAAGATATAGCACAACTCCATGAACAAGATGTATTTTGGTGCTTGTTTTACAGATGTAGAAACTGAGGTAACACATCAAACCTAAGTAAAAAGGTCCAGAAGGGGGGGTGTCAAGAAGTAGACCCCAGTTTTCTAGCCCCATATTCTTTCCTTCACAGCCTCATTTTCCAACGGACAGGATGACTAGCTTCAAGACTCACCTCCAGTGATTACTACCTGTGTGACCTTGGGCAAGTCGACTAATCTTCTTGGATCTCAACTTCCTCATGTGTAAAAGGAGGAGGTTGGACTACATGGCCTCTGAAGCCCCTTCCAGCTCTAAGGCTAGGACTTGGTGACACTATGGGATCTCAGAATTTTGACCCTATGACATATGACTTGGTATCCCTGGGCCTTGGTTTCCCCATGTGTAAACTGAGGGGTCTGAACTAGATAGCCATCAAAATTTCTTCTAGTTCTAGATGTTATGGTTCTATGATCTCATGATTTGAACTCTCTCCATCTCTCTCTCCCCTCTCCCTCTCTTTTATTATCTCTCACTGTCTCTCTCAGAGAGAGAGAGAGAGAGAGAGAGAGAGAGAGAGGGAGGGAGGGAGGGAGGGAGGGATGGAGGAAAGGAGAGGGAGAGAGGGAAAGAGAGAGAGGGAGAGGGAGAGGGAGAGGGGGGTGGAATCAGGACTCCTGCTTTAGCAAGAACCAGGGGAAAGTCCCATAACTGCTAATTTTATCCCTGAGATACACTATTAATGGGCCATTAAGAACAGGACTCTGGGGGCAGCTAGGTGGCACAATGGATAAAGCACCGGCCCTGGATTCAGGAGGACCTGAGTTCAAATCCGGCCTCAGCCACTTGACATTTACTAGCTGTGTTACCCTGGGCAAGTCACTTAACCCTCATTGCCCTGCGCAAAAAAAAAAAGTGAGAAATGAGGAAACTGAGGCAAACAGATGCTAAATTGACTCGTCCAGGGTCACACAGCTATTAAATGTCTGAAGCCAGATTTGAGTTAAGGTATTCCTGACGCCCAGCCCAGAGTTCTATCCACTGTAGCATCCAGCTACCTTAGACATAAGAATGCCTTAAGAGCCTATCTATGGTGCTGTCAGGGACTGGATGACCCTGAGTCACATGAACAAAAACAACTCCCCTCTCTATAATGCTTAGGAAGTTTCAAAGCAGTTTAAAGTCTACAGCGCACTCAGAGGTTTACACGGAACCTTAGAGTTTTCGGGACCTCTTAATTAAGCTTTACAAAGTTTTTTCCTCACACCAAGTGAGATAAGTGTTGGGGGAAGGGATTGGGAGGCGGGGGTGGTAGTAAGCATTACCCTTCCTGATCTTTGAATGAGGAAACATCTCCCTTGAGATGTGAAGGCACTCACCCAAGGTCACACATCCCATAAGCTGGGACTTCAAGCCAAGACTCCTGCCAAGAGAAAGTTCTTCCCAGCACACCAGGCTAGCTCTGTTGTGATTCCTCAGCCCTTAGGGGCTGTCTCTAGATGAGACTTCCAGCAGACTCAGACCATGCCCCACCCCCAAGATTTCCCCCAGGAAGTCTTCTTATCTCCATGGCTAGACAGCAGCTCATATGAAAAAGATGTGAGGGCTTTCGTGGACTGCCAATTGCGTATGAGTCACACATCTGATAGGGAGGCCCAGAAAGCTACCATGAACTCAGGCTGCCTTGAGAGGTGGTGTCCCAGGAATGAGGTGAGAGTCCCATTTCCCTCTGCCTGGGTCAGGCTGTTCGTATCCAGGGTATTGTGTTCAATCCTGGGAACTGTAGTTAATCTAGGGAAGACAAGCTGGACAGGGTCCAGAGAAGGGCATCCTTCAAGGTGAAGGGCCCTGAGAAGGCAGGCTAGCACAATGAACAATGGAGTCACAAGGTCTGGGTTCAAATGTCACCTCAAGTGCCACTTACAGCCTATGTGACTAAACAAGGCCTTTCCTTTCTCAGGGCCCCAGTTTCCTCATCTATAAAATAAGAGGGTCGGGCTAGAGAAGGCATTTCTAGCCTGTTTTTGGCAGCCTGCTGAAGCCAATGGATCCTTTCACAAAATACAAATTTTAAATGAACAAAAGACACAAGATTGCAAAGGAAATCAATCATTTTTAAATAGAATGACCAAAATAGGTTGGGGGAGGTTCAAGAACCCTTGCCTTAGATGGAGCATGGTCATGCTATTTGGACAAGTCACTGAACCCTTGTCTGCCTCAGTTTCCTCATGTGTAAAATGGGCTGGAGAAGGAAATGGCAAACCACTCCAGAATTTCTACCAAGAAAACTCCAATTGGGGTTCAAATCCAGCCTCAGACACTTGACACTTACTAGCTGGGTGACCCTGGGCAAGTCACTTAACCCCAATTGCCCTGCACCAAAAAAAAAAAAAAAGAAAGAAAGAAAGAAAGAAAAGAAGAGACAGCAGGAGGTGGGGGCGTTCAGTCCCTAGCCCTATGGAGGGGGGGAAGCCTAACAACAGGAGCTGTCCAAAAGTAAGGTGACAGGAGAGAGCAGGTCCCTGTACACGGGCAGGTTTCCAGGATGTCTGAGTAAAAACTTGTCCAAATGTTGTCGACAGTCTTATTCTAATGTAGGTTCGACTAGGTGGCATCCCAGGTAAGCAAAACTGTCTCTGCTATTTAACTGGCTTTGTGACATCAGGCAAGTTACTAAGCCCCTCTGAGTCTCAGCTCTCTCCATTCGAAAAGAATAGGTGGTACTAAATAACGTCAGGCAACTTTTAGATGTAAATCCTAGGTGCCAACAATCCTCGGTCTGAGGGGGAGGAGGGTTGGGGGGAAAGCGCCTGTCCTCCCACAAGAAGTCCCAGCTAGTTCTCCTGCTTCCTCCTCCATTCCACCAGAGAGATAGCTATGCATCTTCAGCTGGATTGTGGACTTGACTGAAACTCCGGCCCAGAGGCTCAGGAGCCCCCTGCTCCTCCACACTGTCTACAATCAAGGCTTATTGTCTTTCATAATTATGAGCTTCAGTTCTTCAGGAAAGGACTGAAGTTATTATCAGCCTAGAACAGTCCTTAGATGCCTGTGAAGAAAATTCAAGTTGTCCTGGCTTTGTTGGGGACAAGAGCAGCTTCTGCGGCATTTGACTGAGATTAAGAGAAAACAAAGGATTATGGGGAATATGGCCAAGGGGCTCAACTGTAATCTCTAAATTGGCACAAGAATCAGTCAATCAATTGTCTAAATTGCATGACCATGTTCCATCTGAGGCAAGGGTTCTGAATCTGGGGTCGGTGAACCCAAACCTAAACCTCGCCCCAAACTATTTTGATCATTATACTTAAAAATGATTGATTTTAGGGGGCAGCTAGGTGGCGCAGTGGACAGAGCACCAGCCCTGGATTCAGGAAGACCTGAGTTCAAATCTCGCCTCAGACACTTGACACTTACTAGCTGTGTGACCCTGGGCAAGTCACTTAACCCCAATTGCCTCACAAAAAATGGTTGATTTCCTTTGCAATCTCGTGTCTTTTATTTTGTTCATTTAAACTGACACATACACATACACACAAAATGTAAGAAACATTCTCAGAGAGAATTAGTCAGCCAATCAATCCATTTTTCAGTCATTTAAGTCATGTCTGACTCTCCATTTGGGGTTTTCTTGGCAAAGACACTGGAGTGGTTTGCCATTTCCTTCTCCAGCTCATTTGACAGATGAGAAAGCTGAAGTAGAGTGAAGTGACTTGCCCAGGCTCACACAGTTAGTAAGTGTCTGAGGCCAGATTTGAACTCAGCTCTGTTATCCTCACTGTAAGGCCAGTGCTCTATCCACTGTGCTACCTAGCTGCCCCTATCAATAAACACTAATTAAGTGCCCACTTTGTGTCAGGCACTGTGCTAAGCCCTGGGGGCTATAATCAAAGGCCAAAGATACTTCCTGCTCTCAAGGATTTCACCATCTACTGGGAGAGAGAACATCTGATCAGTTCTGTACAAAGAAGCTATAAACAAGATAAATTGGAGATAATGATAGAGAGAAAGCACTAGCATTAAGGGGGATCAGGAAAGGCTTTTTGTAGAAGTTGGAGTTTTAGCTGGGACTTAAAGGGAGCCAGGAGGGGAAGATCGAGAGGGCAAGTGTTTCAAATGCCAATAAAAGTGCCCTGAGCCAGGAGATGGAACAGCCAGGAGGCCAGAATCATTGAATCACAGAGTACATGGGGGTAGAAGTGGAAGAGGGAGTAAACTGTAAAAAGACTAGAAAGGTAGGAGGGGGCCAAGTTGTGAAGGGCTCTGAATGCCGAACAGAAGATTTTATATTTGATCCTGAAGGTAATAGGGAGCCACTGAAGTTTGTTGAGTGCCACAGTTAGACAAACACTTTAGAAAGATTAATATGAGGGGGCAGCTAGGTGGCAAAGTGGACAAAGCACCGGCCCTGGATTCAGGAGGACCTGAGTTCAAATCCGGCCTCAAACACTTGACACTTACTAGTTGTGTGACCTTGGGCAAGTCATTTAAACCTCATTGCACCACAACAAAAAGTTATGGGATCTAGAAAGGATTCTAGATTGTGAACTGTCAAAGATAGACAGAATAGCAGAGATTATTTTAGAATATAGAGTGACAAGGCTAAAAGGGAACATCAGAACTAGAAGAGACCTTTTAAGACCCTGAGAATACAGTGTTAGAATGGGGAAACAGAACATTAGAACAAAGAATCTTAGAACGAAAGGTCAAAATTGGGACAGATCTTCACACATGAAATACTAAAAACCTAAAGAGACCTCAGAGAGGTCTCTTCTAATCCACTCATTTTACAGAAGAAGCAAGGCCCAGAGACAGGCAGGGCTTGCCCAGACTCTGGGCTGGGTGCTACGCCCCTGGAAACTGGCCAGCCCTGTGATCCTCAGCCGTGTCCCAATCAGGCGCCCGCCCGCTGATTTATTGCGGATGCCTGCACCTGGCCCCTGGGGAGCTGCTTCCAGTAGCCTGAGGATCATCTGCCTTTAATTTGGTAATTGTTATTGAATTTGCTCTCTGAGTCCCTGTTCCTGCCTGGGTCAAGGCATCTTCCCCGCCTATCCATCACCCTCCTTGGGGGTGGGAGTCCCAGCTGATGGATGGCGCCGGCACCATATTAAAGCACCAGCCCTGCTCGGTGATGGATGAGGATGGGACATCCCAGGAGCAGGTGTAGGGGATAGCTGCCTGCAGGACCAGAGCATAGACATCCCTAGAAGAGAAAACTGGGGATAGGGAGGGGGAAGGGGGAGGACATCTTCTGGTCACCAGCCCTTGGGGAGTAAAGACCAAGGCAGAACTTGGGGGGGGCAGGGAGTGGGCACTGGGCTTGGAGCCAAAGGACCTGAGCTTAAAAATCTCAATTTTATTATTGACCAGCTGCATGACTCAGGCAAATGATCTGGCTTCTCTGGACCTTAGCTTTCATTCCTGTTCAAATAAAAGGTCTTTAAGGGCCCCTCATTTTAGCCACGGAGCACAGAGACTCATCTTCCTGAGTTCAAATCTGGCTTCAGACACTTACTAGCCATGTGACCCTGGGCAAGTCACTTCACCCTGTTTGCCTCAGTTTCCTCATCTATAAAATGAACTGGAGAAGGAAATGGCAAACCACTCCAGTATCTTTGCCAAGAAACCCCTATATGGGGTCACAGAGAGTCAGACAGGACTGAAGCAACTCAACAGAAAGGGCTTCTACCGGGGCAACTAGGTAGCATAGTAGATAAATCACCGGCCCCTGGATTCAAGAGGACCTGAGTTCAAATTCTACCTTAGACACTTGAGACTTACTGTGTGACCCTGGGCAAGTCACTTAACCTCCATTGCCCTGCAAAAATAAATAAATAATTTTTTTAAAAGAAAGAAAGGGCTTCTCCAGCTCTTATCAGAGTGCATGCCTCCATGGTCCAGCTAGGTCTTCTGGGTACAATCAAAGTGGGGTAGCAGGAAGAAAGCTAATGCACAGTGGGCCTCACTTACCCAGAGTCAAGCAGATCTAGGCTGGATTCAGTTCTATTGTTGATGGGAGGAAGAGAAGGGAGGGGATCCTAAAGGAGGCAGGAAATAAGGTCCCTCTCTAGCTAATCAATCAGCAAACATTTATCGGTCTTGGACTATGTGCCAGGAGCTGTGCTCGACTCTGATGACACAAAGACAGGATGGAATGGTCCGTGCCCTTGAGGATGGCATACAACAAATTCTGGGCTTGGGGTCAGGAAGACCTGAGTTCAAATCCAACTTCAGATACCTGGAAGCTTATATTCTCCTGGAAGCATATACAGCATTCAATTCCATTCAACAAGTGTATATTAACACCTGCTATATACCAAACACTGCGCTAGGCACCAGGGACAACAAAGACCAAAAAATCACTTGTCATCTCCTTCAAGCTTACATTGTCCTGGAAGTGTACAATATTTGATTCCATTAAACAAGTATTTATTTAGTAACTACCGTGACTGGCCCAGCATCCTATTCATTGCACCACCGTGCTTAGTTAGAGCTGGGAGGAACCTTAAAGACCAACTATATAAAAATAAATGTGGAAAACTATCTCTACATGTAACTGGAAAATAATAAAATATTTATATAAAAAAACCATCTATTCCAAATCCCACAATTTACAGATGAGGAAACTGAGTCAGGCAGAGGTTAAGTGACTTGTCCAGGGTCACATGGACGATTTCTATAGTTCTATGTGGCTTGGAAGCAACATGGCTCCTCATTCCCAAGAATTCAGTACTGTTTTTATTAGTGAGGAAGTAGGAAGGGGAAGTGTTCAGGGAGGAAGGGGCCCCACCAATAGAGGGACTAGCCTGGATCCTGAGGAGGAGCATTCATTATCAATATAACCATTACCATTTCTACAATGCTTTCAAAGCACTTTCTTCCCCACAACCCTCTGAGGAAGGTGTTTTTGAGGTGGCTTGGTGGAAAGACCACTCAACTTGGAGTTAGGAGGACCCGAGTTCAATTCCTGCCTCAAACACTCAGTAGCTTTGTAACACTGGGCAGCACGTTTAACCTCCCTCAGCTTCTTTTTCTGTAAAAGTAGAGGGTTGGACATGATGACTCCTAAGGTCCCTTCCACTTCTAAGTCCACGATCTTATAAACCTTACTGTACCTCAGTTTCCTCATCTGTAAATGAGGGGTTTGCACTCAAGGGTCCCTTCCAAATCAATATTTCTATGATCCTATTTAAAGATAAAGAATAGAGCTGAAGAAGTCCTTTCTTTCTTTCTCTTTTTAAAATTTAATTTTTTTTTGCAGGGCAATGGGGGTTAAGTGATTTGCCTAGGGTCACACAGTAAGTCTCAAGTGTCTGAGGCTGGATTTGAACTCAGGTCCTCTTGAATCCAGGGCCGGTGCTTTATCTACTATGCCACTTTCCCACTCAGAGTGGGAAAGGACTTACCAAAAGTCACACAAGTGAAAGCAAGTTACTGCCTGGGTGACACTTGTTATTGCCCAGTTTCCCCCTTCTCAAATCAGAGGAGGGAGTAGCAATGGCCTTCAATCCTGAACACTCTAACCTCTTGCTCCCTTTCTCCCAGAATCCTCCACAGGGGGACAGGTCTATCTGGAAAGCCTGGGAACTAGCTGGGTTTTTGTTTGGGTTTTGTTTTTGTTTTTTTTTGAGGCAATCAAGGTTAAGTGACTTGCCCAGGGACACATAGCTAGTAGGTGTCTGAGGCCAGATTTGAGGGAACCATCTTTGACAAACATCCCCCAGGGTTCTGACCTCTAGCCTAAAAGGTCCAGGCAGAGACTGCAAGGCTGAGCAGCCACCTTGACCTTGACCTTGATGCATAAATGGGTAAGTCTTCAGAGACAGAAAAGGAGCTAAGGCTCATGAGCAGTGGGAAGCAAGCTGGCAGACCTAGCAGGGAGCCAGAAAAAACCCAGACAGGAGCCTCTCTTCATGGCTGAAGCTCATGGAATATCTCCAACTATGACCAGAGTCTTCCATGATGGCATAGCTCAGGGGAAGGATAAAGAGGCAAGGAGGTCTGGGTTGGGGAGAATCCTGAGACAACCAAGAAATGACTGCAACATTTGACCCATTAGAAGAATGACAAAAAGGGGCTCTGGGATGGGAGCCATTGGATCAGAGGATTTTTCTGAAATGAAAAGAACCTTCAAGATCATCAGGCCTGATCCCCTTGCTTCAAAACAGAGAAGAAAACTAAAGGCCTTGCCCAAGAAACAGAGAAACCAAGCTGGGATTTGAACCCAAACCCAGTTTTTTTCCCACACATCCCTCTCACCAGTTAGATTCTACCTCACCTCTGCAACTGGCCAGCTGTGGGATCTTGGCCAAGTCATTGGACTTCTTTGGGCCTCAGTTTCTTTATCTGTAAAATGAGGGGACTGAAGGTCCTCTCCTGCTATGGAGATTTTCCTAAAGCAGAGATCTGACCCTGTCCCCCTCAGTGAGCCTGCCACCGCAGGCTATTACCTCCAAGATAAATAGAAAGGCCACCATTGTGCAGGTAAAGGTCTTCATCACCCAAGCTCTTCTTATCTTTGCTTATTACATTTTACCCAAGCTCTCAACAATTCATCTACACTGGCCCACTCTCTGTACCTCTCTATATCACACTCCATGGTGGGATTTGCACTGAATCTTAAAGAAAGCCAGGGGAGTTAAGAGACTGAGGTGAAGCCTGGAGTCAGGAAAATACATCTTCCTGAGTTCAAATCCAGCCTCAGACACTTACTGGCTGTGTGACTCTGGGCAAGTCACTTCACCCTGTTTGCCTCAATTTCCTCATTTGTCAAAAGAGCTGGAGAAGGAAATGGCAAACCACTCTAGGATCTCTGCCAACAAAACCCCAAACGGGGTCACAGAGAGTCAAACATGGCTGAAAAATGACTGAATAAAATATGAAATTTCTCACATCACTTCCTTGCTAAGAGTTTTAACTTATTCATCTGCAAAATGAGACTAATTCTAACTGGTCTTGCCTCACAGAATGGGTGGAATACTGTAAAGGCGTTTTAAAATACATGAAGTATTTTATGTAGGCAAAAGGCAATGCTGATTCAGTCAAATCCTACATACAATCTTTCAGATAGAACTTTATAACTCAAAGGGGACCTTCAAGCTCATCTACACCTACTCCCCTCACAAAAAGGGAGACAGAGAACATTTGGGGAGGATGGGACCGGCAAAGCAGGGGTCATTATACCCAATTTGCAGATGAGAAAATTGAGTCCCAGAAAGGCTCTTGCCCACATAAGCAAGTCACATAAGCAAGAGTTGGATACCATTGTCCAGTCCGAGCTGGTTCAGTTCTGATCTGATTAGGTGGTAGCCAGAGCAGGGAGAAGACCTACCCTGGCCTGAAGCCGAAGTATCTGGCCTTCCAGTTCCTGTCTGGTGCCAAAGGTCTGTGGTGCCACTAAAGCCCCATCTACCTGGGGGCCAGCTCCAATCGTTGCCTGTCAAGCAGATGAATGGATCCTTTCCCAGGCTACAGAATGGCCTGAAGTGAAAGGCTTTCTGAACAAGCAACCAAGAAGTCCAGCTCATCTCTAATTTATGAGTTGTCTGGAACCTTGCCAAGGGAGCCAATCAACTGGCAAAAATTTACATATTAATGAAATCTCATAAATAATACATCCAGCACCAGGCAGAGTCCATGATGGCTGCTAGGATGCCAAAACCTGTCACTTTAAATTATTACCTCTTTAATTTCCTTCCCTTCTCTCTTGAGAAATGAGAGCCCAGGCTGGAGTCTAGTGATGGACCTTAGCGCCAGCCACAAAATCTGCCACATTCATGGAAACAAAGAAGGTCACAACTAAAAGGGACCTAACAAAGAAATTCAAGCTGGGACAGGGTGGGCAGGGCGAAGAACACAGAATGCCCCAGAGAGGTGGCCCTTGGGCATAGGGAGTCAAAGCTGGTGGGCATCTTAAAGAGGGAAATGGCAGAGCTGGGAGGGGCCTTAGAACAGGGCATGGCAGAGCTGGGAGGGGCCTTAGAACAGGGCATGGCAGAGCTCAAAGGGGCCTTAGAACAGGAGATGGCAGAGCTGGGAGGGGTTTCATAACATCAGCCAACCATGAACCCTCACCCTTGTATCAGTTTTTATCCACAGCACCTAGGACAGTACATGTAGCAGGTGCTTAATTGTTGATTAATAGATCATTTAACCTTTTTGGTCTTCATTTTCTTCATCTGTAACTTGAGATGGACGCCTAGTGACCCCCTTCCAGCCCCCAAGCTATGATCTGATCATCCTAAGGTTAGCAGCAAGTTCGGCAAAGGTTTATGGGGCCAAGGCCAGTTAGGGGTGCCTTGACTATGGTCTGCAGATGTATTCTTATCTACCCAGGGAACTTTGCTGTCAGAGTTCAGTGGATAATGCCATCTCCTTAAAGAATATCGGGGTTCTCCACTTGAGGCCCCCAGCCCCCTTAGATGCCTTCCCCTCCCCCCAACACAGTCCTTGGTTTCTCTTCCATCAGAGTCTTCCTTCTCTAGGGTCTTCCTGGCTTCTGGGCTGAGACCCAGATTCTAACATCAGGTCCTAGGGCCTTGCTGGGACACAGAGTATAAGTGGGTAATTATCCAGACTACACAAGGATTGCTCACTTTGAAGAGAGAGCCCCAGCCTCCTTCCATGAAATAGTGAGGTCTCTGCTGAATTTAAAATACTGACCAATTTACCATCCTCCTCCCAAGTCAACTTGCATTTAACTTGTCTGGGTTTTATCTACATCTCCTGTGTAAAGTGTTGGGAAAATAATGACCCAGCCTGGTTTTTCCCATGGAGGCTGATGGGCCAGAATGTGGCTGGACCTGTACCCCTGAGCTGGGGGCTTCTTCTTCCTCTGGAGAATGGGGGCATCACACTCAAGGACCTCCAAGGCACCTTCCTGCTCCAAATCCTCTGAGCACAAGAGGAGATCTTGCTTAGCTCAGCACAGAGCACCCACCTGAAACGAAAGGAGGAGAAAACTGGGCAAGGGGAAGCCTGGGAAATGGAAACTGAAGCAGGAAAGCAGAACATTAGCCACAGATGTGGAGACTCTCTTGCAGGTGTTCCATGGGTCAGCTCTGGATGTGGGCCTCTGGGGGCTGATTGCTAGGCTGCAGGGTGCTGTCCAGCACAGCCCAGCTGAGCAGGCCCAGGGCTCTTGCTGTCTGGTCCAGGATGCCCAGCAGTGCCCGCTGCTTAACCCTTCACTTTCCCCCTTTTGGAAAACATGAATCATGGAGATGTTGTTTGTCTTGGGCCTAAACAGGACAGAGTCCTAGTCTTAATGGCCCATTAATAACAGTGTATCACAGGGATAAAATTCGCATTGATGGGAGTTTCCCCTGGTTCTTGCTAAAGAAGGAGTCCTGATTTTCTCTCTCTTTCTCTCTCTCTCTCTCTCTCTGTGTGTGTGTGTGTGTGTGTGTGTGTGAGAGAGAGAGAGAGAGAGAGAGAGAGAGAGAGAGAGAGAGAGAGAGAGAGACAGTAAGAGAGGAAAAGAGAGAGGGGGAGAGGGGAGAGACAGAAAGAGGGAGACAGAGATGGAAAGAGTTCAAACCATAAGATCATAGAACCATAACATCTAGAACTAGAAGAAATTCCAGAGGCTATCTAGTTCAAACCCCTCACTTTACACATGGGGACACTGAGGCCCAGAGAGACCAAGTCATACGTCATAGGATCAAAGTTCTGAGATCCTATAGTCTCACCAAGTCCTAGCCCTAGAGCTGGAAAGGACTTCAGAGGCTGTGTAGTACAATGTCCTCCTTTTGCACATGAGGAAACAGAGCCAGGAAGATTAAGTAAGTTTCCCAACATCATACAAGTAGTCATCACTGGAGGTAAGTCTCGATTCTAGTCATTCTGTCCATTCGCAAATGAGGCTGTAAAGGGGAAATATGGGGCTGGAAAATTGGGGTTCATTTCTTTTTTTTTTGGTGAGGCCATTGGGGTTAAGTGACTTGCCCAGGGTCACACAGCTAGTAAGTGTCAAGTGTCTGTGGCCGGTTTGAACTCAGGTCCTCCTGACTCCAGGGCCGGTGCTCTATCCACTGCGCCACCTAGCTGTGGGGTTCATTTCTTGACCCCCCCCTTCTGGACATTGAGCTAAACCATTTAGGTTTGATGTGTTACCCCAGTTCCTACATCTGTCAAATGTTCATGGAGATCTGCCATCTATCCCTCAATTAAACTATAAACCCTTTAAGGGCAGGCATTATGTCCTTTACTGCATAGACTCTCCAGACTAGAAAGTAGTGACCTCCAACCCCCTGATTTTATCTAGGAGGCAGCTGAGGCGCAGGGAAGTTAACTGATCTGACCAAAGTCACACGGGTGGTAAAATGGAGGTAATAATAGTTGTACTTCCAGGACTGATATGAGGTGGAAAGGAGATAATTGATGGAAAGCTCTTTGGAGTCATAAATGATATGCTTTCTTCATTCATTCATTCAGAGAGGACTAGCACCTCTGGGGTAAGGACTTGCCATGCCCTTTTTAGGGTGGCTCATCCACCTTTAATATCCACCCACCACCCACCACTCACTGGTGCCTCCAAGAAGCTGTAGCATGTGCAGTAGCCACGCCCTGGTAAAACCATCTAAGTGGGTGGCTAAACCAGGTTGAGGGTAATCCTCAGGCCTCAAACCTATTGATGAGTTGGGGGGGGGGTCTATCCCAGGCATATGAAGGATATGAAGGCTTCCTCTGGTGAAAAGGACAGATGAGAACAATTTGTTCCACCAGCCATTAAGGCAGCTGAAGTGGGTGCTGTGGAGTGCTTAGAACTTGGTTAGACATTAAAGATGTCTAGATTATCCACTGCATCTGGGGCCATGGACAGTCATCTTGACTTTTGTCCGGCCACTGAACTTTGATGACTCCGGAAGAGAGAATGAGACTGGTAACTTCACTCACCTCTGTCTCACTTAAATCCAACTCACATGCAAGTCAAAACACCACCCTGTGAAATCACTGGTCCTCTTTGAAAATCAAGGATGAGGGCACAGTTATGTGGCAAAATGGATAAAGCACCAGCCCTGATTCAGGAGGACCTGAGTTCATATCCAGCCTCAGACACTTGACACTTACTTGCTGTGTGACCCTAGACAAGTCACTTAGCCCTCATTGCCCCACAAAAAAAAAAAAGAAAGAAAAGAAAAGATGAACAATGACTGTGTTGTGTGGGAAACCTACATTCACTAAAGAAAAAGAAACTAAGTTTTAAGACCCATTCCCCAGAACCAAAGTCTCTGACGGGGCAGTTTCCAGGGATTGGTGCTCCAAATGGGCTTCACCTGAGGGAATGAATTGACTTCAGCAAGGTCATATTGAACAGATTGGAATGGAATAGCATTTATTAAATAGTTCCTAGGTGCCAAGGACTGTGCTAAATGCTGGAGATACAAATAGAAAACAGACAGTCCCTGTTCTCAAGGAGCTTATGTTCCAATTAGGAGAGACAACACATAGAAGGGGGTGAGCTGCAGGGAAGATGGAAAGACCACAAGGGGAGGCAGGGGAGGGTGTTTTAAGATGCAGTAGCAGGGTAGATGACACCACCCAGAAGTCCTCAGGATGCAACAATAGGTCATATATGCAGGGTAATGCCCAGAGACATGGAGGGCAGAGCAGCAGTGCCAATGTTAAGGCCCAGTGAGCCATCATCTCACCCAGTGGTTTGTGGTTTGCTCATCTAAGTGGTATGAGTGGCTATGTCCCTAACCAATGACTTTTGGGAAAAGGGTAGTGAGCTCAAGGAAGAGTGGGGTTACCTCCTATTGGGGTAAGGATAAGAGGCTAGATCAGAGGGAAGCATCTTGATCCTACTGAGCCCTTCAGCTCAGCTCTCAAAAAGACAAATGAGGTGGCATTCTTGGTCCAAAGAGGGTCTAGAATGTATGTGATCGAGATGTGACTGTGGGAAGAGAGCAGGGCTCTAAAGATCCATCTGATTCCATGAGAGGAGGGGCATGGGGTATGTGACATTTAAAGCCTAATGTGTGGTCGCCTTGTTTCTACCCCTACTGTGGGAAGAGAACTAGCTAAGGTTTACTTATAAGCTAGAAATGTCAGCACCAGTTTGGGGCATTAAGCATTTATTAAAACGTATTATAGGTTAGTACTTAAGGTAATAATTATACTATAGTAATTTTAGTATTATAAGATAGAACCTGTGGAGCTCACAAAAAGAAGCCTATCTTCCCTAGCGTTCAGACTGGATTCCTTCTCTCTCAGCTACCAACCCAAAAGTTCAGGAGCCAGCCTCCCTTCTTACTTCCTGTATCCCTCCCTGGAAGGGGTCGTCCTTCAAGCTGATTGGTTGAGGGTGCTCTCGTGTTGATGTTGTAGTCCACAGCCTCTGAGAACAACACCCCACTCATGGCTGGCCAGGTGTGGTCTCGATTTAATCAACCTTAAGTAGGTTCTCGGTCAGTCTCTCAGTCAGCCTCACCCAATTCAATCAATTCCAAATCAATCTTCAGGTGGGGCCCCTGGGTGTCTGCCAAATCCCATGATTTTCTCACAGGTATCTAGCAGTCATTCTTCCCAGAAGGTTCATATCCCTACAGATTTATAACCTATGGGGTAGAAATTGTTTATCTATTAAATGGATCTCTTGGGGCTTTATAGTATTTAAAGATGATTTCATTGGCAGAGTGACGTCCCTGTACTGATGCAGGTTGGCATCCCCCAGAGGTACCAAAAACACAGGAGCAGAGCAGATGGTAAAGACCAAAGATAATTGACAAATGGAGGAATCAGAGAAGGTTTTTCACAGAAAGTGAGCCCTAAGCTAAGTGACTGAATTAATGTTTCCAGGAGGTCAGAAAACAGTATGATTCTTAGTAGCTTTTGCCCCGACTCTACCACCATCACTGTGAGAGTGGGAAAGCACTACACAGAGCCTAGAGCTATCTTTAATTGTCTTTGTTTCTGGCTGCATGATCCTGGTCAAGTCAATTAACCTCTTTGTGCTCTAAGCCAGTGGTTCTCAAAGTATGGACCAGGGATCACCAAGGGTCCCTGAAACCATTTAAAGGGCTCTATGAGATCAAAACTATTTTTATAATAATACTTTTTCATTTCTAATACGGTAACTATCACTAGATATATAACCCACATAAACAAAAATTCTTTGAAAGGAGTGGTCCTCAATGATTTCTAAGAGTACAAAAGGGTCCTGAAACCAAAAAGTTTGAGAGATGCTGTCCTGGGTAACTCTCTAGTTGCAGAGAAGGTGTCCACCTGCATTGGTAGTTTCCTCACCTGAGAATTCTCTAGACCAGCGAAATCATAAGTCCAGTCACTATTGTGTCTCCTTCAGGGACTGACCTGGCCAAAGAATTTATCACCTGCTGCCCCTACCTACTTGAGATGAACTTCTCTGTACTTAGATAGATGAGTCATAGATTTAGAGCTAGAAAGGACCACAGAGGTGACTCCTCTTTCTACAAATGAGGACATGAGTCAAAAGAGGCTGAGGTACTTACCTAAGGTCACACAGCTAGTAAGAGGCAGAGCTGGGATTTGAACTCTAGTCCTCTTTCAGCTATACCAGCACACTGTTGCTGATATCTTCCTCAAAGAAGGTGAGCACAGGATGAGACTTTGGATGATAGAGTATAGTATAACAGAGCTTGGGGGCCCTAGAACAGGAGCTCCTAACCTGTGAGCTGGAGAGCCCCAGGGGATGCAGTTATTTTAAGAGGTCTGCAATTCCATGCACTCAGCTAGCATTATCATTTTGATCTTTATTTAGCTCCAACCAAATACGCAGTGTGACTCAGTACAATAAATAAGCAAACATACCTTCCATAAGCTGAATAAATATTTTGTCTTGCATACAGATGAATCAATATTTTTCAAACTTCTGTAGATGCTGTTGTGGTTCATAAAATACAAATTCATTTGAGAGCATTACTGAATTTACAGTATGCTTAGTCGTGTTTTCCTTCTTTTTTCTTTTCAAAAGTTTAATTAATGCATTTTTCTTTCTTTTTTTTTTAATCTTACTGTCTCTTCCAAATGACTCACCATCCCAGCACCAAAGAGGTCTCTTTGGCAACCAAATGGAAGAGGCGGGTAAAACAAATCAATATGTTGGCTGCCTCTAAATGTGGATGCTGAATTCCATGGCACCTTGCAGCCAAAAGGCAAGGGGCTTCTTCACCTCTAAAGTCATGTACTGATGAGAGTTCTAAAAACTGTAGGTGTCATTATCCTTACCATGTTGTGGTCTCTGATGACATCCTAAACTCTACTGGAAGGAGCACATTGCTTTGCTCTCTATGACCTCCTGAGGTGACTGGCTATACTTTGTGGGAATCAAATTCTCAGAACCCTATATTCCTAGAATCTTCTTTTGTTCTTCAGTCACATTCAATTCTCTGTGATTCCATTTGGGGTTTTCTTGTTTTAAAATAATAAATATTTTATTTAAAGTTTTTAATTTCAAATTTTATCCCTCCTTCCCTCCCTCCCCTGCCCCCTCCCTGAAGCAAACAGATATAGTTATACATATGCAATTATATAAAACATTACCCTGTGTGACCCTAGGCAAGTCACTTAACACTCATCGCCCCACCAGAAAAAACTACCATGTTAGTCATTTTCTTTTTTTTTTTTTTGCAGGGCAATGGGGTTTAAGTGACTTGCCCAGGGTCACACAGCTAGTAAGTGTCTGAGGCTGGGTTTGAACTCAGGTCCTCCTGAATCCAAGGCTAGTGCCTTATCCATTGCGCCACCTGGCTGCCCCCAGTCATTTTCTTTTTCTTTTTTTTTTTTTAAGTGAGGCAATTGGGGTTAAGTGACTTGCCCAGGGTCACACAGCTAGTAAGTGTTAAGTGTCTGAGGCCGGATTTGAACTCAGGTCCTCCTGACTCCAGGGCCGGTGCTCTATCCACTGCGCCACCTAGCTGCCCCCCCAGTCATTTTCTATAAGAAAATGAATAAAATAAGCAAATGAAAGTGAAAAATAGCATGCTTCAGTATGTTTTCAATCAATATCAATATCAGTTCTTGGGATTTTCTTGACAAACATACTAGAGTTGTTTGCTATTTCCTTCTCCTGCTTATTTTACAGATGAGAAAACTGAAGTGGAGAGAGGTTAAGTGACTTGCCGAGGATAACACAGCTAGTAAATGTCTGGAGCTGAATTTGAACTGTGGTTGGACAAGATATCCATGGTGCCACTTAGATGCCTTATCTCTAATTCTTTGTTCCTGTGAATCATCCCAACTCTGACATTTCCTACCTGTGTGGTATTAGGCAATTTCCTTCCCCTCTCTGGTCTCAGTTTCCTCCATGGTAAAATGATGAAATGGGAGTCAGGAAACCTTGAGTCTTGACTAACTGAGAGCTTGGGCAAGTCAAGCAATTTAACTTGCTCTGACCCTCATTTTCCTCTGCTATAAAATGAAAGGTTAAACTAGTTGACCTCCAAGGTCCCATCCAGCTCTGGATCTGTGGTTCCAAGGCCCTTCCATGCCTT
Organism: Dromiciops gliroides; assembly: GCF_019393635.1. Classification (NCBI taxonomy): domain Eukaryota; kingdom Metazoa; phylum Chordata; class Mammalia; order Microbiotheria; family Microbiotheriidae; genus Dromiciops; species Dromiciops gliroides. The sequence continues at coordinate 17,250,675 of NC_057861.1, read as the reverse complement.
CTTATCCTATTTAACTCTCATCCCTATCATCCCATGAACCCTCCTCAATGGCTCTGATACATGGAGACCTTCCAAGTTCTCATGACTTTGGGTAGATACCAGGGAAATACGGAAGCTGTCCAGCATTGTCCCTCATGCTAGATTCATGACCATTCACTGTGCTTTTCTTGCTATACACATTTCTGCATACAGCTCACTATCTACTTGTCCAAGACATGGGGACTGATAAAATTTCTGTGGTGGCACAAATCTATCTACTAGGTGGCACAGTTGTTAGGGTCTTGGTCTTTGAGACTGGAAGACAAGCTCAAAACCTGCCTCAAATATGTAATGAGTCGAATGACATCTGGGCAATTCACTCCACTTCTCTGTGCCTCGATTTTCCCATCTGTAAAATAGGAATATGAATAGCATCTCCTTCATGAGGTTTATGTGAGGCTCAAATCAGATAACATGTAAATCAATTTGCAAACATCAAAATACTATGTCAATGCTAGTCGTTGTCATCATCACCTTAATTTCTATGCATTGTCTATCCAATTGCAAGTCATAGTTTAGGCAAAAAGCATTCTTTATTTAGTTGGGTTTATTTCCTAGTGTGCATAGTAAGGTCAAACTCATTTAAATGATCTGGGATCTTAATTGAGTGTTTGCGGTGTTCCATGGTTTGATGCAACCAACAGAAGGCAATTCACAGACAGATGCATCTGATAGAGCCCTAGTTCTGCAGTCAGAGGTTGTTGTTCAATCATTTTCAGTCATGTCCAACTCTTCTTGACCTCATTTGAGGTTTCCTTGGCAAAGATACTGGCATGGTTTGCCATTTTCTACCCCAGCTCATTTGACAGATGAGGAAACTGAGGCAAACCGGGTGAAGTGACTTGCCCAGGGTCACACAGCTAGTAAGTATCTGAGACCAGATTGGAACTCAGGTCTTCCTGACTCCAGGCCCAGTGCTCTATCCACTGCACCACTAGCAAATTTCAAATCCCCTCTCAAGTCTATAAATATGTTATTAAGCACTTACTATGTGCCAGGCACTGTGATAAATATTAGGGATTCAATTGTCTATGACACCTTGGCCAAATCCTTTAACCTCTCTAAGCCTCAGTGTCCTCATCTGTAAACTGAAGGACTTAGACTTGATAGCCCCTGAGGTTTCTGCAGTATATAATTAATCCATCTTTTATTTGAACCTTAATCATGACATCCTCTATGAAGCTGGAAGACATCTAGGGTGAGAATACATCCCCCTGGTTTTTGCCCTGCTTGTTATTAATATTCAGAGACAAAAGTTATCTTTCTTGTTATATCTTTCAAGGAAACTCTTTTGATTTTGATATCTATCTTGATATAGATATATGTGGGGGCATCGAGGTGGTGCATCAGATAAAGCACTGGGCTTGGAATCATGAAGACTTCAGCCTCAGACACTTACTAGCTATGTAACCCTGGGCAAGTCACTTAATCCTGTGTGCCTCAGTTTCCTCATCTGTAAAATGAGCTGGAGAAGGAAATGACAAACCTCTCCATTATCTTTGACAAGAAAACTCCAAGTGGGATCATGAAGAGTCAGACATGATTGAAATGACTGAACAGCAATATAGGGGGAGAGAGAGAGAGAGAGAGAGAGAGAGAGAGAGAGAGAGAGAGAGAGAGAGAGAAAAGAAGAGAAGAGAAGAGAAGAGAAGAGAAGAGAAGAGAAGAGAAGAGAAGAGAAGAGAAGAGAAGAGAAGAGAAGAGAAGAGAAGAGAAGAGAAGAGAAGAGACACCTTGTTAGTGATGTCTTTGAAGCAGTATTTTTCCCTTTACTGAATAAAATTCATTTTATCATCAACAAAGAAAGTGCATGATGGGACATTGTATCCTCTGAACCTTTCAGTCAATCATGTTACTGTAAAGATGCGGTCTACTAATCAAAAATATAGGGATAGGTACTGCACTTGTGAATATATTTGGTATAGGGAACTCTCAGGTGATGAAAGTCCCTCTGAAACTTAGAATTGCCTAGAACACTGATAAGTTAAGTGACTTGGTCAGGTCACACAGACAGTATCTGTCAGAAATAAGACTTGAATCCATGTCTTCCTGGCTCCAAAGTCAGTTTTCTACCCATTACCCCACACTCCTGCTATAGAATGCTGTTTGCAATGGCCTGGCTTTTCCCTTTAATGGCTGGGAAAACTCCAGGTCCCATCAACATCAATAGCAAAGTCCAATGGAACTGAAATCGATATTCCTGGAGGAACAGTGGCTGATGGCAGCACCTGTATCAGGAGCTGAGGGACACATGAGGACCATTCAATCTACTAAAAAGAGGCAGTATCAGAAACCTACATGAACACTGGTCCTCAGAGCCCACAAGAAAGCTAAACTAATGGGAAGGAATTTGATGGCACAAAAGAAGAAAAGGACTCTCCAGAAATAAGACCTTTGCTGCATGAGTTCCCTACACATGTTCCTAACTACTAGTTGCTTATAAGTGTGAACCCACTCTTTCCAAGAACCAGTGTACAAGGAGAGAATGCACCCTGAATTTAGAGGTACTGTCCTTATTAAATCAGATTAGTAAATATTTTCCCTAAGAGCTAAGTCTGACTGATAATCATTGGGGAGCACACCAGTGGGGGCTCCTGAGTGACATTACTAGAAAATCTCATCTACCTCACAATTACTCTCTGACCCCAGAACCCTAAGGAAAAGAGAAGTCATCCACCTTCTCAGAGCATAAACTTCCAATATGAGCAGGAATTGTAGAACTAACCCCAGAGTGGAGTATTATAATTATACCCAGCCTAAATCTGGAGTTCAAGTCTAACTGCCATTAATTCATTATATGACCTTGGACAAGTTCATTCTCCTCTCATTAATTTCCTACCTGGATCCTAAAGACCCAAACCTTCCTCTGTGGGCTGCAAGACTTTCCTAATCATAAAGCTTTATCATAGCTTTAGAGCACAGAATGTCAGCCCTGAGAGGAACCCCACACTGCATCCCCTGCTATAGAAGCCTAGAAGAGAGCATGTCATAGCTAGGATAGGCCTTAGAGGCCATCTATTCTAACCCCCTCATTTTACAGATGAGGAAACTGCCTCCGGTGCACAGCTTTTCCCACTCTGATCTCATCATTTGACATGGTTTGGTTTCATTGTTTTCCCTCCAGTTAAGAAATGCCAGTGAGGGAGGCACAATGAGCCAACTACATGCCGTCCCTGAGGGAGATGCCAGCACATTTCAGCATTGCCACAGAGATTGCTTCTTCCCCCTACCCCCATTTTCTTTTTCTTTTCCATCTTTTCTTTTTCTCTTTTACCTAAAGGACAATCCAAAAGCTCTACCTAATACCACCAGGGTCATCGCCTCTTTCGCCCCTCCCATTGGTCTCAGAGCATCTAGCGGCTCAGAGGCACCCAAGTAAATGTCTATTAATTTGTTGGCAGGATGACAAGATGCTGGTGATCAGACCATTTGTACACAGCAGCACAAAAGCTGAAATAACTGTGAATCCCTCTAATGGTCCCATGAAGGCTCCCACTGGAGGGAGGCAGCAGCCCCTGGCTCTTAGAGACAGGAAGCTTCAAATGACTGTATCAGGAAAGAGGCAGATGCACCTGCTTGGATGACATAGCCCCAAGTCTTCCTTTGTGGGATATAAGCAAAGGAGGCAACATGGTGCTTGAAAAGGGCCTGGAGCTGATAGAACTCATACACTTAGACTCATAGCTCGTTGGAGCTGGAAAGGAACAACTAGTCCAGTCCTCTCACTTTCCCCCTTTCGTTTCTGAGTCTTCTGGCAGGTTTGACATTTTGTATCTGTGTCTCTCGGTTTTCATCAAGTGAAGTTGAGTGGATGCCACCATATGTGAAGGTGAGCAGGGGTCAGAGAGGATCCAATCCTAGGTGGTCAGAGCCAGAAGGTGTTTGGGGCATGAGGCAGACTGCCCCTTACATTTGGCATCAGAGGGATCACAGTTTCGGAGGTAGAAGGCATCTCCTCTGCAGCATTCCCAACAAGGGGTCATCCAGCCTCGGCTTGAAGCCCTCCAGGAAGGGAGGGAGAGTCACCACCTCCTTCTTTCAAGGTCTCTCTGAAGAATTTTGGAAGAAATTATGAGACATGGAACACACTGGCAAAGGATCACCCAGCATGCCATGCCTGCATCAAAGAAGGCTCTGTGCTCTACGAGCAAAGCAGAATTGCAGTATCTCAAAAGAACAATGAGATGCACAAATTTAGAGACATCTCTACTCCAAGTTTGGACTATTTGTGCCTAACCTAAGGTATAGCCAGCCTTCCAAGCTCCTATTTGTCTTGTTCACACAGCAAGTTAGTGCTTTTACACTAACCTCTGGGCTTTTCTATTGACTCATGTTGTGCTTGCGGTCCAATTAAACCCCCAGCTCATTTCCAAATGAAGTCCTGTATAACCACACTTCCCCCCATTATGTACTTCTGAAATTGATTTTGTGAAGCCAGAAGGAAAATGACTTGTCCAAGGTAACATAGCTGGGTTACAGCTAATTTCTTCAATATTTCTAAGATATTGTTTCCTTATCAATAAAATGGAGAGAATAGTGGTAACTGCTTCCCAGAGTTGTTGTGAGGATAAAATGAGATAAGATGTGTAAAGGGCTCTGAAAAACCATAAAGCATTGTTTATAATTTTTGGCAGCTACTCTTAACAGCAGCAGCAGTAGTAGTAGCAGTACTTATTCTAATGTTTTCTCCAGGGGGTAAAAATAGATCTTAAATTCCTAGATCATAAATAGGAATGAACAGAAAAGAAAGAAAAAATGGAATGATTTGCTTTGATGTTTATAAAACTCATCTTGTATATGGCCATCATGTTATCTCTCTCTGAATGTTTGTGTCCACGGTTACTAAGTTACCACACCAATTAGACTCCAAAACTGACATATGGAAGAACAAGATAATTTGTCACCCAAATATGGAAGAGAGGCTTGACTTGTTTTTGCTCGGCCTCAGAGAGCAGTTAGGGAAAAATTGGTGGAAATTGGTAAAGAAACAAATTTAGGCTTAATGTCAGGAAAAATTTGCTAATGGTGAGAACTGACCCAAAGTGGAATTTGCTCCCTCAGGAGGAAATGGAACCTCCCTCATGAAGGCTCCAAGCAGAAGCCAGATGATCACTTGTGAGGACTCTTACAGAGAGGTGTTCTTATTCAAGTAAGGATTAAGCTATGGAATCTCTGGTATCCCCCCTCCCTGTGATCACAGAATCATAGATTTAGACCTGGAAAGGACCATGCAGGGTATCTGAACCAAAGCTTCCACTTTACACTTGAGGAAACCAAGGCTCAGAAAGATAAATGACTTCCCAAGGTTAAACAAGTAAGATCATTCAGGCATTTACATTAGAAGAGGTCTTGGAAATAATTCTACTCCTTCGTTTTACAGATGAGGGAAAATGAGCTCCATCAAAGTTAACTGACTTCAAGAAGTTACATAAGTAGAAGAGTCAAGATTTGAACTCAGGACCTCTACCTACAAATCTGGACCTCTTCCCCTCCTCAGGTTCTAATAGGCTCCCTATCCATAACCTAGCCCCTATTAAAAATGATTCTTTTAGTCACTTACAAGGCCAAGGCTTAGCAGTCAATGGGCTTGTCTATAGGTAACTAGTCTTTTGTTCATTCCATTTCAAATTCTGCTCCTTATTCATTGTTGTTCTCATTGTCCAATGCCCCAAAGGCAAAAAGATCATTTATTTTGTGGAAAGGGGAGAGTTTTCCATTCCTGTTTTCCTCAAGGGTTTAGAAATGTGTTTCTCTTTTCCTGGATGTGGTAGCTATGCCAGTCCTAGAAGAAAAAAAAACTGTTAAAAAGAGAAAGCTGGCCATTGGCACTTCCCCCAAGAGCATGCCCATCCCCTCCCTGCTGTTTCCAGTGCTGTGCCAGTGCCTCCCAGCAGGGTCAGGATGCATTTTTGAATGCATCCCAAGGATGATGTATGTATGCATTCTTGCTTTGTCCGAGGCTATTCAAGTGGAGAGTAACTGAATGGATGGAGCCAGAGTTATGTCGGTATTGAACAGCAAAGATAACCCCAGAGAGAATGGACAAATATTTTCTAGATCTGAGAACTGTTTATTTTATCCTACCTTTCTACTGAAGTATCAAATTGCCATGATTTACCCATGCCACTGATCACTGAGAAAAACTCAATTCAATTTAATACACACTTATTATGTGTCTCTCTGTGCTTGGAGTGAGGGGCTGACAAATGAAAGGGGACATAATCCCTGATTTCAAGGAGCTTACAGTCTAGCAAAAATTGCAAAGGTTGCAACAGGAAGCTGATGGGTTAAGCAAAAACAACTCTCTCTCTCTCTCTCTCTCTCTCTCTCTCTCTCTCTCTCTCTCTCTCTCTCTCTCTGTCTCTCTTTCTGTCTCTCTTTCTGTCTCTCTTTCTGTCTCTCTCTTTGTCTCTGTTTCTGTCTCCATCTCTCCCCACTCTGTCTCTGTCTGTCACACACACACACACACACACACACACACACACACACATGCATGCAAGAATACAACTCTCCCCACAAGTTAATAACTACATTTCTCTACTGTGAAAGGATGGCCACATTGGGAAGACCATGGAAGCACTGAAATCCCAAGTTCTTCTCAGCAAGATAAACAGGATCAGGATCAGGGATCTAGAATCAGAAGGGGCCTCAGAGATCTTCTAGTTCAAAAGCCTCATTTTTATGGATGAGGAAACTGAGGCATGAAGAGCTCAGTGACTGACCCTGAGTCACACAGTTAATAAAGACCAGAAATCGAATTTGAACCTGGCTCTATTGGCCCCAGAACCATAGCACCTTCCACTGTACCATGCTGCCTCCTAGTGGGGATGTAATCCGAGCCTCGATCATCTCTAGCCTGGCAACTCTTCTGAGGCCTTTTAAGCTTGAGATGTTCCATCCTGTGTTATTGCCTCATCTCTTCAGCCTCTGGCCTCTGGGCATCCTTGACCCTGGATGCTCCTGCAATATTTTGAGGCTGTGCAGAATGAAGTTAAAAGGGTGGGTTTAAGAACATAAAGAACAATGGACTAGAAGTGAGAAGATAAGGGTTCTTTTTGGTTCAGGCCAGTCTATGAAGGCTCTGGGTAACCTCAGGGAAGTGACTTTTCCTTCTCTGACCTTAGTTTCCACCATTGTAAAGTAAGAGGGTTGGAGTAGAAGATATCTCACATTGCTTAGAATCCCTCAGCTTTAACATCCCCTGTTCTGAGGCCCCTCCCAGCCCTGACATCCCCTGTTCTGAGGCCCCTCCCAGCTCTGATATCCCCTGTTCTGAGGCCCCTCCCAGCTCTGATATCCCCTGTTCTAAGGCCCTCCCAGCTCTGTCATTCTCTAGCATTGGGTTTCCTCTTCCTCTTTCTTGGGTTCTGCGTCTTTAAAGGTCTGGAGGATGCAGCCTCCTTGAAGCCTGCTACCTTTGCTGGGCCTGGGTACCCATTCTCCCTTGTCAGAGCAGGATCTCAGAGATAACTCCATTATTTATGCTGTTCTTCAGGGTCTGTGACAGCAGCGAGTCAGCAGAGCGGTGAGAGCGACCCAGGGTATAAAACATGCTTTTAGAAGCTGCCACGGTGTTCAGCACTGACCTTCACTAATAGAATCGCAGGCTGGGCCCCTCACAGAGGCAGGGGGAGGGCGGAAGGGAGGGGGCAGCCCTCGTAGGACAAGACCCCAAATCCGCTACGATGTTCCACACCCTTCCCATTTTAGCTCCAGAAGCAGAGCTCAAAGACAAAGGAAAACGCCGGCATATACACCGCACATAAGCGGTACTGATTTCTGCGTACCTATGGCTCCCTGCCGCCCCACCCCTTCAGACCCCCAAGTGAAAGGTAAACTCCATGAGGGCAGGCACGGTCTCATTGTTCTATTTCTGTACTTCTATTTCTATATTCCCGGAACTTACCTAGGTGACTGGCACATAGCAGTTCTCATAAATGCCTGCTGGATTAAATTGAATTAAGTAATAATAGCTCCCAGGATAATCTGTCATCAAAGTATACTGACTCACATTTCTGGCCCGCAGAGATTTATCAAACAGAAAACATATCCTTCCTAGGAAGTGTTTCCACCTCATCTCTCACTACTCTGGAATTCCTCTGACCGGCGTCTCCTCCCATCGACCCTCCGGATGGGAAGTTCATTGTTGGGATAACGCCGCTATCCCGTAAGATGTCAGCAGCCTTGGTCTCCCGCTTCATCACCACCTTCTGTCCCTCCCGCTGGAGGGTGGAGCCATTAACTTCAAAACTCCATTCAAGGAGAGAGCTCCATTCTCTTTGAGAAAGAGGAGGAGGAGAAGGAGTCCTTTCCAATCATGACCCCATCTGGGGTTTTCTTGGCAAAGAGAATGGAGTGATTTGCCATTTCCTTCTCCAGTTCATTTTACAGATAAGGAAACTGAGGCAAACAGGGTGAAGTGACTTGCCCAGGGTCACACAGCTAGCACATGTAGTAGTGAGAATTTAGTAAATATTGCCTAAGGCAGGTCTCAGAATGTTTATGATTTCCATTTGGTAACCAGGTGGCAAGCGCGGTGGATAGAGCTCTCAGTCTGAATTCAGAAAGACTTCAGTTCATATCTGGCCTCAAGCACTTACTAGCAAGTCACTTAACCTCTTGTCTGACTCAGTTTAATCATCTGTAAAATGGAAATGAAAAGAATAGCTTTAGAGGGCAGCTAGATGGAACAATAGATAGACCTGAGTTCAAATCTAGCCTCAGATACTTAGTTTTTGTACCCTGAGCAAGTCACGTAATCCTATTTACCTCAGTTTCCTCATCTGTAAAATGAGCTAGAGAAGAAAGTAGCAAACCACTCATATCTTCACCAAGAAAACCCCAAATGGGGTTACAATAAATCAGACACAACTAAAAAATAAATAAAAGACGACCTCACAGTGTTGTCGTGATGAGTAAGTAAGATAATATTTACAAAGTGCTTAGCAAGGGGCAGCTAGGTGGCGCAGTGGATAGAGCACCGGCCCTGGAGTCAGGAGTACCTGAGTTCAAATTCGGCCTCAGACACTTAACACTTACTAGCTGTGTGACCCTGGGCAAGTCACTTAACCCCAATTGCCACACTAAAAATAAAACAAAAAAACAAAGCGCTTAGCAAAATGCCTGGCACATAGTAGTAGTTGTCATTTAATAAATGCTTGTTCCCTTGCCTTCCCCCATTTTACCGAAAATAGTAAAAATGAATGTAGTCTATATAGCCAGGGAGCTGATGGGAACTGTAGTTTTCCTAGCTAAAAGGAGGGACCAAAGGATCATGGGAGACAGAAGCCTTCCAGGATGGGAAAAACCCAGGAAATTTTTATCTCCCACTGAGAGGAGAAGGTGCCCAGGGTGTGAACTTATGCCAGCAGGAAGCCACTTATAAGAGAAGGCCAACACAACCCAAAACAGAGTATAATCATGAGCAGCTGGAGCCTTTTCTGGCTCACTGACCTTCTCAATATACTGGAGTACTTTGCCATTCTGTTCTCCAGCTCATTTGACAGATGAGGAAACTGAGACAAATAGGGTGAAGTGACTTACCCAAGGTCACACAGCTGGTGTCTGATGCCATATTTGAACTCAGTTCCTCCTGACTCCAAGACTATGCACTATGGTGCCACCTAGCTGCCCCCTGACTGTTTATATTTGCTTAGATGCTACTTGGACCTAATTAATTTTGCCATGCTCCACTTTCTCCAACTGCTCTGTGTCATTACAGCATATCAAATAGGAATTGCTCCCCCCTGGGAATTTCCTGCTCTCTAAATCTTATCAGTCGGTAAACTAGCTTTTAGTAAGGGCCTACTATGTGCCAGGCACCGACTAAACCTTCATTTTCTATCTGTACTTTTATAGAGGGATTTGTCTGCAGATTAAGATAAACTGATTTGTATTGCATTGTGTGTGGATGTTTGCTGTAAAGGACTGGACTATAAAGGGGGAAAGGACAAAGGGAAACTCATGAGACTAATTGCCCTAGATTTAACATTGAACCTATAGTAGCCTTTTCTCTGACTGAACAAATTGGGGATTGACATAGAGGAGCGGGAATGTGGCATTATCAAACTGACTTCAGATTCAGGAAGATCTGAGTTCAAATCCCCATTCTGACCTATACTGGTGATAGGACCCTGGGCAAGTCACTTACTTATCTAATCCTTACCCAAGGCAGTTTTCTAAGACTAAATGCAGAGGAGGTACCAATCTGCATTAATGGGATAGTTTGGTCAACAAAGATTTCCTATACCAATTAACTCATAACAACAACAATAATACATGATTTTGTTGTTCAGTTGTATCCAACTCTTCATGATTCCATTTGGGGTTTTCTTGGCAAATATATTGGGATGGTTTGCCATTTCCTTCTCCAGCCCATTTTACAGATGTGGAAACTAAGGCGAACAGGGTTAAAGTGAATTGCCAAGGGTCACAGGGCTATGGTGTCTACGGCCATATTTGAATTCAAGAATATGAGCCTTCCTGACTCCAGGCCCAGAGCTCTAACCATTGCAACACCTAGCTGCCAACATATGATTAAGCTATAGAAAAAGTAGAGAGTGAAGAGCTGACTTTCAAGTCAGGAAAACCTGACTTTTACTCCCACCTCTGATATAAACTGACTATGTAACCCCAGGCAAATCACAACTTCTTGGCACCCTTCAAGGTGGCTCCTGAAAACTGCCAGTGGCAAACCTGAGGAAGTAGATAGTTCCTTCATGGAGAGATCTCTATACCAATGAAATAACAGATCTTGGAATAACAACAATAACTACTCCTCACATTCCAATGGGCCATATAAATGTTTACAAAGCCTTTTTTCTGTAACAAATATATGAAAAAGGAAATTCCATATTTCCACTACAATATGCTGCCTCTCAGGAAAAGAAAAAAATAAGAAATATAAGCATTTATTAAGTGCCTACTATGTGCTTTACAAATATTATCTCATTTGAGCTCTCTCAAAAAAATTACCTTAAATTATTACAAATAATAATATATAACAATTTAAAATATAATTACATTATTATAATTATACATAATTTATACATATGTATGATTATGTTTAATGATATAATTTATAAAATGTTTATAGTTAAAACATTTATAATATAGTATAATTATGTATTATAATTTCACATAAATTATAAACTTTTCATTATATTTGGCACAGAGAGATGAATTGAGAAATAACCTTTTTTTTTTCTTTTTTTTTGGTGAGGCAATTGGAGTTGAGTGACTTGCCCAGGGTCACACAGCTAGTAAGTGTTAAGTGCAGCTTGCACGCAGCTGAGATGGGCCTTCAAGCTCAGGAGGAAGAAAAACGAATGAGACACAGGAACCAATGGGCAACAGAGAGCTCAGTTTTCCAATGTCCTCGTTGCGGCAGGAGCTGCGGCTCCCATATCGGACTGCACAGCCACACTGTGGCCTGTGGCTCTTCAAGGCGCTGATCCATGGTTGTCCTTGACTGGTGGAAGCCTACATCATTCATTATATTTGATAATTTTGAAGTAGCTTGAACAATTTTTCTAACTTAAATGAAGCATTATAAAGAATTTTATATATGTATATGTAAAATCTCATTTGATCTTCCCAACAACTCTGTGAAGTAAATGAAGTGAATATTATACTTACTTTATAGATGAGGAAACTGATGCCTTGAGAAGGTCACTCAGCCAGTGTCTGTCATCTTTAGGTGTCAAATTCATGTTTTCCAACTACAAATCCAGGGTTCTTTCTACTATGTCAAAGCTGAAAGAGACCTTAGAAATCTTTGTGTTCGTTCAATTCCCCCATTGACAAAGGAATAAACTGAGAAGTGACTAATGTGGTTGCTCAAGAAGTAGAATGGTTGGAAGGAAAAGGCACTGGATGGATCTCACACACCCCTAGCCGTGTGGTCCTGATTACATGATTTCATTTTTCTCATTAGCCGAAAGAGAGTAATACTACTAGGACTACCTACTTCATGGGGTCAATTCAATAAAGCTTGATTAAGCACCTTTGAGAGCAACCTTTCTTTGTATCCCCACTGGTTGGCATGCAGTAGACACTTAATAAATGTTTGTTGACTGACTGACTATCATTCACAATGCCCTGTGTGAGACTTCAAGAATATAAAATTAGAAATGTGCCTTGAACCCCATGAATGCCCTCAGGAAGCTTATATGTTTTTTACAAGCCTCATATCTTTAGTAATATCTCTATTTTTTATGTCATCCTCATTTATAATAATAGCTGGCATTTATATAGTGTTTTAAGGTTTGCAGTTCCCTTTATATGGATTAATTCAATTGATCCCAGTAACAATTCTGGGGGAGGGGAGGGTGGGGAGAAGTGTTATCATTTTACAGTTGGATAAACTGAGCCATAGAAAGATTGTGACTCACGCAGGATGACACAGGATTCAAACTCAGGTCTTCCTGACTCCAAGGACTTCCTCACTTAGCTTCCTTCCCCACCCCCTCCCTACTCAAAGAACCATTCTTGCTAAGAACAGTTTAAAGAAAAAGTAAAACAAAGCTATGCATCAAAAAGTAACTTAGATATCCACTTTGTCTTGCAGTGTCTGCTATATTCCACACCCTAGTTCCCATCTCTGTAAAGAAGAGAAGTGCATTTTCTTGACTCTTCGAACACCCTCCCTTCTAATGGGGAGCAAGAAGACTAGGGGCACACAAGTAGGCAGGTGTGTGCACGTACATGAGCATGTGCATGCACACACACACACACACACACACACACACACACACGGTTATGTTTTGAGGGAGAAATTGCTAACAACTGGAGGAATCAGGGAAGGCTTCCTGTAAGAAGTGGGAATGAATATGAATGTTGAAGGAAGGGAGGATGAGCAAGGAACACATTGCAGGCATAAGGAACAGCTTCCGTGAAAGCATGAAATGCACTCTTTCCTTTATGAGATTTAAAAACTATAGAAATGGTATTCAGGAGCACTGGCCCTAAAGTCAGAAGGACCTGAGTTCAAATCCAACCTCAGACACTTACTAACTGCTGTGCGAACCTGGGCAAGTCACTTAACCCTGATTATCTCCAAAAGGAAGGAAGGAAGGAAGGAAGGAAGGAAGGAAGGAAGGAAGGAAGGAAGGAAGGAAGGAAGGAAGGAAGGAAGGAAGGAAGGAAGGAAGGAAGGAAGGAAGGAAGAGAGAAAGAAAAAGAAAGAGAGAAAGAAAGAAAGAAAGAAAGAAAGAAAGAAAGAAAGAAAGAAAGAAAGAAAGAAAGAAAGAAAGAAAGAAAGAAAGAAAGAAAGAAAGAAAGAAGGAAAGAAAGAAAGGAGGAAAGAAGGAAAGAAGGAAAGAAAGAACGAGAAAGAAAAGCTATTTGTAACTGAGGAAGAGCCAAAATTAGAAGTCAAGTAGAGAGTAAGGAGGTTGGCATTTTGTAATAGGAATAGCAAATGTTTGGTGTCGTGAATGTGCTATTGGACAACTTAGGGGCAGTATGGGGTGTGGAAAGTGATAAAGTCAGAGGGCTTAGGCTCCAATCTCACTTATTATCTCTGTGACCTTGGGCAAGTCACAACCTCCCTGGGCCTCAATTTACTCATCTACAAAATGGAAGGGTTGAACTAAAGTATTCCTAAGGTTACTTCTAGCTATATTATCTGGTGACCTAGTGAGACTTGGGGCTCACTCTCCCCACTCCCACAAGCACTGGAATGTTTGATCCACAGGGGATGATAACTACTGCTCTCTCCTCAGGGATCTATAACCCTGCAGGGTTAGAGACTTCTAATGCTCATGAGCCCCTACTGGTGGGCCACCAATATCAATTAGATTTTACAAAGGGATATTTATTTACTGGAGAGGCATAGAAAAGACAATTCCTTCTACCCACCAAACCAGGGGCATACTCTCCCTTTTGTATACAAAAGATCCCTGGGGAGAATAGGCTCAAGCTTAAAGTAAGTGGGTACTTACTTTAATGAGTCATAAGATATCTGGAGACTTTTTTTTTCTTTTCTTTCTTTTTTGTTGTTTTTTGCAGGGCAATGAGGGTTAAGTGACTTGCCTAAGGTCACACAGCTGGTAAGTGTCAAGTGTCTGAGGCTGGATTTGAACTCAGGTCCTCCTGAATCCAGGGCTGGTGCTCTATCCACTATGCCACCTAGCTGTCCCCTGGAGACTGTTGAAACACATTTTCCTCGTTTACCAATGTATGGCAAATAGTAAGTGCTTAATCAATGCTTGTTGACTCACTGAACCCAATTGCCTCCTTCCTTTTCTGTGACAATCCAAGAAAGATGGATTTGAGGAAGGCAAGACAAGGCAAGGGAAAAGACAAACTTGCCGGCTTGCCCCATACCCCCGCCTCCCTACAGAAACATTAAGGGAAATGGGGAGGGGGGAGAAGGGCTTGCTTGAAGATCTTGTGAAAAAGGAGGCACATCAAGACCAATTGACCTTACCAGCCATCAAGTTCTCCATTTCCCTCTGGGTTATTAAGTGAAGCTTGTGACTTAAATTCTACCAGAGACCCCACAGATCCAATCTCCATTTTCGATGCCTCCTTGAGTGTGCCTCATTAGGCAAGCACTCCATGGAGAGGAAGCAGCAGAACCTAATGTCCCTTCTACCTCCCTGCCTGCTGACTATGCTGAAGTAGCATTAACATGCCAGCCAGGCCACAGAATTGGCAAAAGTGAGGAGAGACAGAAATTCTCTGGTGGGACTAGGGAGTCGTAACTGATCAGGGACAGGGCCATCTTTCTGAGCTATGTCCCTCCTTGGTGTGGGAAGGGACTAGATGCCAGGGACTTTAGACCCTGACCCAAAGAAGCTTTGAGTTGAACCTGGGTATGAGGAGAAACTGGGGCCTTATTTTTCTTATTCATTCATTTATTAATTAATTAAACATGAATTTTTAAAATGATAACTAACATTTACATAGTGCTTATTATGTGCTAAGTTCTTTTTATAAATATTATTTCATTTGATCCCCACAAGAACCAAAGGAGGTAGGTGCTATTATTATCCCCATTTTACAGATGAGGAAACTGAGTCAAATAGAGGGTAATGGCTTGTCTAGGGTCACACAGCTAGTGTCTGAGGAAAGATTTGAACTCAGTTCTTCCCAACCTCAGATCTGCCACTCTATCACACTGTACTGCCTAAATTAAAATTCTGGACTTCATATCATCACCTTGCAAAAACATTTCACTATACCAAGCACAAAAAAGAAGATTGTATAACAGACTATGAATATCTATTAGGTATTGTTTTGTTTGTTGTTGTTATTTAGTCATTTTTCAGTCGTGGCTGACTCTTTGTGACCCCATTTGGGGTTTTCTTGGCAAAGATACTGAAGTGTTTGGCCATTTTCTTCTCCCTATTATAAATGAGGATACTGGGGCAAAGAGGGTGAAGTGACTTGCCCAAGGTCATACAGCTAGTAAGTGTCTGAGGCTGGATTTGAATTCAGAAAGGAGTCTTCCTGACAGCCTCTAACCACTGTGCCATCTCTGGGTTTTTAAGTATATGTTAAATATAACAAGGAAATGGGGCAGCTAGGTGGCGCAGTGGATAAAGCACCGGCCCTGGATTCAGGAGTACCTGAGTTCAAATCCGGCCTCAGACACTTAACACTTACTAGCTGTGTGACCCTGGGCAAGTCACTTAACCCCAATTGCCTCACTAAAAAAAAAAAAAGACAACAAGGTAATGACAAAAATTGCCATGTTTTATCATCTTCTGTATTTCCTTTTTTTCTGTGCATTTGTCTTAATGTTTTATTGATGGTGCCTCACTTTCCCATGCTTAGAGATAGTTTAGCCTATAAAAATAAGAATCTACTGAGTCAATCAATTCACCCACTCTCCTTAAAGTAACTAACACAATACTCTAGGGAGGGACCCAGGCCAGCCTTCAGTTCCCTCTTCATCCTTTTCCTGGCTTGTGGACTTCAAAACCTTCATCTCCCTTCCCTTTTTCCTCCCCCCTGCCCACTTTTCAAACCTTTCTTATATAATGTCTTCCCATTAGGATGTAACCTCCTTGAGGGCAGGGACCAGGGGTGGACTGGAGCCAACTTCCCTACTAGAGGTGATTGTTAAATTTTCAGGGTGAGCATTTACACCTCAAAAAATGGCAAACACTACAAATCAGGACTTGGTTTACCGTTTTGTTGAATTCTAGACTTAATAAAGTGATGAAGAAAGTATTAATAATGCAGATTACATTTAAAAGTATAGTGCATACAGTATGTACTAAGAGCTGGTTGCTAAACATTTAACTGCACAAAACTGGCAAGGATTGTCTTTTTGCTTGTGTTTGTAAGCCCAAAATTTAGCACAGTGCCTGGTACCCACAAAGTGCTTAAAAAGTCCATTGTTGTTGTTGTTGTTTGTTGTTTGTTGGAGGACGAGGAGGACTGTATTTGTGATTTCATTGGCATAGGACATTCTCTAAATTCCTTTCTTCAAAGGCAGGTAGAGGGATTAAGGGATTGGCTGAGGTCATTCAACCAATACCTGACTAAGAGGGACTTGAACCCTGGTCTTCTCTGAAGGACTTAACCCTTTCAGCTCCAGAACTCTTGCCCTGGAGCCCCACCCCCACCCCATGCCAAATGCTAAGTGTCTCATGTGGCCCACTATACTTTGGCCCACTCAAACCATGCTTAATTTTACTTCTGCCATTTTCTTGGGAGCCATCTTGGTGTTTTCCATTTCCCACCTTCCTGTTGTTCCCAGCCCTACCAAGACAGACACACATTTTCTATTTCTGGAACCATAATCAACTCAATGTAGCCAATGCTACTGGATACAGCATGTCAGTCAACTCCCCCTTATGGCCCTAATCACCATCCCTGAAATATAAAAAAGGAAGGAAGGCAAGAAGGCAGGAAGGGAGGGAGGAAGGAAGGAAGAAAGAGAAAGGAAGAAAGAGAAAGGAAGAAAGAGAAAGGAAGAAAGAGAAAGAAAGAAAGAAAGAAAGAAAGAAAGAAAGAAAGAAAGAAAGAAAGAAAGAAAGAAAGAAAGAAAGAAAGAAAGAAAGAAAGAAAGAAAGAAAGAAAGAAAGAAAGAAGGAAAGAAGGAAGGAAGAAAGAAAGAAAAGAAAAGAAAGAAAGAAAGGAAGGAAGGAAGGAAGGAAGGAAGGAAGGAAGGAAGGAAGGAAGAAAGAAACCACTCCCCATCTGTGTTGTTTCCATCAATTAGATTGTAAATTCTTTGGCTTTCTTCATTTTTGTATTTTAATCCCTAGGGTTTAGTGCTTGGTATACAGTCAGTGCTTAATAAATACACTTTCTTTCATTCCTGACTAAGGCTAGCTCTGTCCACTAAGCCATGCTGTCTTTTATTTGAATATTATTAATAATTCTAGGTTATACTTCCCCCTCCTCTGGTGTCTAATTCCAGGGAGTCAATCTTAACCTCTCAAAGACTACACCCAAGTAACACAAGCACTGGTCTGACAGGTCCTTCCAGGCATGAGAGCCTTGGGGTACAGATCTAGAGAGAGTCCGCCTCTGTCAGAGGACCAACCTAGCTAAAGAGAGAGGGGCTAGTCCCCAGCGAGTGGGGCACTCGGTCACCCGTGACACAGACCAGAATGAGTCGTGGCTGACCCTCCTGCTATACATGCGCCTACACTCACAGCACTACACACACGTTGGTATGCATGCACGTTTATTCAGGGCTCCCACTGCAGCCACAGAGCTGACATTCTCTTCGCTGGGCCTCCTGGGCTGCTTGGGAGAGCATTTGACAAACCCCAGACCATCTGCATACCTGGAAGCAGGCTCCCTCCACCCCCACCCCCCAAGTAAGCATTTCCCAATGGAGCCCTAAGGAACATGAGGTCTCATCAGTCCTCGGTGATGGCTGGGCTATAATGAGATCTGCCCAATTAAAGATGACTGGGACCTTTTGAAGGATGTGAACTCATCTTCTGAACTGTGTTCTAAGCCATTAGCCTAATTTCCTAGTGAGAACCTGAGAGCCCCCCCCTCACCTCACCCCCCCCCCACCATGGACACACAGAGCCCTGGAGGGGGAGGAAGATGTCCCCTTCTTCTGGCCCAGTTTTGGGCCATTCACATGCAGAGAGTCAGAGGCCAAGGGCTTTCTACCACAGAGAGACCAAAAATGTGATCTCATGGGAGACTGAGATGTCCTCCCTGCTCTACCTGAGAGATCTGCTTCAAAGGGGAGCAGAACCTTCTATACACACAGGTAGAGTTTGTACTCATAGCTAAAGCAGGCATTTATATAGTGTTTTAAGGGTTTTCTGGTTGCTCAATCTTGCCCAACTCCTCGTGACCCCATTTGGGATTTTCTTGGCAAAGATACTGGAGCAGTTTGCCATTTCCTTCTCCAGCATATTTTACAGATGAGGAAACTGAGACTAACAAGTGACTTGCCCAGGGTCACACAGTCTGGGGCTAGATTTGAACTCAGGTCTGCCTGACTCCAGACCCAGCAGCCTATCCACTGCGCCACCTAGCTGCCCCTGTTTTAAGGTTTACAAAGTGCTTATATATATGGTACCTCCTTTGGTACTCCTCCCAAGAGACATGTTGCCATAGATTGTATTATCATACATTTTAGTTTGAGATCTTAGAGGTCATTTATTCCAGTCCCCTCCTTTTACAGATGGAATCTGAGGTCCACAGTAGCTAGGGAATGTGCCCAAGGTTACCCAGGTCACAAGTGGAAGGTCTGGAAGCCAGGTCCTCTGACTTCACATCAATACTTTTCTATTGCACCAGATTTAGTCCCCACTTTCTTCTCCCATCTCTGGCTATAAACAAAGCCTACCTGGCTTGAAGTTCCCATCACTGGGGTTGCTGGTGGAAAAGATAAGCATTGTCTCTAGAAGGTCACCATTAATATGGAGTGTACACACCACCTTTGGATCTCTCCCATTAACCACAAGCACAGATGCTTGGAAGGAGCTAGAAGATACAGAATGCCTACCCCCAAGGAGATATATGACAGGACAGAACAGTCCATTGGTCCAAATTCTTCCTAATTCATTGAGGCTGAACTCAAGTGCTGACTCCTCCATGAAGACTTCCCTGATCTCTGCCACCACAGCCAACTGAAGCCCAAATGATCCTCTGGAATCCTCTGACACTTAACACATTCTGCCTTTTGTGGTCCTCACAGAATGTCACCTCAGTGGTCCCCTGGTCATTAATGGTTCAGTGTCAGCTTGAAAACCAGCCCCAAAGATCTGAGTTTGGCCCCAGACTGTTAAACATTTTCATTCGATAAGTTGGGTAAAAGCTTATCAAGTCAAAGTTAGATACTGATATCCAAAGGGATTTCGGCATGCCTGGAATTCTCCTCCTCATCTTTGCCCCTTAGAATCAGGATCCTTTGAGACCCAGCTCAGATGCCACCTTCAAATTTAATCATTTGTGCACATGTCACATCCACCTGTCTGGAAGAATAGAAGGTACCTGAGGACAAGGCTGTATCAATGTTGTCCTTGCATAGGCAGAGCCCAGCATAGTTCTGAGAATGAAGTAGGCACTTAATAAGGGGAACAAGGGGAGGGAATGAGCATTTATTAACACACCTACTGTGTGTCAGCCATTATGCTAAGCACTTTATAAATATTTCATTTGATAAAAATAAATTTATTTTATAGTAATAATAAATCATAATTGCTGAGTCACATCAGACAAGAGTTGAAGATCTACTTTTGGAGGTTCCCTGTTTAGCCACTAAGTGGTGGTGATAGACACCCACAATAGAGTCCAAAGTCAATCCTGGCAACTTGGACATGCCCTGCTGGAGTATAAGAAGTATTGGTGGAATGTGGTGCCCTCTATGGTTACCAGAGAGCCTGAGACCTTCTATCTCTCCACTCCTAGTCTTAATTCGGGGTGGTATCACTTGTTGTCCAGGGACTACATAGATTTGGAAATCCATCCAATCAAATTAGCTCTGACTTCTACCCAACAGCCAATGGTCCTCCATCACTGGACCATTTTCCAACAGAAACAGCTGTTAATACTGGAATGCCTCAGGTCACTTTTACATATAGTATAGAATCAATCAATAAATAGTACTTAGTGACCAGAGAACTAAATACCTTAAAATATATAACATATATTTTTTAAATTAATAAAGTATTTTTTCCGTTACATGTAAAGATAGTTCTCAACCTTTGTTTATACAAGCTTTACAATTTCAGATTTTTTCCCTCCCTCCCCTCCCTCCCCCCTCCCCTAGACAGCAGGTAATCTGATATAGGTTATATATATATATATATATACACATACACACACATAATAACATTAATCCTATTTCTGCATTAGTCATGTTATAAGAGAAAAAAATCAGAGCAATGATGGAAAACCTCAAAATAGAAAAAAAAAAACAACAGCATCAAAAACAAAAGAAATAGTATGGTTCATTTAGCATCTATACTCTGCAGTTCTTTGTTTTGTTTTTTTTTTCCTGGATTTGGAGATTCTCTTCCATCACGAGTTCCCTGGAACTCTTCTGTACCATTGCATTGGTGAGAAGAATATAGTCCATCACAGTAGATCAACACTCAACGTTGATGTTACTGTGTACAATGTTCTTCTAGTTCTGCTCATCTCACTCATCATCAGCCCACGCAAGACCCTCCAGGTTTCTCTGAACTCCTCCTGCTCATCATAACATATAATTTTTAAATAATAATTAATAAATGGAAAGTAAATAATAAATGTTATATATGTGTGTATATATATACACACATATCTATCCCTATATCTATATCTATATCTATATATAACATCTTCCAAGTAACAGCAAGTTAATTCCCAGATGTCCCCTCAAACATAGGATCCATCCTGAGGTACACTGGTAAATGTTTAACAATCAGCTTTCCAAAGAAGCAGACACATTTTTTACATTTAACCTGAATTATTAATACTTCCTTCATTGCTTTCCTAAGTCTAGACAATCAACAAAACAATGAATCAAGTCCTGATTTGAAGCATTTGTTGATTTTTTAGGGATAATGCTCACACTGAAAATTTAACAATCAGCCCTCAAGGCCCAGTTCCACAGATCTTCCTGGATCCAGGAATTCTTGGCAAAGTACAATCTGAGTCTTCACTCAAACAAAGCTAAGAAATGCAGCTACACAGGTCCCTGGAATGCTCAGCTCACAATTCCCTCAGGACCAGTCATTAGATACAGATACAGCAAATCTGAAGTCGAGGTTTTTTTCTACCTTCAGTAGGACAGGGCAAGCTGGATCATGAGAGGTACCTTCCCCCATCTCAGCTGTCTGGTCATAGACTGGGACCTCTGACCCTGTCTGGCTGCAGCTAACCCATCATAGAGCACAGTAAGGGAAATGGGCAGCCAGCTCTGGAAGGAGCTGAGCTATGGTCTCCTGACCCTCCACCCCCTTTCACATTGACCTTGACCACTGCTACCAATGGCACCTCACATCCTCTCTGGATCCCCTGGGCCAAAGCGCCTTCTGCCAAAGTAGGAGAACAGGATAACCACAAAGGGAGGATTGTTACACTTGAACCATACCTCTTGCTACCTCTTATGATAATAAGCTACATATCTGTATATAGGTGCTGCAGTGGATAGAGTGTGGTCCTAGAGTCAGGAAGACCTAAGTTTAAATCCAGCTTCAGACACTTACTAGCTGTGTGACCCTAGGCAAGTCATATAGTAAGGTTTTTTTTGTTTTGGTTTGGTTTTTTTAGTGAGGCAGTTGGGGTTAAGTGACTTGCCCAGGGTCACACAGCTAGTAAGTGTTAAGTGTCTGAGGCCGGATTTGAACTCAGGTACTCCTGACTCCAGGGCCGGTGCTCTATCCACTGCACCACCTAGCTGCCCCTACATAGTAAGTTTTTAATAAATGCTTGTTGACTGTGCATTTAAGAACGCAATTCTGAGAAGAGGTCATAGGCTTTGCCAGACTAACTGCCCAGGGGGTCCATCACCCCAAAGAAGATTAAGGACCCCTGATTGAGAGAAGCATTGACCAGAATGTGACATTTGCTATCTTTGCAACTCAACCCCATGACCTTCAGTACCTGCTGTGCCTCTCTTCTTCTTCTTCTTCTTCTTCTTCTTCTTCTTCTTCTTCTTCTTCTTCTTCTTCTTCTTCTTCTCCTCCTCCTCCTCCTCCTCCTCCTTCTCCTTTTTCTTCTTTTTTCTTCTTCTTCCCTAGCATCTAGCAAGCTAGTTCACTGTATGAAACTTACCCAGGGATTCACATAGGGAACACAAATGCAGGTATCCAGGGAAAACCACTTAGGAAACAAGATACCCTAGAATTGCCTTGCTCTTCCACAAAGCCATCTCACCTGGTTCTCTTGTTCTTCCTCCTGCCAATACACTCATTTCTGCCCCAGACAGGCTCATGTGGTGACTGGGACTTCCTCGGGGTTATTGGAAACAGTTGCTGCCTTCCTGAGCCACAGATCAATTGCCCAGCATTCCTGATTAAATCCTATCTAATTTCAAGCTGGAAGGAATCTTTGCTGTCCAGTGCCCTTCATCTTACATATAATAATAACAGACATTTATATAGTTCTTTAAAGTTGGAAAAAACCTTTAACATATATTAGCTCATTTGATGTCCACAGCAACTTCTGAGGTAGACTCTATGCTTTTTATTATTGCTCCCACTTACAGATGAGGGAGCCAAGATATGGAGAGATTACATTACTCACTCATGAAAATGCAGAGGCACAATTTGAACCCAGGTCCTCCTGATTCCAAGCCCATTACTCTATTCAGTATATCATATTGCCTCTGAACCTACACTAATGGCCTCTTCTTTCTCCCCAGCCCAGGTAGCCCTTCACAGATGGCCTCCCTCTCCTTCCCTCCCCTTTCTCATACCTGTGTCTTGATCGATGACTGCCCCAGACACCATGCTCACACAATAAAAAGCAGAGAAGAAATTTTAATAAGATTCCAAATTACTTTCCTCTGAATTCAAATTACTTCATATATTCTGTTCATGATAACTCTGCTAGTTCCTATTTTTCTCCAGTCTCTTTTTTTTCCTAACAGAAGACAAGTCCCTGTGTTAATGAATACTAGATTTTCATTTAATAAATGCCACGTAGGAAATCTTCATTATTTGTGGCCACATCTGTCTGCATGAGACACCCAGAATGCCCCCTCATAAGTACCTGAGATCAATAGAGCATGAGACTCACGTAGACACACTCTCCGTGGTGCCACCAAGAAGAATTCCGTAATTGAAAAGACCTTATAAATCAATGGAGCTAAATTGGAAACTCAGAGAGAACGCCACATCATTCACTGTTAAGACTATTCTTTACTTTTAGGGGGGGAAACAGTAGGAAAGGTTAAAGGTGGGGGGTGGATGGGAGGGAAAACTTAGAAAAAAAAAAGAAAGAAAAAGTAGACATTCTATGAATCCTAATCATTCAGCCAGGAGAATCTACTAGATACATAGAAGTGAATTAAATTTGGTCCTGATTGCTTGTCCTGATTTATTTTTCTAAAGGGCCATTGGACCCCGCTTTAATTCAAATATAAAACTATCTCCCTCCATTCTAGTCTGGTCCAACCCTCTTTGTCTTATGGGTTCCTGCACAGAGACAAGAGACAATGAAATTAAAGGACTGGATTCCAAACAAGGGTCCCAAACCGTGAAGCAACAGAACGAGCGTTGGGAGACCTCTGGCCACGTCCTGCCTCTGTCATTAGTTCTTATGGGACTGGATATTTGTCACTTCATCTGAAAGATAAGGGAGGGTGAATCCCAAGACCTCATAGTCCCTTCCAAATGTAACTCTGTGATCCTCTATGTCAACTCCCCTCTGTGCACCTTGCTCTCTTCATATGCAAAATGAGAGGGATGGATTAACAGGGTTTATGGTCATCAAAAGGGAAATGAGATGTGTATACAAATAAGCATAATTTGAAGTTCAGTGGAGCAGTGGATAGAGCCTCCTGGGCAGCAAATCCTGCCTCAGACACACACCAGCTTTGTGACCCTGGGCAAGTCACTTAATCTGTCTGCCTCAGTTTCCTCATCTGAAAAATAGGAATAATAACAGAACCCACCTGGAAGGGTTGTGATGAGGACCAAATGAGATAATGCATTGACAAACTTTAAAGCACTATAGAAATGCTAGCCATAACTAATAAATACAAAGCAAAGTGGGAAGGATTACAACAGGTGGGAGAAATCATCTCTGACAAGGAGGATAAGGGAAGGCCCTGTTGAAGAGGCAGCATCCTATTTGCCAATCAGCTGCATGTTCTTTTGTGGTGAGGAGGAGGAGAAGGAGGAAGAGGAAGAGGGGGAGGGGGAGGAGAAAAGGAGGAGAAGGAGGAGAAGGAGAAGAAGAAGGAGAAGAAGAAGAAGAAGAAGAAGAAGAAGAAGAAGAAGAAGAAGAAGAAGAAGAAAGAAGTTGTTAAAAATGCCCAAGGTCACATAGTGTCTGAGGGAGGATTCGAACCCAGGACTTCCTGACCTCAAGGAAACTCATTCCATTCTTGACTAACTCTAATCGTTAAGAATTTTTTTTTTTTGGACATCAAGCCTAAACCTGACTCTGAACCTTCTGCCCAATGCCCTTAATTCTACCACCTGGAGCCAAGCAGAGTAAGGCAGACAGTCTTTTCCATGATGAGACTTCAAATATTTGCAGATTTCTATGAGTGGTCTTGACATTCGGGGCCTTCTCTACACCTAGAACAAAGATAGCATTGATGTGACTTACCTTCAGGTCTACCCCACCCCCACCCACCCCACCTCTCCAACACTGAGTCACTCACCATTGCCTAATGGCCTGGGCTGCCCTCCAACCAGCCCCAAATCATCCTTGGCACTCATTTAGCCCCCAGGGAAAGAACAGAGGCAGGATATTTAAGTGCTCCAGAACTTCCTGGGGCTGATCAAAATCCATTTCCCTAAGTTCCCTAGATATGAGGTGAAAGAAATCCAATAAAAGCCTTAAAGCAAGTGATTAGGTTGAGCTAATTATATCCTTGAGGAACTAAGGGCTAGGACTGTATGATGGGGAAGGAAATGCTCCATGATCAGCTGCCCTGTGGGAGTGAGAGAGAGAAAGGAAAGTGGGAAGGATGCCTGAGGATGGGAAATGAAAGGATCAGGATTGTGATCCCTCTGAGCACCCACAGTTGTCCCCCTTCTCTGAGCAAAGATGATGGGGTAGAGAGGTGGCTGGGCTGGGGGTTAGGACACCTGGGTTCTGGTTCCAGTTTCTCCTTTGTAGCTCCAGTTTTCACATCCTCTGAATTAATTTTCCTTAAGCCTAATTCTGACTATTTAATTCCCCTAATCAATCAGCCACAGTTGCTCCCTATTGCCTCCTCTGTTTAGCCTTCAAAGGCATCAGCAACCTGGCCCCCACATATCCTTCCAGCCTTATTATCCCTTACTCTCATTCCCCTACTCTGCCATCCAGCCTAACTGGCCTTCTTTCTGTTCCCCACACATGACAATCTCCTTCCTCCATGTTTTTGCATTAGCGATCCCCAATGTCTGGAAGACACTTCCTCCTCACCTCTGCCTCAAAGAGTCTTCTCCATTCCCAAGTCAAAGCTCAGTTTCTGCCTAAAGCTCTTCCTGATCCCCTGCCTGTTAGGTCTTCCCCCTCCCAAACTATATACCTTTAACTACTTTATAAATGTTTGGATTTATTCACCTTATATTTATACAGTGTTTATATATCCAGATATGTCCTTGTTGTTTCCTTCATTCAAAAATAGGTTACTTGGGGCAGCTAGGTGATGCAGTGGATAAAGCACTGACCCTGGATTCAGGAGGACCTGAGTTCAAATCTGACCTCAAACACTTGGCACTTAACTAGCTGTGTGACCCTGGGCAAGTCACTTAACCCTCATTGCCCCACCCACCCCCCCCAAAAAAAAGTAGATTACTTGCAAGTAGGGACTTTCATTTCTTGTACTTGTATTCCCAGTGCTTGGCACATAGTAGGCCCTTAATAAATGCTTATTGATTGATCTATTGATCTTCCAGATGAAGGGTTTTGAGGTTGTGTAGTGGGGTAGAAAGAGCCCTGGATATGAAATCAGAAGATCTAGATTTGGGTCTCAATTCTATTGCTTACTGGTTGTGTGTCCTTGGAGAAATTACTTAATCATCTGTAAAAGGAGGAGACTGAACTAGATGATCTCCAAGATCCTTTCCAACTCTTATATTCTTTTTTCTATGAGTCCAATGTACCTTTCAACTCTGTCATTCCCTATTCTAAGACTCCTCCCAGTTGTGACATTAAAGCCCCTCTCAGCTCTTATATCCCACGTTCTAAGGCTCCTCCCAGCTCTGACATTCCCTGTTCTAAGGCTCCTCCCAGCTCTGACATTCCCTGTTCTAAGGTTCCTCCCTTCTCTGACATTCCCTGTTCTAAAGCCCCTCCCAGCTTTTATTGTGATCTAAGAAGCAGCATGATTTCAGAAAAATATGGAAAGATTTATGTGAACGGATACAAAGTGAAGTGAGCAGAACCAGAAGAACATTATACACAACAACAGCAATACTGTACAATGAACAACTGTGAATGACTTAGCCATTCTCAGCAATACAATGATTCAAGACAATTCCAAAAGACTCATGATAAAAAAAAAAAATGCTATCCCCCTCCAGAGAAAGAACTGAAGGAATCTCTCTCTCACTCACTCGCTCACTCACTTGCTCTCTCACTCTCTCTCTCATTTGAGTCTTCTTCCACAAAATAGCTAATATGGACATATATTTTACATGACTGCATATGTACAACCTATATCAGCTTGTCATCTCAGGAAGGAGAGTGGAGAGAGAGGAAGGAATAGAATTTGGAACTCAAAATGTTTTTTAATGTTAAAAAAATTACTTTACATGTAATTGTGGAGAAAAACAAAATACTATTTTAAAAGGAAGGGGTTGGACTAAATTATCTCTGAGATGTTCGCTAGCTAGAATTATAAAATCTTAATATCTTATGAACCAGGGACTTTCAGATTTCATAAGCAATAAGATGGAGGACTAGACATTTTCTCTGATTTCTACAACTTCTCAAACCTCTCTAAAACAGAAAGTATGCGCACAAATATAAAGCAAATTCATCTGTATCCATGGTCTAGGACACCCAGAATTTTTTAAAAAGGTTAAAAAATGAAAACCCATGAACTGATATTCACTGTCCTTGAACTCAATCAGTGCCCCTTCCCCACCTCCCACATTGCTGGCAGCCTGGCTTCACTAGCAGACCCAAGGACCCAACACAAGCTTACAACAAAACCTACCCACGCACAACTTTTTCAGTGCTGTGAAGATGCCTGCTTCAGGCTGCAGAATTTTGTCCAGTGGGAACAAATAACTGCATGGCCACAGTCCTTTGAGAGCAAAATCCTGTTGGGTGGTACAACTCCAAAGCATCAGTGCTGCAAAGTTCTGAACTGCCCGCTTAGGGACAGATAGCCTCATAGCACTAGCAGAGTTGGTGCCAGGGCAAAAAACCTCATGGTACCAGAGAAGCAAAACTTTGAACTATTAGGGGAAGGCTGGAGAACTGAAGAATAAAAGTGGGATGGGTCACCAGGACAGGACACCATGAATGTGGGAGGAGGGTTCAGCTTTGCAGCACTCCACCAGGCCTAAAGAAAATAATGCAGCATTCAGTTGGGACCAATTCTGACCACCCAAAAGTCATTTGGAATAAAGACCCAAGTTCGTGAACAGTGAGTTTCTCAATGTGGAATGAGGCTGAGATACTTTGAGATTCAGCTCCTGAGGAAACAATCATGAGAAGGGAGAGAATCAGGAAGTGAGTGATAAGCAAAATGAAACAACCAAAGATTTCAGGAAGAAGAAAACTCAAAGATCTTGAACACAAACAGGAAATCAACAGGAAAAACAGTAATAACAGAAGGAAATATGGCCTCCAGATCTAGTAAACAAGTTCAGTTATCTATGAATAAATACTGCAAAATAAAGGGAAATGATCCAACATTTGATGAGACAGAGAACCCCATGGAATTTGAGGAGAATATAGAACCATAACACTGCTCCAGAGTGGTTTAAAAAAGAAATAAGAATTATAAGAGCAGCATTTATGTCCTGTACACTAAAAATATGAACGGAATATAAAAAGTTGGATCTGCAATGTCAAAACCCACCAAAGAAACAAAAGAGTGTTAAGGGCTAAAATTCTAGCTAGTCTGTCTAAAATATCTAATGAGTGGTCACCAATAAATTATAAGCTTTAGCAAGAGTTAGGCTTTTAAGCATTTATTAAGGAAAACAAGAATTTGGTAAAGAGAGAGAGAAAGGCCTAGATTCCTATCTATTAAAGGGAGAGTACATTTCTAGCTCCCTTCTCCACCAGTGTCCTCAGGAAAAGAGAGAGAGACAGAGCGCCTGGCTCCCCCTTCCTCCTCCCACCAGCCAACATCACTTCCTGACGCCAAAGAA
Organism: Dromiciops gliroides; assembly: GCF_019393635.1. Taxonomy (NCBI): domain Eukaryota; kingdom Metazoa; phylum Chordata; class Mammalia; order Microbiotheria; family Microbiotheriidae; genus Dromiciops; species Dromiciops gliroides. The sequence goes on along the minus strand of NC_057861.1, from coordinate 17,222,218 downwards.
AAGACTCCTGGTCTTGCCCTCAAAGACCTTTGCTTCATGGGCGGAACTCTTCTACAGTAAGTCTCCAGCAGGTGGCGTCATTCCAATCGTTACAAGAGAGAACAATAGATTGGGAATTCAATACACAGAAATGAAGGAAAATCTAGAAGAAAAGCAAAAATAATAACACTAGGGGGCAGCTAGTTGGTGCAATGGATAAGGCACTAGCCCTGGATTCAGGAGTACCTGAGTTCAAATACAGTCTCAGACACTTGACACTAGCTGTGTGACCCTGGGCAAGTCACTTAAGCCTCACTGCCCTGCAAAAGAAAATAATAATAATAACACTAAAAGAAAACATGTTCATTATGAAAAGATAATGTATGAATCTCAGAGACAAAAGGCATAGAGACAACCTAAAGTTCATAGGTCTCTCCAAAGAACACAACAGGACAAGAAAAATTAATACCATAATGAAGAAAATAAGAGAAGAGAACTTCCCAGAACTGCTAAACATTGAAATTGAAATAGCAATTCAAAGAATATATTAATCCTATATAATATATAAGATATAACCCTAAAGACACCCTCAATTCAACTTCTTGACAAGTTCAGTGCAAACCTCAAGACCATGGCTGCCTTGAGAGAAGTGGAGAATGAGACGGGAAAGAGAAGCTCATCTTGGCTCTCTGGGAAAAGGAGTGAAGTAGTCAACACCAGGGAGCTTTCTATTTCAACTAATTATTCTTGCTAACTAGATAAGAAGAGGAAATATGACACAATGCATAGAGCTAGGGCAGCTAGGTGACATGGTGGATAGAGCCCTGGCCCTGAAGTTGGGAGGAACTGAGTTAAAATCTCACCTCAGCTACTTACTAGCTGTGTGATGCTGGGCAAGTCAATTAACCTAATTGCTTCAAAGATCTGAGGCCATGACCAATCGTCCTGATGTATATCTTGCCACTGGATCCAAATGGCTCTGGAGGAGAGAGTGAGGCTGGTGACTTTACACAGCCCTCCCTCACTTAAATCCATTTCACTGCAAGTCATAACATCTGTCATGTTCCTCTTCTAGAACAAAGGACAAACAACAACAATCTATAGAATCAGAAAGACTTTCATTCAAATTTCACCTGTGACACATACTAGCTATGTGACTCTAGACAAATCATATAACCTCTCGAAATTGTCTCAGGCAATTCTATAACACTGTAAGTTGCAGAAGAGTTGCCAGTATGTGGTGGGAGAAGGAGTTTCTTAACCTTATATGCCAGTCATTCAACAATCATTAGGTAACCTTTGTTTATGCCAATGAAAAAATAGATCCAGATACAAAACAAACAAATTAGGTACTAAGCTCACGTGTTTCTATACCGTTGAAGGAATGCAAGAAGTATAAGAGCCATTTAGGTTTCAGTGCCCTGGAGTAAAATTCTAATTATTCTTCAATTTAATATTTCCCACTATACACTGCCCTGCACCTCCCTATTTCTGTTGTGAGTACCACCATCCTTCCAGATACTCATCATTGAGAACTTGAGTTATCTTCAGTTCTTCAGTCTCTCACCCATCATATGTGATCAGTTGCCAAGTCTTGCCATTCCTACTTCTACAATACCTCTCACATCTGTCCCCTTCTCTCCATTCATGTGACCAGCACCCCAGTTCAAAACCCCATCACCTCTCACTTTTATTAATGTCGTAGTCTCCTAATTGAGCCCCCTGCCTGAAGAATCTCCTCCCTTCAACCCATTCCCTATACTGCTGCCAAATAATCTTTTTTAAACAAACAGTTCTGCCACAACACTTACTGGGTCAAAAATCACACTGGATGACTACCACCTCCTTGGGATGTGGGTAGGTCATGAAAAATTGGCCCCATTTTATAAATGAGGAAACTAAGCTAAGCCAAGATTGGAACCCAAATCTTGTGGCTCTAAGTCCTTGTATCTTTCACCATGAACGGTGAGAAATTACATCTCTTGGTATAGTATATGTCACTTCTTACAAAGGTCATTGAAACACCAAAGGAGTGTGCTTTGAAAACCCCCACCTCAGGGGGCAGCTAGGTGGCGCAGTGAATAGAGCACCGACCCTGGAGTCAGGAGGACCTGAGTTCAAATCCAGCCTCAGACACTTAACACTTACTAGCTGTGTGACCCTGGGCAAGTCACTTAACCCCAAGTGCCTCACTAAAAAAAATAAATAAAATAAAATCCCCACCTAATCAACCAATGGTCAAGAGGTACTGAATAGCATTCGAAATCTTACTCCTATTTGGAAACTCTTTTGAAACCACCTTGAAAGGGAAGTGACAGGTCAATAATACCAGAGTAAAGTGATGGAGTTTTATAGCCTATACCTCTCTGCTGCTCTGCTGGGCAGATGTCAGGTACAGGGAGTAAATAATAGCCAGAGGTCTATTCTGATCAATCTGTCCACCCCTTCACATCCAGTCCCTTCCCCAAAACATTCAATCAGGGCTATCCCTTGAAGTCAGAATGTGTTATAAAAGCCCTGCCTGACCCAAAAATCTCACTCCCTTCAGCCAGACAAATTGCCTGAAATTCTACCAGTAGTATCACCGTTTAGATTCAAGGCACTGTTGTTTGTTAGGGTACTATAAAATTATAAATATGTTAACAGAAAGAGGTAACACACTAGCTACACTGCTTAACAATAAACTATAATGAGGGCAGCTAGGTGGCCCTGGATTCAGGAGGACCTGAGTTCAAATCTGGCCTCAGACACTTGACACTTACTAGCTGTGTGACCCTGGGCAAGTCATTTAACCTCCATTGCCTGCAAAAAAACAAAAACAAAAACAATAAACTATAGTACTTTATGGTTGAACAAATCACTTTCCCACCAGTCAAACACAGCCTCATAGGGTCATAGACCTAGATCTGAAAAGGAGTTGAAAGATCATCCAGTTGTAGTGCCTGAAAATCCACCATCAGCATCACTGCTTGAAATCAAGTTTTGTGGCTTGAAGAGGGCACTATACAAGTATCAATACATTACCAGAAAGAGGTTACACATTAAACCATGTAGTAGCATGATAATAACAGAGAAACAGAGACACAGAGAGAGGAAACAATGAAGATGAAAAGAGGGGAAGAGAGACAGAGGGAGACAGAGACAAAGAGACAGAGACATAGAAAGGCAGATACAGAGAGACAAAGGGGGAGGAAGACAGAGGGGGGGTGGTGAAGCATGTAATGGATGAAGAGCTGCTCATTATACCACTCTGCCTCTGCCTCTGCTACATAGTGGCTGTGTTACCCTGGAAAAGTCACTTCACCTCAGTGCTCTGGTCCCCTCCTCTAATTCTGAGTTCCACCCATAACCTCCATTTTGAGGAAGTGTCCAAGCCAACTATGCTGACTTCTTTATTTCCTCTCCTGCCCGTCTCCTAAGAAGTCCCTCTCTACCCTTACAATTTTCAGCTCCATTTTCTGTATTCTCTTCTCCCATTAGAATATAAGTTACTTGAGGTCAGAAGCTGTTTTTCTGCTTTTATCTGCACTCCTGGTGCCTACCATAGAGTAAACTCTTTTAAATGCTTATTGACTTGACTTTCAAGTCAAGGGAAAGTGTTGAGCTGGTTTGCTAGGGGGAATTTCCTCACCCTGGAGTTCCCTAAACCAATGAAATCCCAGGTCTGATTCCCACCCTCATCCCATTGCACTTTGTGGTCAACCAATTGCTTTCCTCACCATGACTCTATGAGGTATGCAGTGAAAGGGGTTTTATCCCCTTTTCACATAGGAAGAAACTAGGGCAACCAAAAGGAAGTGAGTCACCCATGGTCACAAAGCCTAAAAGGGACCTTGCTGTAACTCAGACCGAAGTCTTTGACCTCCAAGTTCAGTGATATGTTCACTCTAGCCCACCACTTCCTCTCCTAATCAAGGCAACATACGCTTTGGGTATCATCCTGGAGATGGGGGCACTGAGCCAATGAGAGGGACAGAGAAACCATGGGTTCCTGTGAGTTCAGAAGGGTCTAGACTAGAGTGTGTTGCTCTCTAGAAGAAGGCAGCCTTGACAACAGAGGAGTCACTCTGAAGGCTTCGTCAGAGCAGTGGATGTGACTCAGACTTGGCCACAGTCTAGCCAAGGCTGAGCAGACACCCCAAAGAAGTTAAAGAAAAAAAGAAAGGTTTTAGGGAAAAGCTCATCCTGATGCTACCCCTTCCCCTCCCCACCCCTCACTGATGTAGTCTACATTGGAGTGAGACCTGGCACAGAGATGACCTGACTAAGGATTGGAGGGAAAGTACCCTAAACATACCTCAGGATGGTACTGGGAGGAAAAAAGCACTGGCTTTAGATCTGAGTTCTAATCTTACCTCTATCACTAACTGCCCACATGATCTTAGACAAGTCTCCTCCTTTTTCTTAGAATCATTTGTCTCATCAGCACAGTGGATAGTATGTTGGAGTCAGAAAGATCTGTGTTCAAATCTTGGCTTAGATACTTAGCTGTGTAACCCAGGGCAAATTGTTTCACTTCTGTTTGACTCAGTTTCTTCATCTGCAAAATGGGGATAATAAAAGCACCTACCTTATGGGGGTTTTGAGAGACTCAAATGAGATAACACATGTAAAGCTTCATGCAAACCTTAAAGCACTATATAAATGCATCTATGATTATATATAATGATAATAGTACAAATTAAACATCAATCTGTATACTTATAATGACCAATCTTGGCCTCATAGAAGAGATGAGTAAAGACCCCTCCCTTTTAGTATTAAAAAGGTGAGGAATGGGGCAGCTAAGTAGCCCAGTAGATAAATGACTGGTCCTGGAGTTAAGAGGACCCAAGTTCAAATCCAGCCTCAGACACTTGACACTTACTAGCTGTGTGACCCTGGGCAAGTCACTTAACCCTCATTGCCCCCCCCAAAAAAAGTGAGGAACTATGGGTGTAGAATGTCATATATGATATCAAATACAGTTAGTAGATTTTCTTTGTTATGAAGGGAGGTTGAGTAAATGTCATGGGGAAGGAAATAGGATGGAGGGAAACAGTTAACAATAGTAATTGTGAAAAAGAAAAAAGGAAAAAAAAGTACCAAAAAAAATATTTATAGCAACTCTTTGTGGTGGCTAAGAATTGGAAATTGAAGGAAGGTCCATCAATTGGGGAATGACTGAACAAGCTGTGATATATGATTGTAATGGAATATTATTGTGCTATAAGAAATGATAAGCAGGATGATTTCAGAAAAACCTGGAAAGATTCATAAGAACTGATATATAGTGAAGTGAGCAGAACCAGGAGAACAGTGTACACAGTGACAGCATTATCGCTCTATGAGCAATTGTGAATGGCTTTACTCTCAGCAATGCAATGATCCAAGACAATCCCAAAGGACTAATGATGAAGCATACTATCCACCTCCAGAGAAAGAACTGATATTGATTGAACACAGACTGAAGCATGCAATTTTGCACTTTCTCTTTTTTCTTACTTGAGTCTTTTTACGTAAAATTACTAATATGGTAATGTTTTACATAATTGCACATGTATAACCTATACTGATTGCTTTCAGCCTTGGGGAGGGGATAGGGTAGGGAGAGAGGAAATGAGAGAGGGATAGAATTTGGAACTCAAAACTTTAAATAAATAAATGAAAATAGGTGGGTTTTTTTTAATGAAGGGGCGGGGCAGCTAGGTGGTGCAGTGGATAAAGTACTGGCCCTGGATTCAGGAGGACCTGAGCTCAAATACAGCCTCAGACATTTGACACTTACTAGCTGTGTGACCCTGGGCAAGTCACTTAACCCTCATTGCCCCACCCCACCCCCAAAATGAAGGGAGGTTCACTGGGGAATGGGGGTGGAATAGAATATCCAGAAATGACTTGACTCTGAAGTAAAAACATCATAGGCAGTGGATAGAGCACTGGACCTGGAGTCAGGAAGACCTGAGTTCAAGCCCAAGCTCAAACACATACTAGCTGTATGACCCCTGGGCAAGGCCCAACTTCTGTTTTAGTTCCCTCATCTGCAAAATGGTGATAATAGTAGCATCTACCTCCCATTTGAGGATCAAATGAGATAATATTTGTAAAGTGCTTTGCAAACCTCAAAGTTCTCAAAATTCTGGCTCTTATTATTAAAAACAAAAGCTATTAATAAAACTTTTAAAAACACACATAAAAGGCAGGGAGTGTAATGGGTACACCCTGCCTCATATGGTTGTTACAAGGATCAGATGAGATTCCTTATATGAAAATGCTTTGGAACTAGAAAGCATTCTCTAATTGGCAGTCATCATCATTGCTAACCACTTCCCCCAAGCATTCAGAGAGGCCAGTAGAATGAAATCATGCTCCAGGCTCCAATCCAGGCTGTTGCCTAGTTTTAATGTCAGCAACCAAGAGCAATTTACCTTATCTTGGAGAGACCCATGCTGAAAGGGCATTGGATTTGGAACCAGAGCAGCCACATGTGAGGCTCAGCTTTGCCACTTTACCACCTGTGAACTTTTGCATAGTTATACCCACTCTGCCCCATTTTCCTGGTCTATAGAATGAGGAGGTTTCACAAGATAATCTCTAAGGTCTTCTCTAAATGTATGTAAATGCTATGATCCTTCATGCCAGCTTTAGCAATGAAATATTTAGGCAGTGCATTATAACAGAAACAACAATAGATGTGATATCAGGCTTGAGTCTGAGTCTCAGACATTCTTTTTTTTGTGGGGCAATGAGGGTTAAGTGGCTTACCCAAGGTCACAAAGCTAGTAAGTGTCAAGTGTCTGAGATTAGATTTGAACTCGGGTCTTCCTGAATCCAGGGCCGGTGCTTTATCCACTGCAGCGCCACCTAGCTGCCCCAGAATCTCAGACATTCTTGGGCAAGTCACTTCTCCCTCTTTTCCTTCTTCTATAAAGTGAGTCTCAGTTTCTTCATCTATAAAAAGAGTTAGATATACTTGTGCTACCTAAAAGCTTGGTCAAAACCACATAAACTCCCTAATCCTCAGTTTCCTCAACTGTTAAATGAAGGGATGGACTAGATGTCTCCAAGCCTATATCTAAAATCCTATGAGCCTAGGGCCATTTGGAGGAAAGTGCTTTGTAAACTGTCATGTGCTATAAAATTGAAAGCTTTCATTCCTTAAAAAGAGGAGAGACAAGGGGCATTATGGGAGTCGATTCCAGGACTTTTAGCTCTGTGTTTTCAGAAAAATTGATTCTCCTGGGCCCATCTAAACAGGCATATTGTTCCATGAAGATGGCTGTTTACATCCAATCATTTCAAGGCCATGTTGATGAGTTAATTTGTTAATTAATAAGAGCCTGGAGGGTCTTGTTTTATTCATCTTTTTCAAATGATTGAAGAGGTAGAATCCCTTTCCAACCACAACAAAAACCTTAGTAACCCAGCTGTCTCCTACTGGATCCATCCTTTGAAAGGCTGTGACAATGGGAGCTGTCCAATAGTGGAATGGGCTGCCTCAGGAGATAGTGGGGTCCCCCTCTCTGAAAGACTTCAAGCAAAAGCTGGGTGAGCACTTTTCAGGGGGCATTGAAGAAAAGAGTCTTCTTCAGAAACAGATTAGACTGAATGGCCTTTGAGGTCAGAGAATCATAATATCATCATTGGAAGGAACTTTGGAGGACATTAAATCCAACCTGCTTATTTTAAGGAAGAGGAAATGGAGATCTAGAAAAATAAAAAATAATATAACTTTTCTAGCTCTTAAATGTCTGTGGTGGGATTTGAACCCATGATTCCCTGACTGCAAGTCCAGGATTCTACCCACTATATCACACTGCTTCTCAAGTCTCCACCAACTCTGAGAAGGTAGGATGTTGTACAGAAGCAGATCTTGCTTGGCTCAGAGTAAGGAAAAATTTCCTAACAATTAGAGCCATTCCAAAATTGATTGGGCTGCCTCAAGAGGTGGGGGGCTCCCTTTGCTGAAGGGGTGTCTTGGAGCAGAGGCTGGATGACCACTTGTTAGGGAATTTGCATTGAGATTCTCATTTAGGCTTGATGTTCATTTCAGAAATGTCATTCAGGTGCAGTTGGACAAGCTAGTCACTGTGATTCTGATTTATGTAACATGCAGAGAATCCTAGTGTGGGCCTTACCCCATGGGCTTCCCCTAAGGATACACATACACACATACACACACACACACACACACACACACACACACACACACTATTTGTCACTGTGGGACTGAGCAATGGATAGAAGGGATTGGCCACTGCCACAGAAGAAAAGCAAAACCCACTGAGGCTGAAACCTCATCAACCAGGACCCGGACAGCCTCAAAGATTGTTGTCTAGGAGCAGAATGATGCCTTGTGGGCCATCAGGCAGGCAAGCAGGTGAGTAGGAGAGGTTTATGGCAATAAAAACATCAAGAGAGAGGTTCCAGATGATGGATTTCTGTCTGGTAAATACTGTTCATCATTGCATCTGCACATTGCATCACTCACCTAGCCCACTGAGGACTTGACCCTGAGACTCACAGGGAAAAGTGAAGAGTTCATGACAAACAAGGGGTGTGGGGGTGAGGGAGTGGGTGGGGTGGGGGTGTTTGTGTGTGTGAGAAAGAGAGAGAGAAGGGGAGGGACAGGAAGAGAGGGGAGAGAGGGAAAGAGGAGAGAGAGAGAGAGAGAGAGAGAGAGAGAGAGAGAGAGAGAGAGAGAGAGAGAGAGAGAGAGAGCGCAAGCACATGAAGAAGTGTGTGCCTGGGGATGGCATGCACATATCTCATCTCTACTCCAGGTTCTGCTGCTAATTGACTATGTTACCTTGGGCAAATCATTACCTCTCTCTGTGGATAATTTTCCATATTTGCAAAAAGAGAGTCTGACTAGATTATTTCTGAGGTCACTTCTAGATATGTTAGCTGGTGTTTAGTTTGGACTTTAAGACTTGTCCCTACACACACACACACACACACACACACACACACACACACACACACACACACACACTGAGACTCCAGCAATGTGAGAGCTTTAAAGGCTGAACTGCACTAGGCAGGAAGGAATATGGCAGCCCATGATTATTTAAAGCCTCAGGTGCCAGCCCCAGGCTTCCTGTTAGCAAATGAAGCCTGCCCTGAGTCACTGTAGAGAGATAGGCAGGCAGGAAGAGGAGGATTTTATTCTGAGCTTTTAATCAACTGGCATGAGCCAAGACATGTTGATGAAGAGCTCTGTAGAGACTCCCCCTAGATAACTGGAGATAAACCCTTCCAGTCACCCCCATGCCCAAGAGTACATTTCCTTTTCCCAGGAATTAATATCTATACACATATGTGCTCCATGGGACAAACCCATGTCATATGTTAAAAGGAGGCCAGATATAGAATGATGCTCACCAAGATCACATCCAGCTCTGAATACCATCTGAAGGTAAGGACTCCAGGCTTTATAATATTAAACCTGGAGGATACCTGAGACCTCATCTTAACTTGGGATCTGGGCTCTGGGGATTGATTTCCAGAGGTCCATGAACTTAGATGGAGAGAAGGGGAGAGAGAGAGAGAGAGAGAGAGAGAGAGAGAGAGAGAGAGAGAGAGAGAGAGAGGGAGGGAGGGAGGGAGGGAGGGAGAGAGAGAGGGGGAGGGAGGGAGGGAGAGGGAAGGAAGGAGAGATAGAGATAGAAACAGACAGAGACAGAGACAGAGGTAGAGATACAGATGGAGACGGAGATAGAGACAGAGACACAGATATATTTAGAGATATAAAGGCAGAGACAGATATAGAGATATAGAGACAGAAACAGATAGAGATGTAGAGATGGAAAACTGAGATACACAGATATATAATTATTTTTGTAACCTCTAAGTGAAATGGATTTTTCTTTCCATTTTGAAAGTAGGCAACAAATCTCATTCTGAGAAGGGTCTGTAGACTTCATCAGCCTGCCAAAGGGATCCCTCTTCTAATCCAGTGCCCTCATCTTAAAGACAAGAGAACAGGGGCCTGGAAAGGAGAAACAACTTGCCCAAGGTAACTAAATTAATATGTGGCAGAGTCTGAACTCAAGTCTTCCATCTCCAAACCCAGGGCTCTGCCCATTGCCCTCAGCTGTGAATCAAACCAAGACTTTTTCAACTATACCTCCCTATCTCCTCCCAAGCTGCAACACTCTTCTACCTGCTGAGTGAGTGGTGGATGGCCACCAGTCTTAAAGGAAATCCATCTTCCAACAGGTGCCATCTGTGGCTATTGGGCCAGAAGGGCAAGGAAATGAAACAAAATGATGAAATCACATTACTGTTGGCTGCCCACACACCTGGAAAACACAACAGTCCCTGAAGCACCTGCCTTTGACCACTGTAATCTAATAACAAACAGCGAGGCAGGCTGTGGTCTCCTGGCTTGGTCTTCATTTTTCTTCCCTCGGCAATCTCTCCTCTCCCTCACCCTGAAGAGCCCAAGAAGGCTCCAGAAAGGGAACCCAGCAATGGGAGCTAGAAATGGTGTCCTGGGAAGAGTATCAGGACCTGGGAGCTGTCCCTGGCTCTAAACGCAGCATCCAGCAAAATATGTCCCTTTTCTGAATCATTTTCCACAACGTTAAAACAGAACTAGACATTAAATTTTATCAAATATTTTTATCAAATGATCACATTGTTAAGTTCGTGGACCCTAGGTTAAGAACTCCTGATTTAGAAGGGATATGATAACTATATTGGAATTGCCACCATGTAGAAGGATTTAACTTCTAGCACTGGGCAGCAGTTGCAAAGAGGCCAGTTGAAGTTTAATGTTAGGAAAATTTCCTAGCCATCAGCCATGTCCAAAAGTGGAGTGGGCTACCTTGGAAGGTAGTGAGTTTCTCCTCATTTGAGAGCTGCAAGCCAAGGCTGAATTGTCACTTTGGAAATAGGTCACAGGGGTGTTGCTTGTTAGGATAAAAGTTGGACTAGATAACCACTATTCCCCTCTCTAGTTTTGAGATTCTAGGACCTCTATTTGACAAAAGGGGAAACTGAGCCTCAGAAAATAGAAGTAACTCCTTGGTGTACTAGGAAGTAAACCAGATCCAGAATCAGATATAGTTCAATTCAACTCAACAAGCAATTGTTAAGGCCTGGGCGTGGAATCAAAAAGATTCATCTTCATGGGTTCAAATCCAGCCTCAAGTACTTCCTAGCTGTGTGGCCCTGTGCAAGTCACTGAACCCTGTTTGCCTCAGTTTCCTCATCTGTAAAATGAGCTGGAGAAAGAAATGGCAAACCACTTTAGTGTCTCTGCCAAGAAAACCCTAAATGGGGTCACAAAGAATTGGAAACCACTCAACAACAACCCGTGCCAGATATGGTGCTAGGACCTGCAGGGGCAAAAAGTTTGAATCTCATTTCTTTCACTTATTGTCTGTCTGATCCTTCATCTCTAGGAGTCTCTATAGCCAGACATTGTGCTAACTGCTGGGAATGCAATAGTGAAACAATTCCTACCTTCAGGTAGATTACATTCAATAGGTAGAAACAACTCAGGGGGAACACCAGCCAGGGAAGGGTGTTTTGGTCTGGGGAGTTATGAAGATGGTAAGGGGAGCCATAGAGAAATCAACAGATGTGCCCTTTCAAATAGCAATGATATTGCTGAACTGAATAAATGGATAGATAGATGGATGGGTGGATAGATGGAAAGATGGATAATGAATGACTAAAAGGCATTTATTAAGCAACTGTGAGATTTAAAATTGGATACTAGAGCATTAATTTCCCCTCTTTAACCTTTCCCTTAATTTATCTCCCTGACTAGTAAATGGAAGAAGCTTCTGGTCTCTAGTTAGAGCTTTTATTGTGTGATAGTTACCAGATGATGTTGATTAGAGGGATAGGAAAGTAGAAATACAAAACAAATAGTCTTAGTCTAAGCTTAGTCTATATTCCATATAAAACTCACCAAAAGCCCAAGGCCACCTTTGGGGAGGAGAGCCTCATCAGGTACGTGCTGCTAATGGCGAGCCGGGCGGAGTCCAACTCCAGTTAGCGTCTGTGTGTGCAGCGCAGTCATCGGACCAGGAGAGCAGGCAAGAGATCCCACTTCCGTTCTCTCCTTGCCTTTTGTTTTTGTTTTTGTTTTTTTGTGAGGCAATTGGGGTTTAGTGACTTGCCCAGGGTCACACAGCTAGTAAGTGTCAAGTGTCTGAGGCCGGATTTGAACTCAGGTACTCCTGAATCCAGGGCCGGTGCTTTATCCACTTCACCATCTAGCTGCCCCCCTCTCCTTGCCTTTTAAGCTTGCACCCCAGAAGTGGAGTGCTTAGCAGCCGGGCTGGCGTGCGTAGCCCATGCACGGCCGTTGGTCTCCTCCCCGAAAGGGTGGTCCTTTAAAAAAACTGGCATCTTTCCGTATTCACTAACCAACTGTTAGGAAACTTTTTACCACACAACTATTACATGCCAACCACTGACTATACAAATAGAAAAAGCAAGACTATTCCTCTTCTCAAGGAGCTCATTCAGCTATAGAATAAATGGAAAGTCCTAAGGGTGTAGGGGTGGGGCTGATTTCAAGAGCCAGAGTCCTTAAGTTATATCAGTAGGTCAGAGGAGAATACATTGAGAGAGCTCACCAAAAATAATAGAGTTGATAACTTTCATCTCAACCAATCTATATGAGCAGTCAAGAAGCCCAGATGGGTTCTGATTTGGCTTCTGAATTGATTATGATTTCCATAGCAAGAGTTGGCAGGAGTGGACTGACCAGGGTGAAAGGGCACGGCCAGTCTAGGTTGGGTCATCAGTAAAATGAAGAAGTTGCACTTGAGTTCTGAGGTTCCTTCCATTTCAAGATAATGATTCAATGATCCAGAACAAGGTTTTTCCCCAACCCTACCACATTATATATGTGTATGGTGATCTTTAGGCCAGTCTCCTTAGCTTAGGTTTTTGGCTCTTAATTGGCAGCTGGGTGGATAGAACAGAACAGTGGATAGAGTACCAGGTCTAGAGTCAGGAAGACTCATTTTCATGAGTTCAAATCTGGCCTCAGACAAATCACTTCACCCTGTTTGCCTCAGTTTCCTCATCTGTAAAATAAATGGAGGCAGAAACAACAAACCACTCCAGTATTTTTGCCAAGAAAACCCCAGATAGGGTCTTGAAGATTCAGACATCACTGAACAACAACAACCCTCCCTGTTTCTTTCCTCCTTGACACTTGAGTGTGTAAAGGTTGGCATAGAAACAACCAAGCAAAAGCCCCCAGAGGTCCTTTAGGTACTCAACAGAAACGAGGTTGTACTTTTATGGATCTGCCACCAGATCCCAACGACTCCCTCTATCAGCAAGATTTGGGATGACAATAAAGGCCCCTGGATAGCTGGGCTTCAGGTCGGTTTCATTTTATAACTATTATCAAACAGCAGTAAAATGTAGTGGGTCTGAGCCTCGGGGTAGGCTGGTAAGAATGGAGCCAACTATATCACAGCATAGATGCTCTGGTTCCTGTCTTTGACAACCATGACAAGAGTCTGACGGCATCTCCAGAGGCTCATGAGGGAAGTGCAGTCTGCCTGCCTTCTCAATTTTCAAGGGTTCCCAAAGGCAGATTTGCAAAATGAAGCAAAGTATGCTTTCCAAGTCATTCCAAGGAAGGGATTTTGCCTGAGTTCCTTCATCTGTAAAATGAAGGGGGATAAACTAGAGATGAACTTTGAGGTCCCTTCTAGTTCTAAAGCTGTGGTTTCATTGGTAGAAGGTACTCTCCCTACCAGTGGAGGTCAGCACCTTCTCTTTCCTAAATCACTGACAAGGTGCTAGCTTGCCCAGGGTCACAAAGGCAGTATGTGTCAGATACAGGATTTGAACCCAGGCCATTTCTCTAGCCACTGTAACACCATGCCTTTCAACTCACCGTGTGAATGAGGGAAGTCACTTTACCCAGATGGATTGTTTTTCCTTGAGTAAAAAAAATGAAGGGATTGGGCTGGTTATCTTATCCATGGGTTCTAGAATGCCCCTATGTCTTTAAAGTTCTAAGATAAGTGACTTGCCCTTGGTCACATAGGTGGATAGTGGTCAGAGATCAGATTAGAACCTGGGTCCTCTGAATTCAAATCCATCATTCTTTCAAACTGTGGATCATGAGCTCGCAGCTACATCATATCAAAAAAAGGAACTAAATGTGTGAAGGATTTCCCTGAGAGGGATATCACTTGGAGCCATTATCTCCTTCTCCCAGACTAACTTAACAAATTCTGTGATGGGAACACAGGAGCAGTAAATTTCAGGGAAGGGGTGGCAGAGCCATCAGCCACCAGTACCTGAGGCCCCGCCCCAGGAGGGCCAGGTATAGGCAGACAGGTTCGCCATGAGAGCATAGGAGAGTCCTGGGGAAATCAACAGGGAGGAGGTCTATTTCCCCAATCAGTGGTTTGTTTGTTTTTTTCTTTTGAGAAGTGACATTTTATGTTTCCTTGAGTGAGAACCTAAGTTTTCAGGCCCCATCTCTGCTGTCATGGAAACCTGTGCCCTGATAACTCCTAGTAGGATTAAAGCACAGGTTTCTTATCTCATCCAATTGAAGAAAGCTTGGATGAGCCTCAGGGCTGGGAGGTGAGGAGAATGCCTAACTCTGAAACCTGCGCTTGCTTCAGGACCACAGACAGCATCAGAACTTTCACTGGCCTTCTGTGCTTCCAAGGACAGGCTAAAAATATGGGGAGGATCTTGGAAGAGGGGAACAAATGGAAAAACTACACTCAGAGAAGTTTAGAATTGAGTGGACCCTTTCTAATTTCTAGTTGGCAGCTAGGAAGCATAGTACATATGGTGCTGGGCTTCAAGTGAGGAAGACCTGAGTTCAAATTCAGCCTCAGACACTTGCTAGCAGTGTGACCCTGAGCAAGTCACTTAACTGATATCTGCCTCAGTTTCCTTAACTGTAAAATGGGGGTCATAATACTGCTATCTCCAAAAGTTGTTGTGAGAATCAATTAAGGGGGCAGCCAGGTAGTACAATGGATAAAGCACTGGCCCTGGACTCAGGAGGACTTGAGTTCAAATCCTGCCTCAGACACTTAACACTTACTAGTTGTGTGACCCTGGGCAAGTCACTTAACCCTCATTGCCCCACACAAAAAAAATTATGTGGGAAGGACTATATCTTAGAAATTTTTTTTGAAAACAACTATATAACAATCATGTTAAACATTTCTACATTGATCAGAACAAAAGGGGGAAAATGCAAGAAAACAATAAACAAGAAGGATAACAAAAGATGGGCAAATCTTTTCAGTCTCTTGGCTCCAGGTTTTCATTTGTAAAAATGAGAGGATTGGACTAGATAGCTTCCAAAGACCCTCCCGGTTTTAACTCAGTAACAAATCCCTTCCCCTCTGCTCCTTAGCATCATCCTTTATAAAAGGGGAGTGCCAGGTGACTAGATGATCTCTTACAGGTCTGACATTCTCTGTTCTAAAGTCCCTTTCATTTCTGACATTCTATATTTTTCAGGGAAGTTCTAAGTTCCCTTCTAGCTCTGACAGAGTAGACTCTAAGGTCCCTTATAGCTCTGATATTCTTTGTTCTATGTTCTAAAATCTCTTCCATTTCTGATGTTCTATGTTCTAAAGGCCCTGGAATCCTATATTCTAAAGTCTCTCCAAACTCTGACATTTTATTCCAAACCATGACATTCTTGATCTTAAGGTCTTGACATTCTGTGTTCTAGGACCTTCTTACCTGTGATTTTGTTGTTGTTGTTGTTGTTCTATATACAAAGGGTTATACTAACTCTGACTTTCCACATACCAGATTCTAAAAGCCCTTCTATCTTCTAAGTCCTTCCCAGCTCTGACATTCTGTGTTCTAAGTTCCCTTCTAGCTCTTGATTTCCATATTCTAGGGGTCCTGGCACCCTCCGTTCTTTCCAGCCCTGACATTTCACATTCTATGTTATAAAGTCTCAGTTTTGACGTCCTATAAGTCCATGATTTTTTTCGGGGGGGGGGGCAATGAGGGTTAAGTGACTTGCCCAAGGTCACACAGCTAGTAAGTGTCAAGTGTCTGAGTCCAGATTTGAACTCAGGTCCTCCTGAATCCTGAGCCAATATTTTATCCACTGTGCCACCTAGCTACCCCTAAGTCCATGATTATTAATGTCAACAGAATGTAAGTGGATCCAGTTTCCATAACACATTCTCCAATCTCACACCATCAGGAGTCACTGGCTGGTTATGAACAACACGGAATCCTAGGGCCCTAAAAATAAGATGAATTGTCCAAGGACAGAGAAAACTGTTCAAAGAAGACCTGAGAACCAAACCAAAAGAAAGAGATAATGGCAGTAATAGCCTGGCTAATCCACTTCTGCATCTGAGTCTGGGGAATCTGGGCTTGGAGGGGGCCTTCTTCCATATGGTCATGCCCAGAGATGGACTCTATAATGCTTACAAGTATCAGAGAGCATTATGTTAATTGAGAGAGACTGGTTCTTCATTAATATTCATGATTATTACAGCAACTAATTTCCTCTTTATAGAAAATTAGTCTAAGATCATTTCATCTATTAGTCCTTCTGATTCCCTTAGATTTTAGAAGGTGGAAGGGTCTAAAAATATCATTTTCGAAATTAGGGATTAATCTCTGAATACTGGATAATGATTTGGGTGTCCAAATTGGTTTGACCTCTAAAAGAGGGGGTGGGGGCAGCTAGATGGCGAAGTGGTTAAAGCACCAGCCCGGGATTCAGGAGGACCTGAGTTCAAATCTGGCCTCAGACACTTGACACTTACTAGCTGTGTGACCCTGGGCAAGTCACTTAACCCTCATTGCTCCACAAAAAAAAAAAAGTAAAAGAGGGGGTGGATTAAGGAGAGCACTCTATGAATGTAAAGAACTAAGCTGTGTGACCTCAAAGTCACACTTTACCTATCCAAAGCTCAGTCTCCTCATCTATAAAATGGGGCTGCAAAATGGTATAACTCCAGAGTTAGACTAGAACCCAGAAGTCATATCATCCAACCCATGCCCAAATAAAATACCCAACAAGTGACCATCTAGATTATGCTTCAAGACTCCCAGGGGTTGGAGGTCAGCACCTTCTCTTTCCTAAATCACTGGCAAGGTGCTAACTTTCCCAAGGTGTCTCAAGGTAGCTGACTCCATCTCTGGAGAGCTCTGCTTATCAAGAAGCTAAACTTAAATCTGACTCTTCACATCTTCCTCTGTGGCCAAGCTACATAAGGCTAATCCTTCTACAAGACAGCCCTTCAAATGCTTGAAGACAGCTATCATGACCCCCTCTAAGTCTCCTCTTCTCCAGACTAAATATACGTAGTTCCATAAATGGCATGAGATCAAGACCCACTGAGTTATACTCTTCTTGGCGCTCTCCAGGTTCTTGGTGTCCTTCCTAAAATTTGCCACTGAGAAATTAAACAATGCTCTGGAGATGGTTTGCCCAGGGCAGCATGCAACAAGACTATTACTCTAGTAATACTCTATTACTCTACTCTCTAGTCCTGGACACTATACCTCTCAATGTAACCTAAGACTACATTCATTTTTTTGGCTGGAAGAGTGGGCTGGATTCCCTTTGTGAAACTGGTGTGTGTTTTTTAATAGCCCCAAGCTTCTCCATGAAACAAAGACGCAACTTTTACATTCATGTATGTATGACTATGAGTCATGCAACACTATAATCTCCAAAGAATTGATGCTAAGGATCAAGTACCAAGGTAATGGAGAGCCATGTGGTAGGTGTGAATGAGGTAGTACCATACAAACAGGGAATGAAGAAGGAAAAGTGATATAAGGGAAGTCATCAAAGAAATGTATGTTTGGGAAAAAAGATGGGTCAATTACATGGCAATAGTGACAGATATACCAATGAGAACATGCATGTTCAATTGGCACCCTTGCAAGGGTGTCAAGGGATGATATCAGAACATTGAGTGACTGCTCTGGGACACCCTTAGCATATGCCAAAAGTCACATAGGATAATCAGGTATGGGTGGGTTGCAAACATCATTGGAGGGAATAACCATATAAATGAGATCACTGATCAGTTGAGATTTTGAAATAACAATTGACTCATATTGAACTTACAGTCCACTATACCCTTAAGATGTTTTCCGTATGAACTTCTGTCTAGTGTTGCCTCTCTCACTTTGTATGTATGACATTAATTTTTTGAACCTAAGTATAAAACTTTACTTTGACTAGATTTATGATTTCATTGCTTTATGAAACTCTTGGTAAGAAAACTCCCTCTACTGGTCCAGGTTAGCAACTTTTCAGTAAAATATAACCTTAGAGTCTTCTAGTGCTCTTAGACCATGACTTCTTGAACTTTTTCCATTAACAGCCCCTTTTCACCCAAGAAATTTTTATGTGACCCGGGTATATAGGTATATAAAATAGGTATACATAACCTTTTACTGTTGCCAAATTTTTCTCAAACCCCACATTCAGATACATGACCCCATGTGGAGTGGCAATCCACAGTTCAAGAAGCTTTGCCTTAGACTAACCCTAACCCTAACTAGTGACTTACCTGGAGTTACACAGACAATATATGTCAGAGGTGAGTGTTGAAACCTGGTCTTCCTCATTTTGAGGCCAGCTATCTATCCACTATACCATGCCGCCTGCTTTACATTTACCCCTATTATATTTCATTTTATTAGACTCAGCCCCATGTCCTATATTGTCAAGGTATAAGAAATACCTGTATTTAAATACCTTTATTTATTTGAAATATCTTTACTCTCATTGAGTGTGTTAGATAGTCCTCCAAGGTTTGTGTCACCTGCATGACATTTGTGCCTTTAGAGAAGGGATTGGCAAAGTATGACCCTGGGGCCAAAGGCACCTGCTACCTGCTTTTTGTATAGCTATGACCTAAAAAATGTTTTAAAGTAAATGTAATAAAATAAAACAAATATAAATAATGTAAATAATAAATATAGTATATAATATTATATGTTATATTATATATAGTATATCATTATAATATCATATATGATAAATTTAAATAATGTCAATACAATAAAACTTCACTTAGAAATTCTAAAGTCATTCTCAGCTCCCCTGCTATACAAAAACAGGCAGGTACATTTGGCCAGTGGATCATAGTTTGCCAAACTCTACAGATCATAGATTTGGGGCTGGAAAAAAACTTCAGAATCAAGCAATCCAAAGTCCTCATTTCACAGATGAGGAAACTGAAATACAAAGGGGTTAAGTGACTTAATGTCACACAGTGAGTATATATGACAAATGTTGAATTCAGGTTCCCTGATTCTAAATCCATTATTCTTTCCACTTTCCACTATAGCATGAGGAGATTATTCCAGTGGCTCTTTTCTCCCCATCCCCCAACCCTTTACAAGTGAAGATAATGCCTATCTCTTTGCTGTCCTCTAACACACACCAGGCCCACCCTTGATCACCATTGGCTTAGTCTATTTTATAGTCTAGAGCAAAGCTTCTTAAACTATGGGGTTTGACCCTATATGGGGTCAAGGAACTGAATGTGGGGGTCATGAAAAATTTGGCAGTAAATGTTTGATCGGTATACCCATTTTATATACCTATATAACAAGGGTGGCATAAAAATTCCTCAGGAGAAAAGAGATTGGAGTGAAAAAAATTTAAGCCCAGCTCCAGACTGCCCTCCCATGATTCATATGCTCTTCCTTCTCACCTCTCACACTTAGATTCCCTACCTTCCTTCAAGATTGGGCTCAAGGGGCACCTAGGTGGCACAGTAAATAAAGCACCAGCCCTGGATTCAGGAGGACCTGAGTTCAAATCCGGCCTCAGACATTTGACACTTACTAGCTGCGTAACCCTGGGCAAGTCACTTAACCCTCATTGCCCCACCAAACAAAAACAAAACAAAACAAAACAAAACAAAAAAAGATTGGGCTCTAATCTCACCTCCCATCTTCCCCTCACTCTCAATACAAGTGCCTTCCTACTGAGATGACCTCTTATTTATACAGTGTATATGTTGGGTGTGTGTAGTCATCTATATGTCTTCATGCCCATTAGACTGTGAGCTCCCTGAGGGCAGAGGCTGTCTTTTGTCTTTCTTTGTATTTCCTGCACTTAACACAGAGCCTGGCACACAGTCAGTGGTTAGTAAATCCAATTGTTTTTTGATTGATGATAGATATGGGCAGCCTGGTAAACCAGCTCTAACCCAGTGCTCTGTTTCCGAATCCCTTCGAAGAAAGAACTCCATAACCAGCCAATGTCCACCTTTTGTCTTCCCTGGGCCCCGGCTATTCCACAGTCATTCTAATGAGAACATACACTGCTAAATTGCATTTCTCCCTTCCTTGTCTCTCGACACAATTCTCCATCTAATACGATTTTCCTCAGCTAACCTATTCTTGCTCCAGCCGAACTAAAAACTCATCTTCTGATCCAGCCGTGACTTATGCAAGGCAAGGAGAGAGAGAGTAGGCGCAAAGCCCCAGGGATTTAGGTCTATTTTCCCACCTCTTTGGGGAGAGCCAGGTAATATAATCAAGCCAGAGACTATTTCCTTGACACCTGCCTGGAGGCCAGCTGACAAGACACTTTTCACACTAGGATTATAATTGATGAGGTCTCCAACAGAGAAGTCTTGGAAATGAGAAAGGGAAGTTCTGGTCCCTCATTCTGCTTGTATAGGCTTCTTTTGTCCCTGATGTAACAAGCTAGAAACCCATCCCAGGGTCAGTAGGTCTAACGGGTAGATGGTTCAGTGGATAGAGAGCTGAACCTAAAATCAGGACAGAGCAGAGTTCAAATCCTACCATAGACCCTCACTAGTTGTGTGACCCTGAGAAATTCATTTAATCTGTCTCAGGTTTAGTTTTCCCTTCTATAAATGGTAATAATAATAGCATCTATCTCACAGGGTTGTCATGGGGACCAAATGAGATAGCATATGGAAAGGGTTATATAATGTGAGCTACTATTATTTTTAAGTGTTTATACAATTATTTAATAACATTCCTGATAGCACTTGAGAACAGAAAGGAGACAGGCTAGTTCATCTAAAGTAATCTGAAAGTTACTTTGAAATCCCATCAAATACAACCTTTGGATTAATTGGCTCCTAATGAAGGTTTGAGAGAGGGGATACTGCATGACCATTTCTAATAAGCCTGATATCCATGTCAGACAGGTCACCCTGGATATTCTATAAACATCTTCCATCTGCGGCTGCTAGATGTAGTTCAAGTCAAAGAGAAATGGAATTTTCCCCTTTAATTTTGAGTTATATTGAAAGATGAAAACTTCCCATCCTCAAATAACTTGATCCACTTGACTTGTCTGTCTGATACCATGAGCTTCAATGTTCTCCTTCCCAACGCTTCTATTTATGTCTTACTTTTTTGTTTGTTTGTTTTTGGCAGGGCAGTGGGGGTTAAGTGACTTGCCCAAGGTCACACAGCTAGTAAGTGTCTGAGGCTGGGTTTAAACTCAGATCTTCCAGAATCCAAGGCTAGTGCCTTATCCACTGCGCCACCTAGCTGCCCCCCCCCCCCAACGCTTGCTTCTATTTATGAAGTCTTATTTGGTCCCTCTTTCTTAATTTTCATGCTCACATCTGTATGTGCCCTTTAGAAGGAAGATAAAGCCTATTCAATCCATTGAGTCTTCCTTCCCAGATTGAATAAAACAATAACATCTTGTTTTTGCCTTTTCCAAAACTTAGAAAATAAGTTCTTCTCTCCTGATCTAACCTCACCATGATGACAACAAATATGGGGTGCCAGAGACCTAACCAGAAAGAGAAAGGACGCTCTCCCTTTATTAGTGAAGCCTGGGTACCAGAGACCCAACCAGAAAAAGTAAGGACCTTCTCCCTCCATCAGTGAAGCCTAGAGGAATGAAGGAGAAGGAAAATCAGATTTTGCAGTTGATCATCAGGCCACTCCTTGGACTAAAGGTTCTGGGATTCGTGTAAACCAACCAATCCAACACTCCCTTCTCAAATTAGCTAAGAGGGATGGCTTGAATTTCTACAGCTCATCATAATCCCTCCTAACAATCAGGGAGACCACATGGAATACTGTGGCACCAAGAGAAATGACAAAAGAGAAACCTACGAAGATGTATACAAACTGATGCAGAGTGGAAGGAACTGAACCAG
The DNA here is from genome assembly GCF_019393635.1 of Dromiciops gliroides. NCBI lineage: Eukaryota > Metazoa > Chordata > Mammalia > Microbiotheria > Microbiotheriidae > Dromiciops > Dromiciops gliroides. The sequence goes on along the minus strand of NC_057861.1, from coordinate 17,200,133 downwards.
AACCATTTAGAATATAATAACATTGTAAAGATGACCTTGAAATCATTAAGAACTTGGATCAACACAGTGACCAACCATGATTCCAGAGAAATAAAGAAAGATCTTTCTCTCCTAAAAGAAAAGTGAAAGACTTGATACACATATAAGATAGACATTTTTGAACATGACTAGTCAAGAAGAATTTCTTAAACTCCAGCTATGGGGCAGCTAGGTGGCACAGTGGATAAAACACTGACCCTAGATTTAGGAGGGCCTGAGTTCAAATCCAAATCCAGCCTTAGACACTTGACACTTACAAGCTGTGTGACCCTGGGCAAGTCACTTAACCCTCATTGCCCGGGGCCGGGGGGGGGGGGGAAGAAAGGCAAAAAAAAAGCTTTTAGGGGCATAAAATAATCCCTATTCTCAAGGAGCTCACAGTCTGATGGGAGAAACAAAATTAAAACAAAATAAAAACAGCTATGTTCTAACAAGATACACACACACACACACACACACACACACACACACACACACACATATATATATATGATAAATTGGAAATAATCAGCAGATGGAAGGCACTAAAATTAAGGGGGATCAGAAAAGGCTTCTTACAGAAAGCAGACCAATGTAAGAATTTGTTTTGATTAACTACACCTATTTGTGACAAGGGTTTTGTTGGGTTTTTTATTTCCTACTAAGGTGGGAGCAAGTAGTAAGGGAAAAAAATTAAAACTTATTAATTAAAAAAATTAAGTTTAATGTTTTTAAAAAGAAGGAAGGGGAACTGGCTCTGGAGACATAGAACTGATGTTCTCTATACAAGGCAAAGATTTATTGGATACAATGTTAGGATTATAAGACTCCCAAAAGAACACAAGTCAAAATCAGAACACCAGAACACAAGAAATAATAAAAGAAAACTGCCCAGAACTTCTGAACACAGAAAACAAAGTGCCAATTGAAAGAACTAACAGATTGCCTCTGGAGTTGGGGAGGGAGGAAAACCATGCTCCAAACTCCCAGACACATAGTGGTTAGATTTAACAGCTCCAACAAATTCTCCAAGCAACCAGGAAAAAGATCTTCAAATACAAAAGAAAGAAAATTTGAATAACACAAGACTATTTTGTACCCACTAGAAACAAAAAGAAGGGAATGGAAAAATGGGTTCCAAAAAGCAATGGAGCTCAAGATGCAACCCAAGATGATATTCCCTGAGATCCTGGGCCTAATCATTAATGAAAAAAGATGTGTTCCATTTTTTAGAAAGAGACTTTCCAATGCAACCTTAGAAAGAAAACCAGTCCTAGACAAATTATTTGCCCCTCAAACTTGACAGGTGACAGATATACAAGACAGGTGAACAAATACAGCAACCAAGGACAACAACAAATTAACAATACAGAGATCATGAAGAGATTATTTTTCTAAAAATACACAAGGAAACAAGGTAAAAGCAAAGGTCAAAGAGAAATGATGATGGGAAAACAGTCCTGAAACATCATTAACTAATTTAAGTAATAGGACTATATTAGTGGGCTGTGCTACAATTGGGATTTTCTGTCCTCTCTCCCTTCCTTCTTCAAAGCTCAGGGCTGGAACTAGAGCAGAGTTTAGGAGGATCCAGAATCTCAGGAGGAGGAACAAGGTCTTCTTACCTTTCCCCACTAAACGCTGCTGGGGCGGCTCCTATGGAAACAACCCCCACCTCCTTTCCTGGTCTCTCTATTTAACACCTTTCTCTTCCTCTGATCAGAGCCATACACAAAAGATGGAAAATTGCAGCAGTACTTAAAAGCTAATTAATTGGAGGGTTTCTTTTAAATTATTGTTATTAGCATTATGAAAAACTTGTGTTTGTTTGATATGTTTCCCTGATTTTATTATTGAAATGAAGTTCTAAATACAGTCTGCAGAGTCACCCTCTAATCAGGGATGAGAAATATATTCCCTCCCTCTGCAGGCCTAGATTTTAGATTCTTAGAATATTAGCACTAGCAGGGACCATAGAATATAGAAGGTTAGAGCTGGGGAGAGCCTTAGAATGTAGAGTATCAGAGCTGGGAGGGAGCTTAGAACAAGGGATGTCAGAGCTGGAAGGGGCCTCAGAACAGGGGATGTCAGAGCTGGGAGGGAACTTAGAACAAGGGATGTCAGAGCTGGGAGTGAGCTTAGATCAGGGGATGTCAGAACTGGGAGGGAGCTTAGAACAGGGGATATCAGAGCTGGAAGGGAGCTTAGAACAGGGAATGTCAGGGCTGGGAGAGGCCCTAGAATAGGGAACTTGCAAGAGACTTAGAATATGTTAGAGGGGCAGCTAGGTGGCACAGTGGATAGAGCAGTGGCCCTGAAGTCAGGAGGACCTGAGTTCAAATTTGGCCTCAGACACTTAACACTTACCAGCTGTGTGACCCTAGGCAAGTCACTTAACCCCAATTGCCACCAAAAAAAAAAAGGAAGAATATAATGTTAGAGCTGAGAGGGATTTTAAAACCTAGAATGTCAGATCTGGAAAGTTTAAAATTCCATGTTCTATATTCCCAGGTCCCTTCATTTCTAACATTCTCTGTTCTCTGCTCTGTGACATCCCCTGTTCTAAGGGCCCTCCCAGCTCTGACATCCCCTCTTCTAGAGTCTCTTCCAGATCTAACATTTTCCCAGGTAGACACTCAGTTTCTCAGGTGCAAGAACAGCATTCTTTCCTCCTCAATAGTCCCCAGAGCACCTGGTTTATCAGTAGCACCCAGCAGCACAGTCACTACTTGATTCTACCTCTCAGGACCTCAGTTTCCACATCAGTGCCATGAGAATTGTGATCTTCTAATGACGTCAGAAAAGGAACATTAAGGAAATGTATCACTTGCACAACAGTCTCAACACCTTCTGTTTAGTTTGACTGGAACATGACGTTTCCCAAGGCCTGGGCCACTGGGGTGCCAAGCTGGAGAAAAGCTTTTAGACACCATGATTCTTTGTGAATAACTGTCTTTGAGTCTTGTCATTCACAGAGGCAAGTGTAGCTCTTTACTGTTTGTCAGCGAGCTGCCAGGTGCAAGGTCTCTTTGTGTCAGAGCTGAATCATGGGTACTTTTCCCAGCTAACCACCTATATCACACTCTACCCAAAGAGTCATCTGAGTAAAAACCAAGATGTCTGGCCCCTCTATACAGGGAAATTTCTGGGCCTATGGCCTTTCTATTCCTGTTTGAAGAAACTCTGGCCAAAGGTAAGAGCCCTAACCTCCAAGAGAAGTACTTCCTTGGAATTGAGGGCTGGATCTCTTGCCTCCAAGTCAGAGAGCCCATTCTCCAACTGAGAAACTAGAGCCCTGGGACAGGACAGGGCCGGCTATCCCTACCCCACCCATCCCCACCCAGAAGCCTACATTGTTCCCTAGGCCCTTTGGTGTATCTCAGCAGCATTGTAGGTCTGATAACCATGGAATTGCAGGTTCAACCTGACCTTAGAGCAGAAGAAACACTCTTGATGATGACTGGGATTAGGGCTGGCTCCCTAAATTGGCAAAGTTGGCAGAGTCCATCTACCTTGGCCACCCCCACCTCTCATCTCTCCTCTGCATCTGGTCAGCCCAGTCCTCCCCCTGGGGGTCCTTAGTATCTCTGTTTTGGTAAAGAAATTTGACCCAAATAATTCAGACACTGGGGATATAAATACAACCCAAAAAAATTGTTTTAATCCTTCTTACAAGAAACTAGCATTGTAACAGAGCAGACAAGTATACATATAAGCAGATACAGAATAAATATACAGAAAATCCATACCAAGTAGCTTAAATACAAGGCTTTTAAGGGGGGGGCACCAACAGATGAAGGAACAGGAGGGGCTTCATGGGGAAGTTGGTCATTGAACTGAGCTTTGAAGAATGAGAAAGATTCCCTGAGGTAGAGGTGAGGAGGGAATACAGTTCAGATTAATGGAGAACAGGAGCAGCGAGGTGGCTCAGTGGATGAAGCACCAGCCCTGGATTCCGGAGGACCTGAGTTCAAATCTGGCCTTAGACACTTGACACTAGCTGTGTGACCCTGGGCAAATCACTTAACCTTCACTGCCCCGAGCAAAAGAAAAAAAAGATATATGGAGGATGGTCCATGCAAAGGCATGGAAATGGTAAGGGGGTATCCTGGGTGAGGAACACAGAGTGTGGGAAGGAGTCTGGAAACATAGATGAGGGCCAGGTGTCTTAACCCTTTCATCCTGTTTTTCCTTCCCTCCAATCTCTATACTAATTGGGTAAAAACCAAGTTCTGGCTTCTCAGCTACCAAGGGTCCTGAACCTGGTTTCTTTTGCAACCACATGCACTGCTAAATAAATTGCTTGTCTGAATGATATTGATGATACTGGATTTTATTATTTAAATGTGAAGGATGGATAGGGAGAGAGAGAGAGAGAATGGTTAGATACAAAACTAGGGTTCTTAACCTGGGGTTCATGAACTTGGGGGTTCGGATATATTTATATATACACACACACACACACACATATATATACACATACACACACACACACATATACCTTTTTTAGGGTTAAGTGACTTGCCCAGGGTCACACAGCTAGTGTCAAGTGTCTGAGGCCACATTTGAACTCAGGTCCTCCTGAATCCAGTGCCCATGCTTTATCCACTGCACCACCTAGCTGCCCATTCTTATTTGTATATATATATTTTTATAACGATTTCAACAAAATTGATTCTTTAATCTTATTTTGTGCTTTTAAAAACATTATACTGAAAAGGGGTCCAAAGGCTTCATTCACCAGGCTACCCAAAGATCCCCTGACACAGAGAAAAATTAAAAATCCCTGAGCTCAGAAATCTCTAAAGAGCTTTCCTACTCTGACTGTAGGTATCCTGTCAGCAATACAATTCCCAGTATGTGGATGGCTTGCTGCCAAATAAACAATTGAATTGGTGGTATTAGAATCAGCAGGTCCTAAAGCGAACCTGTGCTGGATGGGCCTCCTGAGTCCTATGTTCCAAGTGCACTTTACCAGCTGTAACAGCCGCTGTCCAGGGAAAGGGCTCAGCTCATTCACACTCCTCGGGCCATAGACCAGAGAAGGTCTCCCACTGAAGTCCCTTTGGTCCAGAACCCCATTAGATAGCCATCAAGGCCAACCTCTAGCTCACTGTGTTCTCACAATATTCATCAGCAAGCTGCAGAATGGGTGCTGAGTTGAAAGACTGGGAATTGAAAATTCCCCATCTTCTTCCTGGAGACCCAGCGAATGCCCCCCACCCAAAGTGCAACACTACCTATAAATATTTGCTAAAGCTCCTCACTCCCCATTTGCCCAGGGATGTTTCCCCAGGCCTGAGAACTCACAAAAGGCACTGCCCTAGAAGAATCACAGAAGCACCATCAAGATGGCATTGAGGGGCAGCTAGGTGGCACAGTGGATAAAGCACCGGCCCTGGATTCAGGAGGACTAGAGTTCAAATCTGGCCTCAGACACTTGACACTTACTAGTTGTGTGACCCTGGGCAAGTCACTTAACCCCATTGACCCTCAAAAAAATATTTTTTTTTAAATCACTAAAGGGAGAGATGTGAGGCCCTGAAGGAGGAAGCAAAGTGCCATGGTCCCACAGCTACCTATGATGTGGGATGGAATTTGGGGTCAAATTGCTCGTGAGTTATCCCAAAAGAATGACAAGACTCAGTGACTCAGTTTCCCAAGTTTTACTGCAATACTGTGAGTGACCACAGGGAGAGAACCAGAATAGTGGAAAGGTATCTCTGGAATAGTGAAAGGAAAGACAGATATATTTATAATATGGATAAATTGATTATCAGTCTCATAATAATCTCCACCATGGGGTGTTTCAGGGGAGGGTTTATCCTAATTTGGAGTTCCTGGGGTCCTAAGCCAATCCCTGAGGCGGGTACCTATTTCAGTAGAGGTGTGTTTTGGGGGTTTACACGTCATAAGGTGAATCTGGGGACAAATTTGGCCTTTTCTGCGCATGTCTCTTTCTGATTCCAATGGCTAGTTTCAAAATATCTCCATTTTTCATTAGAATTTCTATAGCCTTGTCATTTCCTTTATTGTTATTTGACCTGCCCTGTTTTTATGGGTACTGATCACTGTGGGTGTGAGAACCTGGTATAAATTATTCATTAACTGGGGTCTAACTCCCTTTTGGAGCTAATATCCGAATTAAAGCTTGGGTCTTAGGTTTTTCTATTAACCCTTTTTTTCACCTCCTACATCACCCAGGGAAGAACCTAACTCTCCAGACTCCTTACCGAGGCCCATTCAGATTAGGAAATTGCTGGGAACCTGGGCCAATGTGAATTTTAGGAAAACAAAACCATCTTCATTCATATAGTCCTGGAGAGGGGGGAGGGAGGGAAGATGAGATCAGATTTTGACCTTGAGAAATGAATGCTGCCTTTAGTTCCCTTCTTTGCAGAAGCAGAGGACTATGGGTGTGGAACATTACATACACCGTTAGACTTGATTGATGTGTTGATTAGATATGCTAAGTGATTTTTTCTTTCTCTGTGTTCATTTTATTCTTTGCCACAATGGATAGCTCACTGTTTAGGGAAAGTAGCAGGGATATAGTCAGAAATGAAAGTGATGTTAAAACAAAAAAATGAATTTAAAATTAAAAATTTTAATGGGTATCCTTTGCAGAATTAGCAAAAACACCCAGTAGGAAATCTGAGCACCACCCCGCCCCCCCCAACACCCACACAATGCTTTATTTACAGTGAAGAAAGAAACCTCAGGCTTTCACAGAGAGCTTGAGACCAAAGCATAATTTACAATAATACATCAAATTTTACAGTACATAAAACTCTACCTTCCTAATAAAAATGTACAAGGAATTGCTTGCTCTTTACATAAATTACTTAAGAATGGCCCCATTTTACACATCATTTTGAAAGGATTTCTGTAACCACGCAATGTTGCTGCTCCCAGTGACAAGCTTTGTTGTGGCCTAGGGAACAATTAGAATGGGGAAGGAGAGAAGTCATCGTAAAGAACTCCTATGAAAGCTAGACAAAGAAACACCTCCCTCCTGAGAGCTCCTGAGCAAGCGCTAAGGGGGAATGTGGCTTCTGCGGAGACAAAACTAGGGCAAGTTGACCAGAACTTTGCCTTGGGGCACTGAAATGTTAAGGGTGGGAACAGCACTTAGACTTTTTGTAGGTAGCAACAGACAAGTTCCTTACTTCATAAGAATAATTAGCTTAGGGGCAGCTAGGTGGTGCAGTGGATAGAGCACCGGTCCTGGATTCAGGAGGATCTGAGTTCAAATCTGGCCTCAGACACTTAAAACTTACTAGCTGTGTGACCCTGGGCAAGTCACTTAACCCCAATTGCCTCACCAAAAAAAAAAAAAAAGAATAATTAGCTTTAAAAAGCTCTTCACTGGGGCAGCTAGGTGGTGCAGTGGATAGAGCACTGGCCCTGGAGTCAGGAGTACCTGAGTTCAAATCCGACCTCAGACACTTAACACTTACTAGCTGTGTGACCCTGGGCAAGTCACTTAACCCCAATTGCCTCACTAAAAAAAAAAAAAAAGCTCTTCACCCTTGTGACCTGCTCTGTAATGGAGCCCCACTCTTCTCCTTCCCCATGCCACCTTCTCCCCAGAGAGAATCTCAAAACATTCCAAGGTCTCTGCCTCTCTAGGATCACATGTCCTAAGGTGTGTTGTCTGTCTGTCTGTCTGTCTTACACACACACACACACACACACACACACACACACACATCTAAACTAGCTCTAAGTGCCACAGTTTTTGTTACAGCTCTGTACTTCTGAATCAAAGGAGGCATTATCCCAATATGTCCTTGGATATAATAAGGCCATGAGGTGAGGTAGAAAGAAATGAACTTAGAATCATGATTTATTACCTGGATATCTTGGGCAAATCTCTGTGGACCTCAGTTTCCTCATTTGTAAAATTAGAGGATTGTATTGGATGAGCTCTCTGTTTCCTTCTAGCTCAGCATCTATGATCCAATTGTTATGGGCCTGGGCACCTCATTTGTTTGTTTGGGTTTGTTTTTTTGGTTTTTTGTTTTTTTAGGCAATGGGGGTTAAGTGACTTGCCCAGGGTCACACAGCTAGTAAGTGTCAAGTGTCTGAGGCCGGATTTGAACTCAGGTACTCCTGAATCCAGGGTCGGTGCTTTAACCACTGCGCCATCTAGTTGCCCCCCTGGGCACCTCATTTGAATGGTCCTGGGTACCCCAGAAGTTTTGTGGGGTAAATCAAAAGAATCTTCTCCTAGATAAACTAAACCAAAGGACAGACACATCTAAAGAGATAAGTAGCACTGGGTCTGGACTGAGTTAGCCCCAGGACCACCACCCTTCATTCCAGTCTCCCCCACCCCTTGGGGAGATAAGATTAGGTGTGGCTGCTGCCTTTGTGTCATGATGGGGAGAGGGCTGGAGAGACCCACAGCCACCCCTCACCCAACTTCCCCCAGCCACCACCAGTGGGGAATGGTCTTCCCCCAATAAGGTGTTAAGGCTAAAATTCTAGCTAAACTGTCTAAAATATCTAATGAGTGGTCACCAATAAATTATAAGCTTTAGCAAGAGTTAGGCTTTTAAGCATTTATTAAGGAGAATAAGAATTTGATAAAGAGAGAAAGAAAGGCCTAGATTCCTATCTATTAAAGGGAGAGCACATTTCTAGCTCCCTTCTCCACCAGTGTCCTCAGGAAAAGAGAGAGAGAGACAGAGCACCTGGCTCCCCCTTCCTCCTCCCACCAGCCAACGTCACTTCCTGACGCCAAAGAAAAGCCGCGTGGCCTTGCCCTCAAAGACCTTCCTTTCATGGCGGAGCTTTTCTACAGTAAGTCTCCAGCAGGTGGTATCATTCCAATCACTACAAAGGGAACTTTCCACAGTCAGATGATCACCCCCCCCCATCAGTCCTCTATAAAAGTATCTGCCTGTCTCCTGCTGAGGAGATAGGTATCTCAGAGCCATTCGCTGTGCTATGCCTTCTCCCCATGAGAAGTCCAAGGATTTCTCTCTTGGTTTCCTTTCCCCAGCACCCTAAATAAACTATTGTTTTATTCTAATTGGATTTGTGTGCAAGAGGGTGTAATTCTTTAAAGAGGAATTCCTAAGAACCCCTACCCCTATTCCAAACCCCCACCTGATTTCCATATAACACAATGATCCTCAGATTCTGAATTCCAACTAAAAATAAAATTTTAATGAACATACAGAGAAGCATGGGAAGACATATATGAACTGATACAAAATGAAGTGGGTAGAACCAGGAAAACAACAGGCACAGTGACTATTACAAAGTAAATGGCAAGAACTAAAAAAAAAAAAAAAAACCTGAACACTGTTATGTGATAACAACCAAGTTTGTCTCTGAAGACAAGATATGAGAATGTACCTCCCTCCCTTCTTTGTAGACATGTGCACCTATGGGTGTGGAACAGTGCATATACCATTAGATTCATGTTACATCTTAGTTGCATTAGCTACTTTTTTCCTCTTATTTTTTATTACAAGATATGGAGAATTGACTACTTTTTCCCTTGTTTATTTTTTTTACTCTGAGTGGGGAAGATGGAAGGATATATTAGGAAGTAAAGATGATGCATAAAGAAAAGATATAAATAAAATGTTTAAAGTTTTAAATGGGGGATAATGTCACAAAAATTCCCTCTTCTCTTTTAACCATTTTGGAGTGAGGGGGAAGACAGTGGAAAATAAGCTGCTGGTCCCATAATGTGGATGGAAAAAGCAAAACATGGAGGTTGGATGTTTGGAGCTGTTGTTGTTCTTTGTCCTTCATTCTGAAAGAGGATCATGACATCAGGGTGATGTCATGACTTGCAGTGAATTGGATTGAAGTGAGAGAAGGCTGTGCAAGGTCACCAACCTCACCCTCTCCTCCAGAGCCATCTGGGTTCAGTGGCAAGATATATATTGGGATGACTGGAGATGGCCCAGGATGTTTGTGGCAATTGGGGTTAAGTGACTTGCCCAGGGTCACACAGCTAATAAGTAGATGTTTGGAACAGAAGTGTATTCAAATTCCCCTTTGAATCCTGAGCTATAGGGCCTCTCTCTAACCCTTTGAAGGCCTCAGCTGTCTTCAATTGATAGGCACCATAGAAAATGATTAAATGGAATACTATTGTGCTGTAAGAAACAATGAGCAGGAGGAGTTCAGAGAAACCTGGAGGGTCTTGCATGGGCTGATGATGAGTGAGATGAGCAGAACCAGAAGAACATTGTACACAGTATCATCAACATTGAGTGTTGATCTACTGTGATGGACTATATTCTTCTCACCAATGCAATGGCACAGAAGAGTTCCAGGGAACTCGTGATATAAGAGGATCTCCAAATCCAAGGGAAAAAAAAAAAAAGAACTGCGGAGTATAGATGCTGAATGAACCATACTATTTCTTTTGTTTTTGGTGCTGATGTTTTTCTATTTTGAGGTTTTTTGTCATTGCTCTGATTTTTCTCTTATAACATGACTAATGCAGAAATATGTTTATTGTTATTATGTGTATATACATATATATACATATATACATATATATTATATATACATATATTATATATATATATAAACCTATGTCAGATTACCTGCTGTCTAGGGGAGGGGGGAGGGAGAAAAATCTGAAATTGGAAAGCTTGTATAAACAAAAGTTGAGAACTATCTTTACATGTAACGGGGAAAAAATAAAATACTTTATTAATTAAAAAAGAAAAGAAAAGAAAATTATTAAATACCTCAGTTTCATGCCTCAGTTTCAATTAGTTTATCTGTGACTATAAGGGGGAAGGAATAAGCCTTTATATAGTGCCTACTATGTGCTAGGTGCTTTACAAATATGATCTCATTGGATTGCAAGGTAGGTTCTGTTATTATCCACAAGTTATGGTTGAGAAAACTAAGGCAGACAGTTTACATGATTTTTTTCATTGTCACGCAGTTTGTGGTGTCTGAGACAGGATTTGAACTCAGGTCTTCCTGACTCCAGACTTAGGGTTCTATCCACCGGGCCACCTGGCTGCCTCAATTAAGTGAATTACCCATGATCCCACAGCTAGTAGTCATTGGAGCCAGGATTTACACCAGATCTCCTGACTCCAAGCTCAAAATCATACCTCCCCCCCACTTAAGGCAGGCTCCATTAAAGCCTTGTTGTATTAAACAGAGTTAGCTGTCATCAGGCCACTGGTGAACCTGACAAATAAAGGCCCCAGAAGAGGGACTGAAGAAGCCAAATTTATGGAGTTTGGAAAAACCCAGAGAGGACCCTGGAGACTCACAGTTGCACTCTCTGTGCTGTAAATACTGTCAAGGTAGCAATACCAGTGAAAGGAAGAGAAGAGAGATCTGGCTGGTGGAGGAGGGATCATGAAACCAGCGATGACATAAAGCTGAGCTCAAGAAAAGGGGCTAGGAGGCCTTGCTTGGGGTGGAAAACAATGGCAAGCAGTAGAGAGAGATTCACAGGCTGGGGAACAAAGGGCAGGTGAGAGAGGGATGGAAGGTGGTGACCTGAGGAACAAGCCTGTCTCATCTTGGGGAAGGAGGATCTTGGGAGGGTCTTCCCCCAGGCTTCAGACCTTGCCTTTGGTGGTTTTCGGGCACAGGGTGAGTGGCCAATTGTCCCATATATCAGAGACAAGATACCTTTCATGTGTGGGTTGGACTAAACAGTCAGTGACATCCCCTAAAACTCCCATTCTGTGGTTCTGACCTTCTGGTCATCTTTCTTTCCCAAAAAGTCCCCCCCAAATTGCTAGGTTTTTGTCACTTCTTCCTCCAACCTATCCTTCCCATAGCTGCCAGAAGGACTCTTCTAAAGCACAGGTCCAATTATGTCAGATCCTGGTGCTCAAGAAACTTCAATGGCTTTCTATCCCCCTAGGAAAAAAGAAATGCTCCTCTGTTTAGCATTTACAGGCCCTTCCCATGTGACTGCAGCAGCCATCTTTCCAGACTGATTTCTCATTATTCCCCATCACACAGTGTTGCAGCCAAATTGGCTTTCCCGTTCTTCCCTATTGTCTCTCTGGCCTCCATCCTTGTGTATATGCCTGGAAAGCATCTAGGAATCCCTAACTCCTATCAAGACTCAGCTCAGGGGCAACTAGGTGGCGCAGTGGATAGAGCACCAGCCCTGGATTCAGGAGGACCCAAGTTCAAATCCGGCCTCAGACACTTGACACTTACTAGCTGAGTGACCCTGGGCAAGTCACCTAACCCTCATTGCCCTGCAAAAAAAAAATAAAATAAAATAGTGGGGTTAGCCTAGATGACCTGTGAGAGTATAAAAGTTTCCAGAAAAGCAGGGAGCGGGTCAGGCAGGAAAACAGGGTATGTATGCCCAGAGCTCAGAGCAATAGCAGATCATGTCTCCCTTAGAGGTCTTAGAGAGGCCCGTGTACTCCAGGTATTCAGTGTTCTTCAACTGTCACATTAAGGGAAGGGTGGAATGGTCTCCATGGCCAAAAGACTTCAGGATAAGGGAAGGAGAGAAATATCTATTAAATGCCTTCCAAGTGTCAGGCACCGTCCTGTGCTTTACGATGATTATCACATTTGATCCTCACAATAACCCTAGGAGATAGATACTGGTTTGATCCCTCTTTTTTCATCTGAGGAAACCAAGACAGACAAAGGTTAAGTGACTTTCCCAGGATCACGCAGCTAGTAAGTATCTGAGGTCACATTTGAACTCAAAGTCCACTGTGTCACTTAGCTGCCTAACAACACCCACCATGAAGAGTCACCCAGGGGCAGCTAGATGGCGCTATAGTGGATAAAGCACCAGCCCTGGATTCAGGAGGACCTGAGTTCAAATCTGACCTCAGACACTTGACACTCGGCTGTGTGACCCTGGGCAAGTCACTTAACCCTCATTGCTGCGCCAAAAAAAAAAAAAAAAAAAGCAATGGTAGAAGTACTCACATATTTGATCTTGGTATGTATTTGAAATAACTATCCCTTTGGTTTTTTGGGGTTTTGTTGTTGTTGTTGTTGTTTTTGTTTTTGTTTTTGTTTTGTGGGGCAATGGGAGTTAAGTGACTTGCCCAGGGTCACACAGCTAGTAAGTGTCAAGTGTCTGAGGCCGGATTTGAACTCAGGTCCTCCTAACTCCAGGGCCGGTGCTTTATCCACTCACTGCGCCACCTAGCTGCCCCTTAACTATCCCTTTGTAAAACTGATGTCGAGTGGTTTGGGGATGGAGTTGGGATGCTGGTAACTGTCCCTTAACAATGGAGGAGGGAGGAGGGTGGCTAGGTGGCACAGTGGATAAAGCACTGGCCCTGGATTCAGGAGTACCTGAGTTCAAATCCGGCCTCAGACACTTGACACTAGCTGTGTGACCCTGGGCAAGTCACTTAACCCTCTTTGCCCCGCAAAAAAAAAAAAAAAAAAAAAACAATGGAGGAGGGGAGAAACACAGTCAGTGGGGCTTCGAGCCAGTGGCATTAGGGAAGAGACGCTGTACCCTCTGGAACTCTGCAGGGACATGTAGCCTGCCTGGCCCTGATAGAGTGCACCCAGAGCATCCTGGTTACATCAAGAAGAAGCAAATAAAACTGAGAAATCTCTTTAGGATGCCAGACTCAGCAGCTGCTTAGATAAAGCCAGAGCCGAATGCCGAACCCAGACGTCAGCCTGGGAGGTCGGCCCCCTGTGCTCTGATTTATGAGGAGCTGAGTATGGGCCCTGCTGCCAGCCCATACATCACCCCACCTTTCATTGATCGCTTATCCATCAGGAACCAGCTTTCCATGCGTAAGCCCCTTGACATGTAGAAATTATGGATCTGCTCCACAGGGGAACATAATAATTGCTGGTTGCCTTCTCCTCCTCATAGATCCAAATGGAGAGGGGAGGGGGAGACAGGGTGGGACTAGGAGCTGTTTTTCATTGGGTAAAAGTTTAGGGCCTCCTAGCAGCATCTGTCTATGGAGAAGGAGTCCAAGACTTAAGGGACCTGTATTCCCAACTATACCATTAACTAGTTGTGTCACCTTGGGCAAGTTATTTCCCCTCTCTGAGACTCAGTTTCCTCCTCCATAAAATGGGACTAAAATGGGTAAAGTCCCTTTCAACTCCATGTAATGTGTTGAAAATTTCTTTGTTCCAGAAGTAGCATCCCATGTTCTATGTTCCAAGATACCTTTTCCTTCAAACATTCTATATTTTATGTTCTAAGGCAACTGACTACCAGCTCTGACATTTTTCTTTTTTTTTCTTTTTTTTTTTCGGGGCAATGAGAGTTAAGTGACTTGCCCAGGGTCACACAGCTAGTATGTGTCAAGTGTCTGAGGTCAGATTTGAACTCAGGTACTCCTGACTCCAGGGCTGGTGCTTTATCCACTGCGCCACCTAGCTGCCCCCTGACATTTTTGTAATTCCCTCCCAACACTGACATTCTCTGTTCTCAGGTCCCTCCCAGATCTGACATTTCATGGTCTCAGAATGTAGCACAGCATACTGCAGGACTATCTATCACCTCTCTTGTCCTGGATACTCTATCAATGTAATCAAAGAATATATTTGCACATCTGGTGTATTTTGAGCTTATGGTCCACTAACACCCTCAGAGCTTTTTCAGGTAATCACACGCTAATCACACCACTTTCATTTTATGTGAACTCAAGTGTAAGAACTTTACATTTATTCCTATTAAATTTTACATTACAAGATTTAGCCCAACATTCTGGCCCACTAATATCTTTTTAGATTCTCACCCCAACATCTGACAGGTTAGCTATCCATCCTACTTTTGTGACATACCCCATTATTGGAGGTAGGGGGAGATATATTATAAGCTTCATAACTGTCAAAAACAACAAAAATAAATCAACAATAAACAGCCTTTTAACAAAGCAAAAAAAAAAAAACCCAACAATTTAACAAGCAACAAAATGTTAGTGCAGAAATGAGGATAGATTCCTGGGGCACTCCACTGGAGACTTCTTGCCAACTTGACAATAAGCATCAATGACTATCCTGTGGGTCTGGGCATTCAAGCAAGCCCCAATCTAGCTCATGATAATATCTAAATATCCAATTACTCCATCTTTCCCACTATGAGACCACAGAAGAGACTTGGTCAAATGTTTTGACAAAATAAAGGTGGACGACATCTGTATCTACCAATCTATTAACCCTCAAAATGAGATCCATCGGAAAAGGATGGGGTAGAAATACAAGGAAAATATTGAAAAATCGTACAAACTAAAGCAAGCACATAGTATGCAATGCAGATTTGGCAGAACATGAGACCCAGACTCAGATAAGTATGAAAAAGCTCTCCAGTCCTCTCTGGTCCTTTGTTAGAGTCCTTAGAACAGAGAATGTCAGAACTGAGAGGAACTTTAGAACAGAAAATGTCAGAGCTAGGAGGAGCTTTGGAATAGAACATGTCAGAGCTGGGAGAAGCTTTAGGACAGGGAATGTCAGAGCTCAAAGGGAACTCAGAGACATGGACATTTTACAGATAAGGAAATCGAGTCTCAGAAAGAAGCGACTTGCCCAAGGGTAGTGACATAGGCTGGACCCCTGGATTCCCTCAGCCCACTCCAGTGTTACTGTTGTATTTACAACTTTGCCTCTAAACTAGGACTCCAGTGAAATTCATTTCTGCCTCAGAGGATGGAACGCCTGCTGTTCTCTCTGGCTCCATTTCTCCCTGCTTCCTCCAAGATAGTCATATTGGATCATTCCAGGATGACCCATTTACCCCGTCTGTTTCGTGGCCTCTGTCACTGCCTTGGGAGGACAAGCCTGATGTGGTTCCTTCCCCCTTCCATGTGGGTTGTGTGGGCTTGTTCAAAGCTGATGCTCCAAGTCCCATATCCTGGTTAGCAGGTAATAAGTATGAGAATTCTGCTGCTTAAAACGCAACGTGTGATCTGAAGAGGCTCCAGCGGCCAGAGGAGGCTTCTGATAAAAGCCTTCCCATGACCGTAAGTGTTGTCATGAAGGTGTCAATGAGCAAGAGTGATGTCTGGAGAGCTCCCCGGAGACAAGAGAAGGAAAGGAGAGGCGAGTCAAGTCCGAAGCTGCCTACAGACGTGAGCCGAAGCCTTCCCAGATCGAGCACGCTGAGGATCGCCCCTTTTCTCTTCTGAAGCTTTTGGAATTTTAGAAGTGGAAGGAAATTCAGTCATCTAGTCAGGGAACTAGCCTAGACTTAGTGCTGGACAGACGCCTTCAACCCAACTTTGTTTTGTCAGAGCAGTCGCACACAGAGCAGGTAAGTGGAAGGGATGTGGGATGGATTTAGGGTCAAATTGCTCGTGAGTCATCCCAAAAGAATGACAAAATTTTCCAAAATTTTATTTCCAAAATTTTATTGCAATACTGTGAGTGAACACAGGGAGAGAACCAGAATAGTGGAAAGGTATCTCTCAAATAAGAAAAGAAAAGACAGTTATATTTATAGTATGGATAAATTGATTATCAGTCTCATTATAATAATCTCTACCTGAGGGAGGTACAATGGGAGGGCTTATCCTCATTTGGAGTTCCTGGGGGCTTGAGCCAACCCCTGAGGCAGGTACCTTTATCTTTGGAGATGTGTTTTGGGGGTTTACAGGTCATAAGGTGCATCTGGGGACAAATTTGGCCTTTTCTGCCCATGTCACTTTTTGATTCCCATGGCTAGTTTCAAAATATCTTCATTTATCAGTTTGAATTTCTATACCTGTCTGTGTATCACTGTCATAGTTAAGGTCTCTATGATCTGCCTCTTTATGTTCTTGCTATGGGTGCTGATTAATGTGGGTAGGGAGAACCTAGACCTTGACTTGTCTTAATGAAGACTCAAGTCTTAAGTTATTCATTAACTGGGGTGTGAATCCCTTTTAGAGCTCAGATCTGAATTAGAGCTTGGGTTAACCCCTTTTTGCCTCCTACATCAGAAGGGCCAAGCTCCAGGTTCAGGTGTCCACCCCCTAAATCCTGAGCTCTTTTCACAGCACTGTTCTCATTTGGTAGAAGATGAAACAGAGGCCTAAGAGAGGAAAGAGACTTGCCTAAGGTCATGCAGGTAGTGAATGGTGAGCAGGACTCAGAGCTGAGTGTCTTGCTTCTAACACTGTGTCTCTGGAGGAGAGAGAGACAGAGACAGAAAGAGAGATAAACAGAGACAGAGAAAGAGATAGGGAGACAAAAACAGAGACAGAGAGAGATAAACAGAGAGACAGAGACAAAGAGACAGAGAGAAGATAAAGATAAGGTAAATTTTTAAAGAAAAAAAAATTTGCATAGGCAAAACCTAGGGATCCTCAATGCCCCCCTACCCCTTTCAGCCTGGATTCATGGTATTGGTAGGATATTTTTATGCTCAAAGCCATGGCTCATGAGCCCCCATCAGTGTTTTTTTATCATAGCAACCAAATGACCATTCATTCAAAACAAAGACATTTAAGAAAATAGAATAACAAGGCAATGACAGGAAATTGAAAAAAGTTTTAAATGCCCTTGGCACTTCTCAGCATCCACACATGTCTCCCAAACTAGTCTCATCTCCTAATTAAGCATTCAGTCTTCCCAACTCAAAAGGAAGGGAATATAGCAATAATTCATTGAAGGGTGTGAGGGAAGCTTTAAGAAATGCTAAGATTTTTGGCTTTGAAATACAGACAGAGGGAGGAACACTAAAGTTCTTGGCACATAGAGGAGACAATTTGGAAACCATAGATGGTGACTTTCATTATTATCTTCAAGGTGCAGAACAATGAAGATTAGAAATATATACAATGGTTAGATTTCTGTCGTGTTGGGCAATAATGTGTATCATTATCACCATTATTGTCATTATTATTATTGTTACCTATCTCTTCTTTTCTTTAAGGTAAGATGATGTGATCCATTATCTTATATCCACAATCTAGAAATCTCTCTTTGGATGATGTTCATAATTTTGAAATGCACAAAGATAAAAATATAGTTTTATGAAAGTAAAATATTGGTTTTAAAGAAATGGGAACCTGCTAAAAATATAGTCTCATGAAAGCAAAATATTCATTTTCGATATAAAATTTGA
Organism: Dromiciops gliroides; assembly: GCF_019393635.1. NCBI lineage: Eukaryota > Metazoa > Chordata > Mammalia > Microbiotheria > Microbiotheriidae > Dromiciops > Dromiciops gliroides. Next base: position 17,182,096 of record NC_057861.1, on the reverse strand, counting down.
ATACTGATTCCTTACATTTATAGAGTTTCAATGCACTTTACCATATATTCTCTCATTCGAGGTGTACAAGAGTCCCAGGAAACAGGCAGCACAAGTATTATCACTTCCATTTCACAGACGAGGAAACAAAGACGAAGAGATGCTGAACAACCCTCAGTCTGGCAGTTGTTTGAGCCCTGGAGGCTAAGCAAGGGTTTCCAAAAATATCTTGTGTTCACCCAGGCTGAGCCTGACCAAAGAGCAGATGGATTTGGGAAGCCTGCAGTCTTTTGTTTTTCCAGTGTCCCTCTCCCTCCCTCCTGCCTCTACCTCACTCATTGAGAAGGCAAGAAATACAATACCCATTATGAGGATGAAGTCATGCAAAACAAGCCTGCTAGCTGTTTCACCAAGAAAACACTCTATCTCTCAACTGAGGCCATTTTCTCTGACTGTCCCCCATTTCTGAACTGCTCTCCCTCCCTCTGGCTACTGACCTTCCTGGCTTCCTTTAAGACCCACCTAAAATCCCACCTTGTACGGGAAGCTTTTCCTGACCCCTCTGAATTCCAGTGCCCTCCCTCTATTATTTATTTTCTATTTATCCTGTCTATAGTTCACTTTGTATATATGATGGCTTATCATCTCTGCCATTAGATTGTAAGCTCCTTGAGGGCAGGAATTGTCTCTTGCCTCATTTTATATCCCCAGTGCTTAGCACAGTGTGTGGCATCCCATAGGTATTTAATATATGTTGATTGGTTGATTTTTTTTTTTAGTGAGGCAATTGGGGTTAAGTGACTTGCCCAGGGTCACACAACTAGTAAGTGTTAAGTGTCTGAGGCCAGATTTGAACTCAGGTACTCCTGACTCCAGGGCCAGTGCTCTATCCACTCACCACCTAGCTGCTCCGATTGTTTGATTTTCAATCAAAGGATTTCAAGATGGAAAGGACCTTGGAGGATGTAGCAGGACCCCCACCCCCATTTTAAAGATGGAGTAGGGTGAGTCTTTGGCCAACGTCACACAGAGAATAAACAACAACATCAGTAAAATAAACCTAGATCTCCCAGCTCTAAATCTATGTTCTCGGTGGCAGCTAGGTGGCACAGTGGATAAAGTATCGGTCCTGGATTCAGGAATATCTGAGTTCAAATCCGGCCTCGGACACTTGACACTTACTAGCTACGTGACCCTGGGCAAGTCACTTAAGCCTCATTGCCCAGCAAAAAAAAAAATTAAATTAATAAAATTACATTTTAAAAAATCTGTGTTCTCTCACATCTAAAAAGGAGGTAGCACCTGAGAGAGACCCTATATTTCAAAACTCAGATTTCGACATTTTTTTCTCCGATTTTGAGATTTCAAAACTCAGATTTCCTGACTCCAATTCTAGCAGTGCTTATGCTGAAGATCCAGACAGTAACAATAATAACAATAAATATAATGATATAGGCAGCATTGAGTGTAGATGACAGAGGGGGGAGTCAAA